>NC_090858.1:10707500-11307500 GCF_024217435.2 Syngnathus scovelli
CCTTAAGTTTGACACCTGTGCTCTAATAGCTATTTTTCTTATTTTATATCTAAAGCTATTTTTACTGTAGCACTTGGTCAGTTGTATTGTTCTACTTTGATACACAAACGCTGCCAGCAGGTGTTTTCATAGCAGAATTGTCATTACAATTTTTACTTCTTGTTTTGTTGCCCGGTTGTTCCAGCTGTGAGGGGAATTCAAAAGTGTGTTAATAGAAGGGAACTGAAACACCCTAATAGCATTCAATCTTTCTGAATGCATTGCTATTGCATAATAGATAACACCAATGAATAGTGTGACAAAAAAATAATGCTAATAATGCAGTCAATTACAGAGACAGTGATTTTGCTTACACCAATTACAGACAATATCAAATTAAACATTTGGTGCAAATGATTACAAATGCTCCAAACAGCGTTTATGGATATAAAAATGTGTCGCTCTTTAATCACACTTCTACACACACTACATAGCAGCCGTAATGTTTGTGAGCAATTACAGCTTGTTTCCAGTGGTGAATGGTTACAGCTCAAATTATACATGGATATTAGGACATAATTGTATTATCACTTAAATAGTAAGCCATTGAATATTCATACAATGTCTGACGTATATTCAAGGTTTGCTCTTTCTACATTCAAGATTGGGTTTTTTTTTGCGTCGATGTAGGAGCAGCCTCCAGGCCTGCCGGTGTATGAAGTCTATGCAACAGACTCGGACGAGGGTGTCAACGGAGAAGTGCGCTATGGCTTCCTGCAGACTGGAGGAGGCAACAGAGACTGGGAAAACTTCCATATTGATGCTACATCCGGAGTCATTACAACGACAGTCAAATTGGACAGAGAGAAACAGTCCTTACACAGTGTGAGTGAAAATTTCCTACTGAACTTCAGGTTAAGGTTTCTAACTGCGTTCCCATGCTTTTTCGAACAGCTTATCATTGTGGCCCGTGACATGGGCCAGCCAGTGCCTTATGAAACCACACAACCTCTGCAGGTGGCGCTGTTGGATATTGACGACAATGAGCCAGTCTTTCTCAAACCACCAGTGAGTATGAGGCTAGAGTTACTGCAATGTTGGTGCGTCTTAAAGCATAGGTGTCAAACCCGAGGCCCGGGGGCCAGATACGGCCCGTCATATCATTTTATGAGGCCCGCGAAATGTTGCATCGACTTTGTGTCTTTACTTAAAGTCTCTGATTTCAAAACTACTTATTCATCAGTTTGTTTTGTAGCCTATGCTGTATATTAGGGGTGTCAAACTCATTTTTTTCGCAGGCCGCATTGTAGTCATAGCTTCTTTTGGAGGCCCATTATGACTGTCAACCCAAATAAATGTATGAGCACCTCATAATATATATAGTATAAGCTACAAAACAAACTGACAAATAACTCGTTTTCAAATCAGACGAGTAAAAACTGGTCAAATATTTAAAAAAATATTTATTTATTTTTAAAGTGAAGACAATTTGCAAATCTAGTAACGACACGAATTTGATGCACAATTCGTCTTCACGGGCCACACAAAATGATGTGGCGGGCCGTATCTGGCCCCCGGGCCTTGAGTTTGACACCTGTGCTGTATATAGTAAACGTTGACAATCATATTGGCCCTTCGAGTGAAACTATGACTACGATGTGGCTTGTGACAAAAATGAGTTTGACACCTCTGCCTTAAAGGAATGAATGGCACTCGTCTGAATGAGGTCATGTGCACAGTTGAGAGTTGCTCTGTATTTTTGTGCCATGCACCTCAGCGTGGCAGCTTGCCTTACCAGAAGCTTTCCGTACCGGAACACTCCCCTCCTGGGACTGTGGTGGGGAATGTGACCAGGGCTGTAGACGCCGATGAAGGCCCCAATGCCATTGTTTACTACTTTATTGCAGGTGATCCAGCTCCTCTCTTTCTCTTCTGTCGAATGCAAAATGACACACAAATCACACTGCAATTCTTTCCATGTCCTCCTGAAGGGGGAAACAGCGATGGAAACTTTGGCTTGAGTCTAGACGGAGAGCTAAAGTTGTACAGGGAACTGGATCGTGAGGAGATCCCAGTCTATTCCATCATCATCAAGGCCTCCAGTAACAAGAGTTGGAGTCCTTCCAGGGGTCAAAGGGCTTCACAGGCCAAAGCTTTGGACCCTGCCCGAGACCCCAGCTTGCTGGAGGTGCGGATTGAATTAGAAGACATCAATGACCAAAAACCGCGGTTTGCCAAGGCAGAGTACACTGCGGGTAATTTTCATCCGTTCTTTTTGGATGCATCTGATGGTCTGCGGTCAACATGTCCAAAATCTTTCTATTCTTGGTGGCAGGAGTGGCTGCTAATGCCAAAGTGGGCTCAGAGCTCATTAAACTGGTGGCAATTGATAATGACATCGGCAACAACAGCTTGGTGCAGTATCACATTGTTACCATTCGTTACTTTCCATCTCAGAGCAACGGCAGCGAGGACGTTGGGAGCATTTTCATTATTGGTAAGCTTTGACCCACATGAGTAAAATTATTCATCTTTGACATATCTTTATACACGCTGATGTAACATGACTTAGAATTAATTATTCTATTGATTATTCCATTGATTAATAGGAGGAACTTTTTTTTCTTGCCGTATTTTGTGTATTATGAAACATGTATTCCTAATTCCTGTTTATTAACCAATTATAGGTGTTAATTTAGAACTATAAAATTGTGAAAAACAAATAAACAACACTTGAGAGGGACTGATGTACTCACAAAACTTCTTGAAACTACTTCAGTCCCATTGTTTGCCAAAGTCAAGGATGTTTACAAAGGTTTTATTTTAATAAAACACAATCACAATAAGGCATGGTCATTACTGATGGGAGGTTGAACTCAGAAGATTTTTTTCAGAGAAGTTTAAAAATGACATTTACTCGATTATTGAAATGGTTATTTTGATAATTATTTGTCGATTAATCGATCGATTTTGACAGCTCTAGTGAACATGCACTCATTGACCACAGCGTCATATACACAAGTACAACCTAATCTAATGAGCTATTTAAAAAAGGTTACAGTATCTCCAATACATTAAATTTTGATTGACAGTACTGTATTATATTAAAGATGTAGTTATAGTTAAGTTAGAATTTGTGCTTTGATTCTGCTACTGAAAGATTTACAATATACTAAGTAAAAATATAATATGAGACTGAATTAAGATGCTTTGTGACGTCCACAGGTTTGACTGATGGTATCATCCGCACCTATGACCTCTTCACTGCTTACAGTCCTGGATATTTTCAGCTAGAAATTTTGGCATGCGACCTGGCAGGACATAGCACCACCACTAATGTCAATATCTACATCCTGCGGGATGACCAGAGGGTCAAGATAGTCTTCAATGAGATCCCTGATTTGGTCCGTGAAAATCAAGATGAATTCATTAACTTGCTCTCCAACATCACTGGTGCTGTCGTAAACCTGGATGACATACAGGTGAGCTTTTATTTTGACTCAGTTAAGTCAAATATTGTTTATTTGTGTGTAATCTGTTATCTGAGAGTCTTATGACCTTTGTTTGCTTTGGCCCAGTTTCACGTTGACAAAAAGGGCCGGGTGAATTATGCTCAGACGGACATGCTGGTACACATGGTCAACAATCAAAGCAACACCATTCAAGATGTTGAAAGGTATCGTATGAATTCCAAAAATTCCAAGGCGCACCTAAAAACCTAAAATTTTCTCAAAAGCCGACAGTGCGCCTTATAGTCCGGTGCACTTTATATATGGACCAAATTTCTAAATTTAAACTGGCCCGAAGCATTGTGTCATGAAATCAATCATAAGTGGCCCGCTGAAGACTATGAATCATGAATCAAAAAGACTATGGATCATTATTTTGTGATCATAAAGAAATTTGTTGCATCTGAAGTTGAAATAAAAAAGGTAAAATGGAGAATGATTTGATTTGGATTAAAAATCTGACATGATGCATTAATGGTGCGATTTATAGTCCGGTGTGCCTTATATAAGGACAAAGTTTTAAAATGGGCCATTCATTGAAGGTGCGCCTTGTAATCCGGTGCATTTTATAGTCCAGAAAATACGGTATGTATTTATTTATTTATTTTCAAAACACAAACTTAGAGTTGCCTCTCAATTCATCTGCACCATACAATGATAATAAAAATGTTATGTTCTATTACCTATATGGCTCCCTTGCGCTCACTCTCATCTGCAGAGTCATCCAGATGATTGATGAAAACAAGGAACAGTTGAGAAATTTGTTTAGAAAGTACAACGTGGTGGATGTTCAGCCCGCCGTCACTGACAAACTGCCTGACGACATCACCACCCTGCAGGTCAGCTCGACCAGTAAAAAGAAAACTCTTCTACGCTTCTGTGGTGTTAAATTTCTATTTTGTCTATCTGTCACAGCTGGTCATCATTATTCTGGCTGTGCTGCTGTGCCTGGCAGGAATATTGTTTGTCTCAATGAACTGGCATTATCGCAGAGTGTAAGAGTGTTTCACCATGTCACTCATTCATGGAATTTATGTGTCTGCTTGTTCATGTTTTAAAACATGTGGCTACAGATTGTCAGAATAATGACATTTGTGTTACTGTTGCAGGCATCAGAGGAAGCTCAAAGCTATCGTTGCGGGATCATCAGGTTTGTGATCGTCCCTGTCTAGCTGCATGCAGTTCGAAAGTAGCAAGTTCCTGTAGACGTAATATTTCCTCCATCATCCAGGGAACCAAGGCTTAATGGATATTCTGGACATGCCCAACACCAACAAGTACTCCTTTGAGGGGTGAGATTTTCATTTTCAATTGATTTCAGTAATTCACTTTAACAGTACGTCTACATTTCAGAAGGCCAATTCCTGCATAAAGATTAAAAATACTCTTAGTGGTAAAATTATAATATTTACATTTTACATATAAAATCTCTCTGCAGAGCTAATCCAGTGTGGCTGGATCCATTCTGTCACAATCTGGAGCTGGCCGCTCAAGCAGACCATGAGGATGACCTGCCTGAGAACCTCAGCGAGATAACGGACCTGTGGAACAGCCCTGCGCGCACTCATGTTAGCACCAGCAAGATTTCATTTATCATGTATTGTGTTCGGAAAGTCTCTTTAGAATGTCGCTTACTTATTACATAATCAAATGAATAGACACATTTGGAAAAATCTGTTAAATTGTGTTGTTGTTGTTGTTGGGGCAGTGGATGATTTGGTTTTATTAAATCATGACAAACATGCTTTTTCTAGATATAAATAATTTTGATAACTACTGAGTACGAATCACATCAATTTAGTCATTTTTTGTATGTATTGTAGAATTTGTGGACACGCTGTGGTTTTGGTTCTAAGCGATGACATCCTCTAAGTTGGCAGTTGATATATTTTTGGTATTATCACAGGGGACATTCGGCCGTGAGCCTCAAGCGAAGCCTGATGATGATCGTTATTTGAGAGCAGCGATTCAGGAGTACGACAATATTGCTAAACTTGGCCAGATCATGAGGGAAGGGCCCATCAAGGTGAGACATGAAATGTTTGACACACACTGAAATGCGTTTCCATGCAGAGTCAAATCATTTGCCTTTTAAGTGGAAACTAAAATCTCCTCCAGCAAGTTCTGAAATGAAAACAGGAAAGCAAGCAAAATATCTGGGCAGCTGATTCATCACAGCCCTGAATAATTCCTTTTCAACATCTCTGGCCATACATGTGCTGTAAGTTTGATCCTGACTGCCATCCCGTCAGGGTTCCTTGCTCACAGTGGTCCTGGACGACTACCTGAGACTGAAAAAACTTTTTGCAGCCAGACTCGTCACTGTTTCCACCAGCCAGGGAGAAAATTCATCAGTCACTGAGGTGGGCTCGGTTGACTGCTGTGTGCTGCTGCTGCCTTATGACAACGCCGCCTCCTTTGACTTTCCATCTGATGTGGCTTTTTCTTACATCTTGGTGACTTGGGAGAAAAGTGTTGCTCTCTCTATTACATCGCTACGGGACAGTTCACCTTAGTGTTCTCCGATGACACTTCCAATGTGACCAAGACAGAGCAATTGAGAATAAACTAAAGACTAAATGCTTTGAATAATATTTATTTATTTATTTCAGAGAGTCTTGTGGTCTTCACTGTGCAGATATTTGACATTTACACACCTCATCCACAGGTTCCACAGGATTGATTTTGATTTTTGGAGTATACATGGTAGCACAACCTCATTTGGTTCACTTCAGGTCAGCGGTCTCGTCAGTCCCTTTTTTTGCCACATTAAAGTATACAAGCATCTGTTGTTTACGAATACTATAAAATGGCCAATTTGAAGTTGTCCATCCATAGCCGCTGCAGTCGTCCCCACTAAGCTAGATTCTAGCTGTACTTACATCATTGGAATACACAAACAATAACTACTGTATTTTCTGCACTATAAGGCGCACCTAATTTTCTCAAAAGCCGACAGTGCGCCTTATAATCCGGTGCGCCTTATATATGGACCAATATGGATTTGTGGATGAGGACTAATTTATTAAAGTAAGCTTTACGTGTTTATTTTGTGTGTTGTGAATATTAACGTTTGAGCAACGTTGAGTTATTGATATATTGTTATTGTTTTCACTATTTCGAGTGTTACTATATTGTGATTGCATTAACGTTTGAGCAACGTTGAGTTATTTATTCTACGCGCCTTATAATCCGGTGCGCCTTATATATAAACAAAGTTTTAAAATGGGCCATTCATTGAAGGTGCGCCTTATAATCCGGTGCGCCTTATAGTGCGGAAAATACGGTATGTGAATTGGTAATAGGAAGTTTAGCTGTGAATTGTCACATTCATCCAGGTTATTCCAACTTTTCAACATAGGATACAGGCGGTAGTGCATTATGGTCTCGGTCAGAAGTGAAATATTGAGGGGAATTAAGAGCAACACCTGAGTTCGTGATTGAATACCTTTTTTTTTTTCATGATCTCCTTTCATGTTTATTCATGACAACTGGTTCTTTCCTAAATTTCAGTTCCTCTGTATCTCTTCACTTGTATGGATTTGTTTGTAGGCATCAGCCTTAATTATTGTTCCTGTCACTTTTCTGCATCTGTTTGACCTCAGCTGATCCAGAGTGATTTGGATGATGACGAGGAAGAGCGTAGGAGCATGGGTGGAGGTCGCGGCACTCTGCGTTTCAAACACAAGCTTCCCATGGAGCTGAAAGGGCCAGAGGGCGTGCACGTGGTGCACGGCAGCACAGGCACCCTACTCACCTCCGACCTCAGCAGTCTGCCAGAAGATGACCAGCGGGCACTGGCACGTTCTCTCGAGGCTCTAAACGCTGATGGGGGGATTTACTCCGAGCGCAACGCCCGCACCGAGTCGGCCAAGTCGACTCCAATGCACCGTCACAAGGACGGCGAGGTACCGGAGAGCCCCTTGGAAATCACTGAGTTATGACTAGCCGAGGCCTCGCTGGTCTGAGCCCAACCATGACTCACGTGTGTGCGTGTGCTTGTGTCTCCACACCACCACCCTGACTCTGTTGGGAAGGTACGGGAAAGATCCGAGAAGGACCAGAGTACGAGTGTGCTAGTCCACAGCCCACTTGGGCCAAACTCACAACTTTAAGTGGATGGCGAACTTGCTTAGAGAAGTTTTTTTTTCTGAAAATCAAAAAAGGAAAATGAGCAGTAGGGCGCAGCAAGGACCAAAATTTTAGGTGTCATCAAGTTTCATCCAAAGAACGAAGGAGCTTTACTATGGAAGAGACAAAAGTGGAGGGTTCTGCATCCTCACTTGTTTTTTGCTAAAGGCCTGCATCCACTGGCACAAATGCACACTCCACACACAGCTCCACACACTCAGACCAGCGAATGGCCTTCAATGGGAGACTGAATATTCCAACTCCTTTTCATACTTTGAGTTCATTTGCAAGTGTAAAACCAGTGTGTCAGTGAAGATGGAAAATGAGGATCTTAATTTTACTTATTATGGAAAAGTAATGATGCAGTGTGACCGGAATGCCTCAAAAAACCTCTTGATGCTTGAAGAATTAAACTTTCCATCAGCACAGTGGAAATTGTTGGATCAAAAATAAATAGCACCCAGAACTCCAGGCCAAGCTGGAACATGCTGGTCCACCTCCCTGACTTAAGCGTGTTCTGAGCTTGTGATTTACACAAGGAGCACTAACTGTTAAAACCACCTCAATTGCTCAAGGTTGATGTTGGAGCAAAAATTGAGAATTTTCAGTCAATTGAGGTGGTTTTAACAGTTAGTGCTCCTTGTGTAATATATTATATATATATATATATGTTGTATTTTATTGATATATGAAGACGGCAAATTGCCCAAGACTTACACTGCCACATGAGGGGTTAGAGTCATGCTCAAATGGAGCCATGTTTACTTTATTTTTTTATTTCAAGATAAGTATATGAATTATAATATTTTTAAAGAGAAATACCTGTTTACAGGTAGGTTTATTTGGATGTCTGTGGGCATTCGTGTGAACTGTGCAATAGTGTTTTTCTTTTCTTTTCTATGACGCTGTTTTCGAGTGGTGTGTTTTCAGTTAATTTTTATATGTGCATTTTTGTATGTTTTTATTTCTTTGTCGTTACTGTCACGAGCCCTGAGATCTGTGATAATAAATAAAATATGCAACCATCTGTCACATTCTTATGTTACATAAGTGATGGAAAATTGGACAGCTGCAGCACAGGCTAGAAAATGCTGGCATCTAGTGGTCAAAGGCAATAAACCCAAAATGAGGTTGTAAGCCCATGAATCGGTGGATTTATTGTTTCCAAATTACATAAAAAAATCATGAACAAATTTCAAGACCTGAAAGCGACAGGTAAAGGAATCAATGCTTTTCTTTGTTCAGGTTCTTATTCATCGACTTGTGGCGCTCCCAGATGTGGTTGTGGTGCTACTTGCCGGCGTCTTCTTCAGTGTTCGATTTAACTGTGGGGACAGAAAGCAGATTTTCAGTTATTTAAGACAGAAATTCATGAAGACAGTTACAAAGCAAATGGCAAAACTAGGATAGCTCAAATTCACCTCCTCAAACTTGTGAATCTGTCGGATGAAAAAGTCTCCATATCGGCGAGCCACTTTCGTGTCTGCTATGTGGATCATGTCCTGGGGAGATGAAAGGAGAAGCAACTTGACTCACAAACTCATTTTTATCTTCAGTGCTTATGAAATGTATTACACCACCACTACTCTTTTTTTTCAGAGAACAATGCAGTTTCATTGTGAGTAAGGTCAACATTTTAAAATTAGGAACAGAAATGCTACTGAAGCAACATGATAGCTTTTGGGTATTCTGATTGCTGTCCATTGAAAGCAGTTGTGGCATAAAAACATTAAACGGTGTTCTATCAAATTTGCTAAGCACTGTTTATACAAGAGGACAACAATGCTTGGAATGTGCTAATACAAGGATGATAAAAACAAAACATGAAAAATACAAATCATTACTCAAAAGCAATTCACAATCACATCCTCCTCTTCGTAACTGACCTCATTTCGTTTTTATATTAAGAGCATTCCATCTTTTAGGACTGTACCTTATCAATGTAAAAGTCGACCTCGGAAGCTGACTGGAATTCTCCATCCAGAGCTGAGATGCCGCTGGTCCACACCAAGTTCTTCATCTTGTGCTTGAAGACAAGCAGCTGAATCCGGAAGTCCTGCTCAGTCATGTCAAGGAATCCTGCCAGCTTGGCCACTGGCATTGTGGTGTACAGCTTTAAGAAACTGGAATGAAACAAAGCCAGTCAGAAATTAAGTTTACGACATCGAAGCAAGGTAACTGCTGAAGTGTACGTTCGGCGTCCACTGCAAAGTCAGTGATTCAGTGGCACCTGCGAATGGTGGAGAGCTGAGCTTGCTGCTTCACTTCCTCAATGAAGACCTTGAGCTGTTGCTCGTAGGGTTCCTTATGGTAGTTGTCGGGGACATTGTCATAGTTGGGCACCACTGGAGACAAGAACTTGGGGCGGGCGAAGCTGAACAGTTCCTCAAACACCTGCAAGTCGCTGAAGTATAAAAATCAAAATTCTTTGATTAACAACATTGTCACTGCATTGTAAACTTCACTAATACCATCCAGATCATAATCCAGAAATGTTCAACATCTTATTTTTTATAGTATATGGTTGCTCTCAATAGCATCAGTTGTGATGAAACCACAAATGTGCTATAGCAATTGGCTATTCGCAAACTCACCAAATCAAGGATTTTGTTTCATCCTGTTTTGTTATTTGTTTAAAATAAAATCATGTATTCACTATCTTGTGTTCTTTCTAAAATGCCCTAAAATAGATGACACAAATTGAAAAACCCTGCCTATTAAAAAATAAATATGCTGTGGTGCCATCTTGTGGCATCTATGAACACATACAAATATATTCCCTTTGGTTGTTGGAAGTTTTGTTTGTACGGTTTAGTTCTTTTTTTTATGGTGCACTATTTGTTTACAAATAAGCCATGTGGCAGGAGCGCAAAGCTGTAAGACTCATCCCAGACCTAATATGCTCTACAACGGGACCCAAATATTGTTTTGTAAAATGCAGCGACCTTTTGTGAGCCACATGACACACAATGGCTTTGATTTGTGACTCCTTTGTCATAACCAATAAAAAACAAATACCCTTTCTGCATGCGCAGCATCTTGTCTCCGTACTTGTCCCTCAGCTGGGTGTGGATGCTCTCATCGATGCGCATCGGGTACATGGTGAGCGCGATGGCCAGCAGACCGTGCATCTGCTCGTTTTGTTTGTTGATCTGCAAGCACAAGCACATCTGTTGCGTTATTTTGTTTTGTGAAAAAAATATTATGTCAACATTCGAACTGCACTTCTTAAGCACTGAACTGATCTAGACACTATATCACGCCTGTATTAAGCCTTAAGCAGGATTTACCATCTCATATTTATATGTTGACCTCTGGAACATGTTTCTCGTCCTCTGGATGTAGAGCAGGATGTTTGCAAACACTCGAATAGCGTCCTGGTAACGCCTCATCATTAGATAGGCGAAGCCTACATAGTAATAGGTGGTGATCTGACACTCAGGCACACGGGAGTACATGCTCTGCAGGGAAATAAAAAGAGTTACAGATTGAGATAAAAATGCTTCACGGGGGCTTGCTAGGTTTTTACCTTTTTGTTGAGCTCAATGTTCTCCAACACTTTAATGGCCTGGTAGTAGTCTCCAAGCAGAGAGTGCAGTCTCAGCAGCCCCACCAAGCTGAAGTAACCCAACATCTTGTAAAGGGAGTGGCGCCCATATTCCCCCGCCACACTCTCAGGGTCCCCTGCAACATAAAGGAGAAATCTATTTTCACTTTGACCAGCAGAATATTAAAACACCAGTAGCTCCTGTTGATCTTGTGAATGGTTAATGTAAATGTTGTCCACTCACAATTTTAAGATGATTTTCATACCTCCGCTAGTGTAGACTTCAAGCTGGCGATTTATGTTACTTTTATCAACAAGGGAGTGGAGCACATTTAGAACACTGTGAACATTCCAGATCTTTGGGTTGTTTTGCAGGGACACAATCTCGGCCTCCGGCTTCTTGTCTATCTTACAGCGGTACTGACTGAACGACTGAAACTGAAAAGGAAGAGGAGTCAAAAGTTATTGTGTTACCTGCAAATATGTTAAGTCTTCATCATGCAGCATATTATTTCTTGGCACCTCTCATGAACAATATACCTGATAGATAAATTCATCAATTATGTCCCACAGCCATTGGTTTGGTAGCTCCAAGGGAGCAGGACCATCAGCATCTGTTTATAATAAAACAAAAAACAAAAAAGTTACAAATTATTGGCATTCCAGCAATGTCTGAAGGAAGACAAACATTCTTGAAACTTACTCAGAATGTAGTTGAAGAGGTTGCAGTAATTGTAGTAGGACTCAAACCGCTGGTGTAAGGTGGGTCCCCCCTAAACAGCATTATAAGGATGAGTTAAATTTACAAAGTGCAACTCTGAAATGTTTCCCCTGTGAGTTAACGTTCCCATGAAAGAAATGTATGATTCCAAAGTGGTGGTGACTTACGCTGACTTTAGCGTAGATGTGTCTGTAGTAGAGCTCTTTATAGAGAATGAGGAAGACGGCATCTGTCAGAGGCAAAAGATTACAGGTTAAAATGAGCGGCATAATGCTGAATTCTAGATTGCTGGAGAATCAGAAAGCATGGACATCACTCCATCCAATGTAAACAAATAAAATAGATGTCTGCCCTGCATTTGACCAAATACTCTAACTTAATCCGGGAGAAAAGGTGATATTACATTACTTGATTTTAGTTCAATATATAATGGCAGGGTTTTAATTACACAATCGTTAGTATATATTGTCAACTAAAATAACTTTAGACAGAACATTTGTTGCTAAGCAATTCATAAGAATTATCCATCCAGTCATTTTCAATGGTGGTTGTCCTCCTCATAATGAGTGGCAAGTCACCTGAACCCGACCCCATCTGATTTTTTTGTAATGAGTGGCGTTCACAATGGGCTGGTCAACAGTCAATGACAGGACACATATAGACAATAAATTGCATGTTTTTGTAACATGAGATGAAGCAGGAGTGCCAAAGAAAATGACTGGTAATTTCCCGCCGTCCAAGGCACTTCTTTGGTATTATCTTCATAAAGACCTTGAACAACCCACTCACCGTTGCCAACAAGTGATGAAATAGACTTGACCTCTGGCCAAGGAGATGTCTTGAAAAAGCGATCAGTCAGCTTGTTCCAACTTGAAAACAAATGCATCACAAAACAGGTAAGACACTTGGAAAGGGTCAACGGGAGATGAAGTTTGGAGGAGCACTGTTACCTGTTTTCATAGACATCTTGGATCTCATAGATCTTCTGTTCAATACTCTCGCTGGACACCCGGTTGGATTGCAGCTCGTAGACCTTCTGGTCAATTAAATCAGAGATCGTTTTATGGAAGTATTGCAGGAAATTCTTGATGACCTCTGGGATAACGTGGTAGGTCTGCTGCTCATACTGCTGATCATACTGCTGATCATATTGCTGATCATACTGACGCTCATACCGCCGCTCATAGGCCATGTCGGCTTTCGGGTCACCTGCGAAGAGAAACAAATTGCTCGTCTAAGACTCTAGCGCAAGGCTGGAGGAACATGCACATAAAATGTCTTTATGCCGGTGAAATGAATGAGAACAATGTTCACAAACCAGTGTGAAGGTCCGGCTCAGTCGCAATTGCTTCGTACTAAAAGAATGGAGAAAAAACATTAGCAACAATCAACAATGTCAGCAAATGCATACGCCAGCTACGATAAACGTTGAATATGTATCAATTTAAATAAAGATATCCTGCTAATACAGGTGTTACGAAATCAGTAAAAGTACACAATTATCAGATAGCTGTTGATTGTGGTCAAAACATATTATTGGGATCGGTGAATGATCTCGTCGTACGACAGCTAGCTCCAGTTAACCGGGTATAGTTTCTACCATCTGTTGACAAGAAAAAAAGTTCACACACAAAAAAATAAGTATACTAACTTCCTCTTCCTCGTGGTACGACATGATTCCAGAAGTAATCCAATGGATATGTTTTCTTTACTGGTGGTAATTTTGCTAAATATGGTCAGCTAGCTATCCCTGCTAAACCACGCAGATGCTGGTTGCCTGATGGCAGGAAGCGGAAAGAAAATTATGACGTACAATTGAACTCTCGCGAGAATATAATTTATTGCTTTATGGGAAATGTAGTCCGGACCGCTATCGCAAAAAATAAAACAATGAAGTTCGTTTTCTCTTCTCTGTCATATCAATCATTGGTATTATTTTGGCATTCGTTATTATATACGTAGTATAAGTAAGTACAGTATAACACCCATATTCGTCAACATTCCCATCAATCCAACAACAAATGCCCTAATTAATACCTTTAATTATGTTATTGCATATGGGGATTTAATCTTATCAAAAGTCTTTTTTTTTTAACCCAACTAATTTTATTACTTATTACATAAGAAACAAAAGCAATTCGCTACCAGTAGTTGGCCAAATTAAAAGCTTTTCTTGTACCATTTACCACACTTAAATTTTATTCTCTTTACAATGCAAAATATGTGCTTATAAAATGGTAAAGAACTAGTAGGTCTGCCACTTGGTGGCGCAATTGCAACAATTTACTTTTTGTGAACTACAAAAACCACGGCTAGACCTGTTCCCAAAAATAAGTGTCGACTCTCACGTCACTCTCGGTTAGGTTTGGAAGTATTATCAGCTCTTATAGGACAACTATCATCATTAGAATTTTGCGATTAATGGAGTTTGTATCCATGTGTTACACTTACCACCACAAAGTTATGTTTTCACTAGGTTCTTATGTCAGTAAGCTCCATCACGAAATATATCCTCCAATATGCTTCATAATGACAAATATTTATTTGATTTGAATTAATTTTGAAGGGTAATGGCAAGACGAGAAGTGCAAAATTATGACGTCTATACTCCAGAGTTGATCTCTCCCACCCTCCCACGTTCCCCTTCCCAACTGGAGGTGCTGCGTGTAGAAGGAGGGGGTGCACGGAGGAAAGAAAATCGGATAGGAGAGGAAGGAGAAGTGGAAGACACGCTGAGGGAGAAAAACCGGTCAGGGACACGGACCTGTCTCACACCGAGTGAAATTATAGGAGAGTTGCTTGCACAAACGGTGGCGCAGAGAAAATTAAGAAGCTTTGGTGACAAGTATAATAAACCAGCGGCTGGTTTCTTTTTCATTTTTGTTTCATTTTATTTTTTCATTTGGTATTGCACAGGTGTGTTTTTGACTGAGCGTAATTTGAACGGCGTTGCCACATTGCGCCAGGATGCGCGTCTGTCCTCTGCTGGTCTTCCTCTGTCTGCTGAGCGCAGCACACGCTCAAAAGTTCTCCGCTCTCACGGTAGGAACAACTGCCTGTTTGAAATCCACCTCATATGATGCATTTACTTGTCCGACTAATGCAGAATTGATGCACATATCAAATAACTGTTTAACCCAAAGGCAATTTTGATGCTTTTTGGGGTTGTTGAAGGAATCTGAAACACAGGATTAAACCCATTTGTTCTATGTTTTATAGACATAAGAACTAATGCTCTAATCCTTATGAACCCAACATACGTTTTAATGGCATAAAGAGGTGGAGAAATTGTAAAATCTCAGAACGGGCAGCCTCTTTAATTGCTTGGACTATGTAGATTTTTCTGCCTGCCACGCACCATCTAAATGGTGTTTTCATTTTCAATAACCACCTTTGCTCCATTTAGAGAGCTGTTTTCCAAAACTTTATATGCGTGTGTGTTGTTTTAAGAAAAACGATATTATTTAATCGATTAATCTGTTTAATCTGTGAATCTGTCTTGACCAATTCCAATTAATTTCCTCATTTGCCTTGTATTTTCTTTTTTTTTATCAATTTGACGTTCATGTCGTTTTGGAAAAGTTTGAAGCCATGTGCAGCAGGGCAGCAAAACCACTGGTCGTTTTTCCTGAAACTGTTTTACTGTTGTATTATATTTCTATTATGTGCAATTAGAGTGAAATAAAAATCCTGGTTATTATCAAGTGCACATACAGGAGCAGAGTGGAATGTGCTCAGTCAGGGGCGTTCCTGATTTACAGGTTGATGCAACAGTTGCCTCCCCAGGCATCATTATTTATTTTCCGCACCAAAATGCCTTAATAGCCAGTTGGAAACAAATGACCACAAGTTGTTAACCTGTAGGTGAAAAGTCGGAGATCCTCTCGTCCAATGACACAGTGGAGCTGTGGAATGTGGGAGGAAGTGTTGCATGAGCAGATGCGCTTCCTAATTTTATTTATTTTGTTCATGTTGGATCGTTTATCATGAGTACCAGGCTCTGCTATGTGATTAAAACATATTTTATGACAGCTCTGCGTCAAACTTCCCCATTGTGGGTTTTCACTTGCTTTTTATTAGAACAGCACATGGCCATTTGGATTTGTTCTTTGCAAGTAATTAATGGTGGATTGTTTGAATGACACACGAGAGGCTGGTTGGTTTCCAATGTGCTACCCTCAGCATATTTGAGGTCAAACAAGAGGGTAGACCAATGGGATATTTGACTGGGGTTTTCACGACAACAATATTTTCCATGGTTGATGGCATGAAATGGTGTGTGAGGGGATGTGGACACATTAACACTGCTCTTCTCGTTTCAAACTAAATGGTTCTCAAACATATAGGCTCCATTGGTCCCCATGATTTCATTAAATTGTGGGCCTGCTCCAAGAGACTTTTTTTTTACAATCATGTGACGAACAGAGGCCTTCCTTCACCATCTCTCTTTCTTTTGAGAATCTTTCACAGCAATTAAAAGCCTTTTCCTTTGATTGAGTTAGTAGCTTGGTTAAAGGCTGTCACTTTCATCCCTTTCCACTAGGCTTGAAACTAATGATGCCCGTAGCATCCAACCGATTACGCAGGAAACTCCCGCCAAGGCCATTTAACACGTTTACCTCGAAACTCAGCTGGGGACCCCATTGACCTTGTGAGGCGGTGGTGTGAGGGGCCTCGCAGGGCGTTGGAAGTAGGGGCCCCTGAGCCCAAAAGGCCCTTCTGGGCCTACAATGTGCTCACTGCTGGAGTCTCGCCTCCTCCGTACGCCATTCAAGACCACAATGCTGCGGAGCCTCGGGGGAGATAATTGGATTTGATTTTTATGCCGGTTGGTCTTGAACACTCCACCTGTCTCGCTCTTTCTTGACTCGCTTGATATTCTACCATCTGTTGGTACTATTGTAGCGAATACAAAAGGCAACTTGTAAGACGGATCATGAAAATAAATGTGAGGCTAGCAAGTTGGTGCGAAACCTAAGAATCAATACGAATGTGGACAAGAAAATCATTTGTGCAATATCCTAAATTGGTTAGACACACTTTGTTGAATCCCAATTAACGAAAGTAATGTCATTAATGATTTGCTTGTGAATCATGAGAAGCTGTGCTGCCTAACTTCAAGAAGATCTTTCACTCTCTCATATTGATGCATGAGGTGATGGAATGAGTAACCAGCCAACCGCATAGCTCTGCCTCACCCATCCGTCATCGCTGGCCAAATGCACAAACATTTGCATCCAAAAGCCACTTGATGAAAAGCTTATACTGGAGGAAAATGTCTCTGGAGCATATTTATCTCAGTGTTTTAAACAGTGATGGTCATTCTGGGTGGGTGAATGATTTCATGCCTCATTTGGTTCTTATTGCTGTTTTCTTGGAGCTTCATCATAAACTCACAGACACTTGGCGCTTTGCTGGGTGCTACTCCGTGGCCCTTGAGGAGGATCCTGTTTTGATGAATGAATCTGTTTGGGTTGTCAGGCTGTTGGCTGGCATGGGGAGATAATGACAATAGTGGTGTTGTACAGGCAATGGGGTGTCCAGCGGGAGTTGTGGAAAGGCTTGTAGCCCACCATCATTGCAGGGCTGGAAACTAACATTCTGTTTGGGGTGGGGGCGGGGGAGGGGGGTGACTGAGTGGAAGGGTTTTCTTTTTTAACCTGTCTGGCTTATCTGTTGGTCAAGATGAATGTGGACTACCAAACAGATAATAATTGTTAGTATTTGTGAGTGTCAGGAGAGTGGAGCAGTGCAATGTTTGATCACCTGTTTAAACACACACACACAAAAAAGGTATGCATCAGTTGAAAAATTGGTGTATTGAAGGTGAAATTCTGTTAAACTATAGCGAGCAATATTGCGATTCTCACTTCATTATCACATAATTACTTTTCATATTTAAGGACAGCAAGGGTTAAATACTTCTTCAAGATGAGTATACTGCCATAGTTATTGTCACAGTCATTGAACAATGTGCTTATTGTTGTTATTGTTGTTGTTGCTGTTGCTGTAGGTTCAGTAATGTGGGAAGTGAGAAGTGATTTATTATTTTGGTTTCCTTATTTACTCGTGTAGATAAAACATCAACGATCCAGATGATGCTAAGGACAAAGTCATTGATACAGCTCTCGTATTTGAATTCATTAGAAATGTGTGTAAATATTTAATAAACTAAGGCATATGTTTTACATTAGAAAACACAGTTGGTTCTATTCAGCCGTTGAAATAGAGTGGTGACTTTTTTTAAGTTATTGCTAACAAGGAAGTCAAGCTAGTTCTCTTCGTATTGGTTGCGTGATGACAGATGAGTGCTGAGGCGTAAGTTCTCATAAGGCAAATGGCTCCCCAGCTCTTTTTCATTAGCACTCATATCGTCTCCTCCTCTTGATAATTTGCTGCTTTGAAAAAACATCATATTTTTGAAGGGCTCCAAAAAAAGAAAAAAATAATTAAATCACTTCAAGAACAACTCTACTTCCGATGTGTGTCTACGGGCCTCTTGGCTCTGGGAGGATTTATGAGCCAGGCTGACAGGCTGGGCTCATCCCCCATCTGCATCCCCCACACCCCCAGCCCGAGGCGACATTGCCCCCCTCCCTTTCTGCCAACCCCCTTCCAGGTGCAGCGCAGCCCTGCAGCCTTGCTCGTCTGAACATAGGAGGCTGCCACCAAACACCATCCCTCGCTTGATTTATAAGACGTCAGACGCAACAAATTTGTTTTATTGCTGCTCATCCCACTTCTTCAGGGTGTGCGTGACATTTGCTCTAGCTCCGTGGCGTGCCATGCCTTCTCTTTTGTAAATTCACAACAAATCCAAGGCATGAGAAAGCCTCTTTTTGTGCAATGACAAGTCGCACAGCTTTCATTTCAAACACTAATCAAATAGTACTCAAATATTTTCTTTATATAAGCAGACATCTAGCTAGTATTATGCCTGAAACTAGCACCTGCATGCTATTTATCCCTGCCTTAACTCACGTCATTGGAGAAGATGAATCACATAAACTTTATGAAAACCCAACTCCCGCACTGTAGCAACACAAAGACTCTGACATGTATTTGACTGAAGCACTCCATCATCTACTGTCTTTTCAGTCATTGTAGCAGTCACAGTTGGTTGCCACCCCCTTCGCCACCGCCGCCCTATTGTGTGGCTTGGCCAGGGGATTTCATACCATGGTGGTTGATACAATGGTGGCATTGACACAGGTGATCCGATGCGTTCAGCCAAGAGTCTGCGTTGTTATGTTTCTCATCCACGGGAGCGACTCCAGGTGCAGGTGTTGGCAAAGACATGGAATTACATTTTCTCCAAGAGTTGACATTGCAGCAGATGATTTGTGTCTTTTTACTATGGATCAAAAAAGTATTTTCGATATCCGAAAGTGGGAGTGACCCCCCAGAAATTCAGAAAGATACAGTAGATGACAATCCTACTAAATTACTATGCATGTTTTTGGAACTTGGAAGAAAACTGGAGTACCCGCAGCACACAAACGCAGCCATAGGGAGAAGATGCTAAGGCAGTAGCCCGGTTTTGAACCCACGACCTCTGAGACGTGCTAACCACTTGGCCGCCACGCCGCCATGTCACAAACGTTGACGTAAAATACAAAGTGTTTTCCTCTTGCTTTTTCATGGTTTGAATATTTATATCCATTTTAGATAAATATAAAATATTTCCTGGCTTGGAGAAATAAGCAAACACAACTCGTTTTAAATTAAAGCCATTAGTTTTTTTGCAAAGGAATGGCAAAATGCGGTGCATACACTGTCAGCTAACCCCCCTGTCTGACAGCTCAGATGAATTATGTAATGATTTCCCAAATATATCAAGTTAACCACAAATCCAACTTTAAACGGTTTGTAAAAGCGCCCACATCTAAAATCCTTTCAAAGTTTTATTTCACAGTTTGGAAAAGATTAGATGTAAAGTTTGCTGATTCCCAGAAATAAGAACTCTTGCAACTGTTTCCTCATGCTGTCTCGTATTTTTTCTCTCCTTGCGACAGTTCCTGCGAGTGGATCAGGATAAGGAGTGTAACATGGAATGTAGCAGAGCTCCTCGCAAACCCTTGTGCGCCTCAGACGGCAGGACCTTCACATCTCGCTGCGAGTTCCTTCGAGCCAAGTGCCGCGACCCCCAACTGGAGGTCATCCGAGGGCCATGCAAAGGTCAGGTCATGAGTCACGCTTCATCGCCGCCTGATGATCTCAAATGCGCGGAGGGGGTCACAGGAGAAACTTCTGGGTTAAATTCATTTCAGCATAATTGATTTTTTGAGTGCTGGGAGGACAAGTGGGGCTGACATGCTGAGAGTGTGTGGGAGGCTTTACGGCCTGCTTTCAGACGCCCACGTTGGCAGTGCAGAAATGTTGACATGATTATTTGGCTGTGTGATTTAACGTAGAGTACCTACATGTGTGGGTTAAGCATTTCACGTTAACAATATCAGATATGTCAGACACTCATTTTAAAATCATTCAGTTCATCACTGTATAGGCTGGACCTGAATTTAATAGGAAGAGACGTGAGAGCCTTGTTGGAGGCGGAATACAGTTTAAGACGTGTGTCTGTATTTATATTTTTAGCTTCTAAAGCGTATGAGTCTTACTGTTGAGGATGTAATGAATAGAACTGGTGAGCCTGAACAAAAGGAGTCCGAGAACGAGTGGGCTCGGGAAGCATCACACAAACCTTCATTGTTGCTAGGATGGAATCGGAGCTCCACGATGTCGCCCTTACTATCCTGACAGTTAATTGCATTTTACTTCTAACGCATTTACCATGAGAGACTTTGAGTGAAAGTGTTTGTTGAGATAAAGAAAGGTCTTGTTTGATAGAGAAGCATTTTGCACAATTGTATGCCCTTGCTGGGTCTCTATGGCAACATCTCTTAGCAGACATCTGGATGTAGACGGCCGCGCCGGCAAACAGAATAGAGGATTCCAGCTAAGAAGCTGAAAGGGCCGAAAGTCCATGAAAGTCGTATTGTATGTGTCAAAAACATGGGGTCTATAAGAGTTTGGACCCCCCTCTGCTGCTGGATGTCAGGGGTGAAAGGAGCAGGAGCTGCATTCATAATCAAAGTCCAAATGAGACAGAGGGCTCATCTGCTCTAAAAGCACAAAGATGGTGAAAACGCTTTTACATTTGTTTTCTATAACTGAGCTGGAATGAATCAAGTGTCCTGTCATTTTTTCCATTCAGCCCTTTTAGGTTAAAGCCCCCTCGGAGAAAGAGGATGGTTTTGGGATTTTCCAGTAAATCTAACTTTAGAGAGGTCCTTAATTCCCCGTTTTCCCCCACATCACCTTGCCCTTCCTCAACAGTGGCAGTGACACACATGCAGACACGAAAGATAAACTAGCACACTCTACTTTGTGCGTCAATTGGATGATCCATATTTCATTTCAATAACTTGCAGTCGTGTGACCAAATGGGTCCATTTTTCAAGCGTTGCGTGAGTCATTGTTTTGATGAGCTATGAACCTGCCAGACAGACGGGCACTGTGTGTCACTGCAAGTTACCATTGAGGCGTAGCTGAAAGTTTAAACAGATGGTGTAATTGGCCATCAAGATGAGTTGAATTCATAGCTGTTCTAAATTCATTATTTGAAACCTTTCATTTTGTACCTGTGTCAACCAATCATTCTCAGATGTTTATTGGAAAACGGCTGCACGGTGGTTGAGTGGGTAGCATATCTGCCTCATCGCTTTCTGGCTTTGCTGTGTGGAGTTTGTCCGTCATAAGCATCGGTGTCAAACTCAAGGCCCTTGGGCCAGATATGGCCCACCACATCATTTTATGTGGCCCGTGAAGACAAATTGTGCTTCGACTTCATGTGTCAATATTAAAATTACAAATTGTCTTTACTTTTAAAAATAGAGGTATTGCAGGCCTTTTTTTTACCATTCATCTTTTGAAAATATTTTAACAGTTTTTACTATTCTCTGATTTAAAAAAATGCAACTAGTTATTTATCAGTTCGTGTAGTTTGTGTAGTGTATACTGTATATAATATAAGGCGTTGAGACTCATAACGGCCCTCCGAAGGAAACTATGACTACGATGCGGCCCCTCGACGCAAATGAGTTTGACACCCCGATCATGAGATGTGAATGTGAGCGAGAACGACTAACCGTCCAGGTTAGCCTACCTCTCGCACTTTGTCACCTGATATAAACTCCCACTCACTCACAACCCTATTGCAAATGATATATACAAGCCATGGTTAGCTTTCTGAGCTATGTGTTTGCTAAGATATGTTGGGTATAAAGGAAAAGGTTTGTATTGAATATGCAGGAGGCATGATCCATCCATATTCTCTAGTGCTTATTCTTATTATGGTCGCGGGTCAGCTGAGCCTATCCTTGTTGACTGAGCACAAACTGGACTAGTCACTAGCCGATCGCAGGTAGCATCATAAATTATTCAGATTTTGTGCTTTAACTCCCTTATAGGGCAGGAATTGAAATTTGACATTCATTTCTTTGAATGAAATTTCTTTGTATAGTCATCACATTGCAAGACATTAACTTTTAAGTTAACCAGCTCATTTAACCAAAACTACATCATTATAAGATCATTGTTTCTTCAATATTGATATTGATATTGTTGGGGTGAAAGACACCAGTGAATGCTCACAGATGTACATTTCTACTGGTATTTACAGTCCTTGGTTTGGGTACAATGATGATGGTGAGAGGCAGACTGAGGAAGGTTTAGCTTTGCCTTGTGCATCGTCAGCCCTTTTTTTCATTGACTGGAATGCTCTGCAGAAGCAGCACAAGTCGTCTCCTTCCGTAATGGCTTTACCATCAGGCACCACGCAGACCAGCCTGGCGTTCTGCTAATAAGACTAAAAGGAGTGTTGGTTCTATTCCCAGCCACACAAGCATCTGATACGCTGCTTCCGAAATGACTTGAATTATTAGTTCCCCTTCTTCCAAACCCTTACATTTCGTTCTTTTGTTTCATCATCATGCATGCAATTCAGGGCCTGCAGCTGCGCGGCATAAGAAAGTAATCGAGCTGTGGCTCGTATCATGGCTCTCTGTGATGTGTCGTGATTGTGGTGATTTGCGGTTTTCCTCAGATACGTCCAGATGCGTAGCAGAGAAGAAGTACACTGAGCAGCAGGCCAAGAAGCTTTTTCCTCAGGTCTTTGTGCCAGTATGCAACCCCGATGGCACATACAGTGAGGTAACTAAATAAATGTTAATTTTGGGCTGTGAAGGATGGATGCTATGCAGCTTTTATTCATTTTCAGCATTTTTATTAAATCCAGTAGAATTGTGTATATACTATATGTAGTATATAGTATCACTCCAATACCACTGCTAAAACTTGCTTCACAGGTTCAATGTCACAGCTACACCGGATACTGTTGGTGCGTCACTCCCAATGGCCGACCGATCAGTGGATCAGCTGTAGCCAATAAAAAGCCTCGATGCCAAGGTGGGCAAACCCCCCTGACCCCCCCCCCCCCCCCCCCCCAAAAAAAAAAAGAGATGGCCAGCCAATTCTGGGTCAAATACTGTAAAGGAGTCGCTGCATCTTTTAAATACTTATTAATTTCAACCACCACCTCCTCTACTTGTTTATTCTTTTGTTTTTTTTTTGTGAATCTTTAGGCAACTTTCTTCTCTTCATTTACATCCAATTACAAGACACTACTGTTATTTCATTATTGATCATTTACTGTGGTTCAGTGCTAGTAGACGTCTCCTTCCATCACAAATTATTCCAATCGAATCAAAAGTGGATCTAGTGTATAAGTCATAATTGATGACATTATGAAGAGTGTTTTGAGGTATTTGATTAAATGTGAATTCTGCTTTTTAGGGTCAAAACAAGAGCGAGCGACCACAAGAGAGCCTGGAAAAGGTGAGAAGTCAATTTTTGTCACTCGCTGTGTTTTCACTTGACTGCTATTTCCAATTGTCTGACATAGGTCTGCTATCTTAAAGCTAGTATACAATGGGAAATGCCATAGACAGGCCAACATATTATCGATCATTTTAAACATCATCATCACAACTGCAACTTTAGTATAAAGTAACACATAAAACAACACCCATCAATACTCAGAAGCATACACTTAGTGGCAGTTCGCTTTTCACAAATTCAACAAGTGTGTTCGTCTACTACAATGCGTTTAAGTGATCGCCCTTTGAGGAATTTTTCAGTACTTCCTGTAATGCCCTCACATGTGGGAACAGAAAGCCACAGCCATCATTGCACTTTTCAGCTATTTAACAGCGGGAGATGTGTAAAACATATAAACACACTCAGCCTCCCCCGGACCTCAGCTCATGCAAACAGTCACACGACATGACACACCAACAGGGCAATAGACATGTGTGAGAATAATTTTCTTCAGATTGTTTGTAAAGAAATGTGTGTTCAGGGCTGTTTATAATGTTTATAATTTCCAAAATGTGTTGGAGGGGTAAAATTATAGAAATGTTTTCTTTATATGACCTTCTGCTGTTTGCTGAAAATCTCACCTTTCTCTAATACTCTAGGTAACACAAGATGGTGAAAAGCCCCTGGCTGGTAGCAAAGTATTATTGGTGTAAAAAAATTATATACCGTACTTTCCGCACTATAAGGCGCACCTAAAAAAAATTTTCTCAAAAGCCGACAGTGCGCCTTATAATCAGGTGTGCGTTATATATGGCCCAATATTGAGCCACTACAGCAGGCGTGTCCAAAATCCGACCCGTGGGCCAAATGTATATATCTTATATATGGACAAAGTTTTAAACTGGGCCATTCATTGAAGGTGCGACTTATAATCCGGTGCGCCTTATATATGGACAAAGTTTTAAAATGGGCCATTCATTGAAGGTGCGCCTTATAATCCGGTGCGCCTTATAGTGCGGAAAATGCGGTAGGTCAACTGAGAGAGTAAGATCATTTTGTGAGGGGGAGGAGCTAAGTTTAGCCTGGGATGTTAGTGGAAGTTACAGAGAATCTTTCAGGCCATCTCAGGTACATTTTACTTTAATGGGAAATATAGGATGAGTTCGAAATGGGTTTTGTTGTAGTAGCTTGTTTGGTTTGCTGACTTCTTCTTAACATCGTCACTAAATTCTGTGTTACGCTACTGCCACCATCAGGCTGAGACATGCACAGTGGTGATTGCAGCACATGTGTAATTTGTGCACTAAATAGAATACATTTGACTGTACACTGTCTATGTGCTCAATGTGCATGTGTGCAGCCTTCAAAACATGTTTGTGCATGTGTCTGTTCACCTGTATCTGTGGCGTGCAGGTTGGAAGGCCTGTAAAGGCTTGCTGCTACTTTATCAAGCTGAGGGGGCCTGAAGGCTGTTATGAAATAAGTCTGTTAACTGAGAGAAACGTTTAAGCAGAGATGTTTTGAGATAAGGTTAATGATGATTTTTTTATGACTATGTTCAAACATGATGTTGATCATCTCAACAGCCCTAATTGATGATTTATAAATACTTTGTACCACTCTGCCTCATTGAATGATTCACATACAAAAAAAATGTTAACACTTTATTCTTCACCATAATTAAATTTTCAACATCAAGCACTCTCCAGCAACCACAAGTCTCCCTTCCAGTTCTCTTTCAAAACATTTTTCTCATCACTTTCAAAAGTTCATCTGTCTGACAGATGATCTGAATGATAAAAAAAAAAAGTGTAATTTGAGGGTTTGCAATTGATTCACAATTTTATTGTTTGTGTCAGTGCACGTTTGTGTTTGCACGCTTGATTGAACAAGTCTCTGTTGCGATTGTCTCTTGGGTACTGTGTTCATCTAAGCTTGCTCCAGTAATTAAATTTATATCAAGTGTGAATGCAATATTTGAGAAAGCAAGTGATGCTGGGAGAAAAGTGGGGTGGGGAGTGAGTGTCAAAAAATCTGAGTAAACTACATTTGGTGTGTGTCCATTGGAAATAGCAGTAATGGCAGTAATAGTTTCATCCCGCAGAAGTCCATCGGTACCGAAATATTCCATGAAGCACTTTAATTGTCAAGGCATCGAAGCATCATTAAGACACAAAATGCTTCACCATAAACTCTTCTCTGGTGCTTAATTTGACAAACTCATTCACATGCTGGAAATATGTGCGGCTTATGACTGGCAAACAGCAATAAATCTAATGCTGTAAGACCACAAATTGCTCAGGGGTTTCCTGGCAGATGCAATAAGAGGTGTTGCAGTCATGTCAAACGCCGCAAAATAAAAATAGGTCATTAGTGGTTTGTTATAAATCCAAATCATAAATAACAATTTTTATTTCAGCCCCTGACTACAAGCTGCAGCTCACAATGTAGTTTTATCCTCCAATCAAGAAGATGGGTGGCTGGTGTTCAAAATTACATTCAATGGAAGTGCTAGCAATTGACCTTTAATACTCGTTTTGATTTGTCCTCACTCCTGCTTTACTTTTGGAGAAGAAGTGACCCGCAGTGAGGTTAACCACACCTACGGCCTTGGCTTCACCCCGAGAGACTCCAAACCTCTGTCCCCGTCCTCTTCTTACCACAAATCAAACAAACACACCAAACAAATACTGAGCTGAATTCTCTCACAGTTCTTTGTTTCGTCTCGGACCTGGCCATTGCATTCTTTAACATTTGTGTCCTTTATTTATGCTTGGAATAAGAAGCACAGGAAGGACAACTGGACACGTGATGTTACTTCATCACAGTTGGTGTGTACCTCAGAACAACGATTCCCCATGGGACGATATGACCACTATCTTCTTTTCCTCCCTAACTTTTTCTCTTTCACCTCTATTTCTGCCTCCAACTTTCTTGACCGGGCAACGTGCAAATCTCATCAAGTTATGTATCATTTTGATCTAGTTTACGCTTGTAATTGTAGTCTCTTTGCAAATATTCTCCATTCTGAATGCAGATGAAACTGGCTTAGTGGTGGATCCACAACCCCCTGCAGATGAAGAAGGTAAGTCTCTATCCATCCATTGGTCCATCATTATGTGATTGGTAGTCACTACATGCCTTTAATATTATTCATGACTATAGATGTACAACAACTAGTGTTTGGCTCAATACATTGATACTTAGTATCATTATATAGCAAATGCTTATGCAAATGTCATCAACATTATGACAGTAAATGGAATTATTTGTATTGCTGAAAATGGGAAATTCCAAATCCAGCAATAAAAAAAAAATAAAACAGTAGCAGAGGAACTACTGTGCTTTAATCTCTGCAGTCCCAACATTATATTTGATTTTTTTTTTCATAGTCAAAAGAAAGTATCACTTTTGAATGATGTAATCATCTAATAGCTTAATGACACTCTCAGGCAGCAGTCAATAGTTTACCTACCTCAGATTTTCCCATTTCCCAGCCATATCTGTCAAATGCAGTTGACTTTTTGGGTATTTGATATCTGACAACCTTGATGTGATTTTTACAGTCTGTGAGTTTTGGAAGGCCTACATTTGGCTCAGATGATATACGACTGCGTTTTCAATTGATGCTAATAAAGCTGTCATGGTGATTTCTTTCAGACATCATTTCCCAGTACCCCACTCTGTGGACGGAGCAGGTCCGCAGCCGGCAGAACAATAGAACAAGAGCACCATGTGAGTTTGAACCTTTTTTTTCATAATGATTGGGTGTTTGCAGACCTCAACTGAAAGCAGACTTTGTGTTTTCCTGCAGACTTTAGAGAGCAATCATAGTTTGTGGCTGCTCTTCAGTACAGATGAGGGGGTGGGGGGTTGGTGAAGCCAGTACATCTTGGTGTTGGGAGTACACCACGCTTCACTGTGGTTCTTTTTGTTGCAAGCTATTCGTAATTATCAGCACATGGCACAAACACAGGATCTTCTATTCTTTTGGCTTGATCCGTGCTTTTCTTTGACTCACGTTGCACGTTGATCTCAACACACAGATCAGTTACCCTTTGGTCTCTTTGGGGATTTGTGTTTCTTCCTGCATAAAACATTCATCTAGGCTGAAAAGCCAGCGTGCATGAGTACATTTGTGCATGACTTCCATTATCATAATTTAAAACTAATAAAAAAAAAAAAGCATGGAAAATGCTGGAATGATGGTTTTGATTAACATGTACTCTTTGGGGTATTGAGTGGGGAATGAAGAAAAAACAGCCCAACCAAGAGAGCCCATATGGAGGTAGTGGAGCGAAGAGAGTCCGTTAAGAAAAGCAGAGAGGCGTTTCATTCAGTCGCTTTTGTGTGCTCAAAGATTTCTTAAAATAAACAAAGAAAAGGGATATCCATAATCCTGCGGTTGTTTCCGATCCTTGAAAGAATTAGCAACAAAAATAAAAAATAAAGCTTTCTTAGCCAGAGGCGATCAGCTTGCATCCCTGAGTTTAATGCTACACATCTCTTGGATATCTCCACAACAGATTAGATCCTGCTGGGGCTTTGCAAGAAGCCCATCAGACTTTTCTGTAGGAGAGAATAAAACACAGTGAGGCACTCCATTTTCTCTTGGAATTGTGTTCATGTAAATCACATGTGTCAAACATATGGCCCGGGGGCCAGCTACGGCCCGCCACATCATTTTATGTGGCCCGCAAAGACAAATAGTGCATCAAATTCATGTGTCATTACTAGAATTGCAAATTGTCTTCACTTTTAATAATGTCTTTTTTTTTTTAAATATTTGACCAGTTTTTACTCGTCTGATTTGAAAACGAGTTATTTGTCAGTTTGTTTTGTGGCTTTTACTGTATATAATATGAGGTGCTCAGATTTATTTAGGTTGACAGTCATAATGGCCCTCCGAAAGAAGCTATCACTACAATGCGGCCCGCCAAAAAAAATAGTTTGACACCCCTGATGTAGATAAAGATTCCTACGGAACACTGCAGTAGGGTGTCAATATGTGTGGGTGTGTGAAGACGAAGGCCCAACGGACCAAGGTTTTAGTATTTGTCTTGTCTGTTTCCCTCTCTGTCATATACATCCATGGAGGATGGCTGACTTTTTAAATATTTACTTAACTTGTGGCATGGGGTGCCGTGCTTGTGTGTCATTAGCCCATTAATGTCCGTAAACAGTGCCACAGGGGGCTGATATAGAAGTCTGCGCACTCTGTCTCTGAGGAGTCGTCGCCTCAACTTCCACAGACTCTCCCCGCCAATAGTAGCAGTGAGAAAGCTATCTACTCTATGTTTGACTTTCCTACATTATGTTTAAAATTATGTCAACCAGATGTGGCTAGGCGTAAGACTAAATTCATGCTTTAGCGTCCAAGTGAACCTGCAATTACACGAAAAAGTGTTTGTGTGACAATAATGCCTCTGTGATGTCGCTCTCTCCAGCCTCATCGTGTGACCAGGAACAACAGTCTGCTCAAGAAGAAGCAAAGCAACACAAGAACGATGCTGTGTTTGTTCCCGATTGTGGCCAAGGCGGATTGTACAAGCCAGTCCAGTGCCATCCGTCGACTGGTTACTGCTGGTGTGTTCTGGTGGACACTGGTCGGCCCATACCTGGTACCTCCACTAGGTAGGACTTGCCTTGGGCATCTTGCTACAATTCTTTTGCTAGAACTTTGAAGACATACGTAAATAGGCAATTTCCACTCATCACTAGGACTGTATCATTTTGACCCTGAGGTGGCGTAGTGACTTAAGAATAGTAAAAGTTCTTTCTACATCCCTCCGCAAAGTATTGTGATTGTGTAGTTTGCATCATCCTGCAAACTTATTTAGACCCAAACCAACAGTGATGAAAACAAAACAAACCTGTCTTGAGCTGGGTTGATGTAACATCTCTGAGACAGAGATCATTCAGACTGGCAATGTGCATTTGGTACCAGTACCCATGGCTTGCTATCAGATTAACAAGGATCCAGGCAAAGAGCCAGCGAGCACATTAGCACACACCAAAGTATGGATTGTGACACTTCTCTTGACTTGTCCCAGGCCGGCTTATGGCCAACTCGCAGAGCACCCTGAGTGGGGCTCTGGCTCTCCGAACACTTCCTTGTGTCCCACGCTCCCTTTCTGCCTTTCTCACTCTAAATTTCTCCTTGTCACCCTTGCTGTCCTCGTACCAGACTCCAAATCATTTCCCCCATTTTGGATGTGTGTCAAGGCCTCCGCTTTTCCACAAGTATTTTAATCTCATAGATTTATAGAAAATGTCTCTGTTGAAAACTGTCTTTGCGGTCCAGTTCACACTGAGTGACATGACACGTGATTAACTTCTTCCTGTATTTCCCAAGGTATGAGCAGCCAAAGTGTGATGGCAATGCGAGGGCCCATCCAACAAAACCAAAGGACCATTACAGAAGCAGACATTTACAAGGTACGTCTCACGGGTAGTTGGACTCAGTTTCTGTTATTCTTCTTTGCTCAGAGGGGAAGTTCTTCAGTCATTGGCCTCCAACTGCTGCCACCCTTCCAAGGTTGTGATAACAATGGAAGTGTGTGTCCATGTGTGTGTGTGTTTACTGATATCATTAGGAAGGTCTTGATAAAGGCTTGAGCATTGCCAGATACTGCCCTTCCATGGTCAGCTATCCAGGAGACAGAGACAGATTGGTGGGGATTCATCCACACTGACATGTGGAGATGGAGGATAGCAGGATGAGGATAGATAGGAGATGAGGAGAAGCAGCAGGGGACAGAGTTGGAGGTAATAGATCATGAAATGGAAGGAATAGGCAGTGATATACCGCTTGACAACAGCATAGATAACCTAATTAAAGGTGTGTACAGAGTTTATCAGTTATCAGGGTGGCTTACTTGCAGTCTGAATATAAAAACTGTGCAAAATAGAAAACCCATTACAATGAACCTTACCCGTAGACTTGAATGGTCCTCCTCTCTTTTAGCTTTATTTAAATACAATAGTTGATAAGTAAATATGTAAATAAATAAGCAAACAGACAGTACATAAATGGATAAATAAATAAATAAATAAATAAATAAATAATACATACATACTACATACATACATAAATGAATGAATGAATGAATGAATGAATGAATGAATGAATGAATGAATGAATGAATGAATGAATGAATGAAACTCACCTAAAGAGTTTAACTAAAGAGAGAGCGTTTAAAACGTAGTAGGTGTGTGCTGCTGGGATTTAGTTCCATTCTCACTGATGGACGTGTGCATAACTTTATCACTTAACCACTTGCAATTGTTATTTGTCATGTTTGGCCAGTTTCCACTACCCTTCCCATAAATTGGAATGCATTTTGTTACATTTAATTGTATCCTCCAAGACACCATATAACAAATTATAAACAAAGTACAGCACGTATAGATTTCAGGTGCGCACAAGCAAATTATAGTTTAGGGGAGGTTTCTATTTTTTTTTGATAGTTTGGTAAACATGTTAATAATCCAGAAGCAAATGCACAGAGGTTGTACTGTTCTTCTCCAGTCCAAGTGTTTTTGCAGCCGTGTTCCAGACAGGCACATTGGTCACAGGTGCTGCATTTTAGCAGCAGAGCAACTCTGGCTCTGCTCACACATGACTTGTAATACCACAAAGTGTTACGGGGCTGTCATAGATGAACACAGCCTATGTCAGCAATTATTACTCATCTTTGTTGATGTTTGCCCAATGAGCCAAACTGTGAGAAACAGGACATAAAATAATATATTTGTGTCGGATGAAACAAACACACTTTGTGCTGCTCTACAGTCAACCTGCACCAAAATCCCATTTGAAAATACACCTGGGTAGTGTAAAAAAAAAAAAAAAAAAACTGCATTTTATTTTCTTTATGAGCTATTGCGTCAAGGGCTGTAAACCCAGTTAGTGTATAAACCAGGCATAATTACAAATGCCGCCTTCACATCAGTCCACTTGCTGTCAAAGCACTAGTGTTGAAAGGTTTATGGGGCGAGATGCGAAAAGGGAGCCACTCGCTTCAAAAGTGGTTGGAGTGGAAAGTAGTGCATTTGACTTTCTTTCTCTCCACAGTGGGAATCATAAGATACTTTTTAGGCAAGCACTGGGAGCTGCTGATGTGAGTGCTGACAGGGCTGTGCCCCATGTGGTTTCATAAAATAACATTGCTTCTCATTGAAAGCAACACACGGGTACACAAATGCACTTATTGGCCAACCTTTTGCAGCACGCAGCAGCTTGATAAATGGAGGCATTGGAACACATGCAGGAAATCTCATAATTTGATGTGTTCTTGACTTGAGCTGTCAAACACGGGCATTAAGGTACAATCATAAAAACAGATTTGATTTGAAAGTCAGATGCTGAAGTAATGGCAGCCAGGCATCTGCTGCCAATACAGGCAGAGCCAAAATGATGATCTGCATTTTATTTCTGCAGCAATGCAGAATAAAGTTCTCTCAAACCACAAATCTCACCTTCTTCAATGACTTTCTGAGTGTACAATTGTGTGTGTCTAGACTCATTTACAAGAACACTATTTTGGAGGGCTAACAGGTGGGTCACAAATTATACTGGGCTTAGCCCATGAAGTTCCTCTAAAGCCTGAATGCAAATATGCTTGGTGTGTAAAGCAGAGCAGGGAAAAGTTTGGGCATGTGTATTATCCAACTTCGGACCAAGGATCCACACTATTTAGGAGAGGTGGAGCGGAGGCGTGTTGCTGAGTTGCCACCTGTTATAGACGACCAAAGCATACTATTATCTCCAATGCGGGAGAATCTGGCCCCGCAGGCCTGAGCCGTAAAACGAGTAGCAAAACAAAGAAAAGCGGAGGAGAGTCGGACTGTGAGAAAAAAAAAAAGAGAGGCAGAAGAAAAATCCAAGAATTTGTCAGACCTTTGTAGCCTTCAGCTCTTGTATGGCCGAGCAGATAATGACTATCATTAAGGTTTTTCCACCTCAGGCCCATTTTAATTGTTCACGTTTTTTTTTTTTTTTTCTCCAGTTAGCATTGTCTTTATTGTTGATAGAAGGCCAGTATGTGACTTCCTTGTTGGTTAGCATTTTGACATGATTCCATCATAGTCTGTCCGTCTTTTTGGTCTGAGGTGGACCGACACATAGAACGCTTAGGAACATCTTCAGTGTCCAGCTGTCAAAGCCACTCAGGGCCTCCTAAATGATTGGCAGGTATCCTATTCCTCTTCCAGATGAGGGGAGGTCTGACACTTTATGAGGAGGACTTAAAGACAACTGTGAAAGATGTTTGGGTTTATTTTACCTTCTGCTGTCTTCTTACACGCTAAAACCACACTGCCTGTTACGTGACGTCCCACCCCAAACATTTATTAGGCCACCAATGATGGCAGCATTCCACACTTGAATGTTGTTGACGTTGGGGATCAGTTGAGAGAGCTATATCAACTGCATAATTTCCAAACTTGCACACTCAATCCATTGACCTTGTTTTCCAGGCTGTCCTGGTGCAAAGAAAACAGAGTTCCTGACAAGTGTTCTTGATGCGCTGTCGACGGATATGGTTCATGCTGTCACAGATCCAGCATCCGCCGGAAAGTATGATGTCTTAATCCACCACCAAATAATTTTGTGCTCAAGCCAAATAAGTACCGTATTTTCCGGACCATAAGGCGCACCGGACTATAAGGCGCACCTTCAATGAATGGCCCATTTTAAAACTTTGTCCATATATAAGGCGCACCGGACTATAAGGCACACCATTAATGCATCATGTCAGATTTTTAATCCAAATCAAATCATTCTCCATTTCATTTCAACTTCAGACGCAACAAATTACTTTATAATCACAAAATAATGATCCATAGTCTTTTCTATTCATGATTCATAGTCTTCAGCGGGCCACTTATGATTGATTTCATGACACAATGCTTTGGGCCAGTTTAAATTTAGGAATTTGGTCCATATATAAGGCGCACCGGCTTTTGAGAAAACTTTAGGTTTTTAGGTGCGCCTTATAGTCCGGAAAATACGGTAATAGTGGAAGGTCTAAGAGTTGAAAAGCAGCCTGATCCGAGACACCAATCAACTAATTTTCAAACCTACCAAATAAATAATACTATTCTATTTGCAAGGTAAAATTAAAACTGTTATTACCTGAAGGTCCTCAATTTCTTATGGAGGTGACGTAACCAGAATTTGTGTCCATGGGAACATGCCAGAATTGATCACTAACCTATGCTAATTTGGTGGTAAATTCATGACTGTAAATATTTGTATAAAAATCCTCTCCACCATAATTAAATACTGCATTACAACTGACTGGCAGAGAAGGGATGCTGTATACCAGTTTGATGATTTTCTCTTCTAGGGTGGTGGAGCCCGACCCCAACCACACACTGGAGGAGAGGGTGGTTCACTGGTATTTTGGTCAGCTGGATAAAAACTCCAGCGGGGACATTGGAAAGAAGGAGATCAAGCCATTCAAACGCTTCCTGCGCAAGAAATCCAAACCCAAGAAGTGTGTCAAGAAGTTTGTGGAGTATTGTGACATCAGCAACGACAAGGCGCTGTCCCTGCAGGAGCTGATGGGCTGTTTGGGGGTTACCAAGGAAGAAGGTGAGCTGGGAAATACCACCGTGCAAATTGTTGTGATAAGCCTTATAGGCCTAGCAACAGTAACTAAGGGGACTAGAGGTTAGTGAAGGGTCAATTAGCATTTTGTGTTGTCGGAAGTTGTAATGTGAATTCAGTCCATGTAATTCCTCCTTACAAACGTTCTATCACTTTTTGTTTTACAGGGGCCAAAACAGGAGAAGGCTTATCTCCCAGTAGACTTGTAAGTCAACTATTGCTTTTGCCCCCAATCCCAATCCTAAATGAACACCAGACATTTTTGTAAACATACTTCTGCAATACTTTTTTCTTTTAATGTCCTTACATATTGCTTGAATTCATCTGAGGGCAGGCAAAAAAGAAAATGCTTGTGATTGGATGAATGTTCTACCCTTCAGAACCATAATGTTATTTCCGTGAGGAATGTGGTTTTATTTTTTTTAGATAAAAACAATAATTTTCTTTAACTAACTCACTAACTGCAATCATGTGGAAGCGCTTACCTAAAATCAGTTTTTTGTATGTATTTCATTTTAAAATTAACAGTATAATCCTTTCATTGGACAACAATCATATGTTGGCAGATGAGAAAAAAAAAACATATCTTATTCCAAAAAAATGTGTGCGTCAAACTAATGTGACTTGTGTTTGCTTTCCTCAGCACCCCTCGAAGAAACAGGGCTAAAGCAGCAAGTGAGATTCTGCCCTCACCATTCGGCAACAACAAAAACCATAGTATTTGCACTTTGTACTTTAAGGAAAATGTAAATTCACTTTGTAGAAATAAGGTATTTAAACAGACTGCTGAATCTGTGAATGTTGTAGTTAGCTTTTTTGTGTGTGTCCTGACAAGCAAAAATTATTAACACATACAATGTATGTGTCCTTTGAGTGTCTTGAGTTGTACAAGTTTTCTTGTTTGATGTTTCATATCATTCCCCTTTCTTTGTGGATTTTTTTTCTTCTTGTGTTGATGACTATAAATCTGATGTTTGGATAGTTTCCTTGCAGATGACACCCATTCATTTGGAACCAAGTGTCTTTTCCTGTGTCATTAACGGCAGCTTGTTTCAAACACTAACCATGAGAAACATGCTACAGATTTCCATGTATTCTTGTTTATTAGAAATAAAGAAGTGTTTTATACATATTTTGTTTTTGTGTGTGTCTGGCTGATTGCTAATTACATGGAGTAATGTTTGTGTGTTGCTGTGTCAATCTAATTCAATTAGACTTCTGGACTTATTTACATATGTAGTATGTTACATAATTGCTATGTTTTTTTTTTCTTGCCATGTGTGTTCTATTCAATAAAACACCTTGTTGACAGTCTTAAGAAGCCAAGCGTTAGTCATACATAGCAACGGTCGTGTATCATCCTACTTTTCGACAGCTTGCCAATTCCCCCCCAAGGCAACATTTTAGAACTGGAACAAATGGCTGGTCATCATTCCTGTACTCACTGCAGGTTTTGAATGCAAATTGAGGATTAGATGGATGCACCAATCACAGAAAAGTAATAATTGGTCATTTTAAAATACGATGCATGACCCAGCATGTGTGTGTGTGTGAATGTGCGTATTTTCATAAGATTTACTTCCATGCAAGTTGTTGAATGGACTCTTTCTTAGAGAATAACAGTCAGCTCGGAGCAGTCATGACATATTACACTGTGGTGCATTGTTCCAGCCAGATTATGTGAGGCTACTAAGTGCTAAACCGTGGCTTTTCACACAGGAAGGTGAGTCGATGACCTCAGACTGACCTGTTCATTCGTCTTTAGCGTCTAATTTATGATTAGCAAATTAGTCTCCTTTCTATGAAATAATCTGACTCAATGGTTTGAGATTGGGGATTACTTATAAATAACCCATGGCCTTCTTTAGAACTTTTACCAGCCACAAAAAGACAAACCCAATTATATTTTTGAATGTTGTTTGTAGTTAATCTCAATACCCAGAACATTGCCGTTTCCCAAACACCCATTTCATTTGTTACTGGGTTATGGGTGCTTGCACCATTTTATTGTTTATTCATGATTACCTCTCAGCAGCTTTTCCTCAAACCTCTTGTTAACTTCTACTTTGTCCACAAAGCTTAAGTCTTGTCACTTATGATTTCTTCTCAGTTTGGGTTGAGATACACATAAACACCTTTTACGAGTTGGCAGGGTGTCAAAATATGGTTATGTGGCTTGGATTCTTGCCTGACCTGAAGAAAACTGTCCATACTTTTTGGCTCGCACAATTGGCAAGCTCTCCCCCTCCCCACCTCTTTGACCCATTTTTTTCTCACCTCTCTCCGTCACACAAGCACAAACAGACCCCCTGAGCACAGAGATACTATTGAGTGGGATTTGTGGGCAGAGTTTATGTGCTTTAATGGACAAGAGCAGGCACCCGAACCCACCACTGGCCTGCCCCATGAGCTGTGGACTCATGAAGAAATTACTGTCAAAAGCCATCAGAACTTTAATAGCCTCTGGCCTGACTGTTAATTCCCTCAGGCCCACGGAGGGGCTCTGGTCTGTGGGTAAACAGTGTGGTCCAACACAGCCTGGGACTCACTACTCTCCAAATTGACTACCTGGTGTGATTCAGGGGTCTAGTAAGCGTCATAGAACACTGGCACTTGCTGAAGCAGGTTAGAAAGATAATAAATAATATGCGGTTTCATTGCACCACACCAAGATGTTTTTCTAGTGGATAATAATAGTGTCAGTGACTGTCATCCATTTTCTATGAAGTTTGTCCTCATTTGTCATGTATCCTCTTCTATGCATAGCTGGCCTTTAATTCACCAAAATTGTGTTTGGGTTAAATTAATCGAGAATACAGTAATCTCTCGTTTATCGCGGATAATTGGTTCCAAAAACCACCCGCAATAAGTGAAAGCCGCGAAGTACGGTCACCAACAAGAAGTACTGGGAAGGCTAACGAGTTAGCAGAAAGATGCTAATTTGCGATCGTACTAACACGCGAAAATGGACTTGGAGCAATACTACATTGTCCTAAAGGTTAGACACATGTTTCCTCAATTTAGAAGTTTTATTTTGACTTTTAAATGTTTTTTTTAATTTGGAAAAAAAAAATCTGCGATGTAGTGAAGCCGCGATAAACGAAACGCGAAGTAGCGAGGGATCCTTGTATTACATCACAGAAAGCAGCGTGGAGAGTGATTTTGATTGAATGTGACCATCATGATTTGTGTTACAATATTTGCCTATTTTTAACAGAGGCAACGAACAGGTTAGCACTGTTCCTTCCAATAAAATGTTTATGGTGTTAAATAAGTGTCAACTTTTGTGTGGAGTGCTATTGACCCTATAAGGCCACCATATTCATACACTTTCTCGTGCTAGTGGGAGCTGGCGTGAATACAAAACAATCCATAGATGGTCAAATGACTACAGGCATAAGGTTTAGAGTTGTTTGGTTGTAAAGTTTTCTCTGGGCTGTTGAGATGTCAGGAATCTTACAGCTGGCTTCTTTCGATTAGAAGAATACATAAAGCAAGAAGGGGAAGGGGATCACAAAGTGCTGTGCACCTACTGCACCCCTAAAATTGTGTTTATTTAATTCGGACCATATTACCACTGCCGTTAGGGATATTTTTCTTCTCCTTTTGGGAATGTTGCTTCCATTTTTGTGGCAACAGTTTGGGGAAGACCCATTTTTGTTTCATCATGACTGCACCCTAGGGCACCATAAGAGGGAGAAAAGTGATGTCGATTTTAAAAGCGCATGACTGACAGGGGCCCTAGAAAATAATATTTTTGGCATTGATGTGATGGGTTCAAAAGCATACCAAATCCCTGACTGCTCTCCTTATTGTGTCTCAGTGCACAAAACAAAGTCCACAAGACATGGTTAGATGAGTTTGGTGTGGAAGAGCTCTGATGTGAACCACCTTTAGACACCTTTGGAACAAACTAAAACAAAATGTAAAGAAAAGTAAAGTGAAGAAAAATCAGGATTCGGTTCAAATCACATGCAATGAACTTAAGAGTGAGTGAGGTGTAAATGGCCTTCATGCTGAAAACCACATTCATTAAATGGATTCATGGATTTTAGCTTTTTGAAAATGAGCCTTCAGTCTTAACAATATTTGCTGTCATTGTTGAATATTTGAGAAGATTAAAGTATCCTGTCCTTTTGCGCTGGAGGTTAGGCGTGCACGTGGTGTCACATACTTTAATCTCTTTCTCACAATGTCCAGTTTGGATTTAGCAATATTCCAGCTAAGCCTGACCGGAACTGAAAAGGAAAGATGCGAACAAGGTGCCATGATGAGAGAGGGAAGCAAGGAGATAGATTGGAGATACTAGAAGAAGGGTGAGGGGTAGATGAATGTCGGGTCTAAACTCAAGGGATTAATGGGGTGACTTCTTCTCTGGAATGTTTCGCTAGCAGCCAAGACCCGCCCACCCACAGATGCCTGCTAGAAACAGGTGCACAGCTGAGGTAAGGCTCCACGGATAGGTAACGGATCCATGGTGGCTCGTAAGAAGATTTTTAAATGCAGACATTCTTTTTCCTGTGATACTGGTGCGCTGCGCAAAGTAAAATAACTATAAAGTAGGAAAAACCTCCAAATACGCAAAACACAACTGAGGACAGTGATATTGAACTTTAATGGCCTTTGCGTCCAGAAACAACCCTATTGAACATTTGCTTAAAAGTCGTATACATGTCAACCAATTCTGTCACAATCGGTGTTCAAATATACAAACATGTTGTCCCATGTAAAAGTTAGATGATTACATTGCGGTATTCAGAACACTGCTTATAGAGTTTTATCCATTTCACAATATTCAGCCCAGGCTTTAAAAGTACTTACACACCTTCCTAAGCTGATTTAAGACTTGAACTGTGGATTGTTGAACTTTTGCTGCACAACAAACAACTTAACGTCATAATCTCCAATTTTTCTGAGGAACTAGTCCCGGGGTGTCAAACTCATTTTTGTTGCAGGCCACATCATAGTCAAAGTTTCCTTCATTATGACTGTCAACGCCTTATATTATTACAGTATAGCCTACACAACAAGCTGATGAAATCAGAGACAAGTACGAACTTCAAATATTTTAAAAAGATGAATGATACTAATAATTCCTGGTGCCCAAGAGACAGGTAGTCTCCAGGGACCGCATGAGTAGCCCATAGATCTGTCCTAGTAATATCTTATCAGAGATGGGACATTGCGATTTCCTAGGAATATTCTAGAAATGATTACCAATATGTGAACATGTCAACAGTTGAAGAAATTTACAGCTGAATATTTTTTACCAAATATTTAACAAGGTAGGAAACGGTGAAAAATTGGTAGTACTTGGCATTATTCAGTACCCCAGAAAGAACTCTCAGGTTCCAAAAAGTTAGTGACCCCTGATCTGACCTACTTTCTGTGTCAGTCTACAGACACTTTTACATTCAACAAAATCAATTTCCCATGATTTATGTCTGGGAATGTCCTGGAACCTGCCCTTGCTTGATTTATGATATTACAGAAAAGGAAGACAATGCCCCCTGCATTGCTGCATTACTTCAATAACGATTAATACCCCAAAGTCTTGGTTACCTCCTCGAGTTGTATCAAGTAGCAAGAAAGGACACTAAACACCAAATCCATTTTGTGAATGCTGGAAAAATCCCTCCCATGTGTGTCTTTGAAGCCGCTAGGATTCCTGTGGGTCGTGCGAGTGTGATTGTAAGATGTTTGATTGATAGAGGCTCTGTGAAATCTGACTCTTTGTTTTCATCTCCCTTTGGTGACCTGCCCTGTCATGTTTTCCCTGTTTTGAGAAGCAGGCAGTCTATCTAAACATCAGGTTAACACCAGCGGACAACACACTGCTCAGTCACTCTATGAGAGGTCGAAGGTGACATGCCAGGGTCACTGGAGAATCCAGGTGGATGGAACATCAGGGATCTGCGGAGGTGCTTTCAAACAAAAACAAAACAAGCTTTGACAGTTTTCAAAACAATATGAATGTGTTGAGTGTGACTTGAGAGTGATTTAAGGAATGTCCTCGTATTTTTATTTGCCCTGTATAATTTAAATATTCTTACAAATTTGAGCAATTGTTATGTTATTTTTACAAAATAGTGAACAGTTTCAAGAAAATGGTTTGCTGCCTTTGATGATGCAATGTTAATGGCTCGACAAATATGTTTTTTGTTTGATTGTTTTCCAGAAAAGTGTTGGTTTTCCAGATGTGAGGATTCAGCAATATTAAACACGGCTCTCCTTCTAACACATTCTACAAAAAACTACAACCAAGACTGCAATAATAATATGTGCAAGTGGCCATCGGTGTTCAAAATAAATGTGATGCAGAAGTCTGAGGTTATGAAAAGATTTGAAATCAATGATCACTGCCCATCGCTTCCACAGCTTATCATCACTGTCAAGGTTTAATGATTTGCGGATTGCTAAGGCACAATTTATTTCAGAAAAAAATGCATATTAAATGTTGTTGAGACTCTTTGGCGCGCGAGAATGACTCTGTTTGAACAACGCTGATAGAACTGAGCTATTGGTTTGAATCAAACAAATAGCTGAGTCATCCATAATTCAACACACTCCTTAACAAGCTCAGCGTCCAAGAACTGGGTGTAGCACAGTTTTCTTGAGGTTACATACTTTTGAGGCACGTTCTTATGTTTTCTTTGCCAAACCGGTCCAGGCAAAATAAAAAGTAATGACAGGGAAGGTTTGGGACTTTGCCCTGGGTTTTAAAGACACAAAGGGGGAAGTCGAGTAGGAGTAGGAGTTTGCTTAACAGGTGGCGGGCGGTGTATTGGGCGAGGGGGTGAGGAGGTGATGGCGTACTTGAAAGATCTGTTGTTGAAGGAGACAGCATGTGAGGTGTCAAAGCAAACAGAGCTAAGCAGAGGGGCCACAGGTGTGCAGTCTGCTCCCCTGCCTATGAACAGGCTGCAGCACAGACAGCCTTAAGCAGCCGCCGTGCATACCATACAGCCGCTTGCCCTGCAGGACTCTGGCCTCCTCCAGCCACCTGGAGCGCTGACAAGTCATTGAAAAAAAAAACTTTTCTTTTTAGTTTAACACGCTACAAATTGCTCATGTTACAACACGTGGAGAGAAAACACATGGGGTCATTTTCCATTAATCTCTACGGATTTTAGGTCAGGATCATTTCAGCCCAGACAAAAAGAAATTTCCTCCTGTGTATAAGTCATTAGATTGATTTTTATTCCAGCGAGGCATGCAGGAAGCTGAACCATCATCATAGGGATGAGGTTCATGGGTCAATAATTTTTTCATGAGCATTTATTTGTTTCTTGTTAAAACTTACATTCTAGATTCATTCTGATGATCTGATGACACCCTCCAGCAAATGACCAAGACATCCAAATTGCCCTAAGGCGTAATTTCGAATTAAACAGGTTTATTTACGATTGTTCTCCTGTTACTGTTTCCGTGTAAAAACGCATCCCACAGCTAAGCATAATTGCTCAAAATAATATCACAGTCATTTGAGAATGTTTCTTTTGCTAACTTTGATCGTTGTGTGTGCCTTCTTATTTTTACTTTTTGTATTGTTTACTTGAACGTTTTGTTTGTCTGTGGACCAATTGGGTGTAATATGTCTTGTCTCCACCGTGGGATAGTAGGAAACGCAATTTCGATCTCTTTGTATGTCTTGACATGTGAAGAAATTGACAATAAAGCAGACTTTGACTTTGAAAAGGGGAGAAATGTTTAAATTATTTTCTAAAGATGAGTCTGTCTAAAGTCTTAATAATCTGATTCATAAAATAGTCATGTCTGGTCTTATTGTATATTACAACAAATATTTTTCATTTCTAAAATCATTTGAAATCTGTATGATGGCTAACTGGGATGATTTTTTGCTCTCAAAGTTGAAGCCACTCTGCGTCCCCCTCAAGTCTCCTCCCCTGAGGATAAATTGTGGTTGGGCCCTGACATCCCACATAATTTACTAAATCAACATTGGCTGAAGAGACCCGTGTACTGCAGAGAAAGCCCCTCTGTGCGATAACCTCAGTCCCCGAGGGAATATGGTGCACCACAGCATGAGGCTGTGGTGCCTTCGCAGATATTTAAAAGTACGTTATTAGCATATATATTCAACAAATAAATTTGATATTGAATGGAATGTTTATCTAATCAGTGAAGCATGTAATGACTTTTTAGGGGGTGAGACAAATTAATTCCGCTCTGCTGACTCAATATAATACCGCTTTTTGTCATACTGAAAATGTTGGGCCTGCTTTAAATGATCCAATTTTTTTTTTTCCTCCTTTGTGGCCAGGCAAAACGTGTGGATCAGCTCAAAATTAGGCCTTGCTCATTTGAGGATACCATGTCATCTTCTTTCACCTTGTGAAGGAGGACTTTCTTTCAGCAAAATACTTTCTCAAAAAAGTTGACTCAGATTGTGGAACACAATGCACATACGCACACACATGCACACACCTTATACACAAACATGCAGTACTCCACTTTCGCTTGTAATTGAAGCCGTATAATCACTGTTTGCTTTCCTATTTGGTTGCCCTTCGGATGTACTAAGTGTGACCTTGGGCAGTTCGCTTCCCATCTTTCACCAAGGATAGAAAAAGACAGGCAGATATGTAAATAGTAAGCCCATGCATACTGTATGTACTGTGCAGCTTAACTTCATAGCAATGTGTTCTATTTTCTGTTAACTGGGCTTTATCATTAAAATATTTTTTAAAAAGCCTAATAAAAACAAAACATACTTGTGTCTCTAAATACTTTATATATGTTTAAGATCATTTTTCAAATCCACAGAGTGTTGAAGAGGTTCAGTCGCGCTAATGGTGCTAATTTCTATTTCTTTTGCTCTCATTGTTTTATAACTCAAAAACCTGGCATTTGAACAAGGATGTGTAGACTTTTTATGTGATTGTACTGACACACATACAGTTATTTTATTTTATTTTGTTTTGATTGGGAAAATATGAAAGATGACCTTTTATGTAATGAATCGCGCAAGGTTACACACTTAAAATGAATACCGGACTGGAAAGAGCATAATGAACAAAAGTAAAGATATTTTCTTCATTTTTCTTTTCCTAATTTGGTGTTTGATATTATTTCCAGTAAGTAAAAAATGGCAACAGCACAGCTCCACAGCATGCATCAGCTTTTACACTGCGCAATTCCCTGGTGAGAATGTGTTTAGTTACGCCAAATGTGATGCAAGCTCCCGTTGAATATCAACATGCAGTTTAGTAACACGTTTCCTTGGAATAATAATTGTGTAAAACAGAGCCACTTGTCGGAGTCTGAACATGTAGATTGTGTCCCAAAATGTATTCATATTCATGCAAAACACAAAGATGCCTATTTGAAATCAACGGCAAGATTTAGGCAGGTGGGAGTTTAGATTACCCAACAAGGCAATCCACCGATCAAGAGTTCGTCTGCGAGAACACAGACACTCTAGCCACATTTATGAGTCACATGCAAGGCTTGGTGCGTATTTACGAGAGGTGGATTTGAAAAAGAGGAGACTTGAGGTGAGGGAGTTTTCAAGTCTGAAAGTGGACTGCGCTGCTCCCTGTAAAAAAGCAGAATGGACTGCTTCACAGCAGAGTGAGAGTTTTATGCAATGACGGACGATGAGTCAAGACAAACCTTGTCCTGAACCCGGGACAGAATGTTTCATTTGCAGTCATCCACATGGACACCCCGGCCTGTGCCTCGTCTGCTAAGACCCAAGAAGGATTTCAAACAATGTAGATTATGCTGCGCTGCAATTCCCCCCATCTCCCCCGTTTCCCACCACCATACAAAAAGTCTACAGACAGACAGGCATCACGAACTTGCACTCACTGTTTTACCTTCCCACAGTCAATACCTCTTTGTTATCTCACTGGAGCTGTCTCTATTTTTCATCTTTAGGCATTTCCATCAAATAATTCCAGGGCAAATAATTCGGCATGACAACATATTTACCAACATTATTAAAACCAATATTTGCTGTGAAAGCAAACCGTTTTCACACACAAACTTGTGAGTGTATTTTCTTAAAACCTTGGACCATAGACTTGCTCAGCCAGTGAAACAATATTTTTACTGCTCCAAATCCAATAAATGTAATGTTGTCATTATGGTCAATAAAATCAAATGTAATGGCCACAGTTGGCAATACAGTTGAATTGTAGCCAGGCTAGGGATGAACGCTGCACATGGAAAATTAATCTTTTAACATACTATTATGTCCAACGTTTGAGCTTACAATAACAGTTGAAAAACCATTTGGATGATGAACAGGCTTCTAAAAGGTAGAATAACATATATGTCATCGTTTTGGTGACCCAGTATCACCAATTCTAGTGGTTTATAATATTAGTGGACTGGCCAGGATAAACCAATTAATATGTTCTCGAACCCTCCCGAAAACAAATCTTATTTGGAGATGAACAGGAAAAAAATCACAAAATTTGAGCAAAACAAATATTTCTCCATTCATCCATTTATAATACGTATCCTCAATATAGAACAAAGAGCCGCTAATGAGCCTAACGTAAATGATTTTAGAAAGTGAAAGAAAACTGCAGCAGCCAGAAGTTTGCTTTGCTGTAGTTTCTTAACTACACACGCCTTGACAGTATCAACTGTTTTTACGAACTTCAGTTCACAAGAGTGAGTTTAGCTTCTATGAATCGCTCACCAATCGGGCATTGAGTCCAATTAGGTCTCTTCTTATCAAGACAAATCCTGCAGTGTTTGGCGTTGGGCAGTGTTGAGAGTGTTCCTCAGTGGTCATGTTCATGCAACGGTCATCAATCACTAACAGTGGGGAGTGAGAGGCGCCCAGCTGGCAGGGGGAGTTGATGGCTTGATGCAACTTGCCTTGGACTGCCAAGAAAAACTAGTGAAAAGGCGCAAGAAGGAAATCAAGTCTAGCTGTACTCGTAGAGTTGTGGTATTGAGTATTGATTGTGTAACGTGATGTAGTATTGAGGTACGCGGCCCTTGCACAAGAACGTAAATAAAATAATGAATATCAGTTTCACACTGCAACGCCGATACTATTAGTTAGCCCTTGTATGTCATATTACAAGGATTTAGGAGCTTTTTTCTGCCAGGTGCAGAAGGTCTAATCAAGCCAAACTATTTGCTTGTTTTATAACTATTTTAGCCACACCCACATCAGAGGGCAGCTTTCCCTAGCCCATGACTCCACGGTTTTGACTGGATTCAACTCGTAAGTGTGCCAGGTGTACCGTAGATAAGTAAGTCTGTACAAAGAGAAAGGTCATCTATCTAATTGTGTTCCAAAGAGGCCTGATAGTATAACAGTGTCAAAGGCAGAACTGGGATCGAGTAATAACAGTATCGATGAGTTGTTGGAGACCCTAGCTAGTAAAAGATCATAAGTCACTTTTGCAAGGGCCGTCTCAGTTGAGTAATCAGACCTGAATCCAGACTGAAAAAGTTCAAAAACATTGCCGGCAGCAATGCAATCATAAAGTTGTTACGCTACAACTTTTTGACAAATTTTCGAGATAAATGGGAGATTTGACAAGAGCCTATAATTACTCTGGGTCGAAGTTGGGTCTTTTAAGTAAAGGTTGAAGAACAGCGGTCTTTCAAGCTCTAGGTACAGCGCCAGAGGAGAGTGATAAGTTTATATCTAAGATAAAAGGTGCTATCTTGGAAACAGTTCTTTCATTAGTTTCTCGGAGAGAGGGTCGGCAAGCACGTTATCTGTTTTGCCACACTAACGAGTTGTATAAGGATTTCAATGTCACTCATATCTCAAGGCACCACTGTAAATATTAATTTTGTCACATCTTTGCCACCATAAAATCATAAGTTCTCACGGGAAGACTTCTGACATAAATTTCAAGTATGTCTGATGCATTTTTCCCCCATTGTTCGAGAAGAACATTTGTGAAGTCAAAAGTAACCAATGTTGGACAAGGGTCACAAACTCTGATCTACTAGTTTTTCCCAAAACATGTTGAATGGGGTTGGTTGTTACGTGCCTGGATTAAATACTCAATCAATTAGCGTATTTTCCGCACTATAAAGCGCACCGGATTATAAGGCGCACCTTCAATGAATGGCCCATTTTAAAACTTTGTTCATAAATAAGGCGCACCAGATTATAAGGCGCTAAAAATAAATAACTCAACATTGCTCAAATGTTAATGCAATCACAATATAGTAACACTCTAAATAGTGAAAACAATAACAATATATCAATAACTCGACGTTGCTCAAACGTTAATGCAATCACAATATAGTAACACTCAAAATAGTGAAAACAATAACAATATATCAATAACTCAACATTGCTCAAACGTTAATATCACACAACACACAAAATAAACACGTAAAGTTTACTTTAATAAGTTAGTCCTCATCCACAAATCCATATTGGTCCATATATAAGGTGCACCGGATTATAAGGCGCACTGTCGGCTTTTGAGAAAATTGGAGGTTTTTAGGTGCGCCTTATAGTGCGGAAAATACGGTATGTGGTGTATATTTTAGCGTGCAATCAATAATTGAATGATGTAATGATGTCACAGCGACACAGGCCTCAGAGCGTGTATAACAAGTTGGTGCCTTAATTGGAGTGAAGCCAGTCCTACACAGTCAACAACTCCTCTCTTAGCAACTCGGCAAACATTCAATACACACACACACATAGCGAGAGTTTAAACCACACGGCAGTTTATTCATTAATTTGAATGTGTAAATTATGCTGGACATATTTGCAGTATTTACAGCCAGCACAAGACAAGTGAAGAGAAATGAATGTCTCACTTTACTCACAAGCTCTGTCGGTCTAAGCTTGATGAGTTGGAAATTTGTACTTGTTTATTATTACAGGTAGATTCTCAAGATAGCGTGACCGTTCGTAATCCTGAAATCATATAAACAATGTATTATTTCTTCTGATAGAGATGAGCAGCCATGATGGCATCATGGCATGATGACATCACTGACTCATCCTGCCGGCTAGTATGGGTGAGAGGAGTCTGTGTGCGATCCTCTCCTCAAAATACAACAGGAAAGTCAGTTTGTTTCACTATAACCCACATCGATGAGTTTAGACACAGATTAGCAGATATATACCACGGCCTCTCGCTCCTCACGTCCCCGGAACATAAAATGGCGGGAACTAATCAGTATATGCCGGTATCTGGGATCTGACTTGAGCTGGACCTCACAGGAGTAACCAACTCAACAAAACAAATAGTGGGACAATCTTATCGGTTGTTGCTCATATAGCTGTGCCGCGACCTAGGCAGGTGTTTTAAAAAATATCATTTTGATGATAATAATGCAATGAATTTACCGTATTTTCCGCACTATAAGGCACACCGGATAATAAGACGCACCTTCAATGAATGGCCCATTTTAAAACTTTGTCCATATATAAGGCGCACCAGATTATAAGTCGCACTTTCAATGAATGGCCCATTATAAAACTTTGTCCATATATAAGCTATATACATTTGGCCCGCGGGCCGGACTTTGGACACTCCTGCTGTAGTGGCTCAATATTGGTCCAAATATAAGGCACACCTGATTATAAGGCGCACTGTTGGCTTTTGATAAAACTGAAGGTTTTTAGGTGCGCCTTAAAGTGCGGAAAATACGGTATTGATTTCTACAATGATTCAGACAGTTCAATGCATGTTCTCATATATACGTATGGTATAACACAAAATCTGTCTTGATCAAATCCAAAATCATAATCACAATATTGACAGTTTGATCATCAAGAGCAGGTTTAGCTTGTTTTATACTTGAAAAAACAAAATGCAATGTGTTTTCATCAATGGGCTAAGTCCGCTTGAGCATACAGGGGATTCCATGCAGTATAGCAAGGTGACAGAGTTTCTGTTGTTGGCTGTCCACACAGACTTGCTCTGTGCCGGCCTGCTGAGCGTCAGGCTCCCTGCGTCAGACCTGGCCTTGGAGAGAAGGACTATATTATGGCACCTTGGCCCTTTGCTCCTTCACTGAAGTTCGCAACTTTTTCACTGAGAGAAAATGTCAGGGATCAAGTTTTCTATTTAGGCCTCCGAAATGTTCCTATCTTATCACACGTCTGTGCTTATGGCTCCAGAAGCCGGGCAGCTCACCACCCATTCGGGTCCAAGACATACACCCATCAGCCGCAGCATCCAAAACATTATTTACCCTCCAAACACAGATATGCATAAATAATTCAAGAATCAGACACTGAATCCAAAAGCCGATATGCTGTATGTTTTCAAATACCTGTGCTGATACTTGATACTCAAAGGATTTACATAAGTGCTTTAAAGACGACAAGTGGAGAGATGTATAACCAATAAAGGCAGCAGACCTCTCTCTGCCCCCGCACATGACATCAACCAGCATCACTTGCGGATCTCACTGTCAAACTGGAATGGCCTTGATTTTTTTTTTCCACCTCACCGACCATAAACATCATGCAAACTCAACCCATGGAGCAGAAAACGGCTGAAATGTTCTCACCGCCTCCACTTACTATACTGACATTTAATAAATGGCGCCAAGCTTGACCTTCAGCTCCTTCTATATAAGGTGTCTTGCTCAAAGGAGAAGATCACTCAGAATAAGACAAGACCTCAGCAGAGAGTTTATAGTTCTCATTCTTCAAATATCTGGGGAGTGATGTTGAGCAATTTGCAAACATTTGCTCAATATTATCTTGTGACAAACATTCCTAATCTACACACTTGGTTTCTGATAGGAGGGAAACATAATTGAGATAATTGCTCCTCCTCACGGAGAGATACATTTCATTTGTTTTCAGTTAGTGCACTGAATTTGGTTTGAAAATTGTCCAAAAATGTCTATTTGTGAGTTCACCTCAGACATAAATCGCATGAGAAACAAATGATTTGGTCTCCAGTGTATATTTTTCAGTCAGCGTTCGCATCTGGAATACAAACTGAGTTTTGTTTGGGCAAAATTAAGCATTAATCTGGCAATAGTTGTTTCTCATGTTTATTGAAATAAGTACACAACAGTCTTGTGTGGTCCTAAAGGAGCACACAAATGATATCCTCAGTACCAAACACTCTCTACCTGGAAGCGAGGTTCTTCATGGGGTGAGCACATGGTGGACATTGAATAAGACAAGTGGGCTTTTCTCCTCTGTGCATCAGATTTGTAAAAGGGGGTGATGGGTGGGGTTTCGTGTGTGTGTGTGTGTGTGTGTGTGTGTGTGTGTGTGTGTGTGTGTGTGTGTGTGTGTGTTGGGGAGACTTTCAGCCTTAAAGGCCAGCTGTGTTGGTGCTGTCAGCCTCATTGCCTCCAGTCCATCTCCTCTGGGCCACATGAGCTCTCATGGAGGACTTCAGGCGGATTAGTACACCAGAGGACAGCTTGAACTGTTCAGGTGCAAGTGTTAAGGGGTCACTTTGAGGTTTTCCATGTGGTCATCCCCCCCCCCCCCCCACACACACACCACCACCACTTGAATGAACATTTAAATACAGTTTAATGAATGGTTTTAGTTCCTCTTATATGCAGCCGAGAGAGCAGTAAGCTGTTTTTGTTCGGCTACTGGTGAGAAAATGGCACATATGCTGACAGCTTCTGTTTTTAAAGAGGCAAAAAATGGGGGAATGTGGCAGTTGTATGTTTCTATCTATGATGGATGGCTCTTATGTGCAGATAGTCAGCACCGTGTTGATATTGAAAACTCATAGGACAGTTCTATAAATGGGGGCGGAAAAAAAACATAGAAAGACAGATAAATGTCTACAATTAAAAGTAAGCAAGAAGCAGCTTAGATTACAAATTGCAATATTTTTAACCATCACTGACAAAGTGAAACAATAGAACAGGAAGATTGTGGTGATACAACATGCTAATCAGTTGTGCACAGAGTATCTGTGCACATTTTCATGGCAGGAATTGTAGTTTATGAGCCATTTTAGTCAAGTGAGCTAACTGCTGAAAATTGCATGCCACAAGTAGACATGAAAACATTATCCGTTCCTCAAAACAGAAGTCCTTTGTGCAAAACATGTCTTTGGGCCGTCCCATTGAACCACAGTTGTGTTTCCTAACTGCAGACTCAAATATAGTTGCACAATGAATTGTGTCTTCAGCCAAAAGAAGAAATATAGTATGTGCATGCTGAGACTTTTTGCCTGGGCATATTGTTTAAAAGTAGCTCCTTCGGAGCTATAATAACAAACTCCATGTTATGGAATAGCCCGCTGCTCAATATGACACTGCATGCCTGCAAAGTTAAAGATACAGCTATGATATTTTGAGGTCTATAAAGATGAATGGATAAAGTGGCTCTCGAGTATTTGATCAGTGAAACTGGGTTTTGTCTTCATTTGGAAAAACTGCAAAGGAGCTAAGGTCAGTGAAGGATTTTTGAAAATCATACCGACTCCAATGTGTTCCTCATATTTAGAAAAAAAAAAAAAACATGAAAAATAATGAGCCACTTGAGACTAAGAGTCCGTTGCAATGACTTGGACATTTTTATACCCATGCCTGAAATATAGTCTGTAAAGTAGGTAAATGAGGTCGTGTGTTTTTCTCCATCTCATGCCCATATAGACATGAATTCATAAACACACTATAAAAATTATCTCTGTGTTTTATATAAACACTGTTGGTGAAGCAAACATACAATATAAAAAATAATAATAATTCCGGAAATGAACATTACATTCATTTTGATTGTGTTGCGTGCACTTCTTGACAACCTACTTTGGGGCTTTCGCAAAAATAATATACTGTATATGTGTGTGTATTTTCCACAAGGGCTGTCTTGCTTGTCACACAAGAGCCTTGGAACATTTACTGTTTTTGCTTCTCGTCGGGAACTTGGCTGAACGCTGCACACACTCTAAAGTAGTAAAGCAATGCTAAATCAATGTTAATGTAGACCGATGTCTTTATGATTTACAGGGCTACACTGCATGGAAGCCAGTCTCGCTCACTTGCTGAATAAACAGAAGTTTGCTCAGCTCAAATAAAATTTGATGAGGAGATAATTTTGTGAGCATACAGCATAAAGGTCTCTCTCATGTGTATGTTTTTTTTTTTTTTTTTTTTGGTACTCTAAAAGTGAGTCAACGTAAAGCCAGCAGCATGCGAGTTGATAAAATATACTGCTGATCAAGTCCACATCTTTCCCAATTGATCTACAATTTAAAAGATGTGGAGTCAGTGAGCGCTTGATTAACAGCCGTTATTTCAAATTGAGTCATATGGCCATTATTTAAATAATATAGCATTGTCGTTTTAGTTTATAGCGGTGTGAAATTTCCTTACGTCATACTGGGAACTGTTTAAAGAAAAAATTGTCTCCCTCATGTAGCAAAACAATGGGAAAAAAATATTGGAAACTGCTTTTTATGAGATACAAAGGAGTTGTTCACCACATACTACGTGTGTAGTAAAATTAATTGTGTGTAGACAATTACTTTTAAAAAGACTGAAATTTAAAGAGATGTAAAGAATTTAAGCATAATGTCAACCGACATGAGCTGTTGTGTTGAAATTAGCCTATTTTATGACCACTGGGGTGGAATCTTTAAGTAACTCTACTTAACCGAGAAAAGTAAGTCAAGTACAAAAAAAAGACACAACTTCAACTTTTTGGGAATGAGCAACTTCTAATCAAAGATGAAACCCACATATTTAAACGGCTAATCTCAGATTTCATCAAGAGATAGATCTTGGAGTTGCTCCACAGACAGAGAATAGAAAACTGACATGCTGGATTGTGATGTGACTGTCTGAACGTAAGAATCCAAGTCACTTGGACAGTGACAGAATGGGAGCAGAACAAAGGCTATGTGAAAAAGGCTTCTCTAAATTTTCTCATATGGAAAAATAGTCTCAGATGTAAGTTTGGAATTGCTCAAAAACAAAGAGACAAAATCTAACCTGTTAATGTTAATTTTCCATAGGTTATAACAGAAGTGCATACTTTTGTTGTTCCTTTTATCTAAACAAATTTTTAACCTGGTCGTCAGAGGTGAGAAGTCAACGATCCTTAGATTGCACAAAATCCTGCCAATCAGACAACCCACATGGGAATTCCTTACATGACACATACTGTGTTTAAAACTCACATGATTTACAGTATTATAGGAAATCTTCTTCCTTTTTGGTATCAGTCGCTTACAATGCTATCAGATTTAGCTTACTTTGAAGTCATACGCTGTGATGCCTAAATATGAAAAGATTGTTTTTCATTTGCCAAGAATAGACAAGAGATTCACTGCACGATTCCGCCACACTGGCCTTTTCCCACATGTGACAACACCCCATGTTTATCAAGGTGATTTCTACACTGTGCATCCTTTTGTGTGTGTGTGGCAGTGTCTTCCATTGTTTCCATTGCTATCTATCTACACAATACCTGTTCCTTTATAAGGCCAGGAAACATACTTGGTAACTTACGACAAAATCACGCAACTCACTATGAGCAAGTAGAACCTTGTGATTTCAGCAGAGAAAGGTATGATGTCACAGTCAGGAGATATGGGTTCGAATCTTTGAAGGAAAATCTCTGTGTGGGGTTTGTGTATTCTCATCATGCTTACGTGGATCTTTTCTGGGAATGCCAGTTTCCTCCCACATTTCAAAATACTGAATACTTGAAAGTAGAGAGCCAAGTCACATTTCCATTTTGCAAATCTTAGGGCACGCAACCACACAAAAATGTCACAAAAACAATACTGAAATAATCCCATTTTATTTGAATTTACACTAATATCTATTGTCAATCATGGACCTGTTGTTGAAAGGTATTATCTGCCATCTGGAACATTTAGTTTTGCCTGTCATTTATGCATCACTGAATTAAATAAATAAATGAGTAAATAAATAAATGATCATTTTGAGACGGGGCTTACTGTATTGTAGAAAATCGTCTACGTGGCCAATCCTGCTGATGTCACCTTGTTTTTGAAGGAGATGGGGGCACAGGGGACAATCCAGACCTCACAATGCAGTGTTGTCTGTCAGCAGCATCACAAGGACATGACGCTAGTGGCCTTATATAATGTGACCATCTTGAAGAAATCGTGACACGTGTGTGATGGAATAGACAAGTGATTGAATTGTGTGCTTGTGAAAAATATCAACTGGGTACACAAGCAGCACTTGGATTAAAGACCTCAGCAAACCACAAAGTCCAAGAGTGTGGGAATCAAACAATAAAAAGTGAACCAGTTGGCAAGGGTGGAAATTAGTGTGAGACTGCCCTCTAGTGTGAAGAGCCTAAGATTACTCTGTGTTTCAAATTAGTCACTTTGTAATAGAGTCACTTTTAGATATGGTTCTATAGTATTATTTGCTAATTAGCAATCGATGTTCTCAAAACTGTAACCTTGTTTGATAGCAGCAAAGTCTGTGTCCGCCATTTTTTCCTGCAAAGACAAGTACCCATTTTTTAGAAAACATTCACTTTGAAACACTTGAATATTCATATATCGGCAATTTCAGATTACGTACCGTCTTTACAGGTATTTTTCTCTGCCTATTGAAGGAAGGTAAAGAAAAGATGTTAACAACAACAATAGATTAATAATAATGGAATACATATTCAATTTTATGTTTTTTTTTTAATTGATTTTCAGAAATGGAGTGACTACCTCACAGCTCTTTGGTTCCAGGTTTGAATCTCCGCTAAAATCTTTTTGTGTGAAGTTTGCATATTCTCTCCTTGCTTGTGTGGTTTTTTTCTAAGCATTTTAGCTTCACTTTCGCCTCACTTTCCAAAAGCATGCATGTTTTAGTGTGTCAACTTAAGGGTCTACATTGTTTGAAAAAGTGTGAATATGAGTGTAAGCGATTTTCTGTTTATATATGTGTGCCCTGTGTGACCCCTGTGGTTGACCTCAATGAGGACAATCAGAAGACAAAAAATGGATGGATTTACAGGAAAGTTTTTTTTTAATTTGTTCCACTACACAAAACAAGAAAAAATTGATTGGAAAAAAAATCGAGCACAGCATCGTTAATGTGTCGTTCGTTAATTACTTTGGTACAAATACAATAATAATAAAATTCTGAACATTAATCTCACTGAGTACATCGGAGTGTTGACTCTTTTATCAAGACATTATTTCACCATCATGAGTGTGTCAGCTTCGACTTGCAGCACAGACAGGCAAGTGGTAATTGAAGTGACACGATAGTGAGAGGATTTATATTTATACCTCACACATTTCTTATCATACGCGACCCCACCGACCCTGAGAAAAAACATGTATCGTGCTTATCCACAAGAGGACGCAGTTGTCTCAGAGTTTTTACAGAGGTTTGCTTGATCCACTTTTGTGTTCTTGCTGCTGACAACACAAAAAAATCCTGCGTCAACTTGACTGATTTCCTACCAGTGGCTAACCATCCAATCTCAATTAAACGGTCCAAAATTAATCAGCCACTACAAATAATGTATCCATGCCAGCGACTCCTATATAGTGATAGGCAGAACAATTAAATTATCTCCCACTAGGTGGCAGAAGGTACATAAACAACTTGCGTATACACGGTGGGTGATATTTTTGTTTGTAAGTGAAGCGTGATTTTTTTTTTCATTTTTTAATACAAGACAGACAGACATGCATGTGTGCGTGCGTGCGTGCGTGCGTGCGTGCGTGCGTGCAATGTGGAAAATGTAATATTTATTCTTGATGGGAATATAGTCAGAATAAAGGGGATTATTTCGAACTAAAAATGAAAATAGCTCAATCACACTTAATGGCGTACATCTTTGTGCGTGGCTTGGCAGCTCCTGGGAACACTTGAAAAGGAAGATTAGAACCAGATGTTGCATGGGGCCCAGAGGCCAGCCAATAGGGAGCGGGGCCGTTTGGTCTGTGGGAGGAGCTTCAATCTCCTATGAGCTCCGGAGTATTTCTATCAGGTAGTTTAAAAGCCTAGGAGGTCAACAGCCGCAAGACACTGACCAAGCACGTCAATACACTGTTGCGATTTCTGCTCCGTTTTATGAAGTTTTGGATATGCACGGTGTCTGACCTCCAGTATGCTGAGTACTAAGGGTTCATACGTGGGAATGATGAGCGCTACCGTGGGAATGGACCGCGGCAGGGTCGGAGAGAGGCTCCAGGCCGCCCTGGCCGGGTTGCAAGAGCTCCATCTGCTTCGGGACAGACAGAGCGACATGGTGAGCTGGGCGCTCAGAGCGAACCGGGAAGAACCGGTCACTTACGTGCACACCGCACCGGAGGACGCCCCGAAGATGGGGGCGGAGGAGCAGCGGTTGGAGGCCACCCTCACGGCCCTGAAGCAACAGCTGGTAGGAAGTTGTTTCAATACAATTCACAAAAGATGTACCTAAGATAGAGCTCTGACATTAATATGCAATCTGATGAAAATATATTCAATCACATATTTGTCACCCTTTACTTTGAATGTAAAATCTCTCGTGTGAATGTTACAGTCAGCTGCTGATTCACATGCCTTAGTTTAGTAGCAAACTTTCAAGTGCTCAGCTGGAGATAGGAAGCAGGAGTGGAGTCATAAATCAGCTTCATTGCTTGAGAAAAGTATGGTGTGTGTGGCGTGAACTGCAGGGGGGCAGTCACAATCATTAACCACTAATGCCAGGATATATCATAAAATGAGGGATGGTGTGTGCTTTTTTTTTTTTAATAGAGAGTCACAATCAGTGCTGCCCTTGAGTGTTGCTGACAACTGGCAGTGTGAGGTTCTATCCATGACAAGTTTTGCCATGTGTGCTGCTGTTATAACCATCTGCAGGAAGAGCAAGGACGATCACGCATGCCTACAATGATTTCCTATGTGATGCATTTGAGAGTTCAAATCCTCTTTACATCCCATCTTAAATTACATTAGCCATAAATTTAGTCATATTTGTGCTACACATAGTCGTACTGTAGTTGCAGGAAAATAAATGCATGAGTTAAATAATAAACATGATTTCCAAAAATATTTACAACTGTAACAGTAAGTGCCAGAGCAAACAGTCCTCCATCCCAACCCCCAATCTTTGCTCCTCTAAGCAGTTTACACAATGGCCAGCCTTCGCGGTGGGGGAGAAATGAGTTACCCACCACTGCTTTTCCTTGCTCCCCCATGTCCTGCTGGGGTTAATCATCAGCCACTGCTGAGTAGCACCTCTTTTTCTAAGGACAGTACAGTGGTTGTCTTTATCCACAAGTGTGTTTCCGGACCTTTTTTTTTTTTTTGTGACCTAAATATAAATGAACACTGACTTGTGTATTAGCTAGTGCTGAATGGAGACTATGTTCCCAGGTTTGGTTGAAATGATTTATTTTTCTTACAGTCTCGTCTTCGGAAAAAGGATGTAGGGTTGAAGACTCACCTTCAGCAGCTTGATCAACAAATCAGTGAGCTGAAGCTGGATGTCAGCAAGGCCTCCACTGAGCAGCAGGAGAGTGACAGCAGGCCAAGTTCAGGTGTGTGTGCTTACATTACCCCACAGTACGCTCTACATTTAAAGAAGAAAGCGTAAAGTCAATCGAGTTTTGCCATTAAGTAATTGCTCTCTCTCCAGGTTTCTATGAGCTCAGTGATGGTGGCTCTTGCTCCTTGTCAAACTCCTGCACCTCAGTGTACAGTGAGTGCCTGTCATCCTCCCAGACGAGTCTTCCCCCCCCTTCCGCAAGTCCGGCTAATTCTCAAGTGAGCCCACCATTTCAAGCTGACGTGTATCGTCGTCGTTCGGCCGATGAAGGTGCATCCCATCCCAACGCTACCCGGGCGACAGGCCTTCATCTTGGAAGCAGTAGGATCAGAGCAAGCTCTACTGTCACTGAACTTGGACGGCCAAGACCTGTGTCAACAGGTAGACAAATTAATTTCGATGAAGCAAACACATCATTGAACCATACATAGTATAATTGTTATGCATGCTTTATTTAATATACAGTGATCCCTCGCTACTTCGCGTTTCGTTTATCGCGGCTTCACTACATCGCAGATTTTTTTTCCAAATTAAAAAAACATTTAAAAGTCAAAATAAAACTTCTAAATTGAGGAAACATGTGTCTAACCTTTAGGACAATGTAGTATTTCTCCAAATGTTCGTTTACATTCTTTTAGAAATCCGTTTTCGCGTGTTAGCACGATCGCAAATTAGCATCTTTCCGCTAACTCGTTAGCCTGCCCAGTACTTCTTGTTGGTGACCGTACTTCGCGGATTTCACTTATCGCGGGTGGTTTTTGGAACCACTTATCCGCGCTAAACGAGGGATTACTGTATTCAATAATAACGTGAATTAAAAATACATATTTTTACTAGCAGGTCAATCAACCTATTAATTCTTGTTTATGCTTGCGGTGTTTCACCAGGTGACCTAGACAGGATGATAAATCAAGGACTGAACTATAAACCAATGGATGCGAAGAAACCACAGATGTGCCCAAATCCCAAGATCCCTACAATGGACCCTAAGTTCCAGAGCAATTTGGTTTCCCGCAATGGAATTGAATTGTATCACTACCCAAGCCCCTTGCATGCTGTTGCCCTCCAAAGTCCTATCTTTTTCCAAGGTGGTGAATCAGCCACAGATGGTGGCCGGCCTCCAGTGAGTGATTCCGACATGCTCCAGGGTACTGAGATGGGCTATGATACCAAGACTCTGGGTTACATTGACAAGCTCCTCCAGCGCAGCTCCAACAAATCTCACATTCAAATGGCCGCCGAGGCTATGCAGACCCACGGCGACTATCAGAGGAAACCACCTGAAGTTGTAACTGTGTTTCCACAGAAACCGGTATCTCTTCCTCAACCTCCCCCAACTCAGGCCATACCACTAGATAATGAAGAGAAGAGACACTGCGTGACAAATACCGGTCGAGAAACAACTGATAATGAAGGCCACCAACAGTCTGGGAGACCTCAGGAGGTTTCATATGGGTATTCCTATCCTGCTGTGATGAGAGAGTACAGCTCTGATGAGGTCACAACTTTATCATTGAGGAAGATGGACAAAACGCATGTTGCTTTTGTAGCTAGAGGCCATGCAGAAAAAGCATGTGGGGAAATGAGGTCCACAGAGAAGAAGGCTCAGAGACAAAGAGCAGCCATGTCTCACAGTTCAAGCACAGAGGACAGTCAAGTCTTTGAGGTGCAAAATGGCTCCCCCGAGTTTGTCCATGCCAAATTTGTCCCTGCTGGAACTCAGAGGGTCAAGGTGAGACAAGCTGATCGTAAAACCAAAGCCGTAAAAATCAGACGAAGGAGCAGTGAGAAGCCTCGAGCGTTGAGGCAGCAGCAATCATCCTGCGAACGAGCCAGAGAATCCAAGGGAGATCCGAGAAGACTAGGAAAAGGGAAGGTCATCCAGAAATACCCCTGCTGTCCGTCTGAGGAACACAAACAAGGCTCAGGCTCAGATTCAAGCCAGTGTGGCCCCGGAATAATCTACACCCACAAGGTCCATCCAAAGCCGCACCCTACTCCAGCTGCTACTAAGTCCAGCAAAAGCCGCAGATTGCAATGTGGAGAGTATGAGCAGGAGCAGAGAAAGAAGAGACACGGAGCGGCCAAGTGGTTATCTGATGCCGAGAAGTCCCAAGCTTTGTGTGCTCAACGTCAGAGGTCGAAGGAACTCTTTGCGCAAGCGCCAGGAAATATGCATTTAGCCAAATCAGGCCAATGGATGGGTCCTCATCATCCCTTCATGTCATCCATGTCTTCTAACTCCTTCAACACTAAACTCAATGCCAGGTACCCACCAGCACCCTATCACGTGTCCACTCTCTACCCACCTCAATGCGAGTCTGAGTACTCAGCTGAATGCATGTCACTTTTCCACTCCACCATTGCCGCGAGCAGCGATGGGGAGATGAGCGATAACACCACCAATCGCTTCGGCGATAGCGAATCTAGCCAGAGTTTCCAATCCGTTTCCGACTCTGACAGCAGCCTGTCCGTGGAGGAAGGAGACCATCTGGATAGCCTTGAAGAGTGCGGCGACCTGGTATGGGCGGAAGCTTCTCTGGTGCCCACTGCAGTTGGAAAGACCCTTCAGCAACTCCCACGACCAGAGCCCTCAGCTTGTCGCATCAAAGCTTCACGAGCCCTGAAAAAGAAGATTCGGCGCTTCCAGCCTGCCTCACTGAAGGTCATGACCCTGGTGTAATTACTTTAGGCAAAATATTTGTCGATGGGGGTGGAAAACAAAGAGCTGTACAAAACTAACACAGAACTTTATTGAAAAGATCTCGCCTCTTCCAGAACCCTTCTTTTTTCAGTGCACTGATTGTTTATTATAAAAAAAAATATAAAAAAAAAAACATTATTTAGTTTTTGGTTGTTAAAGCATGCTTGTATCACACAATTATACTTACACTTATTTGTAAATATTTATCTTATTGTAATTCATTTGTCAATGCATGTCATATTCGTCACGTTAAAGATTTCACTAATAGTAAAAAAAAAACCCAAATATGTACATCAACAAATAACTCCGACATTATTTCATGCAATTGTGTGTTGTCTGTTACTGACTTGATTTTCCCTGAGCAACAATTTGTGTTTCTTATAATAAACTGCCAATTAATAATTATTGAATCTTACTTGCATTGGCCTTTTACTACACACGTCAATTTTAAAGTTTAATTATAGGTGGGTTTGATTGAGAAACTGAAATTATTATCTTATTAAATGTGAGTAAACAACATTCCGGTGACGCACTGTTGAAAATGAAACATCTTGATCCTAACAAACATCCTGCTGTGGGTAACCAATTTAGTACGGATATCTCTAACAGCTTCTTATCTGGTTTCCTGATTTGGACCAGCTGTTGGTTTAATAAGTTGCAGATTCAACATTTGACCCAGACAGTCATGCTTAATTAGTGGGGTGAAAACGGCACTCAGACATTCAAATGAAAGTAAACACATTTGCGCTGAAGCACTAAAACTAACACTCACCGCACATGAATGGACATTGCGATGACGGTAAGTGAGAAAGGAACAGCTAAGTCAGAGTTTAAGATGAAAGTGGAGCTGAAATGATTGTGTTGCTGAGTTATGAAAAGGAGATTAGAGAGTTAATGGCAAGGTGATCAAATAATCTCATTTGTAAAATGAATGGAAATTCTTTGAAAGATTTAGTAAGGAAAAAAATATTTGGGAGGATAAATTGTCTAATGACCAAGCTTCACATCTGTCGCCTGTGGTCATAAGTAATATTTTCCCATCTGAAATTTTTTAAGAAGCTTACGATTATGCCAAACTCAATGTTTCATCAAATTTTACTTTCAACTCATGTTCCCTGCAGCTATAATCACTACAGAGGCGAGTATTTAATTCTCTTTCAGTCTGAGCTTGTCTCATTCTACTTTAACAAGAACCCTTTGCTCTTTGAGAAGAAAAGAAAAACTTCTTAAAGTGCACACTGAATGGCAACTCTTCTTTACACGCATCACAAGATGTGGGTCTTAGGGGCAAAGGCCTCAATTCACATCAAAGTTAGTGTTTTAAATTCTGTCCTCTCCGTGAGGGTGACAACAAGACCTTGGTGGGATTAGAGCTGCTGTTTTCAAGCAGGCTCAGAGGGAGCTGGCCTTAACTTTGATGTTGGGTGAAGCAGGACCATGTCAGCTTGACCTTGTGTGCTAGCTATATAACCTTTGTAGCACTGGCTCATCTCCTAGGATATCAACAAAAGAAGGGTCAGGCGGCCTTTTTATATCCTTGCTGTCTCTGGAATTTTCTTTTCATGTTCAGCATGTCTTTTTTTTTACTCTCTTTTGTTGTCCAATGATCTACAGCTGATTAAACTAGGAAATGTATGTGCATACCTTTACTGGAGCAATACTTTTAAAAAATACCTTCCAGGCTAGCAACGGTGTAAATATTTCAAGATTACCTGGATATTTTATAGGATTTGAAGTTAACCGTATTTGTATTGAGTTAGCCTCTTTCCGAGATACTCCCCATGGATAGCTGTCAAGTCATAATGAAGGTCTACAGATGTCGTTTGGGATCTCATTATACAGATTGTCGCTCAGGCGCTCTGACATCAAATGGAAGAACACACATGGGCAGATGTCAGTTCTCATCAATATCATACACTTTTCTGCTGACACCACAAAGACTGGTGGTGGAACTGTCACAGCTACTTGCCAAGGCAAAGAATCACGCCTATTTCAGAGAAACATGCATCTGAGTTGAATCAGATGGAGCTCTATTAAAAGGCTGGGATTTTTACATTTGGGTTCAATTAGTCACTAGGGATTTATTTGATGAAGAAAAAAATAGGACAGCAGCAACTGGTTATTTTGGTTATTTGTAGTATATCCAGATTTCATCCATCAGAATGAGTTTGAATGAAAACCCCAGTCTGAAAACGTCATTGTTGTGAACATTTAAAGAGATATAAATAAGTCAACGTGTCATTAAAACTACTTTCAGTACTGGGACGGATGATCGCTTAGGCCATTAGAAGGCGTGTCACTGAGCCGCTTTGGACAGTGATCTCATTACACGTTACACATAAGGTCACTGAACTACTTGCTGTTAGCGCGACAGTCGATGCATATTTCTATTAACCAAAGCTGTGGAAAAAAAAAATTAACAGATGCAAAACATTAATTATGAATTGGTACACCACTTTTAAGAATTCTGTGACAACTGTGAACAACATTGCAAACAAACGCAAAGGGGAGCACATATAGGACTAAAAGAACAACAAAGGGGGTGCCGCAGTCAGGTGCTAAGGGGGAGGGGTTCTCCTGGTCCAATCCCAAATCTTAATTTATACCAGACCTTCCCAGTGTTTTAAAGAAGTGGGCATAATCTGTGCTTATCTTGCATTAACTGTGATTATTTCTTCTGTTGTTTTCAACTACTGAGTCTTGTGAGTCATGTGAGAGGTGATGTGAGTTCATTGATGGAAAAATTTTGGACAGTGGAGCTGAGCCTTTTTATAGATAGATTCTGGAGGGAGCTGGGAAACTCATGAATGTCCAGCTTTCCACTGGCAGCAGGGAGGATGTCAGTATTTCTATTTGACATCTTAGTGTACTAATGTAAAAAGCAACATACTGTGTACAGCAAGTAAGTTTATGTTGCAAAATATGATTCCACTGCAAAATAAGTTATCATGTATCCCAGGTCTCAAACTCAAGGCCCGGGGGCCAGATACAGCCCGCCACATCATTTTACGTGGCCCGCGAAGACAAATTGTGCATCAAATTCATGTGTCATTACTAGAATTGCAAATTGTCTTCACTTTTAATAATATCTTTTTTTTTAAATATTTGACCAGTTTTTACTCGTCTGATTTGAAAACGAGTCGTTTGTCAGTTTGTTTTGTAGCTTTTACTGTATATAATATGAGGTGCTCATACATTTATTTGGGTTGACAGTCATAATTGCTCTCCGAAAGAAGCTATGACTACAATGCGGCCCGTGAAAAAAATGAGTTTGACACCCCTGTCATATATTTTATGCACAAGTCTGGCGGGGTATTATATTTATAATTCCCCGCCTACTACTATATTATTTTTTATTTCAAGATGATGAAATGATTAAGATACATTTGCTTTTTTACACCCTTTTGAATGGGGGATGGGCTCTATAGTATCTTTTGTCCCTTAGCTGACTGTACATACGAATGGGGCTGGACCGGAATGTCCAATCTCATGAATGTCAATTGTAGGCAGCCGGAGTTAAGGAGCAGGCTCCTCTGGTTATGTAGAAGTGGACAACGGAGATAGAGAAGAGACATTTGAAGAGATTGAAAGTGAAGGAAAGAATTGAGCAGGGCAAAGACTGCGACGTGTGCAGGCATGAAGGCCAAAGCAAATGGTGAACAAGTCAAAAAAAACATTCATGCTGTTCTACTCGTGCAAGGCTTAGCAGGCCCTTCCTTTACCACCACCTGCTCCTCTTTAAGCACATCCTGTCATTTAATAGCTAATCCCTTCATTCACTCCACTGTGTTTGCTTACCATTGTTTCAACTCCCTTCAAGCTGTGGTCAAGGGGTGGTTCAAAAGTTCGCAGTGTATGGAGAGCATGCACTCACCAGCGACAGAGGGCAAAGTGAGTGCATTTGCCCCTGCCAAGCAATTGTCTAGCACAGAAAATTCCTGAAGCAGTGTTTGGGTCGTGACCAAGGAACGTTTTTTTGGGGGGAATCCAATATTGAAGCCAACAACAAAAAAAAAAAATATATATTCAAGATTCAAGATTCAAGAGTTTTTTTTATTCGCCATGTTTGAGCGTGCCAAACAAGGAATTTGACTTCGGTAAATCACAGCCTCTGTTCAACATTTAGGTGACTAACAACAACACTCAGGACATGTGAAGAACGAAAGATATTCTCAAACACCCCCTGATCTTAAACTCCCAAGAGTTAAGATATATATATATATATATATATATATATATATATATATATATATATATATATATATATATATATATATATATATATATATATATATATATATATAGGTCATGCATTGATCAAGGGAGTGTATCTTGTGAGTATATCTGTTGAATGCACGGCACTTCCTCTACTATCAGACTCGGTTTTCTCTGTGAGGATGTCCTGACTGTTTTATGAGCAGGATGTCCTGTGTCACTTCAGAGGATTGCCTCTCTTTTGTCAAGTCTGAAGGCTCTAAACTTCAGCTGGAACAATCTTGCTTCATCTTGTTTTTTTTTTTTGTTTTTTTTTCTACTCTGGGGTTTGTCTTATTTTAGCCACCAACAAAGCCAATAATTTTCATCATGAACAAAAACAAGGCCTGGTTCCTCTGAAATTGTGTGTGAGCTCTGGAAGAGGACATCAAAAGCACGGCGAGAGTGACAGCTGGTCCTCCTCTTGGCAGCCCCCCTGATAAGATCAGAGTGACAGGAGTACATGGGACCCTACAGGTACCCCCCTCCGGCCTCATGGCACTCCTTTCTGCTCCCATATGGCCACTAACAAGTCCCTCACCTACCGACGTAAATTCCTCTTGACACGTGAAGCTTTTTTTTTTTTAGCACAGATCCATTGAATGATCATTATTAATAAAATAGTATGTACATGAATATTGAGGCAGTTTTGGATCTGCAGCACCTTAATGAAATAAAATAAAACATGATTTAAGTATATACGTTCCACAGATTTATAAAGATCTGCATTTATTGTTTTTAAATCATTTTGAGCAGAGTTCCACAATTTTCAGAGCGATTGGTATTGATTCATTGTTTCACTGAAGCTGCCAATCAAACAATATTTCAGTACAAGTGAGAGAAAGGCTGAAAATGGCAATTTACAGACACGCATCAAGAATAACACTGATCAAAATACAACATTTTCTGCAAAGATACCTGTTTCTCTCCGTCTAGTGCATGAAGATTATCAAATGATGGCACAGCTGTCAAGTCAGAAAGCGTCAACATTCTATTAATATAATGATTACAAATACACTATTTTATGGCCTGTCTTCCTAAAATCATTGATTTTAAAGGAGTGTATCCCAGTTGGAGTGCATGTTTGATGGTGAATCGAGATATAATTCCATGGACACAAACACCCAATTTTCCAACACTTGGGAGATTGTCTAATTTGATTTATTCAGCAGGGGGAAGTTGCTTATTACTGAGCCAAGTGTGGCATTTCCTTGGGGTCTATATTGCAGTTTGGTTTGTTTGTTAATGTCTCACAGGTATTGTTAGTGGTTAGTTTCCTCTCCCCGGATGAAGCAGATCAGAGCTCACGTGCAGATGCATTGGTGAGGCATGACTCATTGTGCGATTGGAAAAGATGCTTTCTCAGAATTACAGTTCCGGGTGTCTGCTCTGCCATTAGTGTTTGTTGCACTGTTTTTGTATCACAGGGCAAAAAAAAAGTCAAACAAACATGATACTGTGAAGCATACAAAGGTAATCTCAGCTGACTCCACTAACAAGTTGCAAGACTCCCTGAGGTCTTGTCTCTTGAGTGATTTGGACAAGCCGCCCCTCTCTCAGCGCAGAGGTCAGGGGTCATGCAGGGAACAGACTGATCCTCCACGCAGTATCGAGTCTCTGGACCCAGAGGTTCAGACAGCTGTCACTATCTACCCAGAAGTATTGAACACAGATAATTATTGTCGTAAAATCATTTTGAATAATTCTGGATGTAGAAACACACAGGAGTGGCAATTTAAAGAAAAGTAAACAGGTCAAAAGTTTGAAATGGTGCATGCTATTGTTATTTGATTACATCATAATGATGAATGTCTCTTAGAAACATGACTCAAAGTAGCTTATGTGGGAGGGCTGGCCGTAACCTTTTGTACTGGGAGTAGAGGAACATTTATCTTGTGAAGAAAAGCAAACTTTTAATTGGATGGTCCAGTTTAGAGGAAATGCAAAAACACCAGTTCATTATATTTATTTAGAATAAGACCCAATGTTTGTATAGTTGTATTTCAAAGCAGTCGGTCAAGACAACATATGGTGAATCTGCCTTTATCTTCTCCTGACAGTTCGCACCGCTGCTTCCTGGCATAAATAAGTTAAATAAAAGGGTGGCAACTGAGCTTCCTTTTACGGCTGTTAAGATAAACATTGACACCTGACGGTGAATGTGCTGCAAGATAAACCTAAGCCTAATGTTTGCTGATTTATTACTCTAACAGCACACATGACGGAATATCTGTCAGGAGCATTTTATGTGCTGGTCATGGCTTGTGTTCCATGATGGTAAGAACAGAGATGGATAAATCGTAACAATCTGGACCCTCGGCTCAGTGGAAAAAGTCCCCCAGAGGGCTGGATGCTGACATGTGGATGATATGTTTATATGGGCTGTGTACCCATGCAGTAAATCACAACAGGTCTGGAGTGGAGTGGAGAATGACAGTCTAGCTGGGGCCCCATGTGTTTCTAGAGAAACTGGGGTTAGTTTGGGGCTAACTTTGTTACTTTTGGGAGGTTGACCCAGCAGGTTTGACCCCAACATTTCTTTGAACAGGACAACCCAGGGTGACACTTTTGACTAGTTTGTTGAGGGATTTACACATGAAGGCCAGGATTTAGAGGATCTCCAAGGACAGCTTGCAACTGAGCTGCCTCATCTTTTCGAATGAGGCATTTGAGACATTAAAATCAAAACAGATGAGCTTCACTTGCACCGCAGCATGTCTCCCCTGAGAGGAAATATTGCTGGTGAGTTTCCGCAGATCTGGATGAGGTCAAGCTTTAAACTTCAAAGAATGGCTGTTAACCACATGCTCAATTTGTGGTGCAAGGCCTATCTCTACAGATTGGATTAGGACACCACAGAGCAGGTTTACTCACAGAAGATCACGAGACAACACAAAGTAAGATGAAAAAACAAGGACGCTATTTGTCTAATAAAGAAGCATTGACTTAGCCATACATCACTCTTAGATGTGCCAGTTCAAAGCAACACTTATAACTCATGCACTATATGACCTCATTGAGGATTATGTGGTTGGCGCCACTTTGTAAATACTGCAATCATAAAAGGAAGCAGAAAATATGGCAGACAGGGTGACGGGCGGGGATCTTATAGGCTCCAGTCGGGCTGCTCGCCAGCATCCGGCAGGCATCACATAATAAAGATTGACACCCACACACTCCCTGGCAGATCTATCCCATTGATTAGGGTTGTGTGCACTTTAGAAGGATCAATGCCCAAGCCTTTTCATTTCTGTGCTCTTAACGATCTTTACAGGCATATTGTCCCTCTGTGAGATCCATAAAAGTTGAGACATCCGCTGCGAAATGAGTGTATGAAAGGTAAACGAAAGAAAGGATGAGGAAATAGAAGCAGTCTATACGCATTTGACACATTTCATTTTCTGCTTGCCGTAGAAAATCCCAGTTCTGACCTGTGTTGTTTTCATGCTGTGGATATATGAAAGGAGCATTGAATTATTGGCTTATATGTTCTCTTTTTAGTCTCATGTCATTTTCTACAGCACAGCAACAGTTCAGTTTGGTGCAGCCGTTTTCCCACTTCAAATAAGAATGTGCCAAAACAACACCAAATAGAACCCACCCAGAAGATGACACTCAAAAAACAACAATGGAGGAGTACAGGGAGCTGCTAAAGCTTTTTAGCATGTTTGAGATATATTGGTAAAATGCAAAGCAGAGACTGTGGAGTGCTGCTCTGTGCTTTGGCTCGGATGTGGTATCCAGATGACCTTTGCTTTGGTCCGTGTAGAGGGGGGTCATCTGGCTAGGGGAGGGAGGGTCTATGGTCATGCAAAACAAATGCCAGAGCATATCCTGTGTCAAAACCCAGGGTGCTGTTCCTGCAGCCTTATCTACCGCCTTGCGATAGAACACAGAGATTAGAGTATTTACATTTGGTTTATTTTTTTATCCAGACATTCTTTTACAAGCGTCAAACAAATGTCAAATCTCTACAGTGTCAGACAGCCTAGGAGATAACGTTACACCCTATTGCACAGGAGGGCACAGCTTGGACATATCTCAGTGTGTCTCCAGCTAACAAACAGGCCGACTCTCCGGGAGATCCCCCATGTGTTGTCATGGCAGTCCTCCAAACACAGTAGGGATGCATTTAGGGGCTTTGTATTTCCTGTGTTTACCAAGCGTCTTGGGCAATCCCGCAGTGAGGCAGGCGCAGGATGCCTTCTCCACAATGGCAGCAGTGAAGTCGTTGGATCCTTCACGGAGGAACGGCACACACACAAGCAGAGGAGGGAAGCTAATCCCGGATGACAATGGTGTGCAAGGCCTGAGCTGTTATGTCACATTTCCGTGGTGCTGACTAGAATGCTAATAACAGACTCCACACTTAACATTCCCCCTCATCACATCTTAACTAAGCAGAACTCAACATTTGGTGCAATGCTACGCGGAGATCTTTGTAGGCCATAAGTGGATTTGTCAAGCAGGAAACCGGGCTGTATTTAAAGAAGGATCTACGTAAAGGTCAGAGGAGCTCATCTGTTTTTAGCTTGACATCAGCTAATATAGTTCAACACGATTTGGGTTGGAGCTGTAAGTGGCTTTTCCAGGTGTGAGCTCATTGTATGAGACATTGTTCCTATTCACTAAGCACGCAATAAGCACCGGTAATGGACTACTGTAAAGCCTTAAAACCTCTACAATTGTGGTAGCAGGGGACATCAGTTTGCATCTGTCTTTGTTGAGATCAGCTCAATTATGCGCTAATGTATTCTGCTGTTTAGCATAATGAAAGGCCAATGAAATGCTCTTTACTGTGAGGTCGCATCCAAGACAAAAAGTGTGCTTGTAGCTGTCACTCGGGACGAAAGAGTGTCTCTCTGGATGCTACAAAATTTTATTAAGTGTTGCGGACATTTGCAAAACATGAAACCACATGCTCAATATTGTTCGCCTTTTGTTTCATGGTTCAAATTCATTTTGTTTTTTTATTAGTTTGTTAATTGGTTGCATATGTGCAGGTTTTGTGTGTTATGTATTAAATCTAATAATAATAACATAGATTCAAATTGATTGAAGGTCACCTCATAAAATAAAAAATCTGTCCAAACATTTTCTCAATCATGGTTCTGCAAAGTCAATCAGACTTTTTGCTAATTTGGTAAAAAAAAAAAAAATAACGATTAAAACAAGCATTTTATCGACAAGTTAAAAAATGCAAGGGCCAACACTTTGTTTCATGAAGTGCAAGAGATTCATGTACCGAAGAGAAGGTCCGTTTGCGTTGTTGTCACCTGACTTGTACTTCACAACACATTCCTAGTGTTCTTCCATTTCTCATACCAAAAGTGACATTGCAACCCCCTGCAGAGTGGCGTCCTTCATCCCTCAGTGAGTCTGCTGTCTAATGAGGGGCTTAGAGCCATTACTTCATTGCCAAGTGCTTTGGCTTTACCATCAAGTTATACAGCCTATCTGCACTTGCCTCCTTCTTTAAGGTAAGTGCAAATAAAGACATATTGATATTCAGGATAAAACGATTTGAACACATTTGAATTCCTTGAAGGCATTTCTTTTTCACTGAAACACGTTTCAAATAAGGTCAAATTTCATTTTGAAATATATGTTTGAAAAGCTGTAGTTTTAAAATTAGGTTAAGTTTATTGTTGTTTGGTTGTTGTTGCTGTGGTTGTTGTTTTGTGGATGTCTCTTTAATAAAAAAAAAAAAGAATTTGGTCTTTTCTTTATATGTAATATGTAATAAAAGCCCAATTATAAAATAAGACAGGTATATGATATCATAACTGCAAGTAAAATGTTTGTAACTATTAACCCATGTCAAAATTGGCAAAGAATAGGACAAAACTTTATTGAAGCCAACCACAGTTTACTCAGTACAAGTGAATGGAATAATTGAATATAATATTAATAGTCAATAATTCCTGTATTGCTGCATTGATTTGAAAACAAACAATACATTTTTAAATCAACAAAAATATTCTGAAACATAATAAAACATCTCTCGGTATACGTATGTCTATAAAAAATATCATCCTATTCTCTAATTTCGATACAAATTATACCTAATCCGCATCAATGGAAATAATGTTATTCATTTTAGCACACTGAAGTAATTATAGAGTGAAATGACCCTATTCTAATCATATTGCAACTAAGTACAGGTTATCATCATATAATTGCATTCACTGTGTGTCAAAACAAAAACAAATTTTAAGTTTTATAGAGTACAGCAAAATAATCATGTGAAGATTATTGTGCTATTTTGAGCAGCCAGTGGCAAATCAAAGTCCTCTTCTCACACAAACGTAACATGTCTGAAATGAGTTTTGGTGTGGGTCTTCTACCTCTTGCTGTGATGGGCTTTTTTCATGTAACACCCTTTTACCAAATGTCAACTGGCAAATAAAGCAGAGCCCACACCCGGAGAATACCCTGATTAAGCTACCAGTTCTCTTTAGACAGGGTGGGAGGCAAGAACATGCTAAATGTGGGTAAATAAAGAATTATAGTCCTTTAAACGGCTGAAAGCTCACATGGTGGTAATCATTTAAAACCCTTGCAAATACACAAATACACAAGGTAAAGCCACAGCCACTAACTGAATGACAGTTGTCTTATTTATGGTTTGCTTTTTACACACAATCTCCAGATGCTTGGAATATCACCATTATCACCCCATTATAATATGAAAGAAGAAAAACAAACTGAGGAAATATGCTAACAAATCATCTACAGCACAAAAGCTCCTCATCTCTGACAAGATAAGGTTGCTCATGACAAACATCTGGTAAGTAGACAACATTCCTTTCTTGGCTTTTGAACCTTCTTTTTGCTGGGAGGCTTTTCTATTCCTTCAAGAGGACAATTGTTCTGGTCTTCACAATGTCTCAAGTATGTACTCGTCTATTAAATGTTAGGTGCACACTTATGTTAACTCTCCTTGTCATCCGCAAGCACCTTCCCATGGCCTATATAGGGAAGGAAGGATACCTTGCACAAAGGCAACTCAGATATTGGGGGAGGTCATATCAGAGGTCACAGGTCGTATTATTCTTCCCTTCATAAATGTACAACTGACTAAAATTTTCATTGCGCTAATTCCTGCTTTAATTCCGCTGCTTGAGGAACAATGCCTCAATTATATCTACTTGAAATGTTGCCATTGAAAAGCCAGTCACTGGGTTCGACCCCACAGGCGTCCACAGCGCAAGCCTTGGAAACATCAAAAGATACTGTTTATTCTTAGTTTATGACCCTCTTGCTTTGCCTATTGTTTCCATTACTCCAGTTGTTTTTTTCAGTGGTTAATAAAGCTTTTCCAAAATATTTGTTGTTTAATTTTTGATTCATGTCTAACAGCTATTACTATGTAGTCAAATGAAAACAGAGATACAAGTGAAGTGTCACTTATTGCGAGTTTGGGACATGTAACAGTTTCCCACGGAAATGAAGATCTGTGCATTACTCTTCTTAACTGGATGTTATTCTATAATTATGTGGTATGAAATTGTAATGCTTAAATTATACAGTATGTCGTAAAATGAAGATTCCCCATGCTTCAACGCACCGCAGCGCTAAGTGCAAAATTAGTTCTTTCGCTCTTTGCTTAAATTCAACAATCCATCCGTCTTCTATGCCGCTTATCTTTATTCGAGTTGCAGGTGACTCTAAATCCTGAACTGGTCATCATTAATGATTTGATCATCAATGAATTGATGATGAGGTTGTTGTTTTTTTTATTTTTATTTTTTTTTTTTTTTTAAATAACCCATGAGACATATGCTCCTGTTGGGCATATGCTTCGTCATCTCTGCTCTAAACAAGACTGGTAAGTTACTTTTAACAAGCCAACCAGGATAACCAGCTCACAACAATGTATGTCTGTTGGTTGTTTACAAAATCTAATTTGGGTTCCAGGTACTGGCCAGGCTGTCCACACTGAATCACCACCATCAGAGTGCATGTGCACACTTTTAGGACGCTACCCTCCCCCCGCACATTCACCCCATGTTATGTTCCTGGAAGCTTGGAAAGAAGTAATCAATGAGTCATGTGTCCTGATAACAACCAACTCCCCATGGGGCATCTTCAAAGGGCTCCTGAGGAGATGGGGAGAGAGAGGCATTGCTCTCCATGGGGTAATTACAAGTTGGAGCTGAATGGTTTCTTCTCCTTTTCAGAAGAGAGCTTAAAGACAGTCCTGTAAACAATTCAACGAGTCCTGTTAGTGCAGCAGGAGGTGTCTTCAACCACTGTGCTCCAACTGGTGATGTCATGGACACAAATTCAAACTGTACTCCACAGTGTTGATGTGCAATGGTTACTCGCTAAAAATATTATACAACAGCTGAAAAGTCAGAAGACACACATGGAGACAATTTCATGTTTGGTGCAGCTGAGTACACGGCTCTCTGTCCCGTGACAACCAGCCAAGTGTTTGGGTGCTTCTCAGTTAAATGGGTAATAAACTAGACAAACACAACAGTGAGCAAACCTGTCTGGCAGTCTTAAAGCATTTTGTTTGTCGGCCCTGCTTGGAACAAGTGGTCATCCAATCATGGAACACATTTATTTTATAAGACACATTAAATCATATGCTCATTGAAAAGAAAATCTGTCATTTATTAGATGAAAAAATTGATGCTGCAGCAGCTGCACAAAAAAAATCCGGGAGCGTTGCATATCTGTGTTTTCAGGTGAAACATTATCATAATATCCATGAACGTTAGATAGTCAACGCTTGAGAGCGTGTGACCAAATTGAGACTGTATGGCTGAGGATGATATTACTCCCATGAGCCTTGTCAGCACAGCAGTAGAAAAAACAGTCATTAGCTCCATTTAATGAGACAGTGCAATAAAGAAATGTGTGTCCACTCATCCTCTGGGTGATTGTGTCTATGAAAAATTCTTCAAAATAAAACTCTTAGCTTTTTTCTGCTGTGTTTTCAAGGCAAAGAGAAAGCATGTGTGCATTGTATTTGAAAGGTGCATTACTAATTTTGTATTATTGTGTCATGCAATTATGGACAACTTGATATGTTTTCGCTGTTGCATAATGTAGTTGAGATAAACTTGACTTTTTTCGTGTCTTTCAAACATCACGCTTTGTTATCTAAATAGATTTTGAACTTTTATAAGCCCTTTAAACGTGTATTGTTATTATGAATACTATTCTTATAAATAACGCCACCAATATACTGCATTTGAAACAAAATTACAGTGTGCTGCACTGATGTTATAGTGGCATATAGTAATTTGTTTGATTTATATTTTTGGGGTGCAAAACTGAGCATCATTTTACACAGTGAAGGTATAATTGCAGACGAGCATCTGACTTTGCTGGTTAGCGTCTAATGAAGTGACCCGCGAGAGCACAAAGAAACTGACGCGCCTATACGTCTTAGGAAATGATCAGCTACTACCCCCTTGTGGCTATAAACAGACCGTGCAATTTAGAAAGGGGGCTTAATGTATTTGGATGTTTGGTTCAATCCACCATTCAGCCAGCCATCATCCCTACTGTACTGGAGCCTACCCCAGCAGTTATCGGGCAGTAGGCAGGTGACCCCGTCAACCGGTTGCCAGCCAATCGCAGGGCACACAGAGACAAACAACCATTCACCTATGGGCAATTTGGAGTGCTCAATCGGCCTACCAAGCATGTTTTTGTTTTGGGGATGCGGGAGGAAAGAGTTCCCGGGGAAAACCCACATAGGCACGGGGAGAACATGCAAACTCCACACAGGGAGGGCTGGAAATCGAACTCATAATCTCTGAACTCTAGGCAGACGTGCTAACCGTGCCGCCTGGTTATATATCCATCCATCCATTATCTGTACCGCTTGTCCCCATTGAGGTCGCGGGCATGCTGGAGCCTATCCCAGCAGTCATCGGGCAGTAGGTGGGGGACATCCTGAACTGGTTGCTAATCAATCACAGGGTTACTAATGGGCAATTTGGGCTGCTCATTCGGCCTACCAAGCATGTTTTGGGGATGTGTGAGAAAACCTACGCGGGCACGGGGAGAACATGCAAACTCCACACAGGGAAGGCCGGAGGAGGAATCGAGCCTGCACCCTCCGAACTATAAAGCGGACATGCTAACCAGTGCATCACCGTGCCGCCATTCTGGTTTAATATAATTATAAATAAATAAACAAACAAACATATTTTTTGAAAATTTAACCATCCCTCCATTTTCTGCAACGCTTGTACCCACCCTAACCCATTGACCCATAACACAGTCAATTGCAGTTATAAAATCCACAAAATTTGATTTAATTACTCTCTACAAAAAATGTCAAAGATCTGTTAAAACAAAACTCCCAGTTGCCTGGCTTGTGCTACATGCTTTTGTAAGCGGTTTGGATGCTGGCGTTGTCTCGTCATGTGACAACTTGTTCACTATGTCCAGAAACAATCGCCGACGTAATATGAAATCATTGAACGCATCATCACGCCCTAATTTTCCCAACATCCGGGAACTTTAGAACTAACCAGTGTGGAGACTGGTAAGGAGGGCAGCGGTGGAAAGTGGAAAGATGACAGCTGTCAGTGGGGACAAAAACACTTCGAAATTCTGAAAAGAGGACTAATGTAGGACCATTAAACTGCCGAGGGTGGAGGATAACATCTTTGCTGTGTCGCAGGTTATTTTTAGACGTCGAGAAGGTAACTTGGCTTTATTTGAGTGGGAAATATGAGTGGAAGAGCTCTCCCCGTTTTCGCTGTCTACTGAGAGAATGGACGCCTAGCTTCACTGTTTAGCAAGCTAACGTAAGATGAGTCAGTCTGATCGACTTCAACTTATTCCATTGGGTTGCTAGTGATATTAAAAAGATATTTGTGCAAAAGTTGCATTTTTGTCCCGGGTCAGTAAAAATTATGTTCAAACTTGTCAGGCCAATAGTTGATGGCTATTTGAGGACAAATGCTAGTTAGCTAGCTTTAGCAGTGTGCTGACAAGCGTAACATTTTCCTTTGCGTTGCCGAGATAACTCTCAATTACAGGACATTTAAACAAATTTGTCAAATTCCATATTTCCAAAACGATAGTGATCAAATACTGTTAGTAGTGTATTTTGGATGTGCTAGTGGGTGGAAAACTTGTGGAGTTCGGTGACGTTAGTAATTTGAATTTGGTTAACGTTGGTGGTCATAAATTGCTAAACAATGAATTTATTCGTGACGATTGTGTTTGTAAGTGTTGATCTAACATCAGTCATTTATTATAAGGAAAACAAGAACAACTGAAATGCAGTCGGAATGGTTTCAATGTCCTTATGGCGGTTTTCTTTTGTCTGTACCAGCCAGTCAAGGTGCTGTTCCTTTTGTAAATAAAATCTGGCAACCGTCTAACGGTACGAATTAGTCACACGTCACTTTGTTGATGATGAGGAATGTTATGTCGTCAAACCATTCAAACACATTATGCACCTCCAGTTCAAACCAGACTATTGTAGTCTTGTATTTTTTAATATCAGTCGTTTTTACAAGTGCATGCTCAAATTCTATGCTTGTCAGGTTCCAAGCTGGTTCATGTCATGCCCAACTGTTTACCCTGTTGCATACATGAGGAATGTGTTTTTGCTGGAATAGAAGTTAGAGATAGGGAGTCTGTTATGGTCAGCCACATGGAGACTTTAAAAACATGCAGTAATATCAGGAAGTGCAGTTGTGTTGTATTTGCTGACCAGATAAAAACTTGGCCTCTGTTTTCTCACCAGGTTTTTACAACAGTTGAATTCAAGCCATATAGTTCTGCACGTCTCTGGAGGAGCTGCTACACTTGGTGGGACAACATGGGGACACAAGGCACTGGTAGGAAGCGTGCCCCGCTAAAAGATCGCTTCTCTGCAGAGGATGAAGCCTTGAGCAGTATTGCACGAGAGGTAAGTGTTTAAATTGTGAAAAAAGACATGATTTTTGTTTTCAGTAATAGAAATTAGTTTGTTTTCAGCACTTGTCGTTCATGTCTCTTTATAATTTTTCAATTCATAGGTGGTTCATAGATGATTTACTAAAATGTAGGCATTGTTTGAAGCCTTTATCAGCACTTTATCAAAAGCTTTGGACATTGATCTGTGCCTATTCAAAAGCAGTTTAATTGAAATCCATGCTCTGTGATGTTGTCAGTTTATAACAATAGCAACACATTTTCGGAGGAATGGTCGACTTCCTGACCACTATCAGATGTAATACTGAGTATGTAACGCAAATACCAACATACATTTTAAAGTTAGTTTATTTACGCATTAAGCGTCAAATGTTAGTTACTGCCTTAAAATGTAGTGGTCATCTACGTTAATCCCACTAGTATGTTGATATTCAGGTTGTGCTAGGGGCAGCTGGTTTCGCTGCACCATGTTTTTGTCTGAGGGAAACTACCTGTCTTGTAACAACTTGTCTGTGTATTACTTGACTTTGTTCTGCTGCAGGGCTGCCATTCTTTGGTTCTTTTTTTTTTTTCTTCCCCCAGAATGCTGTTGTTACTGTACTAATGTGGATGGACAACATACAACGGAACAAAAATTATTTTCCTATCACAACTTGGCTAAATATCTCTTTCTTTGCTCATAATTTGTAAATTGTTTCATACCTTTCTTTACACAAATATTTTTTAATGACTCATTTTAAGAATGACTCCTGTCTAAAGGCCGTCTAGGCTCTCATTCTTGGGCCCTAAGCACAAGGCTCCATTTGCTTTCTTTACAGTCATGGAGGCCTGTCATAGAAACATGAGTCATCTGACCCACCCGACCAGCTTCTAAATTTGAATCTCTTTGCAACAAAACAGTGATTAGATTGACCGTGTGGGGAGTTCAGGACGTCATTACGCAACCTGTTGAATATTGGCTTTACAAAGCAGCATCTGCCTTGTGTTTTAGATTTTTCCTTACTTGGCATGAATCCCCTCAGTAATTTTAACTAATATTTTATCATTCATAATATTGTCACCTTTCCTAGTCACTGGAGTACATTCTTCTTACTATTGGTTATTGACCAGCAATATTTAGATTCTGCACATATGCATTGTTTTTGTACAGGAAGTGTGCTTCATGTTGTGGTGATCCACAAGGACGAGGTATTCACTGGACACTTGAGAGGGGACGGAGTTGACATGTTTTAGGTTTAAATGGATGAAAGACATAAGGGTTGAACTCGTGTCAATAGTCAGTTTTGTGTGGCGTAAAACATGACTTGCCTTTGTCACCTCATCTTGTCATTTACTGTATTTCCCCCACCACCACCACCAATAGTGCTTTGGGAAAATATTAACCATTCTTGAACCTTGACCTTATGCCACATTTCAGGTTTCAAACTTTCACCCATCCATTTTCTGAACTGCATTTCCTCACAAGGATCAAGGGAACTTTCAAACAAGAATCTAAAATTTTATTTTGTGTGTGTCTGTTGGAGTGTGTGTGAAGAATCAACACCAATTGGGATACACTCATGAAGTGAAATCAAATTTACAAGCTATTTAGATTTTTTTTGTCTTACAAATAAACTGAAAAATAGGGTATGCAAAATTCTGAAACCCCCTTTTTCTGCCAACTGACTGTAGAAGTTACCCAATGATTTCTGGATGATCCAACGTTGCCCTAAAAGACTGATAAATCCAGGATGAGCCTACACTGTTGGTCTCAGGTGTTAAAAGAATATTGGGGAGCAAACACAATCACAAATTGAAATTCAGGGCAATTCTGGAAGAAAACCTGTTAGTCTGCAAAAACCTGAGACTGGGATGGAGATTTATCTTCCAATGATCCTCATCTTAAAGCAAAAAGTAATGGTGTTTAAAAGGTGTTAAATGGCCAAATCAAAGTCCAGACCTGAGTCCAATTGAGAATCTGTGGAAAGATCTGACAACTGCTGTTTCCAAAGGGGTCTCAATGTAATTTACTTGAGCTGCTGTTTTGCATGGGAGAATTTTAGCTCTTGATGTACAAAACTGGAAAGGGTTACACAAGTGATTGTAAATGCTGAATGTTGACCTCTACTCACACTAGGAGTTGTCATCCTGTAAAGATGAGGTAAAGGACAATCCAAGGCATGCTGACTAAAGAGCTATGGAAATCTTTGGCCCATACTAACATTTTTGTTGACTAGTAAATATTAAACCAGAATGGATGTACAGTATTTGGAGGAAGCCACTGCTGAAAAAAAAAAAAACATTCTAAGGGTTTGAAGTTGGATGAGCACCAGGTAGTTGCCAGCACTACTGGCATTCTATTGTGTGGATAGACAAAACAAGATTTGATTTATTTCAAAGGAAAACGCAGTCCTATGCATGGAGGCAATAAAGGTACACCACAGAAACACTTCAGATACCCTATACAAGTCTACCGACATAGTTTTAAAGTTAAAAAATATATAAATTATGTACTACACTGTTGAGTTGACGATTGAACTTGTGTTCCGATGAATGAACCGGTCCCATGACATGTTTGTTAGCGAGCTGAGGCTATATATAAACAGAGCCAGACCTCTGCTGTGGCTCTGCAGAGCAGCTCATTCGACAGACAGCTCAACAGGTGCAAAGCACAGGGCCAGCCTTCTCATTGGGATCTTCCAATTCCATCTTTACTTTGCACAAAGCATACTATAGGCAATACCCAACAAATGCTCTGAACAACACTGCAAAACATTAGTTATCAGCCATAATGCTGCTGAAGTTTAACAAAGATTATTTTATGTAGACCCATTCTGTATAGGTATCAGGCTTCGTGTTAATTTTATAAAATGGAAACCCAAATAACCCTTGCTGACTTCTCTTGTACGGACATTGTAGATTAGAAATTACTGTCCATGTGTCTGCATTGAAATAATGAAGCACAAGAAAAGGAAGGTTTATTTATCAATCTGGCTTCTATGCTGACTGCAATTATTGAGTGGCTAACAATGTTTTGTCCTACAGGCGGAGGCCAGGCTTGCAGCAAAGAGAGCAGCACGGGCGGAGGCAAGGGATATTCGGATGAGGGAACTTGAGCGTCAGCAGAAAGAGGTATACATTTATACGATACCATTTTATAAACTAAATGTACATCGCTGACCAACATTGTCCGTGAGAATTATTCAACCTTAAAGGTCCTCTACAGTATTTGAATAGGAGGTCCTCAGATTAGAACATAACCCATTCAAGGAAAACAGCAACAGCTTTGTTCAAATTTAGAATCCTTCGCAAGCAAATAGTTGCAATTGAATTAATCAGTTAAGATTTAATGAATCTGTTGTTGGCTGAAACTCTTACCATAATAAAAACTGATCATTTTCTTTGGGTTCCCTATAGGTAAGTCGAATTTATTGTAATGATTTAACTCCATAGATTTTTCAGTAGGATTTTAACATTAACAGAGATAAAAAAAAATAATAATTAAAAAGAACAAATTTCACGCACCCTTCTCATTCACGTTTATTGTGCCTTTTTGCTTTTCGAAGTTACACTGGTGATCCAATGGGGATTGAGGAAAAAGCAAAGCAAATTTTCTCATTAAAAGAAACTGTTGCTCGTATGTGAAGTTAAGTCTCCTAACATTTAAAGCTTAAAGCCTTTTTTATTTTGTCAACTGTTAAAACATTGCAATTAAGGGTGTTCTAATCACTGCTCTTTGTCATCGATACCAAGATGATCATCCCTGAGTGCCATCAGCCGATTACTGTACCAATCATAGGAGTTACCTGGACTTTTTATTTTAATAATTTAATTGAATTGAAAAATTAATTGATGAAATAGATTTAAAAGAAACATCCTATTAAAATGGCCATTCTTTATCATATTGAAAGTGTACACAGCCTTAGCTGCAGGCTACATAGTAGTACAAGCTGACAGTGGTAGTTTTTCTTAATCTGCGATAAAAAGCATTGATCGATATATGCCGATCAAGTATTTCCACTGAAATTGGCTAACCAATTGGAGCACCACTAATTACAATATAATATTGTTGTTCCAGAGGTAAGTCTTTTCACATAGATACTGAATTCAGGTCACTTGCAAGCTCCAGTCATTTCATCTTTGTCGACTGACTTTACTAAGCAAGCATTACGGCATTGCTTCTATTAAATACTGTTTTAAAAACGAGTGAAATCTATGTTGACTGCTTATCTAATGTAGCTTTGGTTGAGCTACTTCGTGCAGTGTCACATTGCAATAGTGTCTAAATGATGCCCTCTGTATCTTGTATTCACTTGGCTCTGAATATAATTACATTCTATATAACAACCTTTTACCATCTCATGCAGAATACTTGTTTGGCTGTGAGGCTCAAAATATTTTTTACAAACAAAAATAAACATGCGAAGAAAAACCTGCTGCATATCCACACAAATACCAACATTTCTATTCTTGTAATAGTTGCTGGCCACGTTTGACATTTCAGCAGTTTTGGGTGATGTATGATTGTATGTTTTTCCTGGCACTTCCTTCCTCTGTCCAGCTTTCTTACCGCTCATCTAGCAGCAGTAGCAGCAGAAAATGGGGTCAGATCCACCAGTGGATGGTAGGCGAGTGGGGGGGGGTGTTGTAAGACCACTAACGTAGCCTGTTGTGTGCGATTAAGTTCCAGTCAGTTTTCACCCTTTACTCATGGGTTACTGGCCATAATGAGCCTCCCTCCAGAAATGGCACTCAGCTTGACTTTATTAATGGTGGGTGCTTGCAATTTAGTTTGAACAGAATGGGATTTTTTTTCAGATTTCACTTATTGTCAGTTAATTGATTTGCATGTTAAAAAACTGTTTTGCATGGTATTAGTCTAGCTGTTACAATAAAGGAGCAGGAGATTAATACTGTAGTGTTGAGAATGTGTTATGGAATTTTTTAATGTTGGATTAATGAATTCCAACTTGCCACCACTTTTGTATCGATGCACTTTTCTGGAAGAAATATTGAATGACTAACTGTGAAAGACAGGTATGAGTGATCTCCATTTGGTGATGAACAGAATGATTTTTTGCATGGTTTGAGCTTTCCATAGCAACGTTATGGCCTCATCCAACCCTGTAATTGAGCCTCTTGTACTCTCTAATTCTTACCAACTTTCTTTTTTGACTTCAGGCTGACTCAGAAAAAGCTAGAGCCACTAGTAGTAGTAGATCAAGCAGCCGTCATCGGGTGTGTATATTTCCCTCCTACTTTCCTACTTCCTTTTTCCTTCTTTCATTTCCTTTTATCCCTCTGTCTTTTTTTCGTTGTCGTTTGTTTCAACATCAACAGGGCCTGGATAATGATATCATGTCTGTCCGCAGCTACAGAGTGCGTACTTTACTAACGCTTAAAAATCAACACTTGCCAAAAACATTATTGCTAGGGAATGGTTTGTTAAATATTTTTTGTTCATGCTCATTGTGGATATATGACAATGTTTATTTACTACATTTGAAGTCAACCTCATCAGACATCCGTGACTTGAGCTCTAGCAAGAGTCGATCCAGTTCTCGTAGGAAAGACATCTTGGTGCGTTTTGCATGAATGTTTTGTTATCTTTGTGCGGTGTGAACTGTGTGCTGCCTTGCAACAACGGCCTACTGTTTGCTTTTAAAGTTGGATGTTTAGCTCAATTCAAATGATGCAGCAGGAAGTGTGGTTTTGAATTAACTCAGATAACTAATGGTACCTTGATGCATTTCTTTCCTTAAAATACATTACATACCTCCATAAATTAAGTAGCTTGTTGTGAAAATCCTGAGAGAGTGTTTGCTTGATGGCTTCACTGACCTAAACCTAACAAGCAATTGTGAGACTTCTTCACCGTCTATTTAATGTTCAGCCTTTTTTCTCCTTGCTCCTGTTCTCTAGTCTGATGGTGTGACAAATAGCTCCACTCTCAAGAGTTCGCGTTCCACTGTATGTATTTCTTTCTGACACGTGCATATCTGATTCATCATCGATAGCTACTTATTAAGATTGTATGACTTTTTTTTTTTTTTTCACGGTGAAACAGAGTTCTGTATACAATGATCTACATGGCCATAAAAGGTCTTCATCTAGCTCCTCCAGGAGAGATCTGCTGGTCAGTAGTACTTCACTTTCATTGTATTTGCTTTGACCTCGTAACATGGAGTAGTTCAAACTTGTGGTGGTTTAACTACTTAATTTGATTTTGACACAATCTTAGTTAAGTGGTGCCTTGATTTACCATGAGCTGCTAGAGCTGTTCACAAGCACCAGAAAACGCTTGTATGAAGTTTCCGTAATGTGTTGGTTCCTGATTTTAATGCTACTGCATCAAGAGATTGAACTTGGCAAGCGGGCACAGAGTAATCAATCGATTGAACTTGTTTTAAAAACTAAGTATACTTTTTGCTCTGGATCCCATCTCATCAGAAGAAACATGATCCCTGAAACTTTATAGCGCGATAAGACAGTTGCCCATTGAACTCCAAGTGTTGCTTTACACAGTGTAGTGATATAAAATCGGGTTCCATGATTGGGTTTTCTGTTTCTTACTTTTTGTGGGGGGGATGTTGTACTATGCTGCTGTCCCTCCAGACCGGACTGTACCACGATCAAAGGAAATACACCAGCCTATCGAAGACCAAACTTGAACCTCCTTCTACCATATCCTCCTATCAGCCACGACGGGTCTGTCTTCCTATCCAACTCATTTTCCTTTCATACACAGACTCCTGGGTATAAAAGCCTTTGACTACCATTCTAGCCTTCACAGTGAACTAACACATCGAAAATTGCTATAGTTTGATGATTTACTGGACATTGTTGTGTAAAGGTAGAGCTCCGGCAGCATTAAACATTTGCCAGCGCTCTGGCTGCAAGCCTTGATGAAAGTTTGTAAGTTCCACAAATCGTGCATTCGTTTCCATGTAGGCTACTGCTAATCTTGCTATAAGAATTTTTCCTCATCACATGAACTGACATTCCACTGTCCCCCTGCTCTTTGACAGGCCACCCCCTCCTCCTCCTCTTCCACCATTGGCACAGGGCTGGCACGTAGCTATAGCATGGTCAGTTTCTGTCCGTTGGATGGACAATCTCACTGCATGCATTTGAGAAGTAGACCTCCCCCTCGCTTCTGGCCATACACTGTACATGCTCTAGGATGCCCCCAGGCGGGATGACAGATTGTTTATTTTTAGCTCCTGGACAGTCTCAGCTCTTGGCAGAGGCCACTGATTTATGCTTTAGCAAGATTAGAGGTGTGTGTCTGTGTGATCAGGCCTAAAGATCATTTATCCTAATCAGGATTGTTCTTATCTCATTTGGAACTGCAGGAGAAGTTTAAGCTACATAGCATTTGAAACATTTTTTACCCAATATAAAAAAGCTGCATTATAAAAAAAAAAAAAAAACGAATCACCAGATTTATTTCAAATACATTAATGGATTATTTGGCAATGGCACTAATTCTATATGCCTATTCATCTTTCAAAGTAAAATATTAATTGTCATTTGTCCTTATTTTCTCTTTGCAGAGATTAGTTCTAACTTCCAACCAAAAATTGTTTAAGCTCAATATTCTGATTTAGCATATCTCCTCCACTACTAACTACAATTTGAACAATATCCCACATTTCTTCAGCAATACCAGCTACATTATTCCTGGAAGAGTTGTTTCATTTTTTTCTACCATCTATACGTAAGAGTAAGGACAGATTTTGAATCAAGTCAGAGTGTTTGCCAGACAACACTGAAAGGAAATGGCCTCTAATAATGGAATACAGTGAGTGCCTCTACTTACTGCATGAGTCTCTCGAGCCTAACAGCTACACAGCTCACTGTTTTTTGCTGAGTCCTGCATTGTTTCCGATGTGTGCCCTCAGGCCTCTATTTATGACGACCCCGTTCTTTACGGCTCAAGTCTGGGTTCAAGAGCAGTAAGTCTTGTTGATGCCAAATGACGCCACAACGGCCTACTTTGTGCTTTTGACTTAAGTTCTGTCCCTCATCTTAATCTCATTTTCTGCCAAATGTGCCACCGTTATCCCTTTTCACACAGCCCTCTGAATATAGCTGGTACTCCTCTGGAGCCAGTTCCACTCGCAGCAGCCCTGTGGTGAGCACTCTAATGAGCCTCCAATTGCATGATGTCCGCTAACATCACACGCAAGGTGTCCCCTACTGCAGGGCTTCTAAACTTTGATCATCCAAAGCCTCTGACTTAATATTAAGGACGCTATCGTTAGCCACAATGTATGTGAATCAAGGTTTGAGAACATGTCTTTTGAAATTGAAGTGAACTATGCCCTGATAGTTCCGTCAGCCTACCAAAGTGGGGATCCTCACAGTGTATGTTGTGCTTTGTGTGAATATTTCCGTGCGTCGCCTGTCAGAATTCCTCGGATGATGACACCACGAGCAGCGTATCTCAAGAACGCTTCAAGAGAGGCCGCAGGGACAGTGCGGTGAGCTTTAGGGACAAGACAGTGCTCCTCCATCTAAAATGTTTTTCACTTGTCGTAGCTATTCATCTCAACTCATGCTGTTTTGTTCTCAATACCATATATTGATCTGTTATTTTTTCCCCAACTTCTTTCTGTCTTCCTCGTTTGTCTTGTGTCTGTCGAAAGTAGTCGTCTGACTTCTCTGACATGAGTGAGTCTGCAGCTGATTATTTCAGTCGCTCCAACAGAAGGGGCAGTATTGTGTCTGATCTGGATGATTTGAGCATTCCAGATCTGGATGCTGTAAGTCACCGAATTCGGTTCTCAGCATTGAGTGATGCAATATATTTTTTATTGCATGGTTTGAAATTAACATTTTCAGATTCATTTCACGGTTTGTGATTTGGCAATCTTATGACTCACTCAGTAAAAAGCCTTCTAGTAGTTCAGCGTTGCACTTGTATTTAAAAAAAAAAAATCATGATAAATGCAATAGTTATGATTAGTAGTGTTAATTCTGTGAACATGCAGCACTTGCCTCGGTTTACCTGAAATAATTTCCCCATTTTCCCAGAGTGGAGAACTGCTTCAAGTATGACTACTCGTTTCTCAATTTACATATTACACGATGTAACATAATGCAATATTTCTTTTTTTCAGCTGGACGAAAAATGTGACAAACAGTATTCAGATTACAGCAGGGTAAGTCTTTTTCCCCCGCAACATTGAGCCTTAAGTACATGTGATGTAATTTTCAGTCGACAGCAAGTCGCCAAATGTGTTTTTTAAAGGTGTTAATAATGCACGGAAAATAATGAAACAAATCATTGAAATAATTGTACATGGGAGTTCCAAACCCTCACCTCAACATTTGTTTTCATAATTAATCACACATCCATTTCATATTTTTCAGAATGTGATCTTTCACTAACATGGTGATAGCACGGTCGCAATGATAGGATCTCCTTGATAACAACAAATTCAAAGTGAATTTTGTAAACATGCGCACCTTGAGAAATCTCAAGAACCCGTTTGTCAAGTTTATCAAACCCTACCTCAAGCAAGTGACAGTGACAATGCCAGCCGCAGGATCTTTTGACTCTTGTGCGCTGTTAGATGCTTTGTTGTGTGTTTTATTTTGACTGGTCGCCCGTCAATTGTTGTGTTTCCAGCCATCTTCCCGCTGCGCCACCCCGGGCCTCTCAGCAGCAACTTTAGCCTCGCTGGGTGGAACCTCATCGCGACGAGGCAGCGCAGACGCCGGCAGCGTCTATGACCCAGACACTAGTCTGAGCGAACTAAGGGTAAGGCAAACAAACAGCACTTAGCTTGTGCTGTCACATAAACAACTGTAGGGGGGCGGAGCTATGAGGGTCGTGGGAGGGGAAGGTCATTACGCAAACATTGAACTCCAATAAAGCTGTGTAACATTTTATATTTATTTCACTCTATGGTCTATTACTGTTTTGTGCCAATGAATCTCTCCAAAGCATTGCTTCTTTTTTGTCCTCTCTGCTGTTCCAAATATTTACTTGGCCAGTTTTTCTGTTATGTTTGCACGGGAGGCCGGGATGTGATATGTGACCTTTAAAGCTATTCCTTATCTGTGGATGTGCTGATAGTTTGCCTTTAAGAACCGATTGTCATTTAAAATAAGGCAGCACGTGTGCTTTGTAATCTCTCCTTGATCATCCCTACCCGCTTTGTAGCCCAGTTCAACCATTCCCTCCATCTGCTCCACAGGATATCTATGAACTAAAGGACCAGATTCAGGATGTAGAAGGGCGATACATGCAAGGGCTTAAAGAGCTGAAGGTAGAGGGGCTTGAACTCACGGCATGCCTTCTCTTGTCCTCTGGGAGCAGTACAACGTCACTAACTCCCAGCCTCTCAGAACCCCACTTGTACCCCCCTAACGCCGCGGCTAGGTTGTCGCTCTGCTCCCTGTCTGAATTGCAATCAATGAGTTTTCTTTTGCATGATCTTCCCACACTTCCAACACTAAGTCTGTGGCCACAAATAAAGACACGCCCACATTTCTGTGAAAGAAGTAGCAGTGATAGGCTTCACCTGCTGACTGACGGCAGGGATGTTTTGAATTTCTGCCTTTATAATTAACTGACTGAAGTAGAGTTCTTTATCACTCCTAGTTCATAGAAGTGCTTCTCTTTTAGATGCTTGCTCTGTAAATATACAGATGGCTTTAGAGAAAAAACAAGTACTACCAAGGAGGTGTAGAAGAATTCCTAGGTCACGTAAAATGTTGTTTGACTTTGGATTTTATAAACACAGGTGAGCAGTGATTCAATCATCTCGCTGTGTCACTAACATGTTCCATTTCTTTTTAGGAATCCCTTACCGAGGTGGAGGAGAAGTATAAGAAAGCAATGGTATCGAATGCGCAGCTGGACAATGACAAAGGCAACCTCATCTACCAAGTGGACACATTAAAAGACGTCATAGAAGAGATGGAGGAGCAAATGTCAGAGATGAAACGAGAGCTAGAAGAAAAATCAAAGGTGAAATCGCCAATCAACTTGTTTTGTGTCAATTCATCTGCTGGAATTCGGTTTGTTTGTGGTGACTTATTTGAAACATGCTGGCTTTTTTTTTTCAGGAACTAGAAAGGCAAAAGCACACGTGTACTGTCCTGCAGCATAAACAGGAAGAGTTGAAAGAGGGAATCCGCCAGCGAGATGAACTTATTGAGGTGCGTTACGCTTGCTCGTGTTCATGTGTGACCCACATTGCGCGAAATACTTGTCAGCGCAAGTGCTCGTTATTCAGTGCAGGAACTTGATAAGGACTGATTGACACTGGCCTTCCTCTAATTCATGTATATTTACTTTAGTCACTTATCACCACAATCCTGCGTCTTCCTTAGCGCTGTGGTGGGGGAAAAAAAGGAAATCCTCACCCTGTTTTAATTATGTCCGTGCATTTTTGCTTCTTCTGTCTTCCATTGACTATTTTCTTACTCTTTTGTATTCTGCATTGCTGTTACTGTTCATCACGTCTCCAGGAGAACCAGCAGTTGCAGGCTAAGTTAGATGCTTTCACCAGAGAGATGTTTGACCTGCAGGAAACAATAAACTGGAAGGACAAAAAGATTGGGGTAGGAGCTCCCACGTAGTCCGAGAGGCACAAGATGGTCCGGCTTTTAGGCCACGTGGATCTTTTGGCTCTCATGCATAATGGACAGTTGTGACACAGACAGCCAACTCACAGTTTGTGCATGTCAGAATAACAAGATGTTTAGTTGTGAACCGACAAGCTTAGCAGACAAGAAAAAAAAACAGCTGTTGCATAAAAAACACGATGGCTAGTGTTATATAAACTTCTGCAGTTTGTTAGCACAAATGGCTGTTGAAAATGTAATCATCCAGCATGATGTGCACATTTAAGATAAGAACGGTTTGATAGGCCATTAAGTGTTTGTGTTTCCCTCCTTAAGCACTCTTGTCATTCATCCTTTTGTCTTTTCCCACTCACCTTTTCCTTTGTAACATTCCCACTGTTGCTTTGGCATGCACAGCGCATGGTGTTGTCCGTGAGGCACCGCAAGCATGTGCTGGTGCATCTCTATCCACTGTCCAACTTCACTGTGTCTTGTCAATTCTTGTCTTCTGTCGTCTGTGTGGCCAGGCCCTAGAGAGGCAGAAAGAGTACTTTGATTGCATTAGGAATGAGAGAGATGAGCTCAGACATGAGCTTGCTGACCTCAAGGGGAAGGCCAAATCAGGAGAGGTAGGTTGTCCTGCAATGTGATGATAAAGATTGAGACGTGGCTTGCTTGTCAATAAGAACTTAAGGTAGTGTTAAGTTTACAAACAAACATAACTTTCAATGTGTTTTTCATAAGGTTGTCTTCAACAGTCTTTAATTAGATGTTCGAAAATTAGGCACTTTACTGCTTTGTATTATTTAGTCCAAGGTCTGTAATTGACAACTAATCAATTACAAATATGTTATTGCTAATCAATTAATCGTTTGGATTTTCATTCATTATTTACCAATTCTCAGAATTCCAGTTTCTCAACAATAAATAAATGTTTAATATTGATTTCTGTCGTTCACCGTGAAAGTGGATGGATCATTTTTGTGTGGAATCCAAAATAAGTGATTCCTCTCATAACAATGTCCCTTTTGTGAAAGTCTTTTTATAAATTACCTTTTGAAATATTCAACAATTTTACAGAATGAAACGAGCTGTTGTTCCATGGCTTGGTTAGTGATTATTTCTCTTATGGTATCCTCTCCTGTAAAGTTGGAGGTACTCGCAATGTTGACTGAAGCCCAGACTGATGTTGAGGGCGGCATTACCATAGATAAGTGGCTTCATTCCCGCTTGTGTTGTCTCCTGACAGACACACGGGCTAGTCATCATCCCAGACGGCACACCAAACGGAGACATCGACCACGAGCCCACGTCCTCGGGAATCACGGTAGTCTCGCAGGAAGCCGCACAGGTACTGGAATCTGCAGGAGAGGGTCCGCTTGGTAAGTTCCACAAATGGATTTTTATTAACACATTAGAACGTGTTTGCTCGGCCATTGGTCTTACTGACCACCAAAAGTAAATGTAGTATGGTGGCCTGAATTAGATTCTAATAAATTCTAATATTCTAGCTTCTAATAAAGCTTCCAAACTGATTGTTGCGCATGTGTCTTTTCCTTTTTCTTTGACAGATGTCAGGCTACGGAAGTTAGCTGAGGAAAAGGATGAGCTGATGACTCAGATCAGAAAGTTGAAGAATCAATTGGAGGAAGAGCGACAGAAACACTCAAAGGTGGACAGTGTGTACACCGACGGCGAGAAGATGGAGAACGGTACCGACCTTCACTTCATTGAAATGCAGAGTAAGTTGACCCTTTCTTGATTGCTCTCCACATTTATCAAACTCATCTTCCTTCATTTTAAAACTCTTTTCATCTTCAGGAGATGCCAACAGACAGATCAGTGAATACAAATTCAAGCTTTCAAAAGCGGAACAGGAAATGGGTACAATGGAACAAAATGTAGGTACAGATTGCTTGTCAAATGCTTCAGAAATGTGCAAATAACCAAATGGTTTCCTCATGTTCTTATTTCAGATAAACAGGCTGGAAGGGCAAGTGTCCAGGTACAAGATGTCCGCAGATAACTCTGAGAAAGTAGAAGATGAACTGAAAGCAGAGAAGCGCAAACTTCAGAGAGAGGTAAATATGAACTGTTTGGTAAAATTTGCGATGTACATTCAGAGAAAGTGAAACCAGCTACAACAAGTGACCACAGCTAAAAACGTTTCAGTTAACATGTTACCTTGTCTGGGAAACCAAGTAAATTTACTCCCTCCCCGTTGTCGTCTTTATTTGTTAGCCCCGCTTAGACAGCAAATTAGAGGCAAAGCATTTTTGCTTCAAGCTGTTAGTCACTCCCAGTCAATGTTTACTTTAAAACTGCCAAAGATAATTTAACTTTGTGTATTTAAACACCACCAGGTTCAACTAAAACCACAAAATTTCATTGAATAAAAATCTGATAAATTATTGCTAATATATAATGCAAAAAGCTAGAGATGGGCTCATGAAAATTAGCATAGATGTTAATGATACCGCACTGTGAGAATCATTGTGGTTTATGTAGTAAAATGTCGTAGATTAAATTAGGTTGGTCGTTTAATTGCAAGCATGATGTGTGTAATCCACAATGTTGTTGTCTGGCAGCTGCGCACAGCTTTGGACAAGATCGAAGAGATGGAGATGACCAACAACCACCTCGTAAAGCGGCTGGAAAAGATGAAGGCCAATAGGAATGCTCTCCTCTCCCAGCAGTGAGCCAAAAGCAGCTATGGCATCACCACAGAAGCCCTTAAAATCGCACCGCCGACTGCCATGTAGCGCCTGGAGCTGCTCATGCTCTCCAAGCTCTAACACTTCAAAATGTGTAGCTCACCCAAAAAAAACACTCAATTCTACAAATGGACAAAATAATGAGGAGCGTTGCATTTCTTTACAAACCAAACGTTTTGTTTTTTGCCAAGCCTCAAATGTAACAAAATATAACATCAATGGAGGATACATGTGAGGAAATTTCTAGTTTTGTTTTTGTTCTGCAACATTTTATTCACATGATTTTTAAGTTCATTCTTCCTGGGTGCTTGGCTGGGTTTTTTTTTTTTTCTTTCTTTTTTTTTTGCCTAAATTGCATGAATGATTATCAGGATGCTTTTAAAAGACTGTCACAGCTGCTCTGGCCCTGCACCTTCCAGCTTCCCTCACACAAGTCAAGTAAGTGCCTTCTCCATCAAACAATAATGATTTTAACTGGTGGTACAATATGTATTTAAAAAGGTGCAGATGGAAAATATAGCCAGCCAACTGCTGCAGTTTCCTTCACTTTTTTGTCAAATATTTAAAAGATTTTGTGTGAATAAATGTGTAATTTACAGACTTGTGTAAACCATTTTATTTCAAATACCAGGTGCAAATGCGTTCAACACTCGCACAATCTTTTCTCTGTTTCTCTCCGAGTAGTTCAGAAGGGATTTGCTAAGGGTTTAGATTCATTGAAACACATCCAGTTTCTTTTCCGTCGGTGGAAACTTTGAAGCAGCCCGTGATTTTCCACACTTAAAGTTGCATTACAAACCATGAGCAGAGCATTTATTCCACCATCTCTTCTTATGACTGTTGGGGCGTGGAATGTTCATGTGGTAAAAGTGAAGTGCGGTGATGTTATTTTAAATGTCGTTTACATAACTTAAACGTTGCTCAGAACCACCTTATGGAAAGTTATTCACAGTGGTGTGAAAAAAGTGATTTCTTTTTGTTTTTCCATGTTTATCCTTAGATATTTCCCATCATCAAGCAAATTTAGATATTAGCCAAAGACTAAGAAACACAATACTTTTTCATGGTATTGTATTTGATGTTGTGCTCAAGGTTCATGTAGTACAAGTACACATTTTGTCCTCAGTAGTTAGACAGTTCCTTGGACTAGTAGAATGACTGTAGCATGGTAGTGAAACAACTAAATTATTTTTCAATTACTGCCTTCCCCTACTGCATGATAATTCTGCACAATATAGAACTGTTACTAGTGAGGCATACTTATGAGCATTTTGGTGCTACTAGAAGGGTCAAGGAGGCTAATGTAAATGCCACATTCCTAATAGTGCAGCACAGTAGTTTACTAGTATAATTCAATACAGTAGTAGTAAAACAAATTGCTAAATTGTCTTGTAATGACAAAGGCCACACTAGTGAATTCAAAGTGGATAACAAAAGTGCCAAATTAAATGCTCAAAAAGCTTTCCATATCGCCTCACTGAAAGTCACTTGAGCCAGACGTACAAAGAACAAATTTAATGACAACATACAAAACGTTACACAAGGTCAAATAGAGCAGCATGTGATGTTGATGCTTCTGAGGCTTCCTGGTTTATCTAACACCTCTCAAACACTTTGTAGAGATCCGGTAAGTTGGCGATCTGCAGCACCGTGCCGTCCTCACTCATGTGTTTGGGAGGACTGATGAGCGAACGGAAAGCCTTGCAGAGGACATGCTCAACGTTCCATTGCCATGAGTTGAGCTCTGCATCCTAACGTGACAAAAAAATAAAACACACAGATCAATGATGACCTTTAAGCTACATGTGTTGACAACCATCTCATGTCCCCTAACCTGCTGCTCTCCTGGCTCCGCCTCCAGGATGTATTGCTTCCTTATTGAGTAGAACCCGCTGCACTCTTTGCTGAAGTCTCGAAAGCATTCTTTTTCATTGTCCCAGTTTACCTGCAGAATGCCAAGCAAAAGCCTTAAGCTGCTATCATGAGCATCCATGAGAAGAATTTTAACTACTAGTCCATCACCTCTGTCGCCAGGCGGAGAATGAACATGGGCAAACCTTCCATGATGGGTGTGTACTTGTCAAGCAACAAAGGTAGTCCTCTTAAATTGCCCTCCTGCAGTGCACAATTGTTGTTACACAACAAGTAAATCACAAAAACTGTTTGACTAAGAACATGAAGCTCAACCTGGTCAACCTCCATAGAGAAATAGTCCTCCAGCATCTCTGCTTTCTTTGTCAGGAAGTCCACTATATACTGAGCCAAGCCTTCCTTGGGTCCATCCTCCTCAGTCCAGCCACTCTCCTCAGAGTCCAGAGCCAACATGGCCAGCTCATAAATGGGAGCCGGTGTCTAGAATCGTGTAAAGGCCCATCAAAAACAAACCATCGCCACACAGTGGTCACTTGCTACCTACAGATAGTCGGAGTACACCAAAGTTCCCAAAGTCATAGATGAGGATTTGGTAGAAGAGCTCCTGGCTGCAGCAAGGTGAACAATGACAAGTAAATTGATGGTTTGGTAAATTTTATGTGAGCAAACGCCTGACCTTAGTGTTGTGGTGTTGAGCAGGTAGAGTTTAGTGCGATGCTGGATTAGAGTCCACTGCGGGTTGACGCAGCCCACAAACGAGTGATTCTGTAGCATCTCCTGAAGGCCTGGCGGCACACAGGAGATGGATTATTCCGTTTCTCTTCGCTGACGTGTTATTTAATGACAAAAAGAAACACACTTAGGACAAAACTTAAGTGGTAGGTGTTGATCAACATCATATTAATCTTACATTGCTACTATGTGGCCCTGAAAAATAAATGGCTTGCAGATTAATTGATTAAAAAAAGAAATGCAAATGAGGCAGGAGCTCAATGGCGCTCATTAATACCTTTGTGAGTGTTGTCATTAATTTCGCCTCTCAGCTCTCTGATGCTGTTTAGTTTGATGACTCGCCTCTTAGGCGTTTCTGCAGCCGTCAGATCCTCGCGTCCCTCTCGGGTCTCCTCCTCCTCCACCTCTTGCTGCTCTTTCCTGAGACGCTTCCTGGTACTTGAGACAAGTTATAGTCATTCATGACTTTGTTGCGCTTCTTGTGAAAATTATTTAGGCCAGTTGGGGGCGGTAGAAAGCCACTAATGTTCAACAAGTAGAAGTGAAGTGTTGAATGCTATCCATCCATTCATTCATTCATTTTCTATAGAGCTTGTCTTCTTTGTTCCTGACACAGACACAAAAGGGAAAGAGTCACCTTTGGACATCATGCGCTTCATCGCTCCTCTCCTCACTGTTCGACAGCTCTGCCTCCATCTGGTCCAGGGCCTCCAGCATGTCCAAATCATTCGGCTCGACAGTTTTGGACTCAGAATCCGCGTCGTTCCGCCCAACGGGTTCGGGCTGGGGAGGGAGCTTTTCCTGGGGTTGGAGGAAGGCGTCCAGCTTCTGAACACGACAATCGGTCCGCACCATCTGATGCGCGTAGACACGCTCGGCAGACTCCGACGCGGTGTTGGAGGACTTGACCTCACCTGCTCCGCACACAGACAGCCCTGGCAGCAATGTCTGCACAAAGATAACGCAAGGCAAGTTTATTCCTCAGCACATTGCCAGCCAAATACAGTAGAATATTTGCCCAACTCATTTTTAGCCGACTGTGTTCTTGATAAAAATCTTTCATCAGGTCATGGTAATCTGCACAGATTCAACCAAGGCAACTGGAGATTTCTTGGCAAAAACACAATAGCACTCGAGTTGAGCTGGAATGAACTCCAGCTCAGCCCGTGAGGCTACAATTTGGTCTTACACTATGTATTATCGCGACAAACTTTTGCCCTGCTCAATAACGCTAACACACCAGTTGTACCTGAGTGAAGTACGTGCGTGAGGAGTTGGAGCCGAGCAGCTTGCTCTCAACGTGCTTCTGAACGCTTTCGATGACACTGTCCTCATGAAGGAAATGCACTTCGTGTTTGGTGGGGTGCACATTCACATCTACATTCTGAGGAGAGATCTCTAAACTGCAGAGATCAAGTCAGACAAAAACAGTTCACATAAAGTGGATGTAAAAAGTTAGAAATCACTCAAACCTGGCATTTGAACAAGGGTGTGTAGACTTTTTATATGCACTTATTGTACTGTACACTTGAATACTTTGTTATAATACAACTTTTACTATTTAAGCCCATAGATCTGACATTGTAGCAATAATCAGGGTATTACAAGGGTTTTTATTTCTAAATGTATAATAGTTAATTAGAATACTTAAGTCCAGTTAATTAGAATGTCTCAGATATGGTTACCACAATTCTGGTGCAAAATTATCAAACTTCTACAGTTCTCGAAATGATAATGATATTGGGTATATCAATCATGTTCATTATATATATATTTAAAAAAACTCTGACACATCTTACAGTCGTTTGCAAAGCAAATTGCGCACCATGTCCACTTTAAAACGTGTTGTTACCTGAGATAAAGAAAAGGGTGTGTGTTCTTGGGCAGGTACGCTGCATAAACTGTCTCCACTGCTTTCTTCAGCGCGCTCGACTCCACCAGACGGTCTGCAAGTGTTGTTCAGTCCCAACCATTTCATGAGTGAGCAACACTTCCTGTGTGTTTGGTACTCACGGTTGATGAAGAGGACCATGATGCATTTCTTGACCGAGTAGTTTGCGTTGGAGATGTAGCCTTTCAGTTTGAAGGCCAGCTTCTGGTCCTCGCAGCCAACCTCAATCAGCTCCCTAGGAATGTCACCGATAGTCAGCAAATACCGTTTGAGGTTCCTTCCTCAATTGACTAATACCTGCTGACTGCATTGCCAAAAACTCCTCGAATATTATCCACCACTGAAGCGTTGGGTAAAGTCCTTACATCTGCTAAAGTCTCTCCTTGCTGGACGAGAACAACAACTTGTATGAATAATTAATATTATTCACTTCGATTCATTAGTGAGTTACTCTCTCACCTTCTTGACAGAGAAGCTTTTCCCGGAATTGTGTATGGCATACCTACAAAAACAAAACAAATCCCCAAACATTGACTACAGAAAAAGTGTTATCAGAAGTAACTCTGATGTGAAGAACAGCACCTGCTCACCACCTCTACAATCCTGGAGTACTCATCGCTAGGGCTTTTCAAAGCTTTCCTCCTGGTGGACACGTTGTAGAAGAGATCTTCCGCCTGTGCACACAAAGACCAAAATAGCGCATTTATTCGAAGTGGGCACAAAGTTAGGCACACCTGCTTGATGTAATAAGACTAAAATGACCTCCATCAAAAATTCTGCACTTGACTGTATTGAGGTAGGTATAGTATTGAGGTAACTTATTAACTTTATCTATCTATCTATCTATCTATCTATCTATCTATCTATCTATCTATCTATCTATCTATCTATCTATCTATCTATCTATCTATTTGGCGGCGTGGGGTTTGGAATTGATTGTTGTTCTTTTTGTTATATATTGTAATATGTTGTAAAAAAATATATAATAATCAGCAAAAATTGGAAGATTTTAAAAGAAATGTCAAGCAACCTGTCCCAGGCACCTCTGGCCCAAAATCACCCCAATAGAAAATGCTTGAATGGACTAGTAGCTTTTAACTTACAAGTATTTGTGTTCCCTGGTTTCCAGCGCAGGGTTTCGGAGGGCCTTTTAGTTTACCATCACTGTAGGTGCCTCTGCAAAGTACAAGAAGGAGGAGCAATGTCATCCATCTCCCTCATTGTGAAACCTATTTGACATGTGGCCATACCTATAGGCGCATTTGGCATCAGCTGTCTTTGACGTTATGGTGACATGAGCAACGTGACTTATACTGGCCAGAGCCTGCAAACAGATATCAGCAAGTTGTGTGTTGTTTTTGTATATTATTCAGTGTCAACGCTTACCTCTCCTCTGAAACCATAAGTCGCAATGGCAGAGAGATCCTCGAATGTTTGCAGCTTGCTTGTGGTAAAACGCTCGCAAACTATTTCCATGTCTTCTTTCTGCATCACAAATAAAGACGTTTTGGTCATAAATAATCCATCCATCCATCCATTTTCTGAACCGCTTAGTCCCCACGGGGGTCGCGGGCGTGCTGGAGCCTATCCCAGCCGTCATCGGGCAGTAGGCGGGGGACACCCTGAACTGGTTGCCAGCCAATCGCAGGGCACACAGAGACAGACAACCAATCACACTCACACTCACACCTAGGGACAATTTGGAGTCTTCAATCGGCCTACCAAGCATGTTTTTTGGAATGTGGGAGGAAACCGGAGTGCCCGGAGAAAACCCACGCGGGCCCGGGGAGAACATGCAAACTCCACACAGGGAGGGGCGGAGGTGGAATCGAACCCGCACCCTCCTAACTGTGCGGCGGACGTGCTACCCAGTGCGCCACCGAGCCGCCCGTCATAAATAATGTCAATTTTAATTTCACTCTGTACTGCACAAATTTAGTCATTTTGTTTATGCAAGGCGAAGTGATGCACATGGTAACTGTGAGTCAGGGCATTTGTTTGAATTACTGGGGGGTCCTCAGTTTACGACGGTATGTGAACGTTACAAAAGCTATACTAAGCACAGTGAGTAACTGAGTATGAAATTATCTATGATAGCCTTGTCCTTTCTTGTCTTTAATCAATTGAAATGGGGAAAATGTGGCATTTTAAGTAATAATATTATTATTATAATTACTATTGATAATAATAATATCATCACTAATTTAAAGCAAACAATAAGAACGTTTTTTAAATGTGAAAGGTCCATGAAAATGATGATCTCCATCGCATGGGCGAGCCTGCATGTACCAGCCTACCCGAATACCGGTGCCGTTGTCCAGAATCTGCAGCAGCTTCAGTCCGCCGTCTTTAACCGTCACCTGGATATTAGTGGCCTTGGCGTCCAGACTGTAACATTTAAACACATAAAACACACTTATTTCGAGGGACGCAAACTTTTACTGCTGGCTCTGAGTGCGTGTGACGTACCAGTTTTCAATCATTTCTTTAACAGCGTTAGCGGGTCGCTGTATAACCTCTCCCGCGGCTATCCGGTTGACAACCGTCTCGTCGAGCCTCCGGATGACACCCGCCATCGTTGACAGGATTCCACCGCTTCAATTAATGTGCTAATCGGCTAAACCTCTGTGGCCATGCTGTTTACATTTGTTTGTTTACAAGTCGCTACTCGAGCAGGAAGGCGGAACTTGCGTTGAAAGAGATAATATACACGAAGATGTCTCATTCTCAACTGCTATAATTTCACTGTCTTGGTTTCTTTTGTTGCGATATTACTACTTTGTTTATATAATCATGATACTTAAAATAACAAAGATTAATTTACACAAATTTGGCCGATGGATGTTTTGGTATTTTGCTGTAGTACTATTGCTAGTGCATCTTTAATTGTACTCACGATCTTTGGGGACAGCAGCGCGCGCGGAAAATAGGGCGGGGTCTAACGTCGCACGAGAAAGATGTCACCACGTTATTTTTCTTCTTCGTGCACAAATCTATCGTAGCTTCAAACGTTGATATTATCCATATCGCCACCCAGAGTTTGACGTGTGCACATATACTCCATGCGTGTGTAATCCTGAAGCTGTGCCTGATATTTAAATATTCTTCTGTAAGGTAGTATAAAATGTGCTCTTTCTTATTACTGCTACAAAAGAATAACATTGGTGAACTTTAGTCATCAAGCAGGATGACTTCATCAGAATGAAACACTGTGAGGAGGCTCCCCTGGGAGAGGCGCTGTTGAGTAATTCAATCAGGCGGAGATTTGGGGATTTTGTGCAGACTGACTGTAAAGTCACCATTTCATCGTGTCATCGCATAGATAATGCCAAATTAACCTTAAAAGTGGCAGTTAAGTTTTTATAAATAAAACATTTTAATAAATACTCTGCAGAAGATGGATTTTAGTCACATTTTCCGCTACTTAATGAACACCATATAGCAGGGGTGTCAAACAATTTTTTTTCGCGGACCGCATTGTAGTCACAGTTTCTATCAGAGGGCCATTATGACTGTCAACCCAAATAAATGTATGAGCACCTCATATTATATACAGTATAAGCTACAAAACAAACTGACAAATAACCCGTTTTTAAATCAGACTAGTAAAAACTGGTCAGATTTGAAAAAAAAAAAGATATTTCTAAAAGTGAAAACAATTTGCAGTTCTAGTAATGACACGAATTTGATGCACAATTTGTCTTCACGGGCCACATAAAATGATGTGGCGGGCCATGAGTTTGACACCCGTGCCATATACTAGCAACGATGGCTTGAATGGAAAATTGTATACAGCAGATGGGTTGCCCTTAGAGATTTCCATTTCATTACTCTTCAGTAAATCATGTCAGTTCTGTGGCTGTTACCTATAGCCTATTGATCTCATTAACATTTTTCCTCAAGTGCATTTTTCATTTATGACCTTACTTTCCAGGTCGGCGTCTACGTAAGTGCTGTTTAATTGCTTGATTTCATAGAAACAGTAGAAGCATTCCAAGGGATCACTTTGAGCACCAACTTGGCATAGGCCACTTCTTCCCGCAGCTTGTTGCACTGCTTTTTGAGCCTTAGTTTCAGTACAGTCAATAATAAACAGCCTCTGGCAGATGCACAGCATAACCAGAAATGTCACTGAAAGTATGAAAGGAACTATTTTGAACTGTAACATATTAATGTCTTTCAATTGTTATGCTTGCAGATAAATATGGGCCACAAGCATTTGCTCACCTTTGACCCGAATGAGGACAAACGCAATAGGTAATGTATGAATGATATCTTTACATCAAATGTGTATTGGAAGGAAATGATGTGCATCCTGTGAATGTCTTTGACGTAGTGCAGGAAAGAACTTTCTGGAAATGTTTGCATCCACAGGATGTGTCTCTGCAAACAGACAAAAGAACATAATCAAGAAAAAATGAAGGAAGACACCACGGCTAAATATAATGCTATGGACTGTTTATGATATCAGGCAGCCATTATGACGTAAAGGTGAATCACTCAGCATTTTTTCATCAAGTTTTCATTTACATTTGAATAGGATCAAATAAATGTTAATAGAGGTCACGGGTGGTTCAATAAAGCCCCTCCCCTTTTGTTCATTTTAAACACTGTTGCAGCTATCTCACACCCCCTTTTTTTCTTTTCTTTTCTTTGTAACTAGAATGCTTGAGCTCAGAGTACAATAGCCACACCTACCATGGGTCGCTACTTGTGGTGACAAGCATTTCAAAGTATGCAAGTTCATATGATTGCAAGCTAGAGAACAGAAAGTCAAACTTGAAATGTTTTGGGGTTAGTGTCGAAAAGGCTGACAGGATCACAGAATGAACTGTTTACTGATTTGGCACATCAGAGATTAAAAGGCAGGTAAGACATATAGCTAACTTGGAATCATTCCACACCTTCATGCTACTGTGACTGATACATGGTTGACATACATTCCACACTAACGATAGTCCTCAATGTGTGATCTGGTTTTGCAAATCTTTTTTGGTTTTAATCTCTTCCAGTAAGTGAGATGAGTTTATCTCACCTCCAAGTTCATTACTTGAGAGTAAAATGGATTATATCTTAGAAACATCAGATATTGTGGAAATGCAATAGTGTGTGGAATTTGTTATGGCCTCTCCAAATGACACATTGTGAAACAGTTTTTTCTTTCTATGAAGATGCTAGTCAAACTTCAAGATATCTGACTTTTGGGTGTTTGGCTGTAATGCGAAGTTTACACTTCATTATATATATGTAAAGCCTCAGGTTCCCCATAAAGGAAAAACATGAAAACTTGCATGTCTTTGTTCAATTTCATAGAATGATTTTTAAGTAGTTGTGAAATCCCATCAGATCAAGTTGCAACTTGTTTGCCTTTTAGATCCTCAACTGAGACAGTCCTTTTTTCCCCCCTCATGATTTCACATGTGACAAATGTTGAGCCATGGCAAAAGGCTGTGAGTCACTGAAACCTTTTAAAATTGTATTTAGTTTTGTTGTTGTGTCTTTTCCAGCAATGTTCGGTTTGTAGTTTACAGTGGTATCATGAGCAGTGTTTACGTTTTGGCTCGCAATGTTGTAATGGTGGCATGTCTGTCTCACATTTTATGGTTTAAACTGACCTCCGGCCTTCCTGTGTATAAGTTTGCATGTTGTCCACGTGTTTGCATGAATATTTTGCGTGTACTTTGGCTTCCTCCCACAAAATGATTGTTTGTCTATAGGTGCATAGCGAGTGATTGGCAATCAGTGCACGATATACCTCCACTGCATCTCATCCTTGTTCTTTCTGTGATGTAGAAAATGAATGGATCATTGTGTGACTTCCGCTTTCTTGGTCTCTCTATTTGTGTATAACCTCATCTCCAGGAGAACGGTGCTGTTGCACAAAAGGCTTCACCCAGTAATGAATCTCACAGCTGCATGTGCTTCCTTCTCTCTTTTGTTTTCCAATGTCACATTTCCTACTGTAGCTTTAAAAAGCACCAGTAATAGACTTTCAGTACTTACAATACTTTTCGTACAATAACAGTAGGAGATCCCCTGACTAACGATGAACAGAACATTTTCATCATGCTAGCCTCAAAATAAAAACAAGCTTGAACGGACTTGTTTATCATCGTGTGATGCTTGATAGTTTTATTTCACTGCCATTTATAAGTGTCTTTAATACAAAAAAAAAAAGCATTATTATTGTTATTTATAGTATCCATTTTCTACAGCATTTGTCCTCATGAGGGTCAAAGGTGAGCTGGATGTTCTAGCTTAGTGTTTGATGCGTCATAACCAAAGCTATCAGTCACACAGTCATTGACTAAATACCAAATGTATGTTTTGCTCTGAGCCACAGCGTTCACAAGGGTCCAATAGTGCAAGGTGTGCCATAGCAACTATCTATGATCAGTTTGAACATTTTATTGTTAGAAAGGAACAATAAGGGATTGTTTTCACATCACCACTTTGGCAGATAGCATGCATCACTTGCTTTACTTTTGTTATATCATAGTCCATCACAAGGCATGGCTATTTTCGCTCACAGGCAATATCAAAACATTTGGTCTCTCCCTCTCGCTCCTTCTATGGTTCAAACAAAACATACAGACATGGTGCTTAACTCCTTGGATTCCAAATTCCTAGATGTTTAATCAGAGAAGATGCATCATCCTTGGTCATTGGCCATTGTCGTACGTAATTGTTTATGTTGCATGAAAAGTAGACAAAGATTCAAAGTTGACAGAGCACTTAAACACTGTGAGCTATTCCTGCGTGATGTTTATAGAAATACATCTTCACAGATAGTTTAAGAGCATTGCCTTTTATTTGTAATGTACACCATGGCGCACATGCATAATTTAATGAAGCTGCTTTTTCTCAGGCTCCTGAAAGGTTGACATGTTTTATTTGAAGTGAACGTTATAGGCGTTGTGTTCTCTCACTGTATGATTTATTTTAAAGTTGTGAACGTGCACTGCATGCTAATTTGAAAAGTGCTGCATTGCCTTCCAGTTTGTGAGTTTGATCCTCCCACTCGTGTTAATTAATTGCTTTTGTTTGTACGAAGGCATGCATTTGTGTACGCGAAAGCTACCATGGTAATGGCCTCTTCTCTCAGTGTGGTTGAAATTCGGTTTCTGAGGGAGGAAAAAAAACCACATTGTTTGGATTTTGCTGCCCAAGCAAGTCAAGTCAAGTCAAGTTTATTTGTATAGCCCTAAATCACAAACAGTCTCAAAGGGCTTCACATAGCCAAAATTGACAATTATTCTCAAAGCATCCCCTGATCATAAACTCCCAAAAGGGCAAGGAAAAACTCAAAAAAACCCTGCCAGGGGAAAATGAGAAACCTTGAGAAGGGACCACAGATGGAAGGATCCCCCTTTCAGGATCACCAGGTTGTAATGGATGCAGAGAGTGCACAAGTAATACATAATATGAAAATCAATGAAAAAATGGATGTCGGAGGTGCCCTCGATTGTCCTGGCAGTGTCTTCAAGCGGGTTGAGCCGCAGTTCCTTCATCTTGAATTGGTCCCCGAGAATCCAGCTAGCCGCTATCAGCTTTTGAGCCACCTAACCCCCTCCCCAGCCGGGGAGGGGGTGGGCGGAGAGAACAAAACAAACTCCGGCCAAATCGGCCATCACAAGTTAGTTAAAGGCCATCTCATAGAAATGTGTCTTTAAACGTGTCTTAAATGTTTCTACTGAGGTAGTAGTTCTAATATCCATTGGTAGGGCATTCCAAAGCTCTGGAGCCCGAATAGAGAATGCTCTAGACCCTGCAGACATTTTCTTGGCCCTCGGTATAACTAAAAGACTAGCGTTTTGCGAACGAAGGTTACGAGACGGAACATAAGGAACGACTAGGTCGACGAGATATGAAGGCGCTAAGCCATGCAGTGATTTATAGGTTAGTAGAAGAACCTTGAAGTCACATCTTAAATGGACCGGGAGCCAATGTAATTTGGCTAATATTGGGGTAATGTGATCAAATTTTCTTGACCGTGAGAGCAGCCTCGCAGCGGCATTTTGCACTAACTGTAGACTTTTGATACTGGACTTAGGAAGACCAGAGAATAATACATTACAGTAGTCCAGCAGCATGAATACAGTAAGTGTGGCTTCTTTATGCAAACGGGAAGGAATGAAATGTGTACAACCTTTTGTGTTCATTTCTTTTATTTATTTTTGCCAAACTTTATTGTAAATAGCCACAAAAAAATCAGATTTCCTCCTCATCTGGGTTAAAAGAGAGACCATGATTATAACCAATAAATACAGTTTATAAAATGTATTGATTGTTTTACCGATTAATTGAAGAATCTGATTTTTAAAAACCTGTTCTAATTTCCATCCTTTATTAAAAAAAAAAACCAAGATATTACAGTAATCCCTCGTTTATCACGGATAATTTTTTTCCAAAAACAGCCCGCGATAAGTGAAATCCGCGAAGTACAGTCACCAACAAGAAGTACTGGGCAGGCTAACGAGTTAGCATAAATATGCTAATCGTGCTAACACGCAAAAACAGACTTCTAAAGGAATGTAAACGAACATTTGGAGCAATACTACATTGTCCTCAAGGTTAGACACATATTTCCTCAATTTAGAAGTTTTATTTTGACTTTTAAATGTTTTTTTTAATTTGGGGGGAAAATCCGCCATGTAGTGAAGCCGCGATAAACGAAACGCGAAGTAGCGAGGGATCACTGTATTTCAAATTGACTGCAGAAAACAAACAGATTATGGTTTGGCTATTGGTTTGGTAAACACAGGTTAAAATGTTTTTCGTTTTTTTCTGTTTTTTGCCATTTTCAATGCCCATATCGACGCCTATCCTTCTATCCATTGACTGACTTGTATTTTCTGAGAATGTTCAAGTAGCTTCCTAAAAAGACAAAGAGGAAAGTAAGAAGGGAGGGTGACAGTAGACAGAGAGAGAGAGAGAGAGAGAGAGAGAGCGAGAGAGAGAGAGAGAGAGAGAGAGAGAGAGAGAGAGAGAGAGAGAGAGAGAGAGAGAGAGAGAGAGAGAGAGAGGGGGCGGCGCTCGGTTGTCCCCCTGCACTTCTCGCTGTTAGCTCACTTGTCGTCTACATGCCTACAGCGTGACAATAAACTGGTTTAACTAGGCGACGGGCAAAAAAAAAGAAAAAAAAAAGACGATGTGTCAGAACACTTTCGGAAGGTTCCTCTTTTCTTAGGGGCGCGACTGGCAAGGCAGCGACCGGAAACACGGCAAAATGGCCCGTTTCGAGTTCAGAGGACGTGAACCGTGACGATGATTTGACGTTAGTTTGCTCAGTAAGTTTACCGATTAACGCTGCACGTACTTGTTTTGTTTATGTGTGTATGTGGTGGTGAGTTATGTGTGTTGTGACGTTATGGAGTCTAACATATGGCCCAAAACATTTTTGCCAACGTTTTTACCTGTTAGTCGTCATAACAGATGGGTGACAGAAACAAAACTTTTAAACATGGAGCCTTACGAGCGCCGTTGGCTCGCCTATTTGTACCGTATTCGTCCGTCTGGCTGTCGGTTTTTATGTTTTTCACTGGTCTTTTTTGGGGGTGGCCAGCGGCTAAAGAGTGTTTTTTTGTAAATTCGCGAATGGAGTCTCGTGTTTTGGGCCAGAGGGAGGAGCCGCACCCATAACTATCCCGGACTGGAATTTCATCTCTTCTCATTCATTTGACTTAAACCGCCAATTGTAGGAAAACAGGGTGAAGAAACTTAAATAAGTTTACAAAGTTACATATTATTCCTCTTTCTAATTTGAATATATGTTGTTGTCTATAACAGTGTTGGAACAAATGCCGTATTACTATTTTTGGAAAACGATAAGTGTTAAGTGTACTACTTTCAGTATTTTCTGTAGTATTTGGAATCAATGTGATTACACATTGCACATTTGTTGTGATATCTGATGTAAATACTAACATTGAATGTCACTCATAATTGTTCTTAAAATCATGTTGACGTCAAAATGGCCTCTGTAGAGGGTTTAAAAAAAGCCTATACTAGTGCATATTTTTTTATTTAGATCTCTATTTTAATGGTAGTGTTGTTTTGTACCTTACAGTATGTGTTCCACATGTGAGGCATTTAAATGATTGTGCTTTCTTTTGCCCTCACCATCTCCTCAGCCAGCAGTATGGCACGTCGCTCTCAATGTTCTTCTGCCGGGGATAATCCCCTGCACCCCAACTACCTTCCTCCTCACTATCGGGAAGAGTATCGTCTGGCAATTGATGCACTGATTGAGGAAAATGTGGACGGATATTATGAGTTCCTCCAAAAGGCAGATGTGGTGGATTTCCTGGCTACACCTGAGATCCAATATATTCAGAGTTCAGCACACCTTCCTCAGCAGGCCACCTACCAGGAGCAAACCTTTCTCGAGAGTGGAGGAGACAGCTCCTCGGATACATACTGGCCAATACACTCGGACCTGGATGCCCCTGGCCTGGATCTTGGTTGGCCTCAGCTGCATCTTTTTGGTGGACCCACGGAGGTCACCACTCTGGTTAACCCTCCTGAGCCTGACATGCCAAGTATCAAGGAGCAGGCCCGGCGACTTATCAAGAATGCTCAGCAGGTTGTTCTTTGTTTTGTTTTTTATGGCAGCAGACTACTGTACATGAATGACCCTCACAGTGTTGTCATATGTGTTTTTGTTTCCACAGGTTATTGCCATAGTGATGGACATGTTTACTGATGTTGACATATTTGCCGACATTTTAAATGCAGCCATGAGAAACGTCGCTGTCTATATTCTTTTAGACGAGCAGAACGTGCATTATTTCATGAACATGGTGTCCAACTGCAGAGTAAATCTACAGAGTATCCAAGTAAGTCATTTAAAGCCGTACAATATACATTATTATTACTTTAGAAATGAAAGCAACTACAGGGTCCGGCGAAATGATCGAATACATTTGTAGGTTTAATGAAATGGAAATAAATTAAAAAAAAAAAAAAAAGTTTTTTTTTTCCGAAAAGTACATATAATGCCGTTTTGTTTCGTTTCATTTCATTCTCGTTACGTTTTCGAATAATGTCATTTTGGTCTGCCACATTTTCTGGAGTTCTGGCGGTGCGAGGTCGGCCGGTTAATTTTCGTTTCAATGCTGATCCACTGGGTCTGAAGTTAGTAACCCATAACAAGATCGTGTGTTGAGCAGGTCATGTCTACCAAGTCCGAAGCGCAAACTGAACGCTCGTTGTGTGTTACGGATTCGTTCTTGATAAACGTTTCCACAATGAAAGCGCGATGCTCACCGGTCCAATTCATGTTAGCAACTGTAACGAAACAAAATAACATTATTCGAAAATGAAATGAAACAAAACAAAATGGCATTATAGGTATGTACTTTTAAAAAAAAATAAAATGTTGTTTCTTTAACTGATTTTCATTCTATTAAACCTACAAATATGTCAGATAATTTTGCCGGACCCTGTATAATTGAGTTATTAGCAGCAATTGCCGTTTGTTATCTGAAGTATAAGAAGAACTACAATTCATGTTCACACAGATTAAAAAAATGAGCAGGTTTGGGCATGGACCTCGCCTTCAACATTGTAGCCTAATTGTGTGAGAGAAAGGAGCATAATTAGCGTTGTAAACATCCTACAACAATAGCAAAGCAGGAAGAAGTTGTTGAAATAACTCACTGAGCCATAGTTATGTGTGGCGAGTATTACAAGTGTATCATGCAATCATTTTCCCCCGGTTACTTTTTTTTTTTTTAACCAAATAATTGTGATTAGGGTTAGGTGATGTTGCACTCACCAACCTTCTGATTTGGTTGCTTGTTTGGTAATTTCAGACCTAAAAAGTCTACACACCACTGTTCAAATATTTTTTGTTTTATAGGAAATGAAAACAAGATTACTCATTTCAAAACATTTTCCACCACTAATGTGATCTATAAACTATACATTTTTCTTTAAAGCTTTTGAAGAGTGTAAATATAATTTACTAGCAACTAAGACAACATGGCTGCACAAGTGTGCGTAAATATCTTAGCAGTGACTGTGTTCTAAATTCATCACTCACATTCAAACTAATTTGAATGAAAGTCAGAACATATCTGCCACCATTTTTAACATCTCTGATGTTCAGTTCAGATGTTCTACTTATTTTTAGTCACATTTTACGAGCCATGTTCCAAAATGCATGCAGGCAAATGTGTTATCATCCGATGACAGCAAGTTTGAAATTTTCAGCCAGAATCCCAAAAGGTATGAAAGGCGCAAATTAGGGCTGGACAATATATCAAAAGAATAGTGATATTGTGATATCGGCCCATGCAGTGTTTCTTATGGAATTGTATGTTTTGAATCTGAATTGTATCAGTCTGATGCACGCTTAAATATGCATCACCATCTGGGTAATTTCGATTAATTAGCCAAGTATACATTAAGATTTGTCTGCATGAAAAAAAAAGTAATGATATCATTATATAAATGTTATTTCTTTAGGACCATGTTAAATATTACAGTAATATCAATATTGCAATATTCAGTCACCATATTGCATGTTTTTGCGATATTGTGCAGCCCAAGCCCCATTCTGGTTTAATCTGAATACAAACACTACAATATTTCTTTTGCAGTTTCTACGTGTAAGAACTGTATCTGGCATCACTTATCACTGCCGCTCAGGGAAATCCTTCAAAGGTCAGATGATGGATCGCTTCTTGTTGACAGACTGCAGGGCCGTACTGAGTGGGAACTACAGGTAACGTTCCTACCTACCCTACTTGATACAATTGAAAAATGAGGTGCAATGAAATGTGTTGACACATCACTTAGCATGTGTTTGTCCAAATGAACTTGGAAGCCTTAACATTTATTAATATAGTATTTATTTTGCTTCTGCACAGCTTCATGTGGTCTTTTGAGAAACTACATCGCTGTATGGCACATCTTTTCCTTGGACAGCTTGTATCGACTTTTGATGAAGAGTTTCGGATCCTCTTTGCTCAGTCACAACCATTATTGACTGATGGGCCTGCTGCCATGGAAGACATTGGCCTTTTACAAAAAAGGCAATACCCAAGTAAAATAACTTCACTCGTGTACAGAGAGCCCAGAAAGTTTCTACCAATGGACATGCCTCATGCAGATGATTGGACTAAACCATCATATGATGAACAAATGGAAACTGACTGGAGAATGTCACACTTGAAAAGAAATGACTCTTTCCATGGTCCTGTTGATATGTACAGTCAGCAAGGTCACTCCAAGTTTCCAATGATGGAAAACCCTGCTTTGAAACGCAACATTTATGCTGAAGGTGTTACCGGCAGGTACAATTACCCATTCCCGACTCAACCCGCAGCAGACCTTGAGGCCCGGGGAAGGCTGTTTCACAGGGGGCAGCAGAAAATTGTGGGCCAAAACTATCATGCTGCAGATCAGTATTCTGAACCAGGCTTACCACAAGAGATGGAGCCATTTGATGACTTTGACCCTGTGCTTAACTATTTATCATCCACCAGGAATGTGGACTTTGAGCAGGTCTCAGAGAAATTACAACCCCCTGCAGATTTGGCTTCAAGTTTATCTCAGCCTACATTGGATGATAAACAGTTTTTACAGGAGCCCAACGCTGACCGGAAAGACCCCATGGTAAAGCGGGGTTTAAGGAACTGGAGAATTAACTCCTTCCTTAGTGCACATGATATTCCAGGGGATGAAGGCCTGCCATCGATGCCGCCTCAGGCAACAGATCCTTTCGAGGAGCCATCCATCACGGTTCAGCCAACAGAGTTATCCATTCCTAAAATCCCAAATGTCCGAGAGTTTAAAATTCCTGTCGTACCGAGAGTAAGTCAGTTGCCATGTTATGCCAAAACTTTTGCATTGGAACCAGAGCAGTCAAATAAATTGCCAGAAGAAAGTACCGCTGGGCCAGCTGACACCAAAACAACACCAACACCCTCCGAATCATCATCAACAACTGAAGGGGAGAAATTAGAAGAGGCTGAACAAAAGGAACCGACCGCTTTTCGGAAGGAAGAGTCCTTTAGGAGAAAATATAATCCAGCAATGCCAAGAAGCTCAAGATTAAGATCATCTCTGATATTTAACTCTTTAGAGCAACATACAGCAGGACAACAAGATGACGAGAGTAACAAAAATGAGGGCGATCAGACAAAACTACCATTTGCTTCCCAGGTTTTTGGACAAAGACGGTCAGCCGCCAGGGAAGCTTTCGGATGGACTCGTTACCTAAAGTCGTTCGATAGCTCTGCCCCGGAAGCATCCAAGCAAGAGGGAAATGATAAACCACAGGATAAAGATTCATCAAAGGAGGATTTAAAGAGTTCCTCAGAAAATCTCGAGGTACAACATCCAGATATTGAACAAGCAAAGGTTTCTCCATCACCATCTAGATTGAAGCGGTCTGAATCTGATATTTTAAAAAGTGATCAAGCACTCAAGTCTTCGGTCGACAAGATGTCATCTGTCGATATGAGTGATCCTGATAAGAGATTCGTGTTTTTCAAAGAGCTGGCAGCAAAACGCAAAGCTGCTAAGGCTGCAGAAGCTGAGAAGAAAGGCACGAAGACTGAAATGAAAATACCAACTCATCCTGACAGTGCTGGCCCAAACGATGGAAGGAAAGATGATAAGACTTCCCAACTGTCAATGTCACCAAGTGTTACGTCAACAGATTTAAGTACAGCAAAATCTACAGAGCCACCTGTTGATGTCAGTCACCAGACAAAGAAGCAAGAGGGCCAGGTCAGTAATCTAACCGTTGTCTCCCAAAGCTCAAAACGTGAACAACCAACTGATTTAAAAAAGGTAGAATTGGGGAACACCCAAACGGCAGCATCTTTATCTGTTTCTGCAGAAACAGAGACTCATCAGTGTGAATCAGAAGATCCAGAGCTTCACAAAGCTTCCTTGAGTGAGTGTAGCTCTGGTCACCAATCCATGATAACAAAAGAAACACATGCTAATCTTCCATCGCTTAAGCGTAGCACCGATAAAAGCTTATCACCGGTTCTTACTCCCACCACGGGGGATTCAGCATCATCTTCTGCATCTAACATCCAAACTCGAGACTCATCACAGGTCAAGAGCAATGTGGTTTCTCTTACTCTGGCGCCACAATCTAGCAAAGTAGCGCAGCCAGATGCGAAAAACTCTAACTCTGAAAACACTGCTTTCATTCGTGGCCATCAAAGCACATCCATTCCTCATGACTCTAACATAGACTCACCTAGTATGCAGTCCTTAACTGACAAAATACACCAGGAAAAATCTGTCAGTGCCTCCTCTCCTCGTCCCACCCAGTCTACTGAGGAAGCCATTTTGAAGAAGAAACAAGCAGTGGCTGCTCAGGACCAAAACGTTTCTGTAGATGAGTCTGGGGTGTCACCCATTGGTGCCCTCTCATCTCCCAGACAAGACAAAGGGGACGTCCCACTGGAATCCAATATATTTGGCGTTCATATTCATTCTAAATCTGACCGAAAAGAAGACTCATCTCAAGAGCAATTAAGGCAAACAACTTCCCCGACTGACGCTAACCTGGGACGATTGTCAACTCCTGCTGTTCCAGATTTATGTTCATCTGCGTTGGTTCAGTCTGTTTCGCCTACTCACGCCGAAAGTACAATGACAACATTACATGGATCTCCAGACACCAACCTTTTAACCAATGGGAATCCAAACGACAGAAAGAAAATAACAATGCACCCTACCTCAGTTGACACATCTGTTAGGACGGTGCCAGCACCTCTTGATAGCATTAGCATGGACTATCAAAATGATGTCAGCAAAGATTTGAAATTGCCTACAGTTTTTGAAAATAAAATGGAGGACAGTGAAAGAATAAATGAACCGACAGGGCAAAATAAATGTTCAGGAACGACAGCAGAGGACGGGGTACCATCGCAGCTATCCAAGCAGCCAAAGTCAAGCCAGTCTCGCTATCACTCATCAACTGCTGGCGTGCTCTCGAGCAGCAACCTCCGAGATGATACCAAGCTGCTGCTCGAACAAATTTCGGCAAATAGCCAAAACAGGAATGAGTCTACAAAGGAGTCACCCGTCACTGATGATGAGAAAGAAGATGAAGCTGACAAAAATGCCAAGAGGGAAAAAGAAAGAGAGATCGGGTCACTAAGCAGCGACATGCCAAATTCGTCTCAGGATCGTGACAAGCTGCTGGAGAGGCTTCAAAATATGAGGAAGGAGAGGAAAGTTTACAGTCGCTTTGATGTAAGCTGAATTATTCTTCAAATATTTTTCACACATTAAGATTTGTGCTCATCTCTATAACCAAAAACTATTTTCCCCCTCTCCCTTTTAGATGACTTCTTAACTGGGATCCAGAGAGAAAGCCACGAGAAAAGATTAGAGACTGAAGTACAGCAGAAAGCTGACAAAAACGTTTTAAATGATCAGTAAAGACCAATAGGGTAGGGGTTCTATTTGTCAATCACTATCATTTAAGTCAGCGTGGCGTGCGTTTACTGACGGTTGACAGCGCACATGTAGTATGTGATAAACAGTTTTAAAGACATGGATGGGTAAAGTGCAATTTGTTACAAGAGACTATTTGAAGAGCCTTGGCTTTTTATTACATTACTCTCCACAGTACTTTGTTCAGAATGAACTTGTTTAGAATCATGATCATAAGAGCCTGCCCTGCTTTTATAACATGGGGGTGTTCAAAAATATACTATGATAAAGACAACATAGTTTCTTACCAATTAGCTGGATGAACTCTAAACTTTGTACAGTAAATAGAAATCAATTCGATCCAGTCAGACATTTATTCGTAATGCAGAAACAGAACTTGTTGTAAAGTATCTTCTGCCATCTAGCGGGTTTTCTTGTAACTACAGGCCCCCCACGTCAACATCGTTGCTCTCATAACTAAGGGCAAATGGAAATGTTACCGCATTTGGTGACTTGTTGGAAGTGTGATAGAATGACATAATTGCCTCATTTACATATTTCAGCAGCAGTCGTGGTATTCTGCTCATGTAAGTTCCTTTTAAACTTGGTTTTCTCTGGAATACACAAGCACGCATTTGTAAAAGTAAGAAAGACTTAGAAACCTGCTTGCTGATTTAGAATTAGAATTTACAATGCCAATACTGTATAGTTATCTTAATGCTATTTAGAAAAGGTATTTAGTCCAATAATAATAATCACGCGTTGGAAACATGAGGACCGTAAGTGTGATAGAAGCAATCACATCTTGAACCTGATTTATCTTAGGTAAACTTTTAAGAATCGTCTATTAGTTTTGTTCTTTTAACTGACTATAATGTGGCAATGAAGGTATTCATTAATAAATAAGCTTCACTTTTTAAAAAATCAATTTGCATAAAAAAAACTCCAGACTCTGTTCAGTGTCAAATTATTGTAATGCCAACTTTTTGTGTGTGTGTGTTATAATGTCTGAACAGCTTTGTCACATTATTGGTGTATTTTTGCAGTGTTTGAGTCATCCATATTACTGTCATGGCAATAAGAAAACATGTTCCTTAAAGGACCTCAAAGCCTGACCATGTACAGGAGGTAAATGACAAACTTGTTTTATATTTTGTGATTGAAGAAACTCAGCTTTTGTGCCTTTGTATTCTTCTGAAATTGTGCCTTACCTGTAAAAACCTCTCAAATGAAACAAACTAACAAAATAGAATGATTTTAAAGATACTTTTAATTGATGTCTGGTCTTCTAGACAAAATGGAGAAAATAAATTGCTTTTAAAATGTCAATATTGGATCTCAGTTTTAACTCAGATGGTATGTATATATATGCACACCAATCCATTCATTATCATCTGCACTTGCACTCATACCTACAGGCAATTTGGGGTGCTCAAATAGCCTACCAAGCATGTTTGGGGGATGTGGGAGAAAGCCCATGCTGGCACAAGGAGAACATGCAAACTCCACACAGGGAGGGCCGGAGGTGAAATTGAACCCACACCCTCTGAACTGTGAGGCAGACATGCTAACCAGTTCACCGACGTTTGTGTGTGTGTTTGCGTGTGCGCATGCGTGCGTGAGCCCAGCATTAGCTCAGCATGAAAACATTTCAACGATTGCTGCTTTCATGTGTGCGTTTTTTTCATTTGTTGAGCATTGTGCAATAATGACTCCATCATACTACCCTGCACACATGACAGATGCAAGACATTCAGGTTTTCCATGTTTAGCTTCAACCAGATACTCTGCCTCGTACCTACCGTACTTCTCTCTACATCATATTTGTCTGACTGAGTAGATGTGATCAAGCTCACCGAGCATAACATAGCCATTAAGTCACATGCTGCACAGCGCTGCTTATGAAAGACACACTCCTCTGCTGTACTTCCTTAAGAACAGTGGGCCTCTTGTGTGTGCATTGCAGTGTGCTTTTGCACTAATCTTCTTTTCAATTTTCACGCTTCAACCTGCAGCTTTTATCAGCTTGTATTTTGCTTTGTGGAAATCAGTCTGTTATAAAATGACTTCAAGCCTGAAGAGCGTTTACCATATCAGCGCATTCAGTTGGTATGCTTTTGTTGTCATGACTTTGGCTGCTAAGGATGGTGAGGAGTTACCACCTGGGATCTGTGCGTATGGGGGACCTTGGAAATACCTCACATTTTTGAACTTAGTAAGTACAATATCATGTTTGGAGGAGATGACATGTACAGACATATACGGTATCTTACTTGCTGTGTTTCAGATACTCCAAATGTTATTCTTTGGATTGACGGCCGTGAACGATCTTCAGCGTGGGAAAAAATCTGATAGCACACTGAAAAGATTTACAGATCTAATATTCTCTGTCTTTGCCTTCCCTGTAGGCATGGTGAGATTTATACATTGAAAACTTTTTTAACAATGTTACAGAACAAGTCAATACAACTTAAGTCTTTTTTAGTTTGTTGTTCTTCTCTTTTGGGCTCTATTTGCCTATGACAGAGAGTTGGTTTACCCGGCAACAATGGACGCCTTCATCCCTCCTTGGATTAACCACGCTATGGTCTGAAAAATTTGTATTTTCAACACTTTATACATGATTAATTCCCTTGTAATGACTCATTTCTGACCCGTTTTCTTAGCATACAGTTGTCTTTCCTTTGTTACTTGGAGAATTCCTGGTGCAGCCACATGCCTACCCACGAACAAAAAATGCACTGGCCACACTGGGATTAGTGGGTGCGGGTTACCTATTCTGGTAAGTGCCCAATCACTATAATACAGACTGAAATGATAAAGAACTGAACTGCTGTTGTCGCAGCTTTGTTAATTTTCTGCTTAGGAAGTTTAAGATAGTGTCGTCCGACATCTGGACTATTTTAACTGTATTTAAAATGAACAGTAAATGTGTGTGTGTGTGTTTTTTTTTTGTACATTTAATCAAAGACACAGGTCTTGAGACAAAAAGGCAGCAGTGGCCCACTGCATCTTTTTATGTGCGACAAAAATAAATAAGGATGACTTTGTTTTTAATAAAGGCATTTGTGTCCTTTTATTTTGACAGGAAGCAAATAAAAGCAAATTTGCTGTTTTCATAAATTCATTCCTTTAAAAAAAAAATATATATATATATATAATAAAGCATTGGGTTGTCCTATTTTCTGTGACGTGATTCCAAATTAATTTTTTTGTTAAAAAAACATTTAACAATCCAATGCAGCTGATGTTTTAACCGTCATGGCAGCCCACGTGATGTAAAATAATTACTACATTTTTGCCTGTGGGGAAAAAAACGATTTCGACTGATCTGTGATAGTGAAACCTTTTTTCCCTTCCTTCTTACATTCTCTGCAGGATTCTCTGGGTGCACGTCAAAGTGGGGATTTGGGTGTATCCCCTTCTTGGACATTTAAATGCTGTTGGTCTGCTAGGCTTCTTTTGTTTTAACATGTCTTTGGTGACATTAATCTACCTCCTCGGAGACAAACTCAACAGCCGCGTGTGGGGAAAAAAACTTCACTGACAGAGGAAAAGACAACAGGGTTTTGATCATTTGTGTCTCTTTGCTTTTGTTTCAAAGGCAACAAACAACATTATTTACCATCTGCTAGCCTTGATCAAGAATATTGCAGTGTAAACAGCAAGTTCATAATCTCACTGGAAAGATTTGTGGATTCTAGCACTTTACAACAAAAGTGTGTACAAAACCTAAAAAAAATCTAAATAAAACAAGTTCCAGAGACATCCTTTGTCTGCTGTTTCTTGTAAAATCCAATCCTTTTTTTTTTTAATTGATAAAACTATGAATTGAAACAGCAGAAACAAAACTGTGGTAACTTTCTCTGCACGTCTAATGTCATTGTAGGGCAATTCATCACGGAGTCATCATTTTGGCCTGTGTCGGAAGGAACTCCGGTAATTCAAAACACCATTCTAAATAGCCGGAGGTTGTGATCATTCAGTCACTATCTTCACCAACAGGGCTTTTGTCGTGTTCTTGAATAATCACGTGCATCTGTCAACGTCATCCGCCTCTGAGATCTCTGTAGCCTTTAAGATGGTGGAGGTAGTTTGGATCAGCATCCACCAGGCCTACTGAAAGGATCCTGGCCAATAAATGCAGATCTCCCTCACTCAAGTCCTTCCGTTGACACACAAAAATATCAATTATTGAGTCTCTTATCATATGCACCAAGAGTCATTTATTTATTTATTTATTTATCTATTTATTTATTTATTTATTTATTTACAAATACTGACCTTGTTGCCGTTCGATTCCAATATCTGTGTTTTTTTAGGTTTATTTCCCTGTTGAAGACAATAATCAAATTAAAACCTCAGCCATTGAGCACAAAAGTTATTTTGCTTCTGGTGTCAGTTTGTGGAAATTAACCACTTGCAGAGCACTATCATCAAGCTCAATTGATCTAAACAAAAAGTAAAATCAATTTTAAGGTTCACTTGCCTCTGTAAGTCCTTTTGAGAACCACATAATGATGACGAGAAGGCCTGCAACTGTCTGTTGGTTTGAACCGAAATGCTGCGGTCAACATCACAAATGTAAGACCCAATTAGACATCAATAAATGAAATGTTTTTACTTACCCCGAGCAAGTACAGCATTTCTCTTCTTGGTGCCCTGAATTGTTAAGAAAGAAGTGTCTCCTGCTCTGAGTTGGAAGCACACTATAATGCTTGAACCAAATGGGAGGGAGAACCTGCCAGACAGGATCTGTAACGTTTTCAATTCTTTCTCCCGTGATAAGAATTCGCATGCTTTTACGTAGGTGACTACGTAAAATAGGGTGTTGTTTCCATTTAAGTGTCATTGTTGTCCCGCTGTTATTGTTTTCCTTGTTTCTCAATAGCGGATTGCAGTAAGGGGGAAACTTGACCAATAATTTGACATTCTAAATATAATTGACACCCTGGGGGTGGATAGACCGCATTGAAATGTGTACTTCTGCTTCATAGGTCTAAGGTTTGATGTGGAGTTTGCATGTTCTCCCAACACTTGCTTGGAATGTATACGTAATAGAAAATGTGACTCTACATTGTAGATAGGCGTTAATGTTTATGCATATGTTGCCTGTAGTTGGTTGGGAACCAGTTCAGCTTGAACCCAGCCTGTCACTTTTAAGTCATTAACTTAATGACATCCTAGGAACATTTTTGCAGCTGCTTCTATGTTGCATATACGCTGTCCATAACTTTACACAACTACAGTAAAGCTCACTGTTTCCAATATGCACTGTGGTTAGTATAGCTACTGTGATCCATCCATCGATACGTCCTAAATGTGACATGTGATCTACATTTTTTGCTAACTTAATGGTATATTTTCTAATACTAAGCCGTGCCGAGCTCCAATTTGGAAGCTGAAAATACTGAGAGCCACTAAAACCTCAAACCACCAATCTGAACAACGTGATGGTTCAATAATTCCCAGAAATGTAGTTTTCATTACCATATGCCAAGAATGTGTGTGCGTGTGTGTGCGTGTGTGTGTGCACGCGCGTGTGTGTGTGCACGCGCGCGCATGCAAAATGTGTTAAAACGCACTAAACAGCGCATGCGCAGCTCGCCGTGAACGTTGTCGACGCTTCGCGATATTTCTTCCCCATTGTGAATAAAGATAACGTCAGTAACGGAACTACCACGAGTTTACCTTCAGGTTAAAGGTACAAACGTTTGCGCTCGACAATACGAGCAGCAACATAAACAGCACGAAAATAACAATTACAAACTTCAGTCATTCGTATTGATTTATGAATATCAGTTAGACGCGCAATAGATCATGCCTAGCCAATAAAGACATCGACATGATGAGTTTTGTAAACCAAGTATAATCGACAATGCAAGTTGTTAAATATGAACAACTTGACGTGCTGTAGTCCCCCCCAGCACGCTCGTAACAGCAGTTGTTGACAGATAAGGAAGGGTATGTGGAGTGGAGCGGTGGAGCAACTGTGACAACGTGAGCTACACAACAATAGCGACATTAGCGCAGTCTACATCGGTAAGATTTGCTGTGTGCTGCTTTTAGTGCCTTTTCACGACAATGCACCCACCACTGGGTATTCCGCTGCTTCCAAAACCGTGCGTGGCAAGCCAAGAGAACGTACAACTAAACCGTAGCAAGATCGTGTTTAAGCTTAAAAAGCCTTTGGAAACCTCTGCTGTATAGAGTTTAAATGAAACATTGAGAAGGGGCTAATCCTGGCTAAGGCTAATAGTCTCGCCATCCGTGCTAAGGACGTCAAAGTAAGAAAGCACTGTGGATAAAGATAGCCGTAAAGACAAGCTAGTCGCTATCTTGATTTTAGCCCTGTGTTGTATTCGTTAGAAAACGCTGACTTCCGTAAATGCGCTTGACCTAATTGCCATAATCTCAATGGCTACAAATTAAGTTCATAACAAGCGTATTATTTGGTCTGAAGCCGACGGTGAGAGTTCACTTTAATTTGGGATGTAAACCGAATGTCATACAGTAGTTTTTGTAGTATGACAGCTTGACAACTTGTTTAAAGGGGATGGAGTAGGCACTATATATATTGCTACTCATCCCTCGTTTTCTTTGTCCACGCCCACTAGGATGTATTGTAAAGTATTTTGCTCAAGGTCACTTTGATATAGTCACCAGAGGCTGAGAATCGGACCAACAACATTCTGTGTGACAGACGACTACTCTACCACCTGAGGCATGCGGCCATGCTGGCCCACATAGTATAAATGAGTTAATATTTGTGTGAACCTGGGTGATTGGTTTGAGTTTGAAATCATTTCTCTTTTCAATTATATGCACCTAGGCTCCTGCTGGCTTATTTAGCCACAAGGAAAACCACAATGCTGTGCTGGGGCAATGCTTCCTATGGCCAGCTTGGTTTGGGGGGCATCGATGAAGAGATAGTGGTGGAGCCAAGGAATTGTGACTTCTTCCTTGCAAAGCAAGTGCGCGATGTAGGCTGTGGACGCAAGCACACAGCAATCGTGCTGGATGATGGGACAGTATACACGTGTGGTTGCAATGATCTCGGTCAACTTGGCCATGAGAAGTCCCGGAAGAAACCAGGTTAATGTTTTTATTTAAAAAAAAAATGTTCAGTCTAAGTCATTTAGTTCATGGTCCTTTCTTTTTGTGAAATGACTATCATTTAATATCTTTTTCCTCTATTAGAACAGGTTGTGGCTCTGGATGCTCAGATCATAATAGCAGTGTCCTGTGGAGAGTCCCATACACTTGCCTTGAATGACAGCGGGCAAGTTTTCTCATGGGGCCTTGGTTCAGATGGACAGCTGGGCTTAAACAACTTTGAAGAATGTGTTCGTGTGCCTAGGTGATTTGATGTTATTTTGCTCATATGCTGTTTTATGTACCAATGATGAGAAAAAAAGCAAGAATATTTGTTTCACCTTCTTCTCTCTGATCACGGCAGGAACATCAAGACTTTGACGGATGTTCAAATCACTCAGGTAGCCTGTGGGTACTGGCACTCACTAGCACTTTCAAAAGGTGAAGATGGTGCTTAACCATAATCACCATGACCACAATCTTATTGATATGTTTATTTTGTTCTTCCCAGGGAGCCAGGTTTTCTCCTGGGGTCAAAATCGATATGGACAGCTCGGCCTAGGAGCAAATCAACAAGGCATTTCTACCCCTCAAATCATTCAGGCTTTGCAGGGCATTCCTTTTGCTCAGATATCAGCAGGTGGCGCTCACAGTTTCACCCTCACGCTCTCAGGAGCTGTGTTTGGTTGGGGCCGTAACAAGTTTGGTCAGCTCGGTGTCAATGACACCAATGGTGAGAGAAGCTATCGAATATTAATACATGTGAAGCTTTTTTTCCACAATGCATAATACGTTTGGTCTTGACAATATTTGGCTCTGCATTTTTTTTTCCAGACCGGTGTTTTCCAACCCTGCTGAAGTCACTTAGATCGCAGAGAGTTATTTTTGTCTCCTGTGGAGAAGATCATACAGCAGCCTTGACCAAGGTAAGTTACATTTTGCAGCTGGTGTAAAATTAAATTCATTATCACAGCTTGGCGGACATATGGAAAGTAAATTAATAGGAAAGTAAATAACTTCACAACAATTTTATGTAGTTTTTTTTTTCAATGATACATTTATTACTGTATTGTCTTTTAGTTTGACTCTAATATTGTAGTTATTTCTTAGATTTACACTCAAAACTGTAGTTACTAAGTCAAAGTCTGCGTTATTGTCAATTTCCTCGCATGCCGAGACACATAAAGAGATCGAAATTTCGTTCCCACTATCCCACGGTGACAAGACATAGTTCACAATGTACATACAAGTAAACAACACAAGAAAAATAAAACAAGAAGGCACAAACAATGAATAAATAAGAGTGATGAATAAATAATAAATAAACAAATAACACAATAAATAAGAGGAGCAAAAATGGAGCAAGTGTGCATATAGCAGACAGTCAGAATATAGTGCAAAAAGTACAGGACGCTACGCAGAAGGGGCAAGAGAGTTCAGGATTCTAACAGCCTGGAGAATGAAGCTGTTGGTGAGTCTGGCGGTGCGGGAGCGCAGGCTTCTGTACCTCTTCCCAGACGGCAGAAGATCAAACAAAGAGTGAGCGGGGTGACTCACATCACTCACAATCGTGGTCGCCTTGCGGGTGAGATGGGAGGTGTAAATTCAATAATGTAGTAATTGGAAAAGGAAGATACTGCAAGTGTATACATGTGATTGTAATACTGCTCTACGATAATTACTATAATCACAATGCAAAGAATAAGTTGAATTATTTACTTGTGTGGTTCCTTTTCCTATTAAGACTGTTGCTAACTGTCAATACCATCAATAAAATTCACACGGTTGAATGATGTACTGTATTTTCTTTTATTTAATTCATTTGTTCATTTCTGCGTGAGAGAGTTTAGAACTGGTGTTACTACTTCTACAGGAAGGAGGTGTCTTTACCTTCGGAGCAGGAGGATATGGTCAGCTGGGACATAACTCTACAAATCATGAAATCAATCCAAGGAAAGTGTTTGAGCTCATGGGAAATGTAGTCACGCAGATTGCATGTGGAAGGTAAGACTACACACTGTGTTACAAAATCACATGTTTTTCATATTTATTCAAGATTGCCCCCCCCCCACCTCCCCCAAATCATTTTGCTCATGAAAGGCAGCACACACTGGCTTTCACACCCTCATGTGGAAAGATGGACTCATTTGGTCTTGGTGGGAATGGACAGCTCGGTACACGCTCCAGCTGCAACAGGAAAACTCCGGGCCCTGTCAAGTTTCCCTGGATACACTCAGTTGATTCAGATGATAGTGGTGAGACTCAGTGGAATATGATCAATGAAACTAATAAAAAAACTTAATTGACTAACTCCTTCCGTAAATCTAAACATGTTTGCTTTCTTCATTTTTTTGCTGCAACAGTATTAGGAATCTGCAATTGGGCTCTGTTTTCAAAAATGTTTGACAAATTGAGGCTAACTTTCTCATGCTTACCCGTCACCTGTCTAAAATGAATTTGGGTGATTAACCGCTTTACTTCCATATAGTCATGAACCAGAACTGTTGTATCAAGAGGATTTATGCAGGAGGGGACCAAAGCTTTGCTCACTATTGTACTGCTAACGTAAGTTTCCCTTTTTATTTGGTAACAACATACTTAACAGGGGTTTTATCCGGTGTAGCAAATTCGTAATTTTTTGGGGGGCGGGGATTGTTCTTGTAGAGCCTGCAAAACAATGAGAAAGTGGCGACACATGACACCCAGCGAAGAGTTTGTACTTTGAATGAGGAAACCATACAAAGATGGCTGAACCATACACCCGGAAGACTCCCGCCAGAAATCTCCAAGTAAAGTCCTCTCCTCGCAACAGATGACTGTGTATTAACTAATTGTACTAACTAATTGTACATGCTTCAGTCATTTCTTGATTTGAAATCAGTGGGAAATGGCAGTCACACTGATTGTTTTGCTCTTGTGATTCCCTCAGTGAGATTGACCTGGTGTTCTCAACTGCAAGCTGCCTCAACGGGTCCTTTTTGTCTATGAGGTAAGGAGCCAAAGAAAAAAAAGCACCCTCGTAGAGTTAATCCTGAGTTTAGGTGTCATAAACTATTGAAGATAAAGATGTGCATAGTTCTCTTGTGATATTATACAGAATTTGCTTTGCCTTTAAATTTTTATTTTTCCCGTCAACTAAAAAGTTGTTTCTCTTTCCCTTTTGTCTCAGATTTACTTTTAGGTGAAACAGGTAGCGTTTTTTGGATTGCCACCGGAAGTGCTCCGTTTGCTTGCTTATCAAGTCAGGCAGGGTGCAAACATGGTTTTTTTTTTTGTTTTTTTTTAATCTCTTAAGTGTGTGGTGTTTTTAAACAGCAGACTGTGTCTGTCATAATACCAAAACTGACCTTAGGACAGCATGTTTCCACAGGATAGCCAGACTGGCAGACTGCAAAGTTGAAGGAAAAGTAGTAGTAGTACTTGTAGAAGAAGAAGCTAGGCAAACTTTTTGGCTTGTCTGATAACGACACTAAAGTTACAAATACTTTTCTTAGTCATTTTTATTGTGAATGTCAACCAGTTGCTCCTCAAATTTTGTACAGCAACACCACCTCCAGGTCACTTATTGGCTATCATTCTGTTTCACATCACACAATTATATTGTGTCGTTCAACAAAAAGAAAACAAAAAAACACTCTACCGTAGAATAAAGCTGAAATTTTGCCCCGTTGTTGTTGATATACGAGTACCGTTCTTTGGATGGATGGTGAAATGTATAAATACAAAGTACTCATTTGTATGTTGTGTTATGTGCAAACAGAACCTTGCAGAATTTGCATTTGAAATCGCATCTATTCAGTCATATCAACTGTCCATTTCTGTCACCAGTCAACCAGATCACTACAGTACCAGCAGTAAATGTTCAGGAATCGATCTGAACATGGCCCGCCTCCAATTTCAAAGACTGATTACACCAGACTACCCTGAGATTGGCCAACAGGTCAGTTGTCATGAAATCAATTATAATGATTGATTCTTGCAAAGCTGACTTCTATTCTTTCTTCATCACGATCAGATTGCTGCAAGTGTGGAGAAGAATCTTATTCCAAGACTGGTCACCTCCCCTCCAGACATAGAAGCCCTGAGGCTCTACCTCATTCTTCCAGAATGCCCTCTCTTCAATGATTCCAACAATTATGTGACTATCTCTATCCCATTTGCCAAATCAGTCATCAGCCTGAAAGAAGCTCCGCTTAAAGTGCTAGGTAGGGAAAAGCATACAGACATGTTGCGACACATTTGATCATGTTTCCACCAAGCCACGCTTGTTCACTTTAGCTCACCTGGGTACATTTTGGGAACTAACATTCAAGTTTGTGTTTCCATTGTTGGGTGGGTTAGTTTTGAGAATGTTTCCCAAGCCGATGCCCAACTTTTCTGTTTGGTTTGCTTCAGCAAACTGGTGGTCCACCTTGGAGCCCCAAGTGTTCCAGCGGCTGGTCGAGATGTACAAAGAAGTGGTGGTGTACCTGCTCCAGATGCACAAGGTTGGAATCCCGTCAACAGAGCAAAGGATTTTCACCAGTTTTCTGGACACGTCACTTCGACTGCTGGAAATCCTTCACAAGGTATGAAATGAGGCATTCTGGCATTTTGATTCACTTCAATAGGGGTACCACAGTACATCCAAGTGTTAAATCACGTCCGCATTTGTGTCACTTCAGGTGAACGAGAGAGGTGGACACATTATACAGTATGATAAATTCTACATTCATGAGTTGGATGACTTAATAGACATCAGAAATGACTACATCACATGGATTCAGAGACAAATGTATCCAGGGGCAAGTCATTTCGCCTGCTTTTTGAAATTTTACATAACTTTGGATTCATCGACGAATATCACTCATTCCACGATGCCTCTCTGTCCTCAGGGTCCTGATGGCGTGGTGACCATGTGCAGGTATCCCTTTGTATTTGACGCCCCAGCAAAGACTACTCTGCTACACACCGATGCTGTTTTACAAATGCAGGTAAATAGGAGCTAATAGCGCTCGTGCTTCCAAGAATCTAATCAGCATTCTTGTATTGGTAGATGGCAGTGGATCAGGCACAAATGCAAAACTTGAGTTCCATGTTCTCGCCTGCTGTGGAATCCGTCAACCCATGCCTCATCCTGATTGTCCGGAGGGACAATATAGTTGGAGACACCATGGAAGTTCTCAGAAAGTCTAAGAACGTCGACTACAAGAAACCGCTTAAGGTTATTCCATGACAGTGAAATTCACATGAAGACATTTCCTTTTGTGAAACGTGATGGTGACTACCCATGGCAGGTTATCTTTGTGGGAGAAGAGGCAGTGGATGCGGGAGGTGTGAGAAAGGAGTTCTTCCTCTTAATCATGAAAGAGCTGTTGGATCCAAAGTACGGGATGTTTCGTTACCACGAGGAGTCCAGGCTTCTCTGGTTTTCAAGCAAGGTATTGATTGAATGGAATGGCTTGTGGCTAGCTTGTATTACACACACAAGACGAATATTGAAACCTACTAGAATTGTTCATTTCATTTTTATTTATTATGTTCATTCTAATTGCTCAAGAGCAAATTCAACACACCCTGACGCATATATTGGAGAACTAGATTACACATACAAGTAGCGACATGTACTTTGCAGTGTCAAAAAGAAAATCTTTGGTAGTTGTGACAGTTAGTTAATGTTCCTTTCAGACCTTTGAGGACATTGAATTGTTCAACCTCATCGGAGTCATATGCGGTCTGGCCATCTACAACCTCACGATTGTGGAGCTCAACTTTCCAGTGGCCCTGTACAAGAAGCTTCTGAAGAGGAATCCCACGTTAGATGACCTGAAGGAGCTCAAGCCAGAGGTGGGAAGGTAAGATCAAGGGTCATCGTCTAATTTGTCCCCTAAAGAGTCCCTCTTAAAGTTTTGGAACTGTCAGGTCAATTCCTGACTTCCTACACACTTTGACATGCAGTCTTAGGAGCCTTCACTATGTCAATTTTACAGATTTCTACTAAAACAAGTGTAACGTCAGTCAGTAAATGCTATACTCACACACTTTTAGGTAAACTTGAAGTGTGTTTCAGTGACCGCTCACAAAGTCGGACATCCCATAATTACATCAACAAAAATTTCATTCAATGCACCAAACAGCAATGACAAGCCTTGAGTACATTGCAGACAATGCGTGGAAGCATTTTATACTTTGACCCAGCAAAATCAGAGCAGCCGCATTTAAACTCAATTCCTCCTCACTTTGTGATGTCACAATGTGAGGACCTTGTGTTGTTTTCCTGGATCGGGTGAGGCTGGTGCATAGAGAGGAGAAATGAGCAGGAATGCTCCAAAATGAGTGAATGGAATTAGTATTTTAACCTGGCTACAAGCTCTAAAAAGTTTTTTGCATGATGTGGCTCCTTTTAAACAGGAGACAGTTATCACACTTTGGAACTATGCAATCGACGAATTGATAATTTGCCTTCAATTAGGAGTCTCCAACTGTTGCTGGACTACCATGAAGATGACCTTGAGGAAGCATTCTGCTTGAACTTTACAGTAAGTATGATTATCATTGTGTAACACCTCATGTAGAAATTAAGCAACAATGTTTCTGTGATGCCAAAGGTTTCTCCTAGAACACTTTTACCAATAAATCAATGACCTCTGTCTTTTTAGATCACAGAAGAAAACTACGGCGCTACAGAGGTGTTGGACCTCATACCCAATGGTGAAAACATCAATGTAAATAAATCCAACAGGTAATTGCGTAAGATCATTTTGGCACTATCTATTGAAGCAAAATTCTGTGCTCAAACCATTTCAATGCTTTGTACACATGCAACAACTGTTTGTCCATCCAGGCAGGACTTCGTCAATGCCTACGTAGACTACATATTCAACACCTCAGTTGCCCCACTCTTTGAGTGCTTCTATGCAGGCTTCCACAAGATTTGTGGAGGCAAAGTTCTAGAGCTGTTTCAGCCCAATGAACTGCAAGCCATGGTGATTGGCAACACCAACTATGACTGGACTGAACTTGAAAAGGTTTGGCATTATTTGTCTGTTTGAATAAAGTGTTGTCTGTTCATGTGTGTTGTGTAACTCAGATCCACAGATTCTTTCCGGGTTTGGATTTTTAGAATCTCATGCCTCTTTTTTCTCCCTGCCTCAGAGCACTGAATATAAGGGAGAGTACTGGGCTGAACATCCCACCATCAAGCTCTTCTGGGAAGAGTTCCACAACCTTCCTTTAGAGAAGAAAAAACAGTTTCTCTGTAAGTCTTTCTTTTTTTTTTTTATGTAGAAAGTGTAATATATAAGATGCTAGTGCTTTGAGCATGAAATGTGAAATGTCATTTGTCCCCTCAGTATTCCTCACAGGAAGTGATCGCATACCCATCTTGGGCATGAAAAGCCTTAAACTAGTGATCCAGCCGACCAATGGGGGAGAACTTTATTTGCCTGTCGCCCACACGTGCTTCAACTTATTGGACCTGCCCAAATACACTAATGCGGAAACACTGCGTGAGAAGCTTCTTCAAGCTATAGATCATAATCAAGGCTTCAATCTAGCATGAGGAAAGCTCCAGATGACCATGTTCAGAATGTTGATGGCTTCCAACGTTTTGCTTTGCAGACTGTAGGAAACGAGCAGTGTGAGCATTGCTTGAAAACAGGCTATAAGACTTTGCCATGTCAAATTTTCATGTTACTTGGATTTTTTTTCCCCCTCAGCTTTTTCAAATCTGTCATAGTGTTTTGGTGAGTAAAACACGTATTAGAAGCGGACTTACATTTCATATTGCACTTAGGCTCATTCATTGTTTGGATTTGGCAAGTTCAAGAAAGTGGTGTTAAAGTTGACACGATAGTAACAAGCAACATATAATTACCAATAAATAGCACCACCTTTCTGACAAATGAAATCTAATCCTGCAACAGTACTTGACTGAAAATGGAGAATAAAATGACCCAGTTGAAATGAACACTTCCAAGTGATCATAACAAAACATGTTTGTTTCAGTGTCTCTGAGGTGATAAAATCACATATTTACAAAGCTAACAGACCACCCCATATGCATGAAGTGTGTGCTATAGAAATGACTGTACTAACCTTTGTTTCACATGAGTTCCACTCCAGTGTGATAATTGATGCAGAATCGTGCAAGACATTTGCTTTGAGTGCATTGTGTTGGCTTTCAAGATTAAAATGGTCAACAAATGAAATGATGCTGGTCATTGTCAGGAGACACTTTCAAATATTTTATTGATATATATTAAGGCTTGACAGATTTGTAAATATGTTTGTAGGCTCAATTTGGTCTTAATAAAGAAACAGCAGACTGATGATGTTAATAATGCCTATGGTCAAGATTTCTATGAGACAGCTCATGATGGACCATGATGACTTTTGACCACTTTAATAGATTATATTTGTTAATTTGAATGGCATTTAAAAAAAATAAATCCTCCCTTTTAAAGATCACTTACAAAGGCAGCCCATCATCCTCTCTTATCCAATACAAGGCACGATGTTGGGGTTTTCTTTGTTCCTGCATACTTCTTAGGTTTCAACGTAATGTAGATGCATTGATACATTTTTAGTACATACGTATATGAAGTGCAGTCTAAAAAATGTGAAAACTACTGTAGTTTTATTTCATAGGCTTACTTTTCCCAATTTTAGGGCTTGCATGGCACAGCGTTCCAGACCAGTTGCTTGTTCCTCATCTGTAGGTATTCCTAGAAAACGTATTCGTGAATGAACAAAATGTATACGGCAATGGAAATAAGATTAATTTAAAATTGACTGTTTTTGAATGCCACCCTTATTTTCAGGGGTTGACTTATTCTAATAGGGCTGCTGTTAAAATTAGTACCCCTTGTAATTTCACTTGGGGAGGGGGCAACATGTTCAAATTTGCTACACTTGATAAAAACACCCCCCTGGAAAACACAGAAAAAGTAAATTGATGATGCAAACGGCGCTGCCGCACCATACTGGGACTTTAAACTCAAATATGGCCGGAGAACACAAACATTTGACCAGGATCACAAGATGGCGCTATGGAACCACTCTTTTTTTCACCAACCTCAAGAGCAACTTGTGCTTTTTTTTTTTTTGTTAACTAAAGTTTAGATCACAAAACTGGGAAACGCCTGCTTTTTAAAACCACGACCTAAAAACAGCATAGTTGCTCCTCAAGCAGAAATAAACAAACGAAGCCAATCTGAAGCAAGCCAAGCCAGCCAGCATGAAACACGTCGATGAGACGCTCGCTTTGTGTCATGTTATCAGAAGTATATGATGACTTTCGATGAGTCAACAGCAACTCAACAAGCTGCGGTTGATGTGGCGCTCCACTTGCAAGACAACTCAGCAAAGATCATCCAAGCGTTTTATTGCAAGCGTGTCAATAACAACAACAAAGCCACGAATGCACATTTTACATTGTAAAAATTCTAACATTTTTATTTTGTGTGAATTTACTCAATCTGTAAAATAATAAAATATGTAATACATGTTTGAAACGTGTTTAAAAAATAAATAGAATAATAAATAATGAATAAATAAATAAATATATATATATATATATATATATATATATATATATATATATATATATATATATATATATATATATATATATATATATATATAATAAAAATAAAAATATATTATATAAATAATATGATCAGTTTTTGATTATTTACCTGATATATAATCTATTTTTCTTCGAATTTTTAGAATGTATTTCATTCTAATAAATTGCTTGGTAAGAGTCTTAAGGTTTTTAAGGGTTCAAATTCATCCAGACATCAAATTTCATGATGTGACTTCCAAACGGTGGTAACTACTGACTTGATTTATTTAATTGAACAATATTAAAGTGAACGAACAAGTCCACTTGGGTTGGCTATTTTTAGTCTGTGATACAGTAAGTACATGTGAATTTAAATTTTGTAGGGGAAAAAGTATCTAAATAAATTCAGGTTGTAATTGCATGTCAGTTTGATTGATTGATTGATTGATTGATTGATTGATTGATTGATTGATTGATTGATTGATTGATTGATTGATTGATTGATTGATTGACACCTTTATTCAGAATATTCACATATACAAATAATAGCGAATTTCATGTTTGTTATCAGATCAAATCCTTGCATAACATCAAATGAAATTGAGTAAGCAAAATAAACACACAGAGAGAAAAAAGAAAAAAAGTCCTTCTGAAGGAGTTAACTTCAAGCGGTGGCGAGCATCTCTCTCATTTTACAGTACATCCCATTCTTTTCCATCAGCTGGCGGTGGGTTCCTCGCTCCTGAACACTGCCCGCGCCTATCACAGCAATCTGGTCGGCCGTCTCGATAATCTTCAGGTTGTGGGTGATCAGCAGTACGGTTCTGTCAGAAGGCCTCACCAGATCCTGCAGGACCTGCGCCCGGTGAGACGAACCTTCATGAGAATGTCTTGGAAACCATTGTCCCATTTTTATGTTGTGATTTTTCTGGCGATTTGTGGCAGGCCTGGATTGCTGAGTTTACCGTACCTTCTTTTGGCTATGCCCATCCAGGGAGCTGGTTACTTCGTCCAGGACGAGAACTCGTGGTTGCCTGACAAGCGCTCGAGCGATGGCCACACATTGCCGCTCGCTCATGGATAGTAGTCTGCCCCCCTCACCAACCTCTGGCAAACAATCAAATCCGACACTCCAGTCAAGACACGCATTTACACCGGAGACAATCATCTTCAGACGTGGAACGGTGCAAGTCTTAAGTAAAGTAAAGTAAGTCTTAAGTCTTGACTTTTAAATTTCAAAATAAGCAAGGTACAAAACTGGAGTCCACGTCCACTCACCGGTATCGTAGCCCTTCTCCAGCTGTGTGATGAAGTCGTGGGCGTTGGCCTGGAAGGCCGCCTTCTGGATGGCGTCCAGAGAGCAGTCCGCAAGGCCGTAAGCGATGTTGTATCTGATGGAACCGGAGAAGAGCACCGGCTCTTGGCTGACCACTGCAATCTGCCGAAGCACACATTGCTCTTCAGTTTGTTTAGGATTGTTAAAAACACAATCAACAATATGTGTGGGAACTCGGTCTGCTTTCGTACCGTACTATAAGATTCAAATCCAAAAAACGTGTATTGTTTCAGCCCTACTAGTCAGTTATCAGAAGAAGCCATCAGTCTTAGTTCGGGCGTTCACCTTTTTGCTGAGATAGCGGCAGTCATACGACTGCAGCTCGATGCCGTCCAACAGGATTTGTCCGTCGTGCGGATCGTACAAGCGCTTGAGCAAACTGGCGCAGGTGCTTTTTCCCTCTCCGGACACACCCACCAACGCCGTTATCTGACCCACTGGCAGCTCCAAAGAGAAGTCCTGATGACAAAGGTGTATTGAATTGAGTGCCGCATGAGAAGAAGGACTTGCCGCGGAAGAATAGCGCCAAGTTTCTCAAGTCTCCCTCCCAGTTCATGTCTCTGCTGGCTCAAGTTCAAACATCAACTACTACTTTCCGCCATTAGATTTTTGATGGAATACTACGACTGAGAATCCAGACTGACATGAGAACAAGGACCTTCACTCCATTGTGACGCCCACCTGCAGCACCACTACGTCGGGATGTGCCGGTTTGGTGAATTTGAGATGGCGGAAGATGACGTGTCCTGCGAGCCGATCGGGTGCGAGTTCCCCGTCCGTCCTGATCTGAGGCTGTCGATCGAGAACCTCAAAGACTTTACCGGCCGCACTCACCGAGTTCACCATGTGGCTGCTCGTGGAGATCAGAGTCTGGCAGGCAATATTCCCAGGATGAGTACCAGTTATAAATCCTGACAGAGATGTCGGATTCATCTGGCGATACTTTCAGCGCTGTTACCCTGATATTCTTTCCGATGTCTGACTGGTAGAGGATGAAGGAGACCAGGTTCCCGATGGTCATGTGGCCCTTCTGGATGAACAGCCTGGCGTACCACAACATCAGCACATGAATAGCCAAACCTGTCAGCTACAAGCACAGATGCACGGAAATCAACCTCTGTCTGCTCTTGGAATGGAACACTTCTCAAATGACTATCGTAGAAACAAAGGTCAGTCATTAATATTTTCGGCAGAGCCCCTGAAATCCAGTCTTGCTGCGGAATCTCCCAAAAAGTCGCCAACAGCTTACCCTTCGCGCCAGAAGAGACACAACTCTGAAAGTGTCCCGCCGGCTCTTGAGCCTGTGCGTGTCCAACAGCTTGTTGGCATAGCGACGGGCCTCGTGTTTCTCCGCGTTGAAGCTGCGCACTGTCCGAACGGCCGAGAGGATCTCATTGGCCGTTTCATTTGCCATGGTTATGGAGTCATGCGTAGCCTGCGTCAACCGCTGCAAGCACAAGGTTGATCATCGCTCATCATCCGTTTGATTGAACGGAATGGGAAGCAGAGCTGCAGAAGCAATCAAAGGATGCGACTGCTTTGTCGGCGTTACCTGGCAGTGTTTGTTGATGATGGACTGTATGCGGCCACTGACGGGGACCTCCATGAGAACTAAACACGTTAGTTTCCATGAAAGGGCCCACATGAAGATCAGCGTGTACACCATCTCTATGAGGGTCCTCAGCAGAACGTTGCTGCTCAAACAGACCGTTTCCGCCATCAGGGGGATGTCTTTGGAAAGCAAGGAAGTGAGCGCACCTGCACGTGAAGAAATCAAATATTTAAAAAAAAAAAAAAAAAAAAAACACCACACAATGTCGAGGAGTCAGAGATCTTGTTCTATCTATCTAAGTTATCATGCCTTACCTTTCTTTGTGATGTCAAAAAATGCAATTTCCTGTTTGGTCTGAGCTCGAAACAACTTTCCTTTCACTCTGCACTGGAAGGAATTGATGGCCCACTTAAGGAGACCCCCTCTGCTGCCTGTGCCCACCAAGCTGCTCCAACAAAAACAAGACGGGTATTCACTTTATCAGTGGTTCTGTCCCCGAACGGGTCTCCAAATGATTTGCCATTCAAATTATCCTATCATTTTTTTAATGAGCGTCAGCAAACGTAATCAACCAAAATCGTCAATTTTTTTATTCCTCGTGGTATTTATTAATTGATGTTAGGTTTAAGATGTAGGCTGACATTTAAGGGGTCAGGTTACACAATCTCACCTTCCCACTGAGAAGACGCCCATGAGAAGCAGCGCTGACAAGAATTCATCTGGCACATAATTGTCTCTCAGGTGGTCAATCACCTTGCCCGTGTAAAACCGGATCTGGATCTCACCTGAGTGACAAAAACACGTTCCCCCAGCGAATAGTTAGGTAGTCTCTTGCCATTTTATTTCAGATTTTAAAACGAGTAGCCTCTATTTCTCCATCCAACGAATGAAACTCGTAAGTCAAGGCACCAAAGTGATGCCCCACTCATTCAGTTGGACCCCTTCCTTCATCCTCATCATCGTCATCAGTGTACTTACAGACAGCAGCCAGGGGGAGAAAGCCAAATCCTCCCAGCAGCAAAGCCAAGTCCGGCCTGTACATGCGAACCACCCTCATGAACAAAACTCGAGGCTTTTGTCGCTTCTTTTTCGCCACACTCGAGTCCGGAAGCCAGTCTTCCCAAAACAAGGCGGCGGCCAGAGATAATCCGGCGCATATCATCCACCAGCGCGCGACCCCTGCCGCTGACCTCATCGTCGCGCCGCACGGGTGGACGCCGAGACGCATGACGGCGGACAGGCTCTCCAGGGCGGCGGGGAGCGCGCTGTGCGAGGCGAGGAAACGAGCCGGCGCCGGGGGAACTTCCCCGAGGTTAAGAAGGTAGACGGCGGTCAACGCCAAACAACACCGGATAAGCGCGAGCAGCCAGCCGGACAGCCAAAGTAAACTCCCCGCGTGCACCAGAGGTGCGATGCCGTGAACCAGGCAGGCGTCCGCGACGAGTGCCAAAGTCACCGCAAAAGTTTTGCGAAGTGCTGAACTCTTTCTCCGCATTTTTACACCTATGCAGTCTGCTTCCAAGCGCAGCAATTCGCGTGGTAGCAGCCGCTTTCGGTTTCATTTTGATGGAGCACGTCGACTTCTAAAAAATGCGTCATACTGCTTCCGCTATAATATGAGATATCGCAGGTCACAAGTCCTGCTTTCTTTGGATGACTTTGAAACACCCTGTTAAGTAAACCCAGATTTGTTCCTGAATAGTTTTGAAGATAAATGATAAAAGTTGAACTTGTAGTGTTTTGACTCTACAATATGACACACTCGATTCCGTGCTTCGTGATGACGCACTTTATTTTCCCCTCTCTCTGACACAAAATAACAAATACAATACATACATACGTACATACATACACACATACATACATACGTACGTACATACATACATACATACATACATACATACATACATACATACATACATACATACATACATACATACATACATACATACATACATACATACATACATACATACATACATACATGCATACATACATGTAGTAGTAGTTAGGACTACTATTCCAACGTGATGAAACATCGCCGTTTCCTGGTAGCGGTGCGTAACTACAACGGAAATTCGAGTTTGGCGTTCTCTGAAATCACGTGACCCTCATTTGCTGTTATCATTGCAAATATCTGAAAACCATGCTTTTATGCTAAATGTACGTCAACATTCCTGCCATATTGGATGTGGAAAAGCGCAGTGATGGGTGACATATTCTGTTTGTTTGAAACGTTCATCTAGTTTTACCAGTGTTTGTTTCACCAAAAACTAACAGTGAATTTTTAGAATGTATTTCATTCTAATAAATTGCTTGGTAAGAGTCTTAAGGTTTTTAAGGGCTCAAATTCATCCAGACATCAAATTTCATGATGTGACTTCCAAACGGTGGTAACTACTGGCTTGATTTATTTAATTGAACAATATTAAAGTGAACGAACAAGTCCACTTGGGTTGGCCATTTTGCATTTCAGCTCTCAGTCCTGAAATGGTGGAGGATTGGCGGCAGGCTTCGTCCGCCCAATTTCCTCGTTCTTGCCTAACTGGTATCTGGTGAATTCCTCGCTTGGTGCACTGTACTATACGAAAACAGTTGGTCAAATATTCTAAATTACAAACAGTGCAAGCCAAATTAATCTATCTTATTTTTAGTCTGTGATACAGTAAGTACATGTGAATTTAAATTTTTTAGGGGAAAAAGTATCTAAATAAATTCAGGTTGTAATTGCATGTCAGTTTGATTGATTGATTGATTGATTGATTGATTGATTGATTGATTGATTGATTGATTGATTGATTGATTGATTGATTGATTGATTGACACCTTTATTCAGAATATTCACATATACAAATAATAGCGAATTTCATGTTTGTTATCAGATCAAATCCTTGCATAACATCAAATGAAATTGAGTAAGCAAAATAAACACACAGAGAGAAAAAAGAAAAAAAGTCCTTCTGAAGGAGTTAACTTCAAGCGGTGGCGAGCGTCTCTCTCATTTTACAGTACATCCCATTCTTTTCCATCAGCTGGCGGTGGGTTCCTCGCTCCTGAACACTGCCCGCGCCTATCACCACAATCTGGTCGGCCGTCTCGATGGTCTTCAGATTGTGGGTGATCAGCAGTACGGTTCGGTCAGAAGTCCTCACCAGATCCTGCAGGACCTGCGCCCGATGAGACGAACCTTCATGACAATGTCTTGGAAACTTTTGTCCCATTTTTATGTTGTAATTTTTCTGGCGATTTGTGGCAGGCCTGGATTGCTGAGTTTACCGTACCTTGTTTTGGCTATGCTCATCCAGGGAGCTGGTTACTTCGTCCAGGACGAGAACTCGTGGTTGCCTGACAACCGCTCGAGCGATGGCCACACGTTGCCGCTCGCTCTTGGACAGCAGACTGCCGCCCTCACCAACCTCTGGCAGACAATCAAATCCGACACTCCAGTCAAGATGCGTATTTACACCGGAGACAATCATCTTCAGACGTGGAACCGTGCAAGTCAAAAGTAAGTCTTAAATCTTGACTTTCAAATTTTAAGGACAGCGTACTAAGACAAGTTCAAGCTAGGCAAGTCTCAAAATAAGCAAGGTACAAAACTGGAGTCCACGTCCACTCACCGGTATTGTAGCCCTTCTCCAGCTGTGTGATGAAGTCGTGGGCGTTGGCCTGTAAGGCCGCCTTCTGGATGGCGTCCAGAGAGCAGTCCGCAAGGCCGTAAGCGATGTTGTATCTGATGGAACCGGAGAAGAGCACCGGCTCTTGGCTGACCACTGCAATCTGCCGAAGCACACCTTGCTCTTCAGTTTGTTTAGGATTGTTAAAAACGCAATCAACAATATGTGTGGGAACTCGGTCTGCTTTCGTAACGTACTATAAGATTCAAATCCAAAAACGTGTATTGTTTCAGCCCTACTAGTCAGTTATCAGAAGAAGCCATCCATCTTAGTTCGGGCGTTCACCTTTTTGCTGAGATAGCGGCAGTCATACGACTGCAGCTCGATGCCGTCCAACAGGATTTGTCCGTCGTGCGGATCGTACAAGCGCTTGAGCAAACGGGCGCAGGTGCTTTTTCCCTCTCCGGACACACCCACCAACGCCGTTATCCGACCCACTGGCAGCTCCAAAGAGAAGTCCTGATGACAAAGGTGTATTGAATTGAGTGCCGCGTGAGAAGAAGGGCTTGCCGCGGAAGAATAGCGCCAAGTTTCTCAAGTCTCCCTCCCAGTTCATGTCTCTGCTGGCTCAAGTTCAAACATCAACTACTACTTTCCGCCATTAGATTTTTGATGGAATACTACGACTGAGAATCCACACTGACATGAGAACAAGGACCTTCACTCCATTGTGACGCCCACCTGCAGCACCGCTACGTCGGGATGTGCCGGGTAGGTGAATTTGAGATGGCGGAAGATGACGTGTCCTGCGAGCCGATCGGGTGCGAGTGCCCCGTCCGTCCTGATCTGAGGCTGTCGATCGAGAACCTCAAAGACTTTACCGGCCGCACCCACCGAGTTCACCATGTGGCTGCTCATGTAGATCAGAGTCTGGCAGGCAATATTCCCAGGATGAGTACCAGTTCTAAATCCTGACAGAGATGTCGGATTCATCTGGCGATACTTTCAGCGCTGTTACCCTGATATTGTCTCCGATGTCTGACTGGTAGAGGATGAAGGAGACCAGGTTCCCGATGGTCATGTGGCCCTTCTGGATGAACAGCCTGGCGTACCACAACATCAGCACATGAATAGCCAAACCTGTCAGCTACAAGCACAAATGCACGGAAATCAACCTCTGTCTGCTCTTGGAATGGAACACTTCTCAAATGACTATCGTAGAAACAAAGGTCAGTCATTAATATTTTTGGCAGAGCCCCTGAAATCCAGTCTTGCTGCGGAATCTCCAAAAAAGTCGCCAACAGCTTACCCTTCGCGCCAGAAGAGACACAACTCTGAAAGTGTCCCGCCGGCTCTTGAGTCTGTGCGTGTCCAACAGCTTGTTGTCATAGCGACGGGCCTCGTGTTTCTCCGCGTTGAAGCTGCGCACTGTCCGAACGGCCGAGAGGATCTCATTGGCCGTTTCATTTGCCGCGGTCATGGAGTCATGCGTAGCCTGCGTCAACCGCTGCAAGCACAAGGTTGATCATCGCTCATCATCCGTTTGATTGAACGGAATGGGAAGCAGAGCTGCAGAAGCAATCAATGGATGCGACTGCTTTGTCGGCGTTACCTGGCAGTGTTTGTCGGTGATGGACTGTATGCGGCCACTGACGGGGACCTCCATGAGAACTAAACACGTCAGTGTCCATGAAAGATCCAACATGAAGATCAGTGTGTACACCGTCTTTATGAGGGTCCTCAGCACAACGTTGATGTTCAGACAAACCGTTTGCGCCATCAGGGGGATGTCTTTGGAAAGCAAGGAAGTGAGCTCACCTGCACGCGAAGAAATCAAATAGTTAAAAAAAAAAAAAAAAAACACCACAATGTCGAGGAGTCAGAGATCTTGTTCTATCTAAGTTATCAGGCCTTACCGATCTTTGTGGTGTCAAAAAATGCAATTTCCTGTTTGGTCTGAGCTCGAAACAACTTTCCTTTCACTCTGCACTGGAAGGAGTTGATGGCCCACATAAGGAGACCCCCTCTGCCGCCTGTGCCCACCAAGCTGCTCCAACAAAATCAAGACGGGTATTCACTTTATCAATGTTTCTGTCCCTGAACAGGTCTCCAAATGATTTGCCATTCAAATTATCCCATCATTTTTTTAATGAGCGTCAGAAAACGTAATAAACCAAAATCGGCAATTTTTTTCATTCCTCGTGGTATTTATTAATTGATGTTAGGTTTATGATGTAGGCTGACATTTTGGGGGTCAGGTTACACAATCTCACCTTCCCACTGAGAAGACGCCCATGAGAAGCAGCGCTGACAAGAATTCATCTGGCACATAATTGTCTCTCAGGTTGTCAATCACCTTGCCCGTGTAAAACCGGATCTGGATCTCACCTGAGTGACAAAAACACGTTCCCCAAGTGAATAGTTAGGTAGTCTCTTGCCATTTTATTTCAGATTTTAAAACGAGTAGCCTCTATTTCTCTATCCAACGAATGAAACTCGTAAGTCAAGGCACCAAAGTGATGCCCCACTTTCCTTCATCCTCATCATCGTCATCAGTGTACTTACAGACAGCAGCCAGGGTGAGAAAGCCAAATCCTCCCAGCAGCAAAGCCAAGTCCGGCCTGTACATGCGAACCACCCTCATGAACAAAACTCGAGGCTTTTGTCGCTTCTTTTTCGCCCCACTCGAGTCCGGAAGCCAGCCTTCCCAAAACAAGGCGGCGGCCAGAGATAATCCGGCGCATATCATCCACCAGCGCGCGACCCCTGCCGCTGACCTCATCGTCGCGCCGCACGGGTGGACGCCGAGACGCATGACGGCGGACAGGCTCTCCAGGGCGGCGGGGAGCGCGCTGTGCAAGGCGAGGAAACGAGCCGGCGCCGGGGGAACTTCCCCGAGGTTAAGAAGGTAGACGGCGGTCAACGCCAAACAACACCGGATAAGCGCGAGCAGCCAGCCCGACAGCCAAAGTAAATTCCCCGCGTGCACCAGAGGTGCGATGCCGTGAACCAGGCAGGCGTCCGCGACGAGTGCCAAAATCACCGCAAAAGTTTTGCGAAGTGCTGAACTATTTCTCCGCATTTTTACACCTATGCAGTCTGCTTCCAAGCGCAGCAATTCGCGTGGTAGCAGCCGCTTTCGGTTTCATTTTGATGGAGCACGTCGACTTCTAATAATTGCGTCATACTGCTTCCACTGTAATATGAGATATCGCAGGTCACAAGTCTTGCTTATTTTAGATGACTTTGAAACACCCTGTTAAGTAAACCCAGATTTTTTCCTGAATATTTTTGAAGATAAATGATAAAAGTTGAACTTGTAGTGTTTTGACTCTACAATATGACACACTCGATTCCGTGCTTCGTGATGACGCACTTTATTTTCCCCTCTCTCTGACACAAAATAACAAATACAATACAATACATACATACAATACATACATACATACATACATACATACATACATACATACATACATACATACATACATACATACATACATACATACATGTAGTAGTAGTTAGGACTACTATTCCAACGTGATGAAACATCGCCGTCTCCTGGTAACGGTGCGTAACTACAACGGAAATGCGAGTTTGGCGTTCTCTGAAATCACGTGACCCTCATTTGCTGTTATCATTGAAAATATCTGTAAACCATTCTTTTTTGCTAAATGTACGTTAACATTCCCGCCATATTGGATGTGGAAAAGCGCAGTGATGGGTGACATATCCTGTTTGTTTGAAACGTTCATCTAGTTTTACCAGTGTTTGTTTCACCAAAAACTAACAGTGTATGTTGGGAGTTTAAGATCAGGGGATGCTTCGAGAATAATTGTCAATTTGTTTTGTATTTGTGAAACCCTTTGAGAATTCTTGTGATTTAGGGCTATATAAATAAACTTGACTTGACTATTTTATTTCCAAAACAGCTTTTGACTTTATCACCTTCACTGGCCAGACGCTTAGTTCCAAATTCGTCTTTAAAATTTCACTAAATTGCCTGAAAGTATCAAGTGGGAGTGTCTGTCCGGGTGAACACCTGATGTAAGGCTTGTCTGCTTTTGGGGCTGTAGCCAATGAGCTCGTCACACTGGTTTATCTGCATTTTTTTACCTTTGAACTATAGATAATTCGAAGACGAATCAAGTAGTGTGTATTGTAAAAACGTATTTCTATGGTAGTAGACTGGGGTCAAAACGTTTGTACTGAAAATAAACGTGTTGAGATTGAAACTTGAAAAAAAAATCAAAATCAAAATACTTGTATTAAAAGTTTTTCGAGTTGAAAATAATTTTGCTTCACTTTGTTTTGGGAATAAACTTAATTTTCAGGTTTCACCTCCATTTATTTTTCAAGTTTTGAGGTATTTTTTTTGTCAGTTGCATGTTTTATATTTTCAGAATCACATCTCTTTCAACTCATGCTTTTTCAGATTCTGATCTTTTTTTTTCAAGAGCATTAAATACTACTTTAAATGGCGTGTTTTTATATCCCCCCCCCATATGCGCTCGTTCTCAGGGGAATGCTGGACGATGCTCAGATTTGGTCAATAAGCACTAAATTATTCAAAAAGAGTAATTCAAGATCTTCCTTTCAGTCCTGTTGAATGATGTAACACGAGAACCTTGCTGTTTTGGATTATTATTATACCTGAGAGGGATGACATCTTTGTTTTTGAGCATTCTGCTAAGAAGATTGTGTTGCATTACGCAATCGCGTACTCTTGTTTGTATTTACCGTGTGCATGCTTGATGCTATTTTACAAATGGCCGCTCATTTGTAAAACAGCATCAAGCATCCTCCCCCTGTGCCATATGGCCGTCTTTGTTATTACCCATAAAACAAGGGTTAATAATGTCACCCACCATGCTGCCCTCCCTACACGCCATTCATCCTTCTTTCCTGCATCTCACATAAGCGACCCCGTGAGAGTATCAAATAAATGCTCAAACAGCCTGGACCTCATTTGTGTTCCTCTTTTCTGTCTGCATGATTCTTTCACACTCCAACATAGCATGTATGTCACCCAGCGGCGACATCTTCATCATCATCATTGTCCTCACACATCACAGCAATGACATGCTTGGTGTCAATGTCAAGACATCACTCCATCCAAAATCAAGCCCGTTCTCCAATGAACCGTGTTTGCAGGTCACATGACCGACACCGTAACTCCCTCCAACTTGATGATATCATAAACTATGCTCGTTCATTAAAAATTCAACACGGCGCTCGGTCTTTATTAGCTCGGCTGATCGTGACATTTTACAGACTCTGTTAAATAAGTCTGATGGTGTCATTAGGCCGAGCATCCCCGAGTTTAATATCTCCTCCCGTGGGGGATATCAGCTCATTTGTGAGAAATTTGACTTTAATAATAAAGATATTTCAATACATCAGATCAGGAGTGATTCGTCATTATTTAGAATCTCCGAACAGTGTCGTGTGAATGACTCATCTGTCAATAACTTAGCTAATGGAATTGAAGTCTCGGTTATTTCATTCAGCAATATATTTTGGATTTATCACATCCGCAAAATGGCACAAATAAATAGCTGGACATGCGGGCTAGACTCGGTATCGTTCAATAAAATCGCTGACATTTGTGCGCGTCGCTGCCACAAAAGAACTTAATAAGAAACGCCATAAACAAGTCATTAAAAGCGAGGGCTTCGTTGACGGTGCCTTGTAAAGAACCGAGAAGAAAAAGAGGAGGCAGGCGCATCATAAAGACGGTGGAGAAAGAGCGGGAGGGAAATGTACAAAAGTGTGCTTGGGTATGCTTGGTGATGGCGTGATGCATAAAAAATGGATCAAAAATGAGGGTGGGGTGGGGGGGAGAATGATGAGGAAGAGCGAGGGAATGCGTGGCTGATGAAAGGATGGAAAAAGCTGCAAAAACGAGGACGCATAAGCTGGAATGGCATCCTGGAGCTGAGACGCTTGACCTCCACCAAGGTCAGATGATTGCTTGGCAAGTGCATTAGGAGAACTCCCGTGGGTCCCCACATCGTCGAATAATTTGGTCCCCAACTGAAGTGGACTTTGGTTGAACTTTAGTTTGATCGTGCTCATGAATTTGCTAATGATGACTGATGCTCCGCCCATTTCGTATACTGTAAATCTCCACCGTTGACGACTTGATTCCCTCTTTATGCGAGAAGTGAACATGTAGAGTCGAGGCCACCCTGGTGGTCCGCACGCACGCATACACACGCACACACACGCATGCACACACACGCACACACACCTCCCCCTCCTTATCACTTCTTATTCTTCATGTCTTCACCCTCCTCCTCAGTCCTGTCCAATCATGGCTAGATTGCTTAATCCCGCTTTGCCTTCCTTGTCACACGCTTGCAATCGAGCCCCCCTCTCCTCTCGTCACACCTCGTTGGGACGCAAGACGACGGCCATGATGTATGCGCCACCCACCGGCCACCCTCTTTAACCTTCCCGCCCACCCTCCTTCCGCCCACCTTGTCCCTTTTGGGTGCTGATGTGATCTGTGTGTGACACACACATTCACACAAAAGCACATACACACGCACACACAAACACACACACACGCACACACACGCACACACACACACACACACGCACACACACACACACACACACACACACACACACACACACACACACACACACACACACACACACACACACACACACACACACAAACGCAGCAACGGCATAGGAGCAGATGGGCGCCTGCTTGTGATAAAAATAAAAATGAACCCCCCGCGCCCGCCACTCACTGCCATGTCTGTGTCAATCCACAAAAGTGAGAGTAAAAGAACCCCCTTGAAAGTAATACTTTAATAGCCCCCCCCCTTCCCCTGCATTATATATAGCATCTAAGCGCCCATCAATAATAGATGAAAAGACTGCTTTTGCTGCAATTATGACAAGTGAGATTTAACATCGGCGCTCTGGCAAATAGACGACTGTATGTATGGCTATTAATTATTTAATGGACGCAAAAGGGGCGGGGCTGCAGTGGTGGAAAAAGTCGGTGATCAAAGAAAATATTCAGGCCAGCGGAAGACGTGAGGAGAGGAAGTGTGTCCATCACTTCCTGCAATCAGGCATGACTTGAACCAACCACATGGCTACACATAAAGCCTGATATACATATTATCTCACATATCCTTTACAAGCGCATATTAATTTATTCAAGGTTAATCACCATCCAGTCATCAAACACCCCCCCCCCATATCTCCCGCTGCCAGACTGCCGACTTTCACAACTTCTCAGTACAAAGCGAGCCAACCAATGGCGAGCCATCCGAAGCGGAAGACTTTGAAGGCGACTGCAGCCGCACCGCAAAGGGCCCTCTGTGAAAATCGAGCGCGCATTTAGTCGTGGCTCGTAGATTGGAGAAAATTCCACTTGAAAGGGGACGACGGGCAATATTGCAAAAGGGTGTTTATGGGGGTCTCGTTCAGAGTGACCTCAATAGGCTTGTGTTGGAGTGTCTGCTCAATGAGGGTCTGTCATAAGCGAGTGGAGGGGGGAAGGGCGGGGTCCTCACACAAAGTGGCAAGACTTGTATGTTCGTGGTGATATCGATTCAAGAGCGACACTCACCCTTTTTGTGTGGGGAGCTGAAGGACCCCGACCCCCTCCATCCGAGAGTGGCACTTCATCTATAGGCACATATGGGGCCGCCCGCCACCCCATATAGAAAACCTCTTAGCACCCGCTCTGCCGTCTGTAGCATTTCTCCTCCATCAATCTGCACAATGACGCCAAAAGAAATGATTGGCCATTACATGAAGAGAATAAAATAGTCAAAGTAATGACTACATGAAATTCTTTTACATTTATAATCTGGATTCTGTGTTTTGTAGGAATTTTCTTTTGAATCCAATAAATATTTCATCGTCAAAATTGCTGAGTTGGCATATTTCCTGAATGAAATCTATAATGACAACTAAAACCAGCAGTGCATATTTTTTTCCTGTTGACAAAATCGACACAGTCAATAATAAAACAGCAACAGTGGATATATAAGAAGTCTACACCCCCGTGTGACACACAAAAATTAGACTAATAATATAAATCATCCAAAACATTTATTCTGATTAGATTGTTTTTAGATACTAGAGAACAGAGGTGGTCTCTGGATCTTGATTTATTTGGTAACTGGGCTTTTATCTCCAAATTTACCTCCGCCGGGTAAACGTGCCCAATATGGACCGGATCGGTGTTGATGAAGCCAATGTGCTTTCAAATGAGTTTTTCAAGCCCGGCACTCACACACACAACACATTTGCATAAAATCCATGAAATGTCTGATGGGCTCTTCTTTGCATTTAAACATGTTCAATTAGAGGCGGCGAGAGCGCCTCGATCGAGCGTGCCGATAACAGGCCCAAAGTCAGTGTCACCTCTAAAAACACAAATGCCCGCAGCCCACCTCACAGAGATGTTATCGGGAGATTTTTTTTTTTTTTTTTTTTTTTACAATGCTGCTTTGCACACCAAATAGAGCCTCCTCGTTCTCTTCCCCCTGCATGCATTCGGTGACCTCATCATCCTTTACAAATTTCTAGAAGAATTTATTTTTATTTTTATGCAACTCTTTTAACCATTAAAATTTAGTCGGGACAAGATGAAAAGTTTTAATTTTGAGGGACTGAAAACATTCTTGCCAATTACATTTTTCGATAATTTTACAAGTGATTTTTCTCAATTTATTTATTTATGCAAGAAAGTTTTCAAGTAATATATATATATATATATATCCTAATTTTATGACCTCTCTTTTTTTTTCTCCAGGATGGATACCCCCCCCGAGGAGTTGTCTCCAAGAGCCTGCATGTGTGAAGAAGAAACAACAACCTGCTCGTCGCTCCTCCTCCATTTCTTCACTCCTCCTCCATCCATCCCCCATCCTCCTCCTCCTCTTCCATCCCTCACTTGATGCCATCCCAGTGGCGGAGGAGAGCCTGCGCGACGGAGGAGACGGTAAGAAAAGCTGCCCGATAACTTGTTTGGGGCTTGTTTTGCATGCGTGCATGTTGAATCGTTCCCGAAAAAGTCTGCCTGGAAGGACAAGGACGACGTCGCCAGGTGGTAAACATCACCCGCACGTCACCTTGTCAACCGTCCTCAATGGAAAGACAAGTAGCGCCGTGCAACTTAATCCCTCCCTCCATACAAATGACGGGAGGCAGATGGTCCGGGAAACGGATGGGACGTGTGAGTGGAGAGCACGCCGCTTCCAACCTGTCCCTTATTTGGCTTCCTTCTCGGCAAGTGACTAAGAAGAGGAGGAATAAACAGCAGGGGAGTTGTGGAAAAGGAGCAGCCAAATGTATCTTGAAATGGAAAAAGCCATCAAAAGTGGTCAGCTGCAGTGTTTCAAGTGGACGATGTGGATATTTATAGAGGCCGCTGGTTAAGTTCACTAAGCTCCCGCTCTTGCGCTCGCTCTCTCATTTTTGCCTTATGAAAATTCATCTGCTGAGCAGCCAAATGCATATTTCATCAGTGGCTGCACACACACACACATACACAAAATCTGTATGAAAGTCAATCAGCTTGTCCTTAAAACGTCAACCGACTTGACTGTTTTTTTTTCTGATTCCCAACCATCTTTCCCCCCTTTAGTTTCCTTCCCCTCTAATTACTCCAGAATCCAACAACATCCCTCCAGTTGCCTCCCTTTCTCCGTGCAAGAGTAATGAGCCATCGCCGCCTCTTTTTGTGTGACTTTGTAGCTCGTGGAGTTTGCAATCCGGCAGCGTCCCGCAAGATTTAGATGTTTGCGTGTGCTTGCGTGCGTGTGTATGTGTAGCCGCCTCCGTGGTTGTTCCTGCCACGATTGTCATCCGATCTGCGGGGGCACGGCACTAACATCTTGTTAGCGGCAAAGGCGCTCGTGTCACGTTGCGGAGACGCCGTCACTTTGAACAAACGCGGGCCTCTCCGGGGAGGAGAAAAGTACACGCAGACCTGTAATCATCTCGTCTGTGAGCCAAGTCAACCCGGCCGGCTCTGCGCACCTGCGTGGTACAGAAATAGATGAATGAAGTCAAATGAAAATGAGTTTTAGAGTCATACGTGATCATCGGCGACCCAAATGGATTTGATGAACTCGTTTATATGAGCGCATGGTTTCAAGAGGATTTCGGCTAACATTTCCTTTTGTGTGTTTCTAGAAGCGAGGGCCAATCAGAGCAAAGTAAAGAAACGGGAAGGATGGCAGTGGAATCGCTGTCCCGCTGTCTCTGCGCGGTTCTGGTTCTGTTCTGGAGCGCGTCGTGGCCCTTGGCCCATTCGGCCTCTGCGCCTGAGAACGAGGTGACGCTCTGGCCCGCCGCCTGGTTATCGGAAGGCAAGCTCAGCACTGTGACACTCCCGAAAGGACGCACTCAAAGGTTAAGCGACAAGCGTGATCTGTTGGTGGCGACTGTTCATTTCTCAAGACAACCTTCGTCCGCAGGACGTACTTCACGCTGAGGAAGGCGGCAGCCATGTCGGTGACTGTCAGCCCGTGTGACTCGCCCATTGAGTGGAGCCTGGCTGCTCGCACCCTGAAGGACAAACCTCTCAAGAGTCATGAGTGTGAGTGGACATGCCTTGTTAGCATTAGCATTGTTGCTAAGGGTTCTGTTCCAATCCAGACACCTTCGACACGAAAAAGCTCATCCACATGGTAAAGTAAGAAAAATGACATCATAAAATGACGCATGAATCATTCAGAGCCTCAGTTGGCGGGTCCCCTGTTGCCAGTGTGAATTATTCACTTTGATCCAGCAACATTTGTAGAAAGATTTCTCCTCGCCTGTTTTTTCATTTACCAGTGACATCATGCAAGTGAGGTTTGCCTCAAAATGAACTGACATTTTTTGTTTCATGATTTACTCTTTTGAAAAATTGGATCATGAGGATAAGCGGTTCAGAAAATGATTAGGTGGGTTTATATTTAATATTCGTCCGATGTCTGCAAATGTACAGAACTGGATTGATTTGAGGGGGTTTTTTTTGAGAAGAAAAAAAAAAATGGTTTTCCAAAACTGTCCTTATCTACTACATCTTTGTTCTTTTCCCCCACAGGGAGCTCCAAAAAGAGCATGCCTGAGATGTGGTGGAGGGGTCCTGGGACTGAGGAGAAAATACACACTTTTTCCGGCGGTACGTCGGACACCTACAGCGGTCGGGCGTCCCCCCACGCGTCCATCTACATTCTGAGGATGCGCTCCAAACAGCAGAGCAGCAGCGCCACAGTGTACCTCCACCAAGGCTCAGGCCCCTCAGGCGCTTTCCCAGAGATTCCGGCTGACCCCCGCGTACACACGTTGGGCGTGGGGATGACAAGCGTCACCCTCAGCTGGACTCCCAGTGCCTCGCTTGCTGGTCCTTCTCAGGACAAATATGATTACTGCGTCCTGGTCAACTCCCAACGCAACTTGCCCAGTCTTTGCGCAGCCCAAGTGAGCGCCAGGGAGGAGAAAAACAGAGAGAAGACGGAGAAGAAGAGGAGGGTGACAGCATGGCCCATCTTGAAGGAGTGGTGGTGGGAGCAGTGGGAGGCGGACTTGGAGGAAAAGAGTCCATCTCCCTACGGGGATCTTCGGTGTGTCTGCCAGGGGACGGAAAACGTCTGCACAGTCTCTGAGCTCCTACCCGACACGCAGTACTACTTTGATGTCTTCGCAAGGGACCGAGTCAATGGGACCAGCGCCACCTACGAGGGGATCGCCGCCCGGACCCACGGGGAAGCCCAGCCGTCCGTCACCTCGTTGAGAGAAGGTGAGCTGAGGTGGGTCACCTTCCATGACACGGGACCGAGATCCGAGCAGTTCTTCAGCTTCCGTCCTCGCGGGTCGCAACACAGCGGTCTCCTCACTGTGCAGAGCTGCGGCGGGGGCAGCAAATTCAAGCTCACCGTCTCCAGTAAAGGTCGTGTTCTGACCACTCGGGCCGTGGGGAAGGACTTGGTGCAAGTTTGGCTCCAGGGAAGCCCGGTTTATCTCATCCACTTGGAGAGGGAAGGAACCGCCATGAGCGAGAGATCCACGGCTTCCTTACTCGGGGGTCTGAAGGCTTCGGTCAAATTACAGACCTCCTCAGCCTACCACCGCAAGGGCGTCCCATCCCTTCCTTCCACCTTGCAAGTCAAATCCTTCAACCGCTTACGTGGCTGCAACAGCGTCACCCTCGCCTGGATGGGCACAGAGGAGAGGAGCCTCTACTGTGTGTACCGGAGAAAGCAGCGGGGCCGACGCGACGAGGACACCCTCAACGCATCCTGTCTGGGACCGGAATCCCGCTCGGATACCGAGAGGGTTCTCTGCAAGTATTTCCAGGAGCTGAACCCAAAGCGGGCCGTCACGACGGCTGCGATTGGAAGCCTAGAGCCGGGGACCACTTATGTGTTTGATGTCTATTTAATGAGACGCTGGGGGATCCCTGTCAAGTACGCCAGCAAGATAGTCAAGACCAGGAAGGAGTGCTGAGATACCGCCCCCTGCAGGAGGGTTGTGGACTACACTGTAAAGCCTGATCATGAGAATGAAGCCATTTGACTGTTGAGAGACAGAAGGATTTATTCCCTTTTGGAGGGGCAATAGTTGGCCTGGCCACTCGTCTTCTTCTGAGGACGCGAGAAGAGTCCACACACCAGCAAATATTCATATTATTCCTATTCAATATTTACAACACAATGCTTCTCATCGTCCATCACGATCATGACGTGGCAGCGGTCCAAGTACTCGTTTTGTGCCCGGGTACAAAGGACAAATGAGGTTTGTGTTGTCAGGCAAGAAAAAAAGCAGTGCCCAATATGCAACAGAAACAGATGGGGCAATAATTGGATGACATCTGAGACATGTGGGCGGGAAGGGGAGCAGCGGGGGAACTGGGGGGGGATTTGTAGTGTATATTTCCGGTGCTGCTTATTGTATCAACGCAGCGGGAGTGCAATCTACAGATGCTTAGTTCAAAGTCAAAAGTGTGTATCGTTGTGTTGTACTTTTTGCATGAATCAGTGGAGAAAAACAAACAAACTTGTGTCTATTGCCTCATTGTCATTGATGTATTCTTGTCCTGCCTCAAACGCTCCAAATAAATACCAGGCGTATTTCACTACATTCTTTATAAAGTCACAACAGGCCTTTTCCCCATGGTATGACTGGCCACCTTAGCACTGACATTAGCAAGCAGGACACCCATGTCATCACCCACACATTTGTTACAAAAATATCATTAGTCAATGAGTAATAAAAGATCAAAAATATAAAATATTACTTGAATAATTTCAATTTATTATGACGTTTTCTGTTTTTAATCCAACAAAAATGTACTGTATCACAAGCGCTGTCGCGTAGATGTGACGTCAAGTCACTGTAACCAATACAACAACACGTTTATTATGACGTCAGTGCGTTCGTGTAAATGCGGATATATGTGACAGACCAGCGCGCCAAAACTGTCAAGCGACAACAAAAGCAAAGCGGTACCGACTGGCCTGGGTCAAAACCTCGGGTAAGCAAAGCTAAACGACGGGAGGATGGCTTTGCTCGACCGGTGCCAGGTTCTGTTCAAGACGGCGAACCTGTACGAGGTGCTGGGCACTAAAAAAGAGGCGACCGAGGCGGAGATCCGCAGGAGCTACTACAAAGTGTCGCTAAAGGTTCACCCGGACCGGGCCCCCGACGACCCACAAGCCACAGAAAAGTTCCAGGTAACTTCTGCTGTAAGATGCTTCCGGAGAGAAATATAGTGTATGCAATTTTGCTGCGGTGTATATCCTAGCCTATATGTATAGTAATAGCAGTTAAACGGATCACGAGTCAATTTAGAGCTGTTTATACATTGGGAAAATCTCGAGGTACACCTACCAAACAAATTTGCAATAATTACGTAATGTGTTCAAAGCCACTCTCCGATGCATTACAATAGGACCAAATCAATAACTGGAACTGATGGATTGGAGGCATCATTAAAACTGATACTCACCTCCAATTCCAAAACGTCCTCTCTCGCAGGTGTTGGGCAAGTTGTATGCGGTGCTGAGCGATAAGGAACAGCGGGCTGTCTACGATGAGCAGGGCGTGGTGGACGAGGAGTGTGATGTATTGAGTAAGGATCGCTGCTGGGACGACTACTGGAGGCTGCTCTTCCCCAAGGTGTTGAAATTCATCATTGTTGGCTCAACATGTTGGGCTGTTCATGAAAAGAAAAAAAAGGTGGTTGTTTTTACTCAACGTCAACCTGGTCTGTCCGTCCTCTAGATCACTGTGAAGGACATCCTTGATTTTGAAAAGAAATACAAGGGCTCCGACGAAGAGAGGAATGACTTACTGCAGTTATACACGCAGCATCAGGGAGACATGGACGCCATCCTGGCCTCTGTGCTATGCTGCTCCCAGGATGACGAGCCCAGGCTGGAAGACATCATCCGTGCGGCGATCAAGGATGGGGAGGTGGAGGAATTCCCCGCCTTTGCGCAGGAGAGTGTCAAGAAGAAGAGGGCTCGCAGGAAAAGGGTGAGTCAACTCACATGAAGGAATTCACATCTGGTGTTCTGAAATTTCATTTCCACTCCAGGCGGACAGAGAGCGAAAAGAAGCAGAAGAGATGCAGAAAGAGATGGGCCTTGGCCAGGAGGACGACAGCCTCATGATGATGATCAAGGCAGGAAACGAAACGCCATTCGTGCACGTTTGCTTTGGTTGCCTGCTTCATTTGTTGTTTTTTGTGCAGAAAAAACACGCATCCAGAGAGCAGAACTTCAACAGCTTCCTGTCTGACTTGGAAGCCAAGTACTCCAAGAAAGGTGGAAAATCCTCAAAGAGGGGAAAGAAGTGAGGAGCGTTTGGACTCTAAGTTATGGAAAAAAAAATTGCACCAGTTCAAGATGGAGTTGCAGCTTGTTGCCATTAGTTAAGTCAAATTATCTTCATTGTTTGAAATGTGATGTTCTTGTCATAAAATGTAAGTGTGTATTATGTTGTTAATGTCAGAGGAAAATAAAATTGTTATTCTTGTACATGACTTGCAGTGGTTGAGTTTTCCACACATGAAGCCCAATTCAGAAATTGACAATATGTTCTATGCACCCCCATTAGTGTCAGCGTAGTATGAGGATTAATATTGCATTAGAAGAATATAAATTAAGCAGCAAAATCCACATTTATCCTCATAGTTGCCTGCTCAGGTCCCGACTAATCAGTTTACCTGTTTGTTCTTTTCAGCAGTCTGGATGCCATGTGGCACCATGCTGCCTCTTACAGGTCGGGCTTGGTACTACAACTGACACCTGGTTTTAGACTCAAAATACAAAAATAGACCTTTTATCAAAGCTGCACAATAACAGTACGAAACATTTTTGTACAACAAAAGAAAAATGTGGGCACTTGACCGCGCCTTGTATCTAAACAGTACCAAGAAGAAAGGCTAAAGTGCACAGAGACATTTGGAAGCCACCAGCTACAGTCCCGGTCTGCTTGCTCTGGATGAGACTCCTCCTCGGCCATGAGACCGAGATAGCCCTGATATGGGCACCAGTGGAGCTGCAAGACAGGAGATGCAGAAATTATTTCTTACATATAAACATTTAAAAATAACTTGAATGTATTTGTAACATTTTGTTATGTTTGTGTCAAAATGACATATTTAACTGAGAAGGGATGGAAAAAGAAAACCGTCGACTAACCTGGGTGCGAGGTTTGAAAGTCCGTCCCCTCGTCCTCATCCCTGATTGGCCAGCGGCCCAGCGGGCGCTGAGAAAACGAGTCCAGGAAAGACGAGCTGCTGATCCCGAGGCTGACGCCAGTCACGCCAATTCCAAGGGAGTCTTAGGGAAGCGAGGAGAGATTGTTACAAATGTCCTGGATGTCTATTATCTCCTTCAAGGCGGTTGCACAAGTGTGCACCCCCTGTCATAAACCAAGACGCGGCCCACCTGTGGCCACTGAGGCTCTGCCGGGCCTACCCTGTCCGATGTTGTCCAGCACGGTGAAGGAGCGCCGGTACGGAGTGTCCGACTGTGGGGGCAAGATCCGAGCTCAGAGCACGGCGCATGTGGAAACCGACGTCTCTGCCAAGGTGACGGCTTACCCTGTATGTGTGCGTGGTGTTGGGCCGGGAGAAGACGTCCAACGGGTAAAGGCGATCCCTCGGAATTGAACTGGCGACCTCATCGTTTAGGGCGCTGTGGGCCCGGCTGGATGGGCCTTTGTGGCGCTGCTCGGAAGGAATGTCACAGAATTCTTTCAGCTTCTCTCAAGCAGCAACATAATGTGGAGTTGTTGGGCTCTTACCTGAGCGGTTTTGGGCTGCTCTGCGTTTTCGGCACCAATGGGCGGAAGGAGGGCGTTCCTGCTCAGTGCAAAGAATGGAGACATCAGGCGATCGCTGGCTGTGGGTCTTTAGAGAAATACACACACAGAAATCCACAAGGTTGTAGCACTTCTCTCTTGTTCTTCTACACTGCAGCAGTTTAAAGTGTGTCTGCCGAAAAAAGTCGCCGCTTCACTCGACTCTCATCTACGCATGTGAGCAAGGCAACTCACAGTCTTGTACCCCGGATGACCTCATCCAAGGAGGCGGCCGTGCCGGATGGACTCAGGCTGGGGACGAGAGGCTGGAGAGTGCGGGGTGCCGGGTTTCTGCGGCGGGCCGACTGGGGCGGGCGGCTCAGCGAAGACAGGCCCTGCTCCTGGACCCGGCGAGGACGGGGCCGGCTGGCTGCCGCCAACCCCGAACCTGGTCTGAGAGGGCTGCGCTCCTCTGGCTCCCTGCAGAGTGAATGAAAGAAAAGATGAGTGCTGAAAGAACATATGAGTGCCAAATGAAAAGGTTCTAGAAGTGTCCAAGTCGCCCCCTGCGGTTTAATTGATCACTAAAAGCAATTCTAAACATTTTGTGGGAGCCTTTTTCATTATGTTAGGGAAATTTTTTACTGAGTTTTGTCCAGTGTGGCCAAGTTCCTCTGTTGCAGCGGAATGCTGTGGATCACGATGAGGTCGTTCAGGTCCTGCTGGGCACCTCCCATGGAGATCCTTCCGACCTGGTGCGAGAAAAACAAAAGCAAGAGATATGGATGATAGCTGACAACTGTTGAACTTTACTTGAAGCAGTTTGCTGCCCCAGTGGTTAGTCGTTTTAATGTCAACAATTCAGCCAGCATCTTCGCAGTTAATTATCGTGCAGGCGCCCCCCCCCCCCCAGAAAAGAATATGCAAGGCCATCCACAAAACAATATTCACAAGACTTTGAAAGAAAACAAAAGCATTCAAGACGGTAAGCTGCAGTTAATTCATGAACGGCTTTCGGGTTAATAGACAAGCACAAGCACATTCTGTCTAGAACTAAAAGACGAGGAGCCAAAATAGCGGCATGCCGCCATTGTGGCTCCGAGCAAGGCAGGTTACATACACTGGGCGGCCCTTTCTGCTTTTGGGCCTTCCGGCGGGACTTGCACTTTGAGCCCCTCGACTTCTTTAAGTGAGGTGCCGGAGAGAGACAGCGGATAGTCATGAAGGAGGTAACGGGAAAACGAAGGTAGGAAAAAAAAAAAAGCAGATGTAGATGACAAGGTCGGAGGAGGGAAAAGACTTCATGAATTTGGGGGCACTGACAGAGTAACGTTTATTTATTCTAAGCCATCTGTAAACATCACATTTGATAGAAAATCATGTTCCAATGCTAAAAGATGCAGATGGTGCTCCTCCAGATTGTCAAAGAAGGAATTAGCATGGCAGTCTAATGGTTATCATATCTGCCTCACAGTCACAAGGGTCCAGATTTAAATATCAGTTCAGTGTTTCTGCATGGAATTTGTAAATTCTTTCCGAGGTGTGGTGCTCTTACTCACCACCCCCAAAAAAAATGCTTCTTAGGGTCATTGAAGATTCTAAATTGTCAATAGCTGTGAATGTGTCACCTTGATATAACATCAGAACAATTTGACTGGATGCTAAGCCTGTCAGCTTTCACATTGCTATTCAAATGCAGGCTTAGTTACCTGGAAGGGCAAGCCAGGGGCGAGCAGAGGCAGAGCCAGCGCACGGCTCTGGCCAAGTTTAGGCAGCATGCTCGGAACGGTGGAAAACGACGTCAAGGAATTGTGCGGCACTGGGCTCAAGTTCCCCGGCGGCTTTTCGTCACCTGCCAATCACGCAAGTTCAAGCGAAGGTCATGATAATTTGTTCAAATGAAATAAAACGTACAGTGGAGGCGGGCATACCGGAGGCACCACGTTCCCACTGGTGGTGGACCAGCTCGCTCATGCAACCCACCAGCTGCCGCCACAGGTCGTCGAACAAATGGTCCAACACTGCCTGGCGGCGGCACCCGTAGGGCGAGACGGGAGGCATGCAGCCGCGCCTCGGGCACGGCTCAGGGAAGCCTCGCTCTTTCTCGTCCTCCAGGCTGATGCGGTCAAAGGCCAGGTACTCCTCCATGTTGCCCTCCACCTCGATCACTCTGGGAGCGGAGTCCCTCGCGCTTAAAAGCCCGTTTAGTTCAGCTGAGTTGGAATTGAGCAGGGCTGCGCTCCGACCCAGCACATTCAACCTTAAACCCACAAAAAAGAAGAATGAATGAATGAAGAAATGAATACATAAAAAGATAAAGCAGATAGAAAGCAAAGCAAAAATTCACTCTGTACTGTCGTCGTCTTCCTCAGCCTGATGGGACGTCGATGGGCCACCACTGGAGCTGTTGCCGATCGTCCCTGAGCTTGCGTACCACTGAAAGCCTTCATCGCTGGGACACACCAGCTGAGTGCCCAGGATTCTGAGTTACAAAAACACAAGTGATAAGAAACTATTTTAGAATTTAATGAAAGGATGAATTGCTATTTCCAGACGGGCGAGATCCAAACCGAAGATGAGGGAAGCGCGTGGCCCACTGCTGACACTCCTCCTGTAGCCTCGGAAGTATCCCTCTCCCGCTGCTTTTGCCCTCGTACAACTCTTTGTCAATCTCGTCAAACATTTGCTGCACTTGGCGGGAAGCCGCCTTGTCGAACTCCTGCGATGAAGAAGAGCGATTATTTGGTGCTTGTTAGTGTGCAACTCCAATCTTCCGTCGACAGTTTGTACAGAATAGGATGCTTTTGTTTCATACGAAAGTGCCAGAAGGGCACAAAAAAGACATAGAAGATCAAGCTGAGTTGGAAAATACACAAAATCCTCCCACAGAGTTTTGTTTCTTAGAAGCAGTTGGAGGAAGTTGAACTAAATAAAATATTGAGCTCTTGGAAAAAAATGTTTACAGGACCAACTGTGCCTACAAACAATACCCAGCAGGCGCAGGCCTTGTGAATACCCAGAAGCAGGAGACAAACAAAGCAACTTGCACACTATATAGCCTAAGAATGTCAATCAAACATCTAATTAAAATTTCACAATGTGCATCTGGTGAGGATTCTTTTTTCTCTGTGACTACAGGACGCGACAGTGTAGTGAAGAAGCAGAGTCTTACATCGTAGCCCCAAGAAAAGACAGAACTCCTCTCTGTGGAGACGCCGGTGCCTGTGGAGCTGTGGATGCCCGACCAGGACCGGCTGGAGTCCACAGAGATGACGGTCGGACAGTCAGACGTGCTGGAAGCACCAGATGTCTCAGCGCTATGTAAAGAGGATTGGTTTAGTGTTAGTCTGGTCTGGGTTTTTTGGTTGATCAAATAATCAGAGGCAGGGTTTCCCAGTGGAAAAGAAAGGGTAAATGTCAACGTGATAGAATATTCTATCAAGCTGCTCTCATTAGTTATTCTTTTAGCTGCACATCTGAAGGAGGCAACACGATATCGATTAATGTACGCAGTTTCGCATTTCAAGAACTCTTTCTTGGCTCCGCAGGCGTGAGGCTGCCTTACCTGTTGCGGATGGAGACGATCTCCTCCACGTCATCGAGGGGGCACAGAGGGGTTTGGCCGTATGCCTCCTCGGGCAGAGGATGGTGGTCAAGGCTGCTGCGAGACAGGCCGCGGCTGCACAGTAAAACATAGTCAATAAATATTGTGTACCATGAATCAATCCATTTTCTATACTGGAGCCCATTCCTGCTGACTTTGGTCGAGACAATTGGGGTACTCAATGTACCCCATTTAGATATTGTAGCCAACTTAGGCTGTAAATATATAAAAAAATAAATTAAAAAAATTATGTGAAAATCATGTACGGTAGTAACTGAGTGTATCTTCTTGTTCCATTTGACACTTTCAACCCTTAGTTCAATGCGCGCTGTTCGTATCCTCGAAACATGGTAAACCGAGGATCCCGTCCAATTTAATGATACAATACAATGTTTGCGTCCACTATTTTAATTTAAATATGAGAAAACTGATTTCAGACAGACATGATTTTGACATTATTGTTATAGTTACTCTTGTTTGCCCCTCGTAGTGATGAAGGATTGTAATGATGCTAACACAATTATTGTTAGTTAGCCATGTTTCGTACTTACATCTCTAGCTTGTGCGATACAGGTCTCCTGTTGTAACGTGAAATCATTCTCCTTCCCACCGTGGCTAAAGGCTCAAGTCCTCTCCTCGCCTCCTCGTCCCCGCATCTTGAACCCGCTGCTTAGGCGGAGCAATAAAGGAGACATCTCCATAAAAGCTAACCTGGCTTCCGAACGCGGAAGATAACGTTATGTAGCGGCTACACTTTGCGGCTTAGCTAACATGGCACCGACGCCGTCGCTATTTCCTCAAAGAAATTCGCTTCCTATCATTGCTACGTTAAAAATTATGTTTGACAGTCACCTATCTCTTCAGTTTACACTTTACACCCATTAATGTCACGCTATCTTTCCTAATGTGAACGCCTATTTTACTGGCGTTAGCACCGCCAACAATACGGCTGTCATGGTTACGCTATGTGGCTTACTCGACACGGGATCCGCGTTTGACTACAACTCCCGGCATTCATTACGACGATGCGCTTCTAAAATATGCCCGCCTGCCGTTGGTATATTTCGCTTTAGAGTTCTACGCTTATTTGATTTAGAAAATAAAGCAACGTTCTCAAAAAGCATTCCAATATTCCATTATGATTATAGCTATAATTATAGAAGCAAAAAAAAAACATGATTATTTTGAAGTACAAGAAACGATTTAGGTCACGTTGATGTCATTGTAGGAACTTTTTCTTTTCGACTTGGCGAGTCGAGGAGGTTTAGCAGTAGGACGCACGACAATGAGGAGTGGAAATGGCGTGATAGAAGCGTAAATAAAAGTAGCAACATTAATTAAACTATCGATATTAAAAAACGTCTTAAAAATAATTCAAGGTAGGATTAATAGTTTATTATGTGTGGTGAAATTTGCACATTCCACTTGTGATCTACTTAAAATCTTTTCCCCGCAGGGATTCAATTACAGTGCAGCAAGCAATGGATTTCCTCCAGAGGAGAGTTGTCCAGGAGGATGCGGTCCAGTACAAACTCTTTCTGACGCAGCCGGTGCAACACACCGATGAACATCTCTCGCGTCTTGTGGAAGAGATCCTTGCAAAAATAGCGCCTCTGTCCATGCAGTATATTTGGCAGAATCAGTCATTTAATCTAAAGTATTACCCTGAAAAAGGTAGGAGTGCTATCCAACCTTGGCTTGTCGTCCACACTGCTTGATATTTTTTACTGTTTAGGGGGTGTTCCGGCTCATATCGGTGGCAGCACCCAGTTTGGTGACAATGTGGAGGACGAGTGGTTCATTGTTTACCTTCTGAAGCAAATTACAGAAGCTTTTTCAGAGCTTGCTGCAAGGTGGGAAAATCCCCATTTTACTTGGCTTTTTAATTTTATTTATTTGTTTATATATTTGTATGTCTTTGGACAGAGTTGAGGACAACGATGGTGAATTTCTTCTAATCGAAGTAGCAGATCATCTCCCTAAATGGTTGGATCCGGACTCAAGTGAGAACAGGGTGAGTGTTTGGGGTGAGGTGTATTCAAGTACAACTGTTGGAAATCTCATGATCAGACTCATAAAAATGCTCTGATACGACGGTGTTCGAAAGCAGCCTGACATAACAGTTCCAATTGTTTTACTTTTGCCAGGTGTTCATCTACCGAGGCGCGTTGCATCTCCTTCCACGCCCTTCGCGCTCCAATCCGACAGGGATCCCGAAGGATGTGATACCGAGTGTTCAGCAGGCTCTGGCGCTACTCTCCTCGCAGCCAGAAGCATGCCGGGCAAGCCCCAAGATTACTTGGGCGCTGGATAAGCGGCTTGACGGGTGAGAGGCCATTAACGTTTAGTCTGTCGTAAATCAACCTCTTATTGCATAGGAGAAATTCCTTCAAGTGAGATGCCTTTAGTTTTGTCTTGATTTGGGTGCACACATTGCCTTTTGTCACATACAAGAGCAGCAGATTGTGTCCTTCACAGAGGACACAGCAAAATGAGACGCAGCTGGCTGTGTTGTTCGGAGATCATTTAGATAATGAATAAAGGCGTTAGCGCACTCTCGGAGAAGGATTAGCTCTTTAGGTGGGGCGTGCACATACAATTACCAAGCCTAAATTGAGCTGACAAAGGCCCAATTATCGGATGTCTGTGAAAGATTATCCTGAGCGATTGTCCTTTGGTGTGTGAGGAGGGATTTTAGTTTCTCCCCTGACCTGCCTGGAAAACAGTTAGGGCAGGCAATCCCAGTTGTTATATCTCAAAATCACTTTTATTCACGTTTAGATATCCGGAGAAGATTGGAGCCAGCCAGCACCGCGCCCACTGCTTCGTACCGGCGGGGGTGGCTGTGGTTTTGGCGCAGAGGCCCGACCTGGTGGCCCCCGCCGTGTCCGCCTTTTACCTGCGGGACCCCGTCGACCTCCAAGCATGCCGAAATTTCAATCACTTCCCTCCCGTCACGCGGGTCTTAACCTCAGTACGTTTAATAGCGAACGGGATTTAGCAACGCTACCACCCGGTCGTTCACTTTGAGATGCCGCGTGTTCTTTCAGGTGACGTTCACTCGCTGCCTGTACGCTCAGCTGCAACAGCAACAGTTTGTGCCGGACAGGAGGAGTGGCTTCTCCATGCCCGCACGCTCCGACTCCCTGTACAAAGCGCACGAGCTGGGCATGAAGCTGGTGAAACAATATTGTGGATATTGCCTCATTGGTATCACTGGAGACAAATAGTGACCACTGTGTACGTGTGTCCCAGGCTCATGGTTTCGAGATCCTGTGCTCCAAGTGCAGGCTGCCGTCTTCAGAGGGAGACTCGTCGGTCAGTTGTAACCCTGAGTGGAAAGGGTTCCTGCAAAGTCTGAAGCGCAACGGTTACTTCCGGGTTAGTCTGGCTCGTCCAATGGCAACATGAATGCACGTGTGACCCGTGAAAATAATTAAAATGTCCTGTTTGAACGCAGGAAGAGCTGGAGGGTTCGGCACGTTTCAGACAGCTGATGACATCGGCGGAAAATTTCTTTAAACAGTCGGTCGCCTCAAAATCCGGGTGAGCAAAACATTTTTTATGTGTTAGTTATCTAATCTGTAATGTCTGATCATGAACTGGCACGTCTTGCAGTGACATATCTCCAGGGGAAGAGGTTCTTCAACTGCTGAGCTCCTGTGGTCCCATCAACGTTGAGGAGTTGAGGAAACAAGAGGCGCAGCTTCCCCAAGAGGACAGTGAGTGCAATCTCCAAGCTACCGTTTTTGTGTTTTGTTTTTGAACCAGGTGTCTGAATAACACATTCAACTTAAGATCAGATGTTAACAGTATGTTTCTTCGTGGCCATCTTCAGGTGACAATTGGTTGAACGTCACCGCCCAGGATCTGGAGAGCATGCTTGAGGAAAGGGCCGGGTCCAGACCGGACCTCGTATCTGCCAAACGTCCTCAGCCCGTCAAGCATGAAGAAGACGCCAAGAGTACAGCGACGGAGGACAGCAACGAAGAAGTGGAAGCCGGTTACAGTCTGGTGGGGGTCAGCCAGAAGATGACGCAGTTCCTCAATGCTAAGTCGTCGTACTTGGGGGCCGAGTTGCCGTGGTGAGACCCGTCAGCTGATGCACTGATTCTGAAGCGCTATGATAATGGGCTCCCTCTAGTGGCGCCCAATTGAATCGTTGCCGAAGTATAGTTCAGTTGTATTTATTCTCCATTTGATTGAATGAAGCGATGTGTTTATAGGTGGTACTTGAAGTAAACAGTTTGGGATCCACTGAGATCATGTCCTAAATATTCACTTATGTCTTTTATCACAGGAACTGTTCAAGCAACAATCCTTTCGCCTTCGACATGCCAACCCTCATCAAAGAAATGGAACAAATATTAGGTACATCGTTTGTTTTGAAACGTCTTGCTCACTTGACTTGAATCTGTCTTCTTTTTTCTTTAGACGTAAGTGATGAGGAAACGTTAGATTCCGACGATCTTGACGAAGATGAAGAGGATGAAGACTTAGAAGAGGTACCTGCCGGTCCTGCAGAGATGAATGGGATCGAGGCTTTGGACACACTTAAAGGATACATGGACCAGATGGACCAAGAGCTGATGAACACTCACATCGGGCAGAGCTTTAATCAGACGGTAAGAACATGGATGGATAGGTAGTTGTTGCATATTCAGAAGTTCATCCCTTCTTAGTCTACAGATGTGAAAATGGCGAAAAGTAGAAAATAGGAAGTTGCATGAGTAACTGAAAAAAAAAACCAGATGAAACCTTCTCGTCCTATACGCAGACGGCTCCATCAGCCCCACCACCTGCCGCAGAGGGCCTCTCACGCCCGACCGCAGCGGCGGAGGATGAGGAGATCCAGCCTCTTGACTTGGACCTCAACCTGCTTACCAACCTTATGGAGTCACTCAGCTCCCAGGAAGGGCTGGCCGGACCCGCCTCCAACCTCCTGCAGAGTCTGGGGGTACACCTACCCCCAAACTCGGACCGCCCATAGTAGGCGCCGCGTCCTAATTAAGGAGGAAACTGTCGTAACTCAAAGTGAAAGCATGAATCAAGATTTTCCACCTTTCCAGCTGTATCTGCTTCCATGATGAATACAACTCTCTGAGGCTGACCTTTTAATAAAATAATGTGTAGAAATATCACTGTAAATATTATTTACATTTGATATGCTGAAACCCAATAAATATTTTTGCAATCAAAGTGCATCGTGTCTTTCATTGAAAAATGTTGGCCGCAGTTTTGGCCCTCAGTGACATCACCGTTTTTCCATTCCCTGATCCATTAATCAGAGCTGTACACAGTATATTTAATGATGTATTTTATTTTTCAATCCGTTTGTCATTCATTCAATAAATATCAACAGATAGTAGGAATAAAACCTCAGTGACTGAGGTAAATAAATAATAAATAACCTTGAGGAAATGCCAGTCTGTCTAAAACCACAGCAGCTGTACAAAGGGCTGCAGCAGTTCCCCAGCCAAGTGTAACAGCGCCGCAGCCAGCGGTGAAATGCACAACGCCGACATAACCATGACGAAATTGAGGAGCGTGCCCAATAGCAAAATGGCCAGCAGGTAAGCGTGGAAGAGCAGGCTGTGCCAGCTGGCCCGACTCAGCACCAACAGGGGGCCTTCCGGGTGCAGGGTCCACAGGAGGCCCAGCAGCCAGCACTGGTTGACCAGCGATGCGTAGTAGATGTCCAAAGCCGAGAACCGGCGGTCGGCCTCGGACACTTTAGACAGCCAAGTCAGGGAGAGGCTGAGGAGCATGACGGCCAAAGGCGCATACATGTACTCAAGAGGCTCCACGACTGATAGACCATGCCTGGCTGTGAGAGGGAACCAAAAACATTGGAGTAGAAGGATTTTAACCCAAAGTAACTAAGAACATTTAAATGTAAGTTGAGTTACCTGTGCAGACCAGAGACGACCCAGTCAGGATGGAGACAAGGACAAGGGTGTGGCCAGAGGGCGGCGCTGTTAACTTCAGCGCAAAGCTCAGGCCCATCGTGATGAGAGGCAGCGGCTGCAGGACGAGCGAAAATAGGCCCGAGTCGGAGCTGTTAGCCTCGGCCCACATGGCCAGCACGGCGTGGACGCTGTTACAGATAGACGGAACCAAGAGACGCTCTGCAAGTGGACGACTGAACCGCCTCAGTGGCGCCACTCCCAGGAGGTGAAGAAGATTGAAGAAGAACACTGATGACAGAACCTGGAAAACAAAGTTTGCAGTTGTGTAGAACGACACAGCACCACACAGAAACTTCTGGCAATGTTTCGGTTCCTCCTTTAGCTTAATTAAAGGAGCACAATTGATATTCACAGATGGCGGATTTAATGGAGCACTGAGGCAAACGTAAATGGAACCCGGCAGATGGCGTGTCGAATAATGACGTTTGAACTTTAACAATCTCAGCGGGAGTGTGATGCGAATTACAAGGTCGCTGTAGCTCTCAACCGAAATGTGATTTACAACATTTTGCAGATTGCTAGCATTGCAAAGGCTTATGTATTCTTTTAGGCCAAATGAACTTGACCAATCAAATGTCATTCCTTCATGGAAATTAGCGTACATCTTTCATTACCATGGCAACTAAAGGCGGAGCTAGGTAAGCAACGACAGAGAAACATGCAACAATTTGTATTCACATTTGTTAACAGTTCAACCTTGAGTGCGCTATTTGTGCTACTCAATGCTGCACATTTTGTTTGCCCACATACCTTCCACGGTTAATTCTCACCCTCCGCTCAAGGTTCGTTTCACTGATTGTCCCTCACAAGCCTCACTCATTTGCATCCACCTTTGCCACTTGCACGCAAAGACTTTGAAGCATTCCGTTAAACCCGCACCCAACCTTGCCCTTTGGCGGTACAGCAAATACTGATGAATGAGCGTGTGTCTATGTTTGCTATTAATTAATAGTTAATACCAACCTGGCCAAAGCAGAGCGCCACCGCGTACGGGTAGTGGTACTGCGGGAGAAAGATGCCGGCCACAAACGAGCGGAGCCCGACGGCCAAGCCATACAAGAAGATGACCGCTGCACAGAGAAAGGGCAGCAGGGCCTTCAGGGCCTGGTTGGAGGAGAAGGTCGTCAGAGTGAAGGAACACCATCTCCAACTCCTCCACCTTCCACAACACACATTAACAAATAGAGCAGTTCATTAACTAAAGCGTTTTTGTTCTTTTTGTGATTCACAAAAGAACACTTCGGTATTAATAAGTACTTTTTATTGGTTAGAAAAGTTACATAAATGGTTTGGTCATACGGTATAGAAGGTTAGTCAATTTCAGATCAGATCATTAAAATTAGGATTACATTTTTCTTCAATGGAACTTGATGATTTCGCCACCGTTGTATTTATCAAGGTAACCTTTGAGAGTTTGCTATAGTTCAGTCACGATAAATACTTGAAAACAAAAAGAACATGAAGATACAGAGCTACCTTTCAGACAAGAGGCACATTGGCATTCTGCGCAAGGTCATTGACCGGGAATGCGCTGGGGTCTTATCTAGAGTCAGATGTGGCAAAAGAGAAAATCACACAACACTCCGAACAAATGCAGAGATTTGTTCAGCTTAGCCATTCTGTATTTCCAGTTCACCACCTGGCATGTAAAGCCAGACATTGTTTAACCGTCTGATTTATTCCATTCAGAAATAGAAAGTGTAAAACCAAACGGAGTGATTGATTATGGCAAAGGTAGTTAACTCACCATCTGACAGTCCTCCAAAGTCACATTTCACTTGCAGACTGTGATCATCAAAATTACAAATAAGAAATGTTTCGGTGAAGCGTTTTCACTGGAGAGAACGAGGCGCCCTTCTGACATGCTCTGCTGCCTCTTTCTCCTCGCTCCTCATGCACTTGAATTGTCCAGATGGACTTTGGTCCAGCTTTGTTTGTTCCCCTCATTACATAAACAATTGTGAATAGCCAGTCATGGAGTGTCCCTTTGGCGGATGGAACAGATAAAAGTGACGTCATTCGTGGATTGTCTACTTCTACTACTATGTGTTGAATGACACATTTTTAAAGATAAGGCCAAGTCAAAGCTGCTCCTGTAGCAGTCACTGTTATAGATTTTTTCCGCTCTGACTTCACTGATGCAGGAGAGTAAAACAAATGGTTTTGTTTCTCTCGGCTTTTCGACATCTGTTTGTGACATTCACATCCACCTCCACTGTTGTCCCTGCGCCCACTTAAGCCAAAATGGTAAAGTAAACACTCTTGTGCAGGGTGGGAGTCATATTTGTCACAGTGCAAATCTTTTTTTTTTTTTTTCTGGAACTACGATAATGATTGCAAACCTATGAACCGTGCACACCTTGTACTCCGAACTATTGACATGGCTGAGTCTGAGCCTCTCCCTGATGAGAAACACCCAGGAGTACTCGCCAGGCAATCGCAGGGCACACACTAGAAACAGTTGGGTCAAAAATAAATGTCATGTTCCCAATTATGTTGGTTCTGCTCTCAGTGTTGCATCTAGTTCCTGGAGACATTTAATTAGTTTTGAATCACTCCAAGTCGGCGGCATTGGCTAGCATGTCCGCCTCATAGTTCAGGGGTTACGGGTTCGATTCCACCTCTGGCCCTCCCTGTGTGGAGTCTGCATGTTCTCCCCGTGTCTGCGTGGGTTTCCCCCGGGGAACTCCGGTTTCTTCCCATGTCCCAAAAACATGCTGATTGAGCACTCCAAATTGCCCATGGGTGTGAGTGCGTGTGTGACTGGTTGTTTGTCTCTGTGTGCCCTGTGATTAGCTGGCAACCAGTTCAGGGTGTCCCCCGTCGACTGCCAGATGACTGCTGGGATAGGCTCCAGCACGCCAGAAAATGGATTGATAGATCACTCCCTTTGTGCATTTGGTCGCTGGGTCTGCAGTGTGGATTTACCTGCCTTCATCCATCTTAATTTACTCCTTACTGATTCCTTCCTTCCCCGATGACTATGTGAGAGGGGCGGGGCACACCTTGGACTGGTCAGACAAAGAACCACTCACACAACATTATGCTCATAATCTTTAATGAACCAAACATATCGTTTTTGGGGCCGTGGGAGAAAAGACACGCACACTGGAGCACCTGAGCTGAGATTCAAACCCAGAACCTCTTGACCACAAATCCACTATGCCGCCGGAGTTAAGAGACTTCTGCAAGTAACCAAATTACTTCCTGAATTACTGCCAGATGCCGCTTGTTACGATTTACTGCATCCAAAATACACGTTGAAATTATCCTCACAGTTGACTGTGCGCACACACTCACGTTTGCACGTAACTCCACCCAGTTGCGCGGAGGAAGGAATTCCCTCCCACCAGACACGTTTTGGGTTTGCAGGGATTTTTCTGGAATGTGGGATAACTCGGAAGTCTCTATTACCAAACGGTGTCCAGAAAAAAATAATGATTTCCAAAATATCAATTAACACAGTTTTTTTTTAAGTGGCCCAGTCAAGTTATAAACATGTGGCACGGTACGGTTACTCTGTGATTTAAAAACCCCAAAGTAGTGCTCTCCCAGCATGCATGATGACACCTCCCCTGAAGATTCGAAACGACGGCCCCCTCGCAAGACCTGAGGAGGCTGGGAAGCATGTGAGAGTCTGCACGTAGTCCTTTTAGGTCTTGGCTTGTCCACCCCAAAAAGCAGACGTCTAACAGTGCGTCGGGACATCTCGTCAAATAGGGCCACCGACACCACTCTCGAATTTCTGCGTCTACCTTCGCTCGCTTGACTGCACCACCGAGCCTACTGAACACTCGGACACTTTTCTACAACCACGATGTATTTTATCAGGTAAACGTTGTCATTAATGATACTTAGACGACTGTCACAATAGTTTGTTTACCAATGCCAATTACGCACTTTCACATTGCAGCTCTGCGTGCCTTTAAGCTAGGCTACGCTGTAGCTAGCTGGCAACTTTGTTCATCTTCATTAGTTCAGTTACGATTTGGAGTAATTATACCTAATTAAACGTAAGAATAAAAATGTGTCGGTGTATAATGTGGTAACCTAGACAACGTGGACTGCGACGGCCACTGAAATTCCTGTGCTAGATTGTGCGCTGCTAGATGTTTTTTAAGCCACTTGCATTTCAATCAGTCTGTACAAACGTCTCAAAGCGTTATTCAAGGTTACGTAGCCGAGTCATTTTTATGTTGGTTTCGAGTGTCATCTCTGAGCTGAACGCTAGCTCATCTGATGCTAAAAGCTAACAGTCGTCTTATTACAGTTTCCTCGCAAGGAAAGCAAAATTGGTTTGTAAACCAAAGATGTCGGGTTAATTTAAAAGCCACTCGGTCGTTTTATGCTTATTTATTGAAGTGCGGCATTTGTAATGGGTAATGTTTATCCAGCAAGGCTCCCAATCTCTGCGGCGGGGAGGGGCGAAGACGTGGCAGTCCTCTTCCATTCACATTCGATGAGAAGTTCACACAAGGGGACGCAGCACGTTTTTTTGTTGAAGCAAATTAGTGTATTATTGGTTTAAAGTTGTCAAACATGATTTTTAAAATGTTTTATGACCCTAGGATTCTATTCGACCAATTTCTTACTTTTGCTGGTTTTCATTTAATGGCGTAGCATAATCAGGGAAAATGACAAACTAAGTACAAATGAATATAAAATAAAATATATGTTTTATCCATCAAGTACAACATATTGCGATCCAGGACTCGTGTTTCATTGCCTTGTGTCCCAAAGCTTCTCTCTGCACTGTCTGATTTGCAGTGGCAGTGATTATAATGATTTTATAAGCATTATTCTAAATGAAAACATTGTAAAACTATCGTCGTGTGTTGCTAACAGAGGTTCACCCTTTTCACCTCTGTTACCAACACATGACGATAGTTATTTCCTATGTTTCCTACAAGGTAAAAAAAGAATCCAGCTCTGTTTTTATTTTGCCCTGCTGCTGACCTAAATCAAAAAGCCACATGAAGTCTTATTTTCTCTGGCAGCTTGTCCGTGTGGCAGAACCTGTCTGAACCTGCGTCTGTCATGCTTCCAGAATAACCTTTTGAATATTTTGAGTGTTTTCTTACGGCGTTTCAAAGTTTGTATTTATGTTTGCCATCCAAATTATGTGCTGTTAACTGCAGGTTGACTTTGTCACACACAGTGGCATAGTGTGACTGGTTGAGATCATTTCCGCATCGTTGCTTGTGCTTATTTTGTGGAGGGTCACATGTAGTCAGTCTCAGCTGCCATTGACCCAATTGGTCAACTGCGGGAACTCTCAGGCCCGACATGTCGGGAGTCAGTCAGCCATTAGGAAATTTGGCTGTCACCACACATGCCGGGCTTTTGGTTCCTCCTTTTTTTTTTGTTCAGTTAGTTGTTATTGTACAACTATCCCACAATAATAGTTTTTATTCAGCTGGCTTTTTTTCCTTGGTTCCGCTCCACCCTGCAGTTCAGTAAGAGGAAAAATAATGGTGCCCAACGTGTTTCTTCACATCAAGGCCCAGGCTTTGGGATGTCATGGTGCACATTTTGCATCGAAATTCATTTGGAATTTGAAAAATGAGCCTGTCACAACCTGCCCCGGAGAGGAACTATGATCCAACATCCTATCACACGCCTTCCTGCCAGGTCCAATGACCAATGAGTTTATGATTTGATTGATGATTTTTTTTTTTTTTGGGGAGACTACAGAAGATGTATTGAACTTGACAGTAGAACCTCAAAAACAGTAGAAAAGATAATACCTCATCCTCAATGGTTCTTTTTGGTAATGTTTTTTTTGTTTTTATCCATCTCTCCACAGGAAGCTGCTGCCATGTTGGTGTTTCCTGTTGCTGAGCTGTCAGCCGTCACTGTCAGTCCAGGACTTTTATACCTCCATAGGTAAAAGATGTAATGTTTCTGACATGAGATGCCATGCGTGACCATGTGTGTTAATATTGTGTGTGTTGCTCAGGCCAAATGACAGATCTGTTGTTCACCGAGAAAGACCTGGTCACATCCCTCAAGGACTATATCCAAGCTGAGGAGAACAAGTTGGAGCAGATCAAAAAGTAAGCCGTCTGACATCGCCGCAACACCTTGCGAGTGTAGAGCTAATGTGCGTTTTTTGTCAGGTGGGCTGATAAACTGGAATCTTTGACGGCGGAAGCCATACAAGACCCCGAGGGCTTCCTGGGCCACCCGGTCAATGCCTTCAAGCTGATGAAGCGGCTCAACACAGAGTGGAGCGACCTGGAGAGCCTCGTCCTCAGCGACACTACAGACGGTTTGGGAATAATAGCGCTGCTTCGTCTTTGCTAGCTTTCGTGTGCTTACATCATTTCCTGTCTTCCGTGTCAGGTTTTATTTCCAACTTGACCATCCAGAGGCGGTACTTCCCGACTGATGACGACCAGACTGGCGCGGCCAAAGCTCTCCTCCGATTACAAGACACCTACAAACTGGATGCCAACACCATCTCCACAGGAAACCTTCCTGGTCAGCACTTGCATAAATGAAATCTGACTTAAATGTTGCCAAACTTCAAACGTAATGGAGATTAAAAAAAAAAAAGACCATTCATAATTGTTTTAATTACATCCTGGCTGATATTAGACCTTTTAAAAAAATAAACAGGCCAATTTTTACAGATTCTTCTTTCTTTTGCAATGGTAAACAAATACTAAAGGAAAAAAAAAAACAGGCCGATTTTTCTTTCTTTTCATCATCATCATCGATTTAAAGTCCGTTTTCCAGGCGCCGCTGGGTTTCTTTTGCAATGGTAAACAAATACTAAAGGACAATTAATAAGTTGTTTTATCTATTTATTATGTATTTTCTGGATTATTTTTGATTATTGTGATTTCAGTCTGCCACATATTAAAACTGACCTCAATCCAATTGTTTGTAGAATACATAAAATGGCAGCAAAACACTTTTAATCGACTTACTTCAGCAGAGCTCCCACAAAATGGCAAAAAAATAATTGGAATATCGTTTGTCTCTGTTTGTGCTCTTGTGCAATCATGTCAATATCCCCGTGCGCACATCAGGAGCGAAGCACAAGACTCTCATGACAGCCGAGGACTGTTTCGAGTTGGGAAAGATCGCCTACTCGGACGTGGACTACTACCACACGGAGCTATGGATGGCGCAGGCCCTGAAACAGATCAACGATGGCGAGGAGTCCACCGTGGAGATGGTTACTGTGCTGGACTACCTCAGCTACGCTATCTACCAGCAAGGGGAGTTGGAGCGCGCCCTGGTGTACACCAAGAAGCTCCTTGAACTCGGTTAGTCCCTGAACCAGAATGTCAGCTGAACAAAACCGATGCGGTGATATTTTAAAAACTGCTCTTCAGTTGACTTGGAATGTAATTACAGCACAGTTTAAGATATCTTCGTTTGACAGCAGTTGCATTCGCCCCCCCAAACATTCAGATCCAGAACATCAGCGGGCCAAAGGCAATGTGAAGTACTTTGAGTTCCAGCTAGAGAAACAGAGAAAGGCGAAAGCAGAGGAAAGTGCCATTGAGAAGGAGCCTGAGAAGAAAGAGGTGCCAGTCAAGAAGGAGAAGAAGCAGAAGAAGGACAGGAATTCCTTCACTCTAATGCCGGAGAGGAAGAAGTACGAAATGCTGTGTCGCGGGGAGGGCATCAAAATGGTGAGATGGAATTTTAGATTACAAAAATATGCTCATGCTCGAAGGACATTTTGGTTTTGAACTTGTTTTTCTTCACTCCAAAGACTCCCCGTAGGGAAAGCCGGCTTTTCTGCCGTTACCATGACAACAATCGCAACCCCTTCTACGTGCTGGGACCGGTCAAGCAGCAAGATGAGTGGGACAGCCCGTACATTGTCCGCTTCCTCAACATCATCTCTGACAAGGAAATCGACAAGGTCAAAGAGCTGGCCAAGCCGAGGGTAAGTCTCAAAAGTCGGCTTGTTTTATTGTTATTGTTGCAAAAGGCAACTAATGCGTTTTACTAAGTCACTTAGTTGTGAAACTCTTCTTTGTTTGTGTTTTCTTGTATGTGTTATACCGCCACTTAGTGGCTAAAGTGTGCACTTCAGCAGGAGCCCAATATGGGGCTGGAATTAAACACAGTAAACCCCCTCCATCGTGGGTTCCATGTTCGCGATCCCGCTATTGCGCTGATTTGACACTATTTTGGACTAACACTCATTTATATTTGGCGTAATTCCGTTGTCAAGCACTAGATGGTTAAGTTTGAAATAAATTTAAAAGAAGAACACATATTTTAGCCCAGGCCAGCCACAAGGCCAACGCAAAATAGCTGCTCTTGTGGTCATGGCATCGGGGAGAATAGCGTGTAAACACACACACACACATGGCCATGTGTGTGTGGTAAAACCTCTGCCTGGCTTCACAGCTGCGCAGAGCCACCATCTCCAACCCCACCACGGGAGTGCTGGAGACGGCGCCTTACAGGATCAGTAAAAGGTAAGTTTCATCCAGGGTTCGCCACAACAGAGGAGGAAAGCGCAGATGGAGGAAGTGGCATTGCCCCTCTTCCCTTCTTCCTCTTTTTTTTTTTTTTCCTCCTGCTATAGTTGATATTAACATACGTAGTTGCTTTGTCATGAGCCCGGAGTTGTTTCAGAGGCAAAATGGCGTGAGTGGTCGTGCCTCATGAAACAAACTCTCTGGGCTATTTTGAAGCAGTAACGTTGACATTTAGTGACTCTCTCTGCTCTTCTCTTTCTCTCCCTCCTTCCTCCTCCACCTCCTCCTCCTCTCTTACTGCTTCTCTTTCCGTCCACCCTCTGCATCCACCTCGCGGCGGGGAACCCACTTAGTTAAGGCGAGCCACGGTGCATGACCCCCAAACTGGGAAGCTTACTACAGCCCTATACAGAGTCTCCAAGAGGTAAGGGGAACAGGTCGAAGCAACTCCTTGCAGCTTGGCTCAAAATGAAAAAATGTCAATGGTGCTCGTTTGAGACTATTGCATTGTCACAACTCTTGTCTCAGGCTGGAATTGGCTCGGCCAACACTTTTTACGAGAAGCGCAGAATGAATATTTCTTTTGTCACGAATCTCTACTCTGCAGCATTCCTTCATGAGCTGATCACAGCTGCTGTAGTTCTCCTACGCACTCTCAGGCTCCATATCAGCAAGTCAAGCCAGACAATTCAAAGGCAAGATCAAATACATGGCTAGCTTGATACTAGCTAGCTAGCTCTATAGATGGCGAAAGCATAGACCATTAACATGGTATTAATGTGCTGCAATTATAGTGGTGTCCATTAAAAGCAACTGTAAATAATGTGAAGTGATTTGGAGGACAGTGCCAATTAAACAGTTACTTTTCATATTTTCATTATTTATATATTACTGGCATATTTTTCTTAACTTTACCACTCCCCAGTTTTTGTATTGACTTTGCAATTTCTTTTTACTGGTTTTCCCCACATTAAAAACCTCTTAGTTGTTTACCTAAGGCAGGAAATTTGTGCATGTTATTGGCAAGAATGTTCAAGGAATGTGGAGTGGAATGTGAATTTGACCTTCTGGTGAACTCACTGTGCAAGACACATAAGGGAACGTCTTGCTTGGCTAAAGAGTCACAGAGTCATGAAGGAAATGCAAATGACGTGCTACCTTCTTACAACACCAAAATGCCTGGTGTGAAATTTTTTCAGAAATATTTTGAATAATGTTCATCTAGTGTCAACCCTAAACTAGTCTGCGCAGTTATTAAAATCGCTCTCAACCCTGAAACCTGAGCTGATTGGAGATTCTGAATCTTGGGCCTTTTTTTTTTTTTTTTTTTTTTTTTTTTTCCCCTTCAACTCTCACGTTGCCCCCTGTGCTCCTATGTTTTTTTTTTAAATTACTTTCTGTTTCCTTCAGCATGCAACGTCTCTCTGCTCGCTCGTTCATCGAGACTCTGTTTACCGCCGCCTGGAATCGTTGCCGATGCTTCTTTCTCACCCAGCCTCGCTCTGTTCCAGTGCTTGGCTCACAGGCTATGAAGATCCCATCATTGAAAAGATTAACCAGAGGATCGAGGATCTCACTGGTTTGGAAATGGACACAGCAGAAGAGCTGCAGGTGGCAAATTACGGCGTCGGCGGTCAGTACGAGCCCCACTTTGACTTCGGAAGGGTATGTCCACACACACCTCGGGATGTTTTCAACGCCAGAACCTGACTTTGATTGTGTCGTCTCAGAAAGACGAGCCGGACGCCTTCAAAGAGCTGGGAACGGGCAACCGCATAGCAACGTGGCTCTTCTACGTGAGTCTTGACATTCATACCCGCCCTATGCATCATTATTTTGATGAACAACCGAGGAGTGTGGTGGAAAAATAATTGAAGCGCTGAAGTTGTTTTCCCTTCTTGTTGTAGATGAGTGACGTGGCAGCAGGGGGCGCCACAGTATTCCCAGATGTCGGCGCATCGGTTCAGCCTCAAAAGGTTCCCATTGCCACATGACTGACTGTCAATATTGAATGCTTGCACAAAAGCAAGCGTGTGTTGTTATTGTTTAATTAAATCAAATAAATTGATTCAAGTGTGTGAGGCCAGCTGGACTGCTGGCTTTAAAACTCTCGGGAGGTCAAAGCTCCATTTAAATTTTAATGTGTTTTATGATTTTGTATTGATTTATGCTCAACAGTCCATCTGGGGGTGGGGGGAGTGGTGTTAAGGTCAAATTAGTTTTTTTGATGATCCGTGTTTGTGGCTTATGTGTGTTGTCTTTTGTCGTCAGGGAACTGCAGTGTTCTGGTATAACCTCTTTCCCAGCGGGGAGGGGGACTACAGCACGCGACATGCTGCTTGTCCCGTTTTGGTGGGCAACAAGTGGGGTGAGTTCCTCGAATGGAAAGAGCAGAAGCAAAGTGGATGAATATGAGTAACATTTGGTTTGTTCCTTCCTGCTCTTTTAGTATCAAACAAATGGATTCACGAACGGGGCCAAGAGTGGCGGCGACCATGTGGGCTAAATGAGACTGATTGATTGGAACCGAAAACCCCCCCCAGCAGTCCCGCTCCACCTCCTCGTGCCGAACACACTCAAACATCATGGATGCTTGGGTTCCAAATGGCTCATCTCCGCCAAGCTCAAACACTCCCTTTATATCCTCCAGCCGTCACACTCCAAGTCCCTCGAGATTGTTTGGACAGCGTTAGTGTAGATAGTTGCCCGGATCGCCACACTGTGCCTTTTTCACTCTCTTGTGGTTTTTATTGCACTCTGTTTGACCTCGGGTTCTGTGGCTATCCTATCCTTCAGTCGCAGGAAACACTACCCCCTCCTTCACCCTCAGCACTCCCGGTTGACATTCTTCAGAAGCCGAACATATTCACTCCTTCACGCACCTTCTCGCAAGTTTACACTATGTCATTGCGCGACAATTTGCTAAGCGAGCGCCACCAACTCACAGCACAATAGATGCAAGTTGGTCTTCAGATCGCAGGGACAGCATGAAATAAAGGTTTAATAGATTTCGTCAGAGTTGCCGAAGATGTTTCAAGTAGTTTTGACATAATGTGAGCACAAGCATTTAGCATGTCTGCCTCACAGTATTCAAGGTTTGAAATTGCCCAAAGGTGTTTATGTGAAACTTTGGTTGTGTGTAAACAAAATGTGTCAGAAATGTTTCAAGACTGGTGTTACAGAAGTTTTAGTGCACACTCAAACTACGTGTTTTCTGCATGAAATCGGCCAGACAGCCAATCAGAAAATCTGTTCATTTGCAGATATCCGTTATTTACAGGTTGGCCTCGGTCAATGGTTCACTCCATATGTGATACCAGTACTGCAACATTTCTAACACACTAGTTTGATGGGTGTATAAATGGATAGTCTAGCAAATTAACAGATCCACTTGAACACATACACATCTACATAAATCAGGACTTAGATGTCCAAGTCAAACACGCCCCCAGCAGTTTTGGTGCTTTTTTTTTTTTGGTGGGTTTTGTGAGGAAGAACACTTTTATTTATATGACCCAAGCCATTTTTGTGATATTTTGACAGTTGTCGTTTATGTTTCGTAAGATATTAAAGGCTGTTTTTATGAACTTTGAGCGAGTGTCCTTTTGTGTTTTTACGTGCGCGAGCACACGAGAACGCGCGACCTCGACGGGATGGTTTGCATGGGTCACGTGACCACGCCCCTCCGAACGACAACCCGCAGCTCCCGTCCCGGCTGGAGGCAACAGGGGCCAGACGTCTGTCAGGTCGGGGGGATAAGGGCGAAGTGTGCGTGTCTATGACAGAGTGTGAGAGAACCTCAAGTGTTCTTTACAACTGAATTTGTTCTTTTGACTCAAGTTGAAGTCGACGTTCGAGAAGCCCCTCAAGATGATGACCATGACTCACATGGAGAACACGGTGCGCTACGACAACGGCTACGAGGAGGAGTACATGCTCCAGGAGGACGAGTGGGACCGGGACATGCTGCTCGACCCGGCTTGGGAGCAACAGCAGAGAAAAGTGAGTCCAAAAGTGGTCCTGGAACCCACCAAAACCTCTCAACAATGACGTTTACAATTAACGTTAATTGATGTGGTTCGAGCATTTCACGTCATAAGTATCCAGATAAGGTCCATGTACTTGACAGCTCTTTGTCCTCACTCGTGGACAATAAAGATTAACTATTGTCTACTGACATTTTTTCACACTATAGCAAGACAACTACTAGTGAAGCAAAACGTGACATCTCGTGACGAAGGCATTAAACGTCAACGATGGCATAATGTCATTAACATAGCAAATAGCGCTCAATTAATGTAGATTTGCCTCACTAATAGCCGTGAGTGTTGCAGATTTTATCCACAAGGCAAGTCAATGTGTTTCACAACCTCCACAGTAGATTAGAATCATTCACAAACAAACTCAAGACATTCAAAAGCAACAAAAGTGTCTTACCAAAATTACTAAAAGAACAAAGATTGACATTTAAACCCTTTCGCAAAGGATCAAAAGACATTTAAAATTATTTACACTTGAGTCTGACTTGTCTTGAGTTGTTATCCCATTTGCATGCAGCATAACAGCCTCTTCACCATGTTTGGGTTAACCTTTGGGCTTGATTGACGACAAAGCATACGCTACTAAGACAACAGTGACTCCAACAATTCAAGTACAATAACTGTGTCTTACAAGTATAAACTTTCCATGACTTTATGTTAGCTCAGAATTTCTGCCAAGTGAAGTAAAATGTGCCAAACATCCGGTGATGGACTGCTGCAGTTCCCCGCTGGCTCTTTGGATGTGGCGGGTAGCAGTTAGGCTAACAATAGCCCTGCTTTCCAGCAGCTCTGCTCTCTCTCGGGCGATACGTTCGGAATGTGAGCTGTCAACAGATGCTCCCAACACATGATGACGCTCTTGGGATTTAGAATGGACCCTGCGTCTAATTTTAACCACTGCCACGGGCAGGCATTGTAGTAGGGCTAAGTCGATGTCCTTGGCGCGGAATTCTTTTGTTTATAGCGATGGCATGCAGAAAATATTGCACCAGCCTGACTGAATTTAGCCTCAGGCCCCCCATGCTCACAGTTGATTTTAGGGGTTTATGACTTGGCTTCTTTGCACTGCTGGAGGCACAAGCTCTTTCACCTCCCTAAGTTCTGCCTGTAATTCATCTTTCTTAATGTTAATGGACCAAAAAATAAATTATCCAGTTCAGTTGTAATCAGCAGATAGATAGGATTGATCAGAATTTGTTTTTATGACTGATATCAAAATCGGCGTTGGCCTAAAAAAATCCATATCAGTCGGGCCAGACTAAATAAAGTGTAAAGTAGACGCACTAAACACTTTATTAGGTACACCGGTTAGCAGTGGTGTTGTGTGTACACTTGATCCTTCTTAATAGTTTGACGCCCACAAAACTAAATAAGCTATTCAAAATATTAGAAACACAATATAGTGGACAGCATGTCATGGCTGGTAGAGACAGTACGGGACAGATTGGATGTATATATATAGATGATTTTCCATTACATACCCCCCCTTGTTATAAGTGCAGCTGAGGGAGTGTGCTGGACTATGTCGCTTCTACATTGTTGTAGCTGGTAAGTTGCTTTCTGGGCACGGTGCTCATGTTGTTCCGTGACCCAGCACGGTGGCCTTTCTCGTGTCTGGCATTCACAGTGAACGTTCACAGCTCTGCTCAGGGTCACGTATTGCAGCCTTCCAACTTCTTTTTTGTCTTTTACAGAACACATTTTCAACATAATTGCATGATGAGCTACCAGGACTTGGTTTCGACATGCATTTCAATATTTTACCAATCAAATATTTATTACATTTCTTCAGAAATTCACTTTGAAGAAGACAGTGTGACGTCGAATGTGAATAAAACACTGAGTGAAGGAGGAAGACAGTATGATTGACAGTATGATTGATTTGTCTTTGTAGTTAGACATCTGTTTTCCATCATCGTTCTCAGGCCCGTCAGTCTTACCTTGTTGGTCCCCAGTGGCACCAGGCTGTAGACTTAGAGGCTTGGTCCCTGCTCTTTGTGATTCATAAATATTTTTAGTGCAGCCGTCACCGGCCAATAGCCCCATGCGGTCGGGAAACTGAGTGCTCGCAAACGTGGGCCGCGGGATTCTTGCGACTCTATTCCGAGTCCCTGCAGGCCGCGGTTCGTGACAAGGATGGCAGCAGCTCACAGTCACGCACCCCAAGGGCGATTCCGCTCTGCCTTTTTACTCCCAATGGGGAAATGTATTTGCACTTTCTAGCCGCAGGCTGTGCAAGGATCTGAAAATCCAACCTCAAGTTGCGTCATGTAGTTGAATTTACATGAGGACATGGCTGTTTCTTTTGTATGGGGACTCTCCATCTGTATGGGCTTTGCACCACACAAGTGGTACAGTATAGAAAATGGTTGGATGGATATTGAGTACAATCCTGACTTTGTAATGAGTGTGACCTGGAAGAATGTTTGAGATAAGAGAGCCACCTTTCGCCTGCTACCAATCACATTTCAAGTAGCCACACAGTGACGGACAACAGGAAACAATTTCTCCGTCCACATGACATTTTCACTCTCGCTGACACGACGAGACATTCTGACCTTATTCCCTCCCGGTGCGTCCCTTATCGTGAAGCACCCCAGAGCACTCTATATTTAACACCTTATATCAGCCGGAATGCTGAGCTCTGTGCTGGGCTCCCGCCCCTTCATCCATTGTTGGCGAGTGAGAGAACCGACAAAAATAGGAGGTGAGGGACAATCATCCCATCTTAACAAGATTTACAGTATCACACAAAGCACATTTGTTCTGATGCGATGGATGAAAAGAGGTGACATTTGACGCTTCTGGGTCAGTGTTTCCTAAATTTAATGAGAAAATGCAGATTTCAGCAACATAAAACTGAAACATGCCTTATGGAATCATGTTCAGAAAACAAAAGGGGTCACAGGATTGAGCCCGAGGGAACACCACAGGTTGTAAAACTTTGGATCTGAGACATTGTTACCTACATGTTTCACCAAAGTACAATTACAGAAGATCAGCATCCGAGTTCTAAAGCTTGACACACTGCAGTTCATCGACCCGTTTCCATTATTGCTGTTTATGGTCCTTCTGGAACCTTGCACTGGTCTGCATAAAGCTGCTGCAGAATATGATAGTTAATTATGTTCTGTCATCAAAGTTTAATTGATTTGGTATCTTTGTTCTGACAGACCTTCACTGCCTGGTGTAATTCCCACCTGAGGAAAGCTGGCACTCAAATTGAAAACATTGAAGAAGATTTGAGAAACGGACTGAAGCTCATGCTGCTTCTGGAAGTGATCTCAGGTCAGATCTTGAATTTGAAGTTTGATGTGCTTGATTATTTCTGTGTGCACTGCTGTCCATTTGTTTTATGAAATGTTTCCCTCACTGTGTGCAGTATTTGCTCACATGACCTTCTGACAATGGAATGTTGGCAGGTGAGCGGTTACCTAAACCGGACAGAGGGAAGATGCGCTTTCACAAGATTGCTAACGTCAACAAAGCGCTGGACTTCATTACCAGCAAAGGGGTAAAACTGGTCTCCATTGGAGCTGAAGGTACCAGAAGTGTCAGCAAAAATATACCGAAGGAAAAATATCCCATTTGCTAATATGATTTGTATTTGTGTTTCAGAGATTGTGGATGGGAATGTGAAGATGACCCTTGGAATGATCTGGACAATAATCCTCCGCTTTGCCATTCAGGACATTAACGTTGAAGGTGTGGTAAAAAGAAAAAAAAAATCACAGAAAATATAATATTCCAAAAGAAGCATCTGTGACTTTGTCAGCTACGGTCTGCTAACATCTGTGCAGAAACATCTGCCAAAGAGGGCCTCTTGTTGTGGTGTCAACGAAAGACTGCCCCCTACAGGAATGTCAATGTCCAGAACTTCCATGTCAGGTAGGTGAACCGATGACCACTCAGAGTAACGCAAGTGCTACGTTTCCGAGCTAAAATCAGAATCCTTTCCTTAAATTCAACACATGGTTTAATCATATATTGCACAAGCAAGAATTTAGCCAAATGTTTAGCATAATCCCCCCCAAACTGCCATTTTGAATGGCCTTGAAGGAGCCGGCTTGCTTTGCTAAGCGGTGCCTCTGTCAAGTGAACTGACATTTTGGCTCTCTCTGCTCATGGGCCACTAAAGCTGGAAGGACGGCCTGGCCTTCTGCGCCCTGATTCACAGACACAGACCCGACCTGCTCGACTACTCTAAGCTCAGCAAGGTGTCGCGCGTTCGTGCATTTGTGTGTGCGTGTCACCTGTAACCTGGCATGACGTAACGTTCACCGTGTGAGCCGATCAAAACACACTTAACTGTGCACTATAGATTGAGGTCAAACTAGTAATTCAGAAAGCTAAAAACCTTCCTTTAGAGTAGTGTCATTTTTTTATTTGTCATTATTTCAGTGATTCAATTCAGTGTGGCCGTTCAGCACAAGTGACTCATCTGTCATTGCGACGTGAAGGCCTAGTCTTTCAACACCGGCTCCAACGGAAACGTGAGCCGAGCAGGGCCTCGCCTCTGGTCTCATCATCACGTGGCGAACGCCGCGAGAGGCTGCTCGTCCTCGCGAGAGGTTTTAATAAAAAATCTCTGCCGATTGCTCGGCTCTTGTCAGCGTTTAACAACCCATCGCGACACGCAAGATGAATGACTTGTTCCAAAACACAATTAACGACAGAAGGAGTAATCAAGCAGATTCCCGCAATTGTTACGGCAAAACGTTATCGATTTCCCCGTTGAGACACGAGCGGCCTCATTGATCAAACTCTGCACTCTCATAAAAGCGAGACGTTTTCTGATGAATGAGCATTGCATGGGAATGATGAGGAAGTTTAGCCGTGTCCGCCACTGCATGAAGGTCAGGCCTGGCGGCATTTTAAGTCCGGCATTGCTGTTTAGTCACACGGAATTGTATTGCTTTATTTAGGATGATCCTCTGGGGAACCTGAACCTGGCTTTTGACATAGCCGAGAAACACCTCGACATTCCCAAAATGCTCGATGCCGAAGGTAATCATGTGTGGAAAAGTGAAAAAAGTTTTTTTTTTTTTTTTTTTTATGTCAGTTGGTCGAATGGACTCATGCTTGAAATTGCCGATTAAATCTTCCATTCTGGAAAGGGGGTCATTGAGCATTGCTTGCCGCTTTCATTGTACCTTCTGTCATCTGTTCAATCGCAATAATGTCCCTTCTTTCTCGTCTTTTCATTTTGACCTCCAGATATCATCAACACCCCCAAGCCCGACGAAAGAGCCATCATGACCTACGTGTCCTGCTTCTATCACGCGTTTGCCGGCGCTGAGCAGGTTGGCAAAATCATCCGCTCATATGATATGATGTGCTTTGACGTATATATGCTAATATGCCACACTTTGGACTCACTGAATGTAATCTTCAAACTGTGCATAATGTTACAGCGGCGTAACTAACTGTCCGTTTTTTTTCCCTTCAGGCTGAGACGGCCGCCAATAGAATCTGTAAGGTGTTGGGGGTAAACCAGGAGAATGAGAAGCTGATGGAGGAGTACGAGAGGCTGGCCAGCCAGGTGACGATGTTGAAAAATGGTGTCCATCTTCAGATTCTTATGTTGTGACTAAAGACAATTTCTCATTTTCAGCTATTCCAATAAATGACGCCAAGCATTCGTAGCATTCCCGCTCGCATCATGTCGTAATTTTGTTCTAATGATCTTGGCGTCCAGCTGCTGGAGTGGATCCGCCGCACCACTCCCTGGCTGGAGAACCGGACCCCGGAGAAGACCATGGCAGAGATGCAGAGGAAGCTGGAGGACTTCCGCGACTACCGACGCCAGCACAAGCCCCCCAAGGTGCAGGAGAAGTGCCAGCTGGAAATCAACTTCAACACCCTGCAGACCAAGTTGCGCATCAGCAACAGGCCCGCTTTCATGCCCTCCGAGGGCAAGATGGTGTCGGTACGTTACTGCCAATCCTTCCTTCACTCCGAAGCGTGTGGTGAGTTTCCTTTTTAAATTTCTCCTGTTTATCTTGCCTCCAGGATATCGCCGCAGCCTGGCAAGGCTTGGAGCATGCCGAGAAGGGTTACGAGGAGTGGCTCCTCACAGAGATTCGCAGGTTGGAGAGGCTGGACCACCTGGCTGAAAAGTTTCGCCAAAAAGCCACCAATCATGAAAATTGGGCCAGTGGTGAGCAATTGGACATAGAGAAAATATATAAAGTCCACAGTCTCTTCGCAGTGTTCATTATCACCATGGGAAAGTCCATGTTTGAATCTGAATGTCTCCTCTTTTCCCGTGATCAGGCAAAGAAATGTTGCTCTCCATGAAGGACTACGAAACAGCCACCCTGACGCAAATAAAGGCGCTGCTTCGAAAACACGAGGCCTTTGAGAGCGACCTGGCAGCTCACCAAGACAGAGTGGAGCAGATTGCTGCCATCGCGCAGGAGCTCAAGTACGTCTGAGTAGTATGGAAAAAAAATTGTCATTGTACAGGACAAGTGGGCATTGTTTTGGTATTTATCATCTATCACGCCAAAGAAACAAAATTCCGCCCAAAAAATGCTACTTTTTTTTTTTTTTGGGCGGGGGGCATATCTTCCATCAAGTTTTTTTTTTTTTTTCAGTGAGCTGGACTACCATGACGTGGCTGCTGTAAACTTGCGCTGCCAGAGCATCTGCGACCTGTGGGACCGGCTGGGAACCCTGACCCAGAAACGGAGGGAGGCATTGGAGGTGAGGGCAATTCAAGTACACGGGCAAGAAGAACCCGGATCGTGCCCGCTATCATGTCATGTGGATGTGCTGGCATGTGTGACGAGTCTCCACCAGAGAGCGCTAATGTTCCACATCAGTAGATGCGGATTTCTTTAACACCAAAATATCCAGAGCCCTTTTCATATGGTATTGGATGGAGACGTGGCTGTCATCATACAGCCTTTGACTGGCTCTGGTCCCACCGGCCATTTCCTCTGATCCACGCTGACCATTCCTGACCCGCAAGTGTATGAGGGCTCAGGAAAAGGTCTGCGGATTAAGTGTGAATGACAGCGACAGAGGCCCGTTGTCTGTTCGCGTCCCACTCAACACAATCCCCCTCTGACCGAGCCAAAGTCGGGGTTGACGAGGCCATTCTAATGTTGTTCTTTCTGGGGTTAGTCGTCAGAACAGGTGCGTGTGGTGGGGGTGGGGGGCTATTTGTAATAGGATTTGTATGGAAGAGGTCATCTTGGACGTTTTGAGTCTTTGTTTTCCAGGATTTATGTGGTGTCGTCATTCTTGCAGCGTACAGATAAGCTGCTGGAGACCATCGAGCAGTTGTTCCTGGAGTTTGCCAAGCGCTCGGCTCCTTTCAACAACTGGATGGAGGGAGCCATGGAAGACCTGCAGGACATGTTTATGGTGCACACAGTAGAGGAAGTCCAGGTGGGCAATGGACGATGCGGCGGAGAGAGAAAGGAAGTTAATGTGGTTAACTTAGTTTCATCTGATTTCAATTCAAACTGATTGATGATTGGCCATGCGGAATATGTACGCTGAAAAATATGATCACACCTGACAGAACGTCGACATTTTAACAGCATTTCAGCACTTCTCTCTTCCCCTCCGCCTGCCCTCCAGAGTCTAATTGCGGCTCACGAGCAGTTCAAAGCGACTCTCCCGGAGGCGGACGCTGAGCGACAGGCCATCCTGGGAATCCACAATGAGGTGCAGAAAATCTCCCAGAGCTACGGGATCAAGGCCAACATTATCAACCCTTACAGCACCATCACAACTGACGAGCTGCTTGTCAAATGGGACAAGGTAGTCGCCGCCGCCGCTTTCAAACCCGTTCGCTCCGTACCCATCTGCGTGTGTTATTTCAGGTCAAGAAGTTGGTTCCTCAGCGAGACAGTGCCATGCAGGAAGAGCTGGCACGCCAGCATTCCCACGAAAGGTTGAGGCGGCAGTTTGCCGCACAGGCTAATCTCATTGGACCCTGGATCCAGGCCAGGATGGAGGTTAGACATGACATGATGCGTTCATCTAATGAAGGATAATCATATTTCATTGTACATAAAAGTAGGTCAGCGAGGAACTGGACGGTGGACTCTGTAATTTCAAGTTCTTATGATCCAACCAATTGGCCTTGTTGAACAGGAGATTGGGCGCTGCTCCCTGGAGATCGGGGGCGCCCTGGAGGACCAGATGACCCAACTGAAGCAGTGTGAGCACGTCATCATCGCTTACAAGCCCAACATCGACAAGCTGGAGGGAGACCACCAGCTCATTCAGGAGTCGCTGGTGTTTGACAACAAACACACCAACTATACTATGGAGGTACAATCTTGGAGGGCAGTTTTTTGCTTTATTTATGTCTTTTTAATATTTGATTCTTGCTCAATGACATTCCATTTGTTCAAGTTGCGAACATGAAAACAACACTAAATTCTGAGCCCCGACTAGTGAAGCAGATGCGCTAACTGCTAACACACCGTGCTGCCCAAAGGCCACTATTAAAAAAAATTTTTTGTCATCGTCTACTGTCCGGTTCTCGTGGACTGTCCTCCATGTTGTCGTGGCAACCGCACGTGTAGCACATCCGCGTGGGCTGGGAGCTGCTCCTCACGACAGTGGCCCGCACTATCAACGAGATCGAAACCCAGATCCTGACCCGCGACGCCAAGGGTATCAGCCAGCAGCAGATGAACGAATTCAGATCTTCTTTCAACCACTTCGATCGGGTAAAGATTGCCATTAATTGCTGGGTCTTACACGGTTTGCATCAAATATTGTGCGTTCATTTCATCTTGAAACACACCAAGTCCCAAACTTTAATCTCAGCTGTAGTCTACTCTGACTATTCTGCTGGGCTTGTACCGCTTCATGGTTTGAGTGACATAATTTAAATGTTTAGCTCTTATGTGTCAAAATTAGGATATATGCCATGGCAGTCCAATACATAGTATATTATATGCCACTGTGAATTCAGCATAAATACACGGATTGGATGTACACAGTCAATGCCAGCTCCAAATATATGCTACATCAGAGTTACATCCATCATTCAATAATCAAAATACTTGTTGATGGTGGACAGCAGACCAAGGCCAAATTACTGTACCCTCACATTTCTTATGGGGGAAGAGTGAACCCAAACCAGCCAAATGAATAATATATTTAAGATTTATTATTCATGTATTACTGTTTGCTCGACTGTGTTCTCACTGGCTGGTCTTGTCGAATTTTTTACGCACCCAATCGGATATAAACATTCTCCTTTTCCTGTTCATAACTTGTATATGATGACCCCTGCAACTACAGAAGAAGAACGGTGCGATGGAGACGGATGACTTCCGAGCCTGCCTCATCTCAATGGGCTACGATTTGGTGAGGTGCTTTAAATTTGCACGCATGAGGTTCAGGCACGCACAGCAAGCCTGTGCTTAAAAAAATTCAAAACCGCTGTTTATTTGTCCCGTTCAGGGTGAGGTGGAGTTCGCCCGGATAATGATCCTTGTCGACCCCAACGGCACCGGAATCGTCTCCTTCCAGTCTTTCATTGACTTCATGACCAGAGAAACCGCAGATACCGACACTGCCGACCAGGTTGTGGCCTCCTTCCGGATTTTGGCGGCGGACAAGGTTTGTATTTATTCATTTATGAATCATCTTGATGCTGCATATTGACAGTTTGGAATTTGCAAGTTCACATATTTGCTTTGCATCTCAGCCGTACATTCTGGTGGACGAGCTGAGGAGAGAACTTCCTCCTGAGCAAGCTGAATATTGCATCACGAGGATGCCACCCTACAGGTCCCCGGGAGCGCCACCGGGGGCGCTGGACTACAGCGCTTTCTCCACCGCCCTCTATGGGGAGAGTGACCTTTAACAACCCCACGTGGCAACCACCTCCCTGCTAACTTTTTCTCATTTAGGAATTTAGGGAGTCTGTAATGAAGGGAGCTTCAATTGTGATCAATATTTGGGTTGATTCGTTAGAGATGTCTGCTGAAAGATGCCTGCTTGACTCACTGAAATATTCACACTCAAATTGAAATGCATTGTTTCAATTATCCATTGGGAAGACCATGTTCACTCAGAACCTGATGCCATCTCAGAAGGCTTTTTCAGATTCCTTAATGACTCATTTAACAAATACCCAAATTGACCCCCCCAAATATGTTTCCCAAATGGATGAACGCAAAAGTAAAATATGAAGAATCACTAATGCTTAAAAGGCATACACACAAGACACAAAGGTAAATCTAGATAAATAATTTCTTAAATGTTTATCTGTGTTTTATGCTTTTAATGTATTTGCTGATTAAATATGTTTACTGTTGTGCTGAATTATTACCCAAATTGCCTTTGCTCATGCATGTTTCAACATATTTTTTCTTTTTAGACTTGCACTCATTAACTCTAATGTGGCCAACAACAGCTATATATTTGTCCCCTGTTACTTTTCATTGTACCCAAGGAACAAAATGGAATAAATGATATTCAAACAATCTCTGCTCTGTGTGGTGTTTTTCTGTTAAGACATCCATCTGCCCCCTCCAAATTCTATATTAGGTGGGGGTATACTGCCAGTAAGCATTTTCCACAAAAATCGCTAAACAAAATAAAAAAAATAAAAATCTGCAAATAGGAGAATAAGCGAGTGTTCGGGGGTACACGTACAAGACTATACAGTAGTATATATTTACTAATGTTGCATTAAAAAATGTGGGAAGTAGGAGCTCAAAGCAGAATCTGTAGACTTAGTGAACGAGATGTGTCTACATTATTTGCTTATCAATATATTATTTGTTTATCTTGGCGTAAAATAAAATTGGGGAACAAGCGGTTTAGAAAATGAATGGATGGATAAAATAAAATTGGAGTCAAATGTCTTTAAGTGCAATATCTCCTACTTATATTGAATACAGCATCATTCCCGCCAATGCGAGCGATGTGGCTTCATCATGGCTTCCTTCTCATCATGGGACCTAAAGACCACTCCCATTAGACAAACTGTATCCCTACACTGACAGCTCACAACTTTATTTCTCCAGTCTCCAATTTTTCCCGCATCTCTTACAACTGCCGGCAAGTTTGGAAATAATGTCTGACTCGGGTGAGGGTGATGACGAATTCCAGTTTCTACGAACGGTGAGTAATTGATGAGAAATGTTAATTAGGCCAGTCTTGTAATAAACGTTAATGAAGTTAGCAACACGCAGCTAAACCGTAACACTAAGGAGAGAGTTAACATAATTTTTTTGTCCTTACTTCATTTTTGATATTGGTCATACCATGTTATTTCTCAACTTTCATGATTTAACACCACCTCAGAATCCACGCACTCTTTCTGAAGAGTGCAGTTGTTAGCCTCGTTTTACTTGGCTTACTCAGCCACAAGTGAAACCCCAAATGGCCTCAGTATCTCAACTTTAGTGCACGATGCTATCACAGTTGTAAACATATGATCTTATCCGATACGGAGCACAGTAAATGTTATGGATGGTGAGATCAGCAGCTCTAAAATCAGCAGTTTCAGTCTGGATGCAATGGGACTAAATGTAAAAAAAAGGTTCAACAGAAATAAAAAATAACTGGAGTCTTTGAGATGCTTGCAATGTTCAGAGGTTGCAGTCTCAAAACCAGGATGAACCTGAAAAGATCCAGGAGAGCACAAAAATATAACCCTGGAAATAAGTTGATATGTTGTGCTTGAACGGTTCTGCTTGATAACCATCTCAAGACCCAGCGGTGTCTTATCATTGGGCAGTGTGTTTGACTGCTTGCAGAGTGCTGCTGATATGGACAAGTGGAATGAGCGTATCTTCCCAATATGGAGCTATGCAGCCTGGCCACCAAGAGGTGTTGGTGGTCCTGGCTGAAATGAGGTCGTCCGCTGCCTCGCTCTAATGTTCCTTAAATAGATGCGGGAAGCCTGATGGCCTTCATGCAGTCCATTTGGAATTTGATAAGTTTGACAGAGGTGGCAGAGATCTACTGGAGACTCATTTTGTCCTCCTTTGATTCACTCCTTAATTATTTAAGTCTTGATTCCATTTCGCCATTTTGTAGAAATGCAAACAGTAATCCCAGACAGATATCCAACATACAATTTTGCCATCTGACATGGTGTCAATGTTTAAGGATGTCCTAATAATAACAAAAAAAGCTTCAACACTCAGTAATGGCCTCAAAAGATGGTATCTACGACTCGGAGGTAGCGGACACACACACTGCTAAGATCAGTCACACAAGCCGCTTGACACCTTTGCATAATAGATATTTCACTATCATTTTGTTCACGTCAGGGTGATGAAGTGGTCCTGCAGAGCGTTTTCACTTCTCAGGAGGAACATGTGAAGGTTTGCCTGGCTGCTGAGGGATTTGGCAGCAGGCTGTGCAGGCTGGAGGCCACCTCCAACTGTAAGGTAAAGGGAACCACTCCACATCATCACAAATTGAAAGATTTCTTTTTTGTGTTAACAATTATAAATTGTTCGAATTGAGTACATTTTCACATGTTTTGTTTTTGGTCTTCCCCCCTCAATAGAATGTTCCACCAGACTTGTCCGTGTGCGGCTTCATTCTGGTCCAGTGTCTGTCTGTGCGAGCTCTGCAGGAGATGCTGGCACACAGCGAAAGCCTGGTTGTGGAGGTAATCGCACACCGTTGCTTATCACTTCATTTTCACACACAGTAGATGCATGGATAAAACTGCCAGGAAGGGTTGATAAAAGTTTTGAAACCTGATATAAGGGATTATGGACTGTACCCTACATCGTTTTTTTTTTTATTATCTATGCAGTATAATATTTCTTGCTCGTCGCTATTTTCAGTAAATGTCTTTCAATGTGCTTTACAGGGAGCTGGGGGCAACCACCGCACCCTTCTATACGGCCAGGCTGTGCTTTTCCAGCATTCGTACAGCGACATGGTGAGTCATCGACGTTTTCCCTGCGGGGATAAACAACATGGCCACATTGTTTTTTGGGTGAGATGTTTTTTCTGCTTGCAGTATCTCAGCTGCTTGTCTGCATCGCAGTCCTCCGCTGACAAGCTGGCTTTTGATGTGGGCCTGCAGGAAGATGAAGCGGGTACTCGTAGATCATCGTAAAGAAGCGGATCATGTTACGTCTTTGATGTCGTCTTGTGTTTGTGTCGCAGGTGAGACCTGTTGGTGGACAGTGCATCCGGCTTCCAGACAGAGGTCAGAGGGGGAGAAAGTGCGTGTTGGGGATGACCTCATTCTGGTTAACGTGTCCTCGGAGAGATATCTGGTAAAAATATATTTCTCTGTCGAACCAGATTAGGTTTCACTCACCTTTACCTGTTTGCATTTGATCCGTCCACCTTTTACCAGTCTGTTTTCATGAAGGAATAACAAAAATGATTTTGATGATTTTAAGTTTTCGATTCATTCTGTAATCGACGAGTTGTCACAAAAACCAAACCAAACCAAACCGCATTAGGTAATAGCAAGCGGCCGGTTTCCCTTTTGCTGCTCCCCAGCACGTGTCCTTTGGTGCGACCTGCGACAACAGAGGCTTGGCCGACACTCTGATTGTGGATGCGGCCTTCCGCCGCTCTCTGTGGAGCGTCGCTCCCATCTGCTCCGCAAGTGGACTTGCTCCAGGCAAACTTTCCTCTTATTTGCACTCTTGATTGATTATTTTGATTTGGATTATTTGATGTCTGCTGCTTCCAGGATACCTGAGAGGTGGCGAAACGCTCAGGCTTCTCCACAGCCACACCGACGCATGTCTGACGATTCCCACGGCAGAGCGAGATGAAGAGCTGCAAAGGTCACTTGCGAGGACGTGGTCATCCTGACAAAACGTCCTTTCCGTCTCATCTGGCGTCTTTCTCAATCCAGGATAATGCAGTATGAGATAGGAGCCGTGTGCAGACACGCCCGCTCTCTGTGGAGGCTGGAGAACCTGCATGTGGTGTAAGTAGAAACAGGCCCACCGGTATCAAATTATGTTATGTGAAGTCCTTGGAAAGTGCTTGATTTTGAAATCCAAGGCTTGTCAAGTCAACAAGTGTTTCTCAAGGTGGAGCGGCAAACACGTGTGCTGGGGGCAGCCCTTTCGACTCTGTCATGTGACCACCGGACGCTATCTAGGCCTGAGCGACCAACGAGGCCTCCGTCTGCTCGATCGGGAGAAAGCAGACGTTAGCGCGACTGCCTTCTGCTTCCGCTCTGCCAAGGTAGCCATCACTTCCATGACATGAAAGTCATGACTTATTAGCTCTTTTTTATAATCAACCAACTGTCTTTAGGAAAAGCTGGACTGTGGGAGAAAAAGTCACGTGGACGGCATGGGCTCCCCAGAAATCAAATACGGAGACTCCGTGTGTTATCTTCAGCATGTCGACTCTGGTCTGTGGCTCACCTACCGAGCCATGGATAGCAAGTCTGCGTGTGTGGGAGGAGCTCAGCGGAAGGTCAAGTGACATTTTTCTCTCCAGCTTGGCGCCTTGCCAATGTTTTGAATTTGGCGCCATATAAAAGAGAGAAGACTTCAAGGTGTTCATCTGAGATGATGTTATTCCAGGCGATCTTGCACAGTGAGGGTCACATGGACGACGGGTTGACGCTGTCTCGGTCTCAGAGGGAAGAATCTCACACTGCCAGCCTCATACATGGCGCAACGCTCCTCTTCACTACTTTTATCAGGTAGTCGGCATTGTCTGGAATATTTTTCTCAACTAGGCGGCTTACTAAAGGTTTTCTTTCGCGTTTGCTGACTCGACTTGATTTGCATTATACAGAATCCTCAGTCTTGTGCTTGATATCATTTTTCCCTTTAGGAAACTTGATTCTTGTCATGGGCAAGGAAACGTGGAGCCCATCGTTTTACCAGCGACGAATGTGACTCGCGGCCTTCAAGACCTCATAAGCTTTTTCCAACCGCCACCAGAGGAGCAGAGCCAGGAGTCTCGACAAAACAGCCAAACCGTGTTAAAGAGTCGGCAGAACATGTTTCAAGAAGAGGTGAAACAAAAGAAATCAAACCAGCATGAAGAAATTGATGCTGGATGCTTTTTAATGTACGCAGGGAGTGATCGAGTTGGTATTGGAGTTCATTGAGCGTCTCCATCGCTCTAATCAGGCTGCCAACCAAAATTGGGAGAATGTCCTTGGGCATTTTTATCAGCTTCTGGGTAGCGCACGATTTTGTAATCCTAAAATCAAAGTGTTATTGATGTTTCATATATTCTGGATCAATGTTTCATGCATATACTATATTATTTTTTTTGTTCAGCCTCGCTTATTAGGAGAAACCGCGCAAACTGTGCACATTTCTCGAGTTCGCTCGACTGGCTCATTAGCAGGCTGGACCAACTGGAGGCCTCTTCTGGTGAGTTCCAGGAATAAAATCCATCACTAATATTTTTCCACAATATTTTGATACGCTGAGCATGACGCATACTGAATAATTCATATTTCACGTTTGCCCTTGTCATGCGAAGGAGTTTTGGAGGTTCTGCACTGCGTTTTGGTGGAAAGTCCCGAAGCACTAAATGGCATCAAAGAGGGACACATCCGCTCTATCATTGCTTTTCTAGACAAGCATGGATGCAACCACAAGGTCTGCTTCACTCCTGCGTTCTTGCTTACAACACTTTTTGTGTCTAGGGATTAAAACCATAAGATTGAAAAACTCTATTTTTGGAGGATAAAGTTTGCTGGGTCAAGTGCTAACAGGTTTGGCGGTTGCAGGTGTTGGAAGTGCTTTGTTCTTTGTGCGTGTGCCATGGCGTTGCCGTGCGCGCCAATCAGAACCTCATCTGTGAAAATCTACTGCCCGAGAGAGACTTGCTGCTGCAAACTCGGCTGGTTAATTGGGTCACCAGGTAGGCGACTCTAGCTATCTATTTTAGCTAACTATCCTGGTGAGGCAATTGAGTTCTCACCTTCTAGCTGTCCATATAACGAACCAAATGTTCTTTCTTAAGTCTGTCTTGCACATTCCATGACGCTGATTCATATGAAGAATCCCGCCATACTTTATGGATGAGCTGAATATTTTTGCCAGTGAGCGAGCCTCGTCATCAGTAATTCATCCCGGCATCAACACGCCAGGCCTTTCACAGCACATCGCTCCGAACGTTGCTTTGAACACGACGCCACCGCTAACCTTGACGAAAACAAACACCACCTTTAAGTCTGTGACGTGTGGCGCTTTTTTCTCGCTCCTCTCATGTATTTGCCACGCACGGCTTATTATACTTGAAGTTTTCTATTTGTGAGCGACACTTGAGCATCCTTGCCAGTGCCGCACTTGTCTTTTCTGCGCTGCTCTTCTGTTAATGATTAATTACCGTTCTCCGTCGGTGTCTTCGTTTCTAGTTTTAAATTGAGAATCAGTCCCACGCAGACGTCTCCTCTGATGACACTCCGGTAAAGGTTGCTCAGGAGAGTGAATATTAATCATAGTCATTTTCTGGTTTTACATATGATTTTTTATTGGGAGTTCTCACTCGTGGCAACGAGTCATCTTTTTCGACATTATCTTCTCCTCCTTTTTCTTTGCCACGGGCATTTTATTTTTAGGTTGTCATTCCATCTGTCCTCCCATTTTTCAGCAGTGCCTTATGGAAATGTCTTGGAACATTAGTTCAGAGTCAAACGAAGACGGGCTTAGTAGTTGATGATGTAGAAATACAATCGGCATTGTATTCACCAAACATCCATCCTTCCATTTTTTATTATGGGCCTCTTCGTCATTCGGAATACGAGTGAGCAACAATGAGGTCTTTATGTTCACTCAACATATTTACAATTAGTCGGTTTCACTTGAGACTTTTTGATAAAGCAAGACCTTTCCCATTAGGCCATCTCACCGAGATAAATTGCAATGTGAACGGTTGGTGGAGCGTCGCAACCATCTGGCTTTTCTTTCTTCCGAGCTGCCACCTTTTATCACGCTTCTCTTTATCGAGCAGCCACCCCTCCCCTCAGGCTTTATTGTTTATTTTGTCTTAAATTTTTCCCACCTGCTGCTCCCCAAGAATCCACCACGACACCCGCCTGATCCACTCTTATCTGTCCTCAAGCCATTTTGCTTTCTGTCACCTCTACTTCATCTTGAACAAAACACCTCGTTGGTATGTTTGCTTGAATGTATACCATTTTGGCTTCTTGTGCAATTTATTAGACGTCCGAATCTTCTCTCCACTGCTGGATGGGTGGTGCCTCTTACAAGAACTGACATTCATTCTCAAGTTGGGTTCTGTGATGGCTATTCACTGTGACTCATTCATAGATCCAAAATGGCAAAGATCCTGGTTCTAAATTCTTTCACATTGAACAGCTGCATCCAACTTTAATATTTTTATCCGTGCTTCTGTATATTTTTATCCTGCCATAATGCCTCAAGGGAACATTCATATCTTTGAAGTAGAAAACTTGCTGATACAATACTCACGTCCAGTTTCTATCACCATAGCGTAAGGCCCAACATCTTCCTGTGTCTGGGGGAAGATTCAGCGCAGCCCCGCCGGTGGTACTATGAGCTCGTGGTGGATCACGTAGAGCCTTTCCTCACAGCGGAGCCCACGCACCTACGCGTCGGCTGGGCTCGAAGCGACGGCTACCGGCCCAGACCCACTGGAGGAGAGGGCTGGGGGGGCAATGGCGTGGGAGATGACCTCTGCTCCTTTGGCTTTGATGGCCTTCACTTATGGGCAGGTGGGATAACATATGAGTGGCATGTTCTGAATTTTATTCACAATTTAAAATACGGATTTGCTTCTTTTCTGTACTGCGTGCTTTGAATAACACTAAGCGTGTTTCTTCCGCGTTCAGGTTGCGTGGGGCGCAGAGTGCGTTCGCCCTTCCCTCACCTGCTGACGGACGACGACGTGGTTAGCTGCTGCGTGGACCTCAGCGCCCCCTGCATTTCATTTCGGGTCAACGGTCTCCCTGTGCAGGGCATGCTGGAGAACTTCTGCGTGGATGGACTTCTTCATCCCGTAGTCAGCTTCTCACCTGGAGTCAAGTTAGTACTGCATATGTGCATCTCTTAATCGATATGAGACTAAATGCTTTTGTTTTTGGAAACAAGGGTTCGGTTTCTCTTTGGAGGGGAACACGGCGAGTTCCGATTTCTTCCCCCGCACGGTTTTGTGCCATGTTCTGAGGCTCTCCTCCCGAACGTCAAGCTGACGGTAGAAGCGTGCCATAAGTACCTCTTGACTCACGAAGACGGGAAACGAGAGCTCATTGGCCCGTTTGAACCAATCAGTCCGGTTACTTTCACTCCCTCACCGGTAGACATCAGCAAGGTAAAGTTTCACATATATGGCTGTTACACATCTCATTTTTAAACGATACAATATACTACTACGAAATTTTATGTGTGTGTGTGTGTGTGTGTGTGTGTGTGTGTGTGTGTGTGTGTGTTTATCTGTTACCTTAATAGGTGGAACTGCCGCTGCAATTCGAGGATATCCGTGATAAAATGGCCGAGAACATCCATGAACTGTGGGTCATGGAAAGGGTTGATCTCGGCTGGTCTCAAGGAAATGTAAGAAGGAAACACAGTAGGAATTAACTTGAACTACAGAAAAAGACTGCCTCGTTCACATTAGTATTCCTTGCAGAGTGAAATTCTGAACCATTTTTCATCAATCACAGGAGCGAGACGAAGGGAAGCGACTCGAGCCCTGTCTGGTGGAGTTCTCTATGATGCCCGATCAGGAGAGACACCAGAACCTCCAGACTGCCCAGGACACCCTAAGGTGGCTACTGCCACCTCCCACTCACATTCATATGTATAGTTGTGATTTGTAGAAATATATAATAATCAATTCACAAACATTTTCTTTCATTTCCTGCAGGACTCTTCTTGCTCTTGGTTTCCATATTGGCTTCAGAGATGAATATACAGTGGAGGGAATCCATTTCATGAGACTCTCCAACAGGTTTTTTCTACGCACATTTCTTTTCGTTTTTTTCAAATTGAACTCCACTTGAACTCATGTTGGTTGGTTAGTGTCGGGGTGTGAGTTGTGGTCTATGGCGGCTCCTCTTTTGCATTTGTGTGGATGACTTTTAATCCTGTTAAAACACATCATTGACTGTGGCTCTCCTTGCCAACATACGAGGGCATTACACAACTTTAATTGTGTAATATTTCTGCGTTGGCCCATTAAACATTGAGAGTGCTTTTTTGCAATCTCCAACCTTTCAGGTACGAGCAGCCAGGTGGCTACAGACCGGCCCCGCTAGATGTGAGCCGTGTTGTTCTCAGCACCGTCCACGAGGAAGCGATCCAGTTGTTGGCAGAGAATGAGCACAACCTCTGGGCCAGTGAGCGTATCAAGCAAGGATGGACTTACGGTGCTCAACAGGTTTGCCTTGTGTGCTGTAATTGGAAAGGGAGAATCACATTTCAGCATCTGTGCGCAGTCGTAATCACATTCTCACAGCGCCGCTTTTCTTTGGCAATACAAACGTTGATAAGGTTTCCTATTTTTGTGCTTCCAATTCAGGATGGTAAATCAAAGCGGAGCCCAGATCTTGTGCCCTACAGCCTGCTTGATGAGAAGAGTAGAAAAATGGGACAAAAGGCTGGAAGGGAGGCAGTTTGCACCCTGCTGGCCTATGGTTATAGCTTGGAGACCCTCCACCAGGAAAAGAGTAGGTCCCAATTTCGGATTGGATAATGGTTTATCGATAAGAAGCAGGTTGTTTAAAAAGATCTCCATCAATTAAATAAAAAATGCTTTTTGACATAGTCCAGATTCTATTGCAAAATGGCCCGCATGTAATTTTTGCTTTTGTCCTGACTTCTTGCAGTCATTTTATCAAACAGCTGCTTCTTCTCCAGCGAAAAGCGCCGAGTGTTCCGAGCAGATAAATCTTTTGCTGTGACTCGGGGGAAGTGGTACTTTGAATGCGAACTGGTCACTGTGGGGAATGTGAGAGTCGGCTGGGCCCGGCCTGGCTGCTCCCCCGATAAAGAGCTGGGCTCAGATGACCAGGCGTTTGTGTTTGATGGATTTGAGGTGAGGCTTCAAGAATCGGAACGCCTCCCACCGATCTTTCTTTGATGGCTGAAAGCATCATGTAGCTTTTGGGCTGTCTTGTTTCATAATCATTCAGCTATAAAAGTACTCCCATTGTTCCTTAACATGACTGACGCAAAGCCGCCCCCATCCTCTGTTTTTTTCCAGGCTCGGTGGTACCATCAGGGTGGAGAGCCTCTGGGACGTGCCTGCAAGCAGGCGGACGTGGTTGGTTGCTTGCTGGACACGAGCGAAAGCACCATGATGCTCACTCTCAACGGAGAGTTGCTGTTTAATGACCGAGGATCAGAGCTGGCTGCCAAGGACTTTGACGTCAGAGATGGTCGGGTTTTTTTTTTCTTCACAGAATGTTATTACCCATCTGGCTCGGAAATATAAGTTTCTATTTTCTCTTCCTGACATTTTAGGCCTGCTCCCCGTGGTCAGTGTGGGTGTGAACCAGGTGGTGAGGCTGAACCTCGGCCGCCAAGAGGGCTCGCTGCGGTACTTTAGTGTGTGCGGTCTACAGGAGGGTTATGAGCCTTTTGCTTTCAATATGGCTCGAGATCCATCCCTGTGGATGAGTTGGAAACGTGCTCAGTTTAAATCCATACTGCCAGACCATCCCGCCTTGCAGGTTTGGATGCAGACATGTTAGACTGCTTTGTTTTTTTTGTTTTTTTCTTCCTCTTTGCGTTGTGATGTCATCAGTCCGATTTCCATAAAATATGTCTTCTCGAAGGTTCGACTGGTCTCTCCAGGACCTTGTGTTATTCTGGGCACTGGTTTATTGACTAGGCTGATCCCCTATATCCTCTTTGAATTTCACTCAAGGTCAGTAGAGTCACTGGCTCAAAGGATTCCTCGCCGAGCCTTAGGGTCTCACAACGGTTGCCGGCACACCACGGCGTAGACAGCGAAATGGGCTTTTACCGGCTCAGCATGTCCATCCAGTGCGCCGCTGTCCTCACCAGCCCAGTTGAGGGCGTGCTGCCGGTGGCATCCGGTTGTTTTTCACCAGGTTTGTATGGCGTCATTCAACACCCGCCTTTGATTATTTGCTATTCGCTTCCTCATGATCTTGAAGAGCTGCTTTGCTTCTGCTCCCATGGGGCCCTGCTGCAATTAATTCATGTGGTTCTTTTAGGTAGGAGAGAGGAGGAGGAGGTGGACTCTGACTTTGAAGTGTTGATGAAGTCGGCCCACAGTTTTGCAACTTCAAGAGACGAGCCCGAGTACAAGGATCACGCTCAGGACAAAACGTCACGACTCAAGCAACGGTAGGCTGCGGAACAAAACTGATAATTGGATGGACAGAATGGTGAATTTGTTGTTCTTCGAAGGTTCATGCTGAAGCGAAACAAACCAGGCCTGGTCAGCAGCAACTCCTCCGCTCGGCTCCTGGAGGATGTCCTCGTTGACAAAGATAACGCTGATCACCTCATTCAGACCACCAGAGTGAGACCCTAATCTTCTCGTCTCGCCACAATCAGTGTGAATACTATGCTTGCTGGAAAATAACATATTTTTCTACTTTGCCACATTTGCAATTTGCAATCTCAGATGCACAGCTTCATTTGACGCAGATTTGCAATTTGCAATCTCAGCTCCATAACAACTTTTGACGCATATGATTATTTTCGTTCTGTCTAGACTCAGGATTTTTTTTATTTCAGTACTACTATTCGGTGAGAGTCTTGCCAAACCAGGAGCCTTTCAATGTGTGGGTGGGCTGGGTGACACCTGATTTTCACCCGAACGACATGACGTTTGACATTGACGATGACCTCACAGTGACTGTCACCCTCGGAGACGACACTGGCAAAGTCCAAGAGAGGTGATGCGGTAACTTTTAACCATTGTGTGCCTTACTCACAGCATAACTTAGCAAGCAGCTGCCTTCTTACGACAGTCCTTTCGACACCCGCAGTGTGAAGAGGAGTAACTGTTACATGGTCTGCGCCGGAGAGGCTACAGGTTTGTCACGCAGCCGGAGGAGTGCCGGCTTAGAAATTGGTTGCTTGATTGACACGGCCGCCGGGCTGCTGACGTTTACCTCCAGTGGCGTGGAGATGTCCACCTTCTACCAAGTAATTTGTTGACACACTTTAAGATGTATTTAATACATTGTGCTTTCATATTGTGCATATCATAGTGAGTGAAATGTTCTTGATTTTTGTCATTGAAACAGGTCGAGGCCGATACAAAGCTGTATCCTGCCGTTTTCATCCGACCTACCACTACCAATATGTTTCAATTTGAACTGGGATGCATTAAGGTAACCAAGTGGGTTCACTTGGTTGTTTGTTTGCATGGAAATCTGTACAAAACATAATAACATACCGCTCAGCGACCCTAAATGCAATCTCACAGATCCTGGTGAAAACTCTTCAGCTTGGGCTCATAACAGTTATGCTCTTGATAATTAAATTCTGCAACTCCTTGGACCGTGAAGAAGAATGGACACGTTGATTGCAAACCACTTGAACTTAGCATTTTTTTAACAACTCCATTAATTATTTATACGCCAACAGATCTTAAACATTATCACCACGGCCAAATGAAAAATCAAGACCCAATTATTTTCCTTATTTATGATGGACACAGCTCTAAAGTAGATGGAGACAAAATTTAATTGTTTATGTTTATGTATATCAAAATCTTTACAATTCTTTTTATTTGTCTTTCTGCCCACCTAGAATGTGATGCCGCTGTCAGCCGGCTTGCTTCGCAGCCTTCGAACGACGAGCGCGCCTCAGTGCCCGCCCAGGTTTCAGGTGCAGCATCTGAGTCCGATCTCATGGACGCGAGTGCCTGACAGATCACCGACGGTGATGGTGGAGCGTTCCGATGAACGCCACGGCTGGAGAGTCCATTGCCTTGAGCCACTTCAAGTCATGACCGTCCAAATCCCCAATGAAAGCAGGTCCAACCAAGCTGTAGAATTTGGGTTTGGGTCACAACGTTTCATTCATTTTTTTTTTCTTTTCATTTTAGTGGGTTCTGTAGTTCAAAGTGAGTCCTGGCTTACAGTTAATCAAAAATGGCACAGTTTTTTAAAATGAGTTTCATCCTTTCAACGTGCAAAAATCAGCCGGCTGCAAAGGATGTTGAAAGGCTGTTGCAACCAAAGGGAGCAGGCCGTCCAAATTATTCAAGCTTTTGAAATGGATACATGCAGCAGCAAATGTCGCTCTGTATGTTTCCTAGGAGCACACAGAAGGGAGCCGGAGAACTCCCGCTAAGAAACGGCCATTGTTTCCTACGTACGACTAGAAAGGCGCCCAGTGAAGGCAGTCACGGATCCGCCGGACTAGTTGCCCCTAGTGATACGTTGCAAAAGTGGTAATTTATCCACATCAGTGGTGGAAGCAGCGTGAAATAAACTCCCCACAGCTGAATGATATAGCCCAAAAACATTTTTCCATCCACTTTACAAGTGCCAAGTGTGTTTTTTAGGCTAGGCAGTGGCATTGTGACCAATAACAGCCTCAAGTCAGTTGTCAAAGTGCTCGACCTTAATCTGTATCTGTCAGCATATTTTGACTCTTTCTAATTTACTAGGTGCGTGGACATTTTGGAGCTGTCTGAGCTGGATGACATCTTGACCTTTCATTACCACACTCTCCTCCTCTACTGCGCTTTATGCGCCCTGGGCAACGCAAGAGTGTGCCATGCCATCTGTAGCCACGTGGATCAGTCGCAGTTCCTTCACGCCATTCAGAGTCCATACCTGCCTGGCCCGCTGCGCTCTGCTTTTTATCAGCTTCTTGTGCAGGTGAGCTCGCGCTTCGCCTCATCCCTAAATTTGAAGAGGGATTTTTATTTTGAATTTGACTTTTTAGGTTCACCTCAGCAGCAATGCCAATGCACGTCTCATGATGAACCATGAATACATCGTCCCTCTGTCGGACCAAACCAGAGACGTCAGCCTTTATCAAATCAATGGCGACGACGGGAGAAAATGTCCACTTCCTCTCTGCATCCCGAGCATGAGGGGAAGTGCTTCCCTGAAACCACCGATGCGCTTCTCCAGGCCTTGTTTTGTCAGCATTGATGTGATGGGACGGGAAGTCACCTGCAGTGACAGTCCTGAAATCCCTCTGGAGATTCTGAAGAGCCTGACAGTGGACATGCTGACTGCAGCCGTGCGGGCTGTGCATCGTGGTGTCAGAGACCCTGTAGGTGGCAGTATGGAGCTTCTGCTAGTTCCCCTCATTAAGTTGTTTCACACTCTTCTGGTGATGGGGGTATTGACTGATGATGACCTGGCTAAAGTTCTCCAACTAATGGAACCTGGAGTCTTCTCTACAGAGAAAGAAGATGAAAGAAAGCTGGGAGATCACTTGAGTTGTGCTCAACACGGACTGCTGCAAATGAAACTTCCAGAAACAGTCAAACTTGAGGTAAATGGAGAATGGAATTTACTCTGTGTGCATGCCACCACACGCTCATATTGGCCAAAAACACACCCACACAAAAAAATAATACACTCATACAAAAATTATAAATTGCCTAAATTATTTTTGCCTATAAGGCGCTTGATCAATTCAATTACACATTCCGACAAACAAGCCAACCAATATCTTTCTCTCTCTTTCCAGCTATGCAACGTGCTGAGCTACCTGTGCGATCTTCAGGTGCGCCACAGGGTCGAAGCCGTGGTAGCCTTCTCAGAAAACTTTGTTGGGCAACTGCAGGAGAACCAGCGCTTCCGTTACAAACAAGTCATGCAGGCACTCAACATGTCCGCTGCTCTCACCGCCCGCAAGACCAAAGAGTTCCGCTCACCTCCGCAAGAGCAGGTTCCAATTCATAGTTTGAATTTACCGCTTTGTGGCTCACAAATCTTCACATTATTTTCTGCTCTGTGCTTCTCCTTGTCACCTTGAAGTTGTTCTTCCTTTTTTCCTCAGATCAACATGCTTCTGAGCTTCAAAGATGACGACCAGCAGGAGAAAAGTCCGTGTCCGGTGGAAACCCAACGGCTCCTGCGAGACTTCCACCAGCTTCTCAAATCCCACTGTGGTCGGTTCCCCCTTATTCCTCCACCGCTTTATTGCTCATTCTCCTCACTGAGCCCGTAAAACTCAGTGAGCCGAGAAGAAGCTTTGAGAAGGCACTAGCGGTGATTATCTGCCAGTGAGCTTCATTTTACTTTACTGCATTTGTGCAGGTATCGAATTAGATGCTGCCTCGGAAGAAGACGAGCCTGTCGAGACGTCGGTACGGGATCAACTTTTAAGCCTGGGGGCCAGAGTTCTTGGACTGAAGAAGACGGCCACACGAGTGGAGGAAAATGAACCGCTGAGTCACAGTAAGTCTAAATGGTTGGTATTTAGAGGAGGAAGGGACTGAATAAAAATAGCTGGATTTTGCTGCTTAATTCAAATTCCACAAACACGTATTTATCAGAATGCAGTATTTCAACCAGTGAGGGCAGATACAATAAATTGAAAAAATAATACTTAATTTGATTTCCTCTTTAAGCGGGTCAGAAATGCAGTCTGCTTCACTCTCAGGCCCATTTTCAGAAATTGGCAGAAAACAAAAGATTTACATGGTTGCTGCATTTCACACTTGATGAGTGAGAAGGCACTCCAGAGACGCAACTTATTCTTTTGCAAGCAATTAAAAAGTCAATTTTCCATAATATGCCACCCTTCAGTAGAACAAGTAATCAAGAAAGTTGTGATAGCTGTGCTATTCCTTTGGGAAACATTGCAGAGTTTGGAAGTGCACTCTGAGTTTTTCCAGGAAAGAACAGAGAAGTTTGATTTTCTAATTTTGCGTCCTGCCCCTTTAGAGTCCCTGAAAATTTTGATCTCAGAAACAATGCTGCGCTGGGCTCAAGAGATGGAAATGGAAGATCCCCGCCTGGTCAGGGCTGTCTTCTCATTGCTGCACCGCCAATATCAGGGTCTTGGCGGGCAAATGGCGTCCGCTCTTTCCAAAGCTTACACAATTAGCCAAGCCTCCGTGGAGGACACCATGACCTTGCTGTTCTCTTTGGGCCAAATCCGCTTGTTACTCAGCGTCCGAATGGGAAATGTAGAGGAAAAGCTGATGATCAGAAGACTAGGGTAAGGATGATTATGATGTTCGTTTCAAACATAATGCCCATTGTGATTTTTTTTTTCTTTCTTTCTCTGGGCCAGAGATATCATGAACAATAAGGTTTTCTACCAGCACCCCGATCTAATGAGGGCATTGGGCATGCACGAGACAGTCATGGAAGTGATGGTCAATGTTCTTGGGGAGAAGGAATCCAAGGTCAGTGTTGTAAAGTGACAATTTGTGTCTTTCGATGGAACTTTGACTTGACAAAATGCTTGTGGTTTTTCTGCAATTATTCGCTTCCGCCAGGAAATTTCCTTTCCAAAGATGGTGGCCAGCTGCTGTAGATTCCTTTGTTATTTTTGCCGCATCAGCCGACTCAATCAGGGAGCACTTTTTGACCACCTCAGCTACCTGTTAGAAAACAGCAGCGTTGGACTCGGTAATGTTCCAGCGCAACACTTTCTTCTGATGTGGCAATGAAGAACAAATCCAATTTAATTTTTTTCCGCTAGTTGTCCTTTGTCTGCAGTAATTTCAGCCCTCCAAGTGATCTCATGAAATTTCAAATACCAGACATTATGTTTATGAGGTTTTTTTTTTTGTTTTGTTTTTTATCCTCTTTTTTTCCTTCCCCCTTTTCCTCTTCCTCAGCTTCACCATCAATGCGCGGGGCCACCCCTCTGGATGTGGCAGCAGCCTCAGTCATGGACAATAATGAGCTGGCCCTCGCTTTGAGGGAGCCTGAACTAGAAAAGGTGATCTGAGGCCTCACCTCAAATTTAGCCTCATGCTTTTAAAATCCAGTGATACTTTTATTTTTGGAAGTTGTCCTAGCGACTTGCCGTAGTAAATCAATATATTACATTTAAGTCCCTGCAGTTATTATTTTCAGCTCCAGAGTATTTTTCATCTGCAGGTGGTGCATTGCCTTGCACGCTGTGGTCTGCAAAGCTGCTCACTGCTTGTGGCCAAAGGCTACCCTGATATCGGATGGAACCCTGTGGAGGGAGAGCGTTACCTGAATTTTCTACGTTTTGTCGTTTTCTGCAATGGTATTGACAATACAGCCTCTGGTCATGCTGCTGTGTGTCCGCCTTCTATTGCTTCACCCACACGTAGTCGTCCAACTAGTGTTTAGTTCTGAATTGTCTTATCAGTGATGGTTTTAAATGAAAATTATTCTTGTATGCTGAATAGCTAATAAATTCTCAAACAGCTTTGCATCTGTGCTCTTTGACTGCAGGCGAAAGTGTAGAGGAGAACGCGTACTTGGTGTTGAGGTTGCTGATTCGTCGCCCCGAATGTTTCGGTCCGGCCCTGCGAGGTGACTGCGGACACGGCCTCCTAGCGGCCATGAAAGAGGCCATCAGCATATCGGAGGAGTCGTCTCTAAATGGACCCTGCATGGCTCACCAGTTCAACGTAACCATGTTAGTCATTGTCTGTCGATCCATTTTGGCGGCGTTTCCCAGATTTGCTACTTACCAATTGGCAAAATGCATGGACAAATTGCCATCAACTTAACCTCTTTTCCCCTTAGTGTGGAAACACAACCAAACCTGCTTCTAAAATAACTTGAATGCTCCAACAGCATTCCTGATTATCACTAATACGGCTTTATTTAGAGATAAGCCTTTAATTCAACTCCAAATCAGCAATGATCCAATTTAATGAAAAGCTGCTAATTGTTTCGTGATACAGCGATACTGTCCAGGATGGTGAGGAAGACCCCATTCATATGGGCCACGCCATCATGACCTTCTACTCTGCCCTTATCGACTTGCTAGGACGCTGCGCTCCAGAGATGCAAGTGAGTGTTTTTTGCTCAGGGTTCAGCTGCCAATAATGACGCCGACCGGACATTGAGGAGAAAGTGTGCTGCCGATTGAAAAGGAAGATTGACATGCTATGCCAGCTAATCAGAATCCTGAAATGTTGCAGTTGATTCAAAGAGGCCAACTGGAAGCCGTCCGCATGCGGGCCATCCTGAGGTCACTCATCCCCATCCAGGATCTTGAGGGAGTCATCAGCATCTCCTTTCAAGCCCCATCGCTGTCAAAAGGTGAAGTAACTGTGGTGGTATTGTGAGTCTTGCATTGAAAATGCATGAACAAAGTTGCAACATTCTTCTGCAGATGGTTCGATGCTGGAGCCCGACTTATCGAGTGTCTTCTGCCCGGACCACAAAGCAGCTATGGTTCTGTTTGTGGACCGAGTGTACGGCGTAGACACGCAGAGTTTTCTCCTCCGCCTCCTTCAAGATGGCTTCCTGTCTGACCTTCAGATGGCCGTCTCTCTCGACACCGTGAGTGCGGCATCGTTGAATCAGCTTTTCTTATCTCATTGTCATTGTTGTTGTTTAAATTCATTGATATAATTTCCCAACTTGTCAGCACAGTAGCTATTCAGTCTTTTTTTTTTTTTTCATCGCAGGATGACTTTGGGTCCACTGACATGGCCTTGGCCATCAATAGATACTTATGCTCAGCTGTGCTTCCGCTGCTCACCAAGTGTTCTGCCCTCCTCCACGGTTTGGAGGACCACGCCGCCCTTATGGATTCTCTCATCCAGGCCATCTACAGTCTCTCCAGGGCCTCAAGCCTAACCAAAGCCCAGAGGGACACAACTGAGGATTGTTTGTTAGCTGTGTGCAGGTAAAAATAACATTCAGGTTTTGAGTGCACTTGGATTTGACAGTCAAGTAGGAAAAGAAAAATGACAACCTTCTGGTGGCTCTCCCTGCTTGCACTTTTTTTTTTTTTTCTGCTTGCATGTAATGAATTAACCATGTTTTGCCATGATTCGGATATCATTTTCTAATTACCAAATCATACGTTTGATCAACATTTTGCTAATGACAATTTGTAATTAGATTCCGCACTCTCTAATGATATGAGTGGCCATTCATCATGCCTGGTGGATGGGCTACAGTTACTCGAGTGTACAAAGCATCTTCTTGAGAACTTTGTAAGAATAGAGTTAACAAATGGTAAATATTCTATGTATTTTATGAAGGAACTTAACCACCTCTGTTGGCGAAAGTCTCCTGTTTGTCACGTTTTGTATTTATGTTCTATTTATTCATAGCATGTTTTTATCCTGTGTCTATTTCTGTGAATTTCTTTTCAGCAAACTCCATCCGACTTTGATGCAGCCTCTTCTTCGCCGTCTTGTCTTTGACGTTCCCACTCTCACAGACCAAAGCAAGATACCAATAAAGGTAACTGCAAAAAATGGGGAAAAAAAATATGAAAATGTATTCTTCACAATCATGTACTCATTTGCACATGCAGCTTTTGAGCAGACATTATGAGCAGAGATGGAAATACTACTCTTTAAGTGGCGGGCAAGGGAAGCAGAGCCTGGCCTCTGATGAGGAGCTGCACTTATCGCTGAAGCTCTTCTGGGGCATCTTTAAGGCGTTAGCGAAGAAGGTAAATACAATTCAACACTCATCCAAACGACTTGACTTGAGAGACATTTTTGTCTTAGCTGAGTCATTGAGAACGCGATAACATCACAGCATGACTTTCATGAGCACATTGCTGTCCCAAATCTGCCTCGCATCAAACGGAGTCTTGGGAGAACTGCTGAAAATAACGTCCCTTGCTATTTGACTGCTGACAACTCACGACTTGGTACTACACAAAATACGTACTACAAAGTTGTTAGAGTCGTAAGATTGAAAAAATTATATGATATACGTAGTACATATTTAATAAACACATGATGCAATTTCTAGCAAATGTCTGTAATTTAAAGGGTTGGTGGATTTTTGGGTTTGGTTATCTGTGCGATGGTCATTAATATTATGAAAGAAAGTCATGAAATATTTCACTGAGTATTGAATCCATATTTTTTTGCTGTAGCCAAAGTTAACTTTATGTTTACACTCACAGGCTCTAATGAGGGAGCACAAGCTTGTTTGCTTGTTTGTCATAAATCGGCCACATTATGAAAAATATCACCCATTATGGTTTTTAATTCTCCACAAACTTAGCCTGAATTATTTAAACATTCGCTTTTGTTTTTTAAAAGTACCCATATAAAGCATAGGGTATAATTTTTAATGGATCATTCTCGTTTATATCTATTATGTTGAAATATATGTGTGTTTTCAACAGCAATATGAGCCAGAGTTATCCAAATTGTGTGTCCACTGCTTGGGTGCAATGGCTGAGGCCCTTCCTCCTGACCATTTGGACCCACACACTACGTCCCAAATGGACCAAAACACAGATGGAAACTTTGATCCGCAACCTGTAGAAACCTCAACGTACGTGTTTTTAATTGTATTATACATCAATGCCATAAAAGCACTTTGGCGACCAGGCCTCGATTCCGATGGTAATAATATGATTCATTTCTTTAGCATGTCTGTGCCAGAGGGACTGGAGTTTGTGGTCAACAAATACGCTGAGCACACTCATGAGAAGTGGTCGCTAGATAAGGTAAAAGCTTCAACCTTTGTTGTCTCCTGCTTGAGAAATGACAGTGTGTTAGGAATGCATTTATGCTGATGTTGGCATGCGCTTGTTATAATTCATTCTGAACTGTGCCAGTTTGCCAACGGCTGGGTTCATGGGGAGCAGCTATGCGAGAACACCAAAGTTCATCCCCTCCTCAAGCCCTACAGGGCCTTGGCTGAAAAGGTAGCTTGTGCAAATAATAGCCTTTCGCTGCCATATACAACATGAAAGCGCCTCCGTTCTTGAGTTACAGCTTATTTGAATCACGGCCCTTCTGCCAGTATAGATTTGGCTTTTCCCCGCTGACAAATTTCAGTTTCACATGAGACTCGTTTGTCTTGCCGCGTCTTAATAGGACAAAGAAGCATACCGCTGGGCCATTAAGGAGACGATAAAAAGTATGCTGGCCTTCGGGTGGACTATCGAGCGCACCGGGGAAGGAGAACCCTTTGGCTTGCACACATGCATGAGAAGAATTTCGCAGTCCGGTCAGGTGAGTAGAACTCAATAAACCTGCAGCAAATTTGTGCTTTGCCTATTCACACTTGCTCTCAGTTGTCTTTTGAAGGGGCGTCCACCTTCACCCCTAAACCCTTTGACACCAGTAGCATTACCTTATCATGGGATCAGTGTGTGAGTAAAAAAAACATTTCTCTCAAACTGCCCAACACCTGTGATGAGTTTTCATTTCTCCTTTCTTTTTTTCTTAGGCTATGGCTGAAAAGTTAGCTGAAAACTACCACAATTCTTGGGCTAAGAGGAAGAAACTTGAACAAGAGAGTAAAGGTATAAATCACTCTTGATACGTACATAATATGTACATGACCTGTGATAGTGTTGAATGCTACAAGTACAATTTGGTAGCTTGTTGAAGGCCCCCTGCAGCACTTTGGGAAACATTACTGAATTGTTTCAGCATTGCCCTCAAGGCGAACGCTTGTTCTCCAGTGGTAGAACTTGAAAGATAGCTCCATACAAGGAAGGAGCAGCGGGCGGTCCGAGTTCAATCCACCGAAATAAAACATCCAACATCAAAATCCTTCCTTTAAATAAGTCGAAGTAAGAAGTTTGTTCAAAGGCTCGGTTCTTTCTTTTTTGCTTAAGAGATTAGGCATTATTCATTTTAAGCTTTAGTTACCGGTGAAACCTTTTTTTTGTTTGTTTAAATGGAATACAATCGAGCAGATATTTTAGTCTACAGCCAATGCGGTTGCTGCACACATTTATTTTATTTGATAGAAAAGAGACAATTCAAAGATACAGCCTATTAAGAGAATCAACGTGTTATTCCTTTAATCATGGCCCTATTTCTGCTGTCTCAGGTCTTTGAATGTGTTGACATGTAATAATGCACGGCAAAGCTGCAATGACAACGAGTTGAAAATAATGAATTGAATTTGATTGGCAGCTATGACCTTATTTTGACTGGATTGCACAAATGTGTCCGATCGCATCGCTAGTCTTACAATGCATAGAAATCTGAGTTTATCAGCATTACCAGATAGCAGATGTCCTCACAATACATTTGTTTATTTCCCTCAACCACTGCCATCATTTGTTAAAAGAACTATCTTGCTAAAAATCAATAATTATTTTTGTACTTTAAATACTGATTCGTGTGGATTTGTGGAGACCAAGGTGCCATTTCATTAACTGAGCCACCAAAATATATTTCTTGGCACTTACTTGACCCATACAACCAATTAAAAGTCAATTTTCAGACGTATTGTATGTAAGTTGCTGCCTTATTTTATAGGAAATATCTATATGGAATCATAGGACAAATAATGTGAATCATTGCTGGAAATAAATTGGAGGCTTTATTGCAGCAGTTTCCCCAAAAGAGACAGAAGATTGATCAGCAGGGTAGGGCACGTTCCATTTTCCAAAAGGTCACAGCAGGAAATACCAGTTACGTGAAAGTGCCACTGAATTTATTGTACATTCCATCTAAAGCGAGCCTACAAGTAAAAAAAAAAACAGTCAATTGTGGAGTGCGATTTGTGCGGTCACAAGACAAAGGTGGAGTTTTCCACTAATTGTATTGTTTTTGTGACCCTGTGTCACCTCAGGGGGACGTGGGCATGCGACCGCCGTGCCCTTTGACAACCTGACTGTGAAGGAAAAGAGCAAATTCCGGCAGAGAGCCCAGGATGTGCTCAAATTCCTTCTGCTCAATGGCTACACGGTGTGGAGGTGAGGACAGCGGCATCTTGACTGCTAAAGGAAATTCCTGCATTCAGAGCCAAATTTCAATGAGGTGGTCCTCATTACTTTTTCATCATGGTGACAGCATCTCACAGCATCCACGTTTGAAGATGGAATCGAAAAAAATTCACCTTATTTTTGGGTCATGCCTCACCATGCTTTCCTGGTGAAAATCAGATAATCCATATTTTCATACAATTATATATTTTGTATTAGACAAGGCTGATTGGTCTGATTAAATGAAGCTCCTCCCCCTGGCTCAACATTATCATAGTAGCACCAAGATGCCACAAAACAGATGTCTGCCCCCCAAATTTTTTTTTCAGCAAACAATGGAGGTCACGCTCCCTCAAAAAATCTGCAAATAGATGAATTTCTAATTTAGTAGGGAAACTGGTGCGAGGGAATGTTCGTTGCTGCTTTTGCAGCTTTAATGGGTTTTATTTTTCTGCGGGCAGGGATGGCAAGCAAGCTGATCTGGATTTTCCAGTCACAGCCAACTGTTTTGGCCACACTCTACTCCAGCGCTTGCTGTTTTATGCAGAGGATGCTCAGGAACACATGTTGGAGCGAGGTAACACTTTCAGTTACTTTCAGAATATCGTCCAAAATAGTCTCTTTGACAATACTTGGTGGCCTTGTTTTAGTCCTGACATACGACGTTTCATTGTTGTGTAGAACATCTTCCTGATGTCATTTTTTTTCCCACAGTAGGCGACCTGCCTTAGGCTTATTTCAATTTCATGTATTTGATGTAAAAATGTCACTTCCTTTGTCATTTTTTTTTTATTGCACGTCACTTCATTTTTCTTTTTCCAGAGGTGATGCAAGCCAGACGACAGACCTCAAAAGGCGATAGAGCGTCACACCAGCACCCCGTTCAATTCTTCCTCAAGGTTTGCTTGTGATTATCAAGACTAGTCCTTTCTGTTGGATATTCTAGTCAAGATTTGCAGATCTGTCATCTAATTAGTTTTGTTAACTGGTTGCTATGGGTGACCCCCACCCTCATGAAAAATCCTTTGTGGCTGTGTAATTTATTTAGCTATCTGAGAAATCCATGCGGCGTGTCGATTCCCATCATGACATTGATTAAAGCTTCCCACGGCGTTCTGCCTCCAAAGCAGCCTCACATCTCCACTTCCAACACGCACGCACACGCACACACATACATAAGTCAGTGATGTATTGAACGAATATCACATGTTTGTTTGTTGACCCCTGTTGACAGGTTGTCATTCCACTTTTGGAAGAATATGTGAAAGGCCACCAGCTGTACTTCCTGTCTGTGTCGCGCTCTTCGGACACCAACAGAAGCCATGCGTCCACCAAGGAAAAAGAAATGATTGCCAGGCATGTGACAAACCCACAAAATCATCACATTTTCATTTCAAACGTATGACAGTTGGTGTAGATGTTTTTGCATCTGTTCTTTTGTGCTTGACTTTCACTCCTTTGGCTTCATTTTCCTCAGACTCTTTTGTAAAATTGCAGCTCTAGTAAGACACAGGCCCTTTCTTTTTGGTAAGGACCGTGCGGAAATAAGCATTCAGCCTGATAGCATGCCATTCCTGTAATTTTTGTTGTTTCTCGTCATATCTCTGCATACGTGCTATACAACTCTAATGTCAGTTTCTTTTTTTCAAATTCAGGAAATGAAACTTCAACTGTCACAAGCTGCCTCCATGCTTTGGCCCGGGCGTTGGATGCCAGGTAGTACTTCACCTCCCTGTCACCGTCCATCCATCCATCCATCCTTTTTCAATATCCTATTCCAGCTGACCTGTGGACGATTTGGACTTCACCACAATGTCGACAAGCAGTCAAATGTTTTATGTTGTTGTCTTGTCACAACAGGACTTTAATGAAGTCAGCCCCGGAGTCCGTCCAGCAGTCTCTGCATTCCTTCTTCCAAGCAGCAGCGTCTGATCTCGAGGCAACCATGGAAAACCTCTCGGCCACTTCGCTCTCGTTGCCTCAGTGTCGCAGTCAACAGGCGAAAGGCGTGGCTGAGGTTCTCGGCTACACAACCTCCATGCTCCTTCCCGTGCTCACGTCACTCTTCCGACATCTTGCCAGCCACAATTATGGCATTGACCTTCTGGGTGAGAGCAAAAAACGCCGCTCATTTTTTCCCTTTACATATATAAATCTCAATTAACTGGACTATTGGAGAAAAGTGAATTTATTTCAGAAGTTGACTTTGGAAATGGAAACTTGTACACAGCGTCTACAAAAAATTGATAAATTTTCATGCGCTTGGCAACCAAAATTAAAAAGCTTTCATGTTCATAAAATATTGATTGACGAAAATTCCAACACCATTTCACAGGGAAGTATCCCTCACTCTGCGTGAAGGCAATCTATACAAGTTTTACTTTTTTTAATTAAACCGCTGAAATAACCTGAAGTTTTAGAGGTTCTCCATGATATTCGAACGTGAGCCGCACCTGTGTTTGCAGAGCAAATGAAAACGTGTTCACTCACATCATGGAGATGTTGGGAAAAAAAAATCCCAGCCAATATGCTGAGATTAGCATCAGGTTTGCATACCTTTGAAGTCAGCTCACATGAAGCGGCTCAGTCCGGGCCGCAGAGCAGCTTGTGCCTTTTGTCTCCCTCTCTAATATGATGACCTTGCGCAGGGATCATCCGTTTCCTGCATCAGCACTCGTCTCGCTAGTCCATCTCTCTGTGATTGCGCGGCCTCACCTTTCCCTCGCTCACCGCCCTTGCTGTACGTCTCTTATAGGGATTGAAGCGATTTAAGTGTCACCTCGTCTTTTCCAGTGGGAAGCGTGCAGGGGTCCTGTTACAGGATCATTAACAGCCTCTACTGGCTCGGCACCGGCGGCGGCGCCGTATACATGGAAGGGTACAGCCTGCTTATGTAACGCATTCCAACACCATCGCTGGCTGTGCAATATTATTTTGACTTGTATTGTAAGATGATGAAAATACTAGCAAGCTATTTTTCATCCTTCTATCATTTCCTCAATTAATTATTCAGTAAATTAATCGCTAACTTAGTAAGTAACCCGTTCATCAATTTTGCACAGCACTTATCCTTATTACGGTGGTGGCTGAGTGGGAGCCTATGAAAACTGCGATTCAAGCCCATCATGGGAAAGACTCCAAATTGTGAGGCAAAATACTTCTACAGCGAGCTGCTTATGCCGAGTTGCCCTTTGAACGTGCCCGCAAGACTCCCCTGTTAATATTTTATCCCGAGAACTCCAACTGGGTTACTGACTTGCCAACATTGTTTACTTTCAATTTCTGCAGAAGCATATTTAAGCAAGTCTATCATTTCACCTTGCGACATCTAACACTTCTGCATCACAAAGCAACATTGTCACAATTATCGACTTAACTCTCAACAATAACTCTTTAGAAGATAACGAAATCTGTTTCTTTTAACATGGAAGCCTATTGGTTGGCACGTTACTGTCTTCAACATTCAAATACGCTCTCTCGCTCAGCCGCAACCCTAATGAGAACAAAATGGATGGCTGTGCTTGTGTAACGGCATGTTTCCATCCAGGCAGAGGTCAGCAGCAGGTGCTTGTCTCGCAGCGCTGACTGCTGCCTTTCCTGTCTGCTTCCTTGGACCACCCATCAATCAAAACCACCACAGCACAATGTGGAAACCTGAAAGAGATGGTGATATATTAAAAAAGACACATTATTCAGGTAACTTGTTTCTTTCCTTACACTATTGCTTTTCCTTTTTCTACTAGACGTGGGGTTACCACTTGACGTGGAAGCAACATGCCCCCTTCTGCCCTCTTTGGAGGAAGCGATGGGGGAAGCGCAGGAGTTGACGGATGCCGGCGCTGCTGCCGGGCAGGCCCAATATGGCCACGTCACGGACGTCACATTGCCGATGCTTTGCGCTTATTTGTCCCGCCGGCGGTCAGACGGCCCGCTCCTCACCTCGCTAACTCCTCAGCGTGCCAGCGACCTGCTAGGCTACATTCTCCGAATCATCCACAACCACGTGGGGGCAAGCCAGGGTGACTGGATGAAGCAGCTGGCAGGTTGTTGTTTTACTGTTGTCATCAAAAACAAGAATAGCATTTTTGTGAGTGGCGTGCATCTCAGTCCATTCCCAGCCAATCATCTGCAAAGCCCGCGCTGAGCTGCTGAAGAGCCACTTCCTTCCTCTCATGGACAAGCTGAGGAAGAGGGCGGAAAGTGTGCTGCTTGAGGAGGAGCGGATGAAAGCAGAAGGTGATGCTGCGTCGGAAGCAGAACTGCACATACAAGAAAGGTTCAGCGTACTCGTGCGAGACCTCTACGCCTTCTATCCCCTCCTCATCCCCTTCGTGGACTCCAATCGGTAAGATTTGTGATTACGCATGTGCCAAAGTCAAACCCTGTAGACTTGATGTGTTTCCCAATTTGAAGAGAATATCGAACTTAAAACCAAGATGCTTATTGAACGTAGATTTTATGGCATAGAGTTACACGGCTCGCTATTAAACATTTATGTGCTTGCAGTATTCTAACGAGCCCCTCAGAGGGCAACCAAAACTACATTACGGCCAGCAAAGCGAACAAGTTTGAAACAAGCACCAACTCTTTTACGACATTGGTGGGTCAGCTATGTTGCTTGCCGCCTTGCAAATCTTTGGTCCATCTCTCTCAGGGCCCGTTGGCAGCAAGAGTCAAACCCGGATGCCGAGCGGCTGTTCAGCATGGTGGCGGAGGTCTTCATTTTCTGGGCCAAATCTCATGTGGGTTCGTCAAACACGCTTGTCGGCTGTCACTGCTCTTTTGTTTGTCTCACTCATCACATTTTGGTGCAGAACTTCAAGTGGGAGGAACAGAACTATGTGGTCCAAAACGAAATCAACAATTTGGCATTCTTACTCAACGACAAGACGTCAAAGGTTACCCGCTATTGACGAGCTGATGTGGTGACTGAGGCGGTCCGGTGATGTCATATCGTTTCATTTGCAGCTTGACTACCAGAAAAGGACGATAAAGAGGAAGGGCGATCGTTATTCCGTACACACCTCCCTCATTGTGGCTTCCGTGAAGCGACTTCTCCCGGTGGGACTCAGGGTTTGTTTTCCCACTGACGAGAGTCTCATCACGATGGCGAAGAGCGCTTTCGCTCAGGTTGGTTGCAAATGTGGGCGTCATGCCAAGTGATGGCTGCATGGGGAATGATTACCAATGTCTTCAATCATGGATCAGCTTGCAAAAGAAAACAACAACTGCCGCAAAAACACTTTTATTCCAATCTTTCAGTGTGCTTATCGTGACATTTATGACCAGGTGGCATTTTAATTGTCAAAGTGTCAAGAAAAGATATGATTAAATGTGTCCTTTGGGCTCTGCTACTTCGCCTACTCGTGGACCTATAAAAGAATCACGGAACGGGTCACACGAGGACAACGCATTAGCATGCAACACAAAACTTGGTCAAGAGAGCACATCAGAATACGTAGTTAATTTTCATATACAGTACAGTCATGAATATGAAGTGGACCAAAGGTACTGGTTTTTTTTTATGTTCTATATTTATTTAAAATTTGATTTGTTTCTGCTTCCCGCAGAAGAACACTGAAGATGAGATTCGTGACTGTGTGTATAAATACCTTTTACATTCTCGTGATCAGGTAGAGGCCTTCTTTTGATTTGAAACATATTGCTACTACTCTGTTTTTACACTGTTCATGAGTTTTTTTTCCTCACAAAATGTTCCCACTTCCCACTTATCCTGGGGCGTCTGTCTTCGGAATGAAGTGCATGTACATCCCACATGCGCACCGACACGCCCGAGTAGCCATGCTTTTTTAATCAAGCAACAAGAGTGCTGTTGATTAGACTATGGAATCTTCTTGTAGCTTGTAAAATCCATTCTACTATCACACTGTGACTTGAATTTGTTACACAATATGGCAATACGCTCTGTGCATGCATTCTTAGTTCACTCCAGCAGCAAATATTTTCCAGCAATTGCCATTCTACAGCCCTGCAACTTAATAAATAAACGTGCTTCTGTTTTTCGCCTCTGCAAGAAGTCATCAACAAACTCGCTGAGAAGCAACCTGAATTCAGAAACCCAGAATACTCTTTACGCCACTGCTGACTTGGAGACAACCGCAGACAAGGTGGTGGGACTCGCCCGTGTCCTTCATTACCTCGACCAGGTGATCAGACAAAAGCTCATTTTATTTTAGATGGATGATAATGAAGGAGAGACAGACGGTACTAAGCCTTCAAGACTTTATCAGTAATTGTCTTTCAGTGCCGCTACTTATCTTGATCTTGATATATTTACTGCAAATGAGCTTTTGAAATGGAACGACATAAGAAACGCGCCTCGCATTACAAACTGTCTAAATGCTGATGTGACATTGAAGAAAGCAATACCAGCACTCCCGATGAATGACAAATGTATATATGTAATTCTATGACTCACTCAAATGATTGAGGTTGCTGCTTCTGAAGTGTGAACCAAAACCGCGTTTTGCTTATCTATCTTTGATTTGTTGTTAAGGTGGAACATCCACACAAGTATAAAAAAGGAACTCGGCACAAAGTCTTGTCCAAGCAGAGAAAGCAAGCAGTAGTGGCTTGTCTGAGGATGGCTCCTCTTTACAACCTGGCCAGGTACAAACACCTGAACACTGATCCACTTGTGTACCGAAATGTGGAAGAATAATCCAGTGTCCACTGGTTATAGACAACCTTGAACAAACATCATGCGGTTTGGGTTTAAAATCGTATTTCTTTGCTGTCTGCATCCATCTTAATGCAAACAGAAACACTTGCCAATGTTGAGTTTGCCATCCCTCTCACTTGCCTTGCCAGGCACCGAGCTGTCAACCTGTTCCTCCAAGGCTACAACAAATCCTGGATATTAGATGAGGAGCACACTTTGGAGGAGAAGCTTGTGGAGGATTTGGCTGTAAGTGGTCGGCAACTTTGGACTATGGTTTATGTTTTGGATTTATCATATGCGGCCTTCAATACTTAATATCAACAAGGGAACCCAAAAGAAGACATGTGAAATATGACTTGTTTTGCAAAAACGATTTTGCATCCCTTTTTGTTTTTGTGCGCTGTAGAATTAAATGGATGACAGAGCACACTAATTCATTCTTGGGGGCTTTCCAAAAAAATTGAGTAAATGGAGAACTACAAAAAAAAATTTCTTTCGTGATTTCCACAGAAACTCAGCGAGACAGAACTAACGGGAGGAAGACGAGAACAGAAAAGAGACGGTGCCAAATTGGTGGATCCCCTCCTACAGCTCATCACGCTCTTCAGTTGCAGTGCCTTGATGGAACGGAGGTGTTGTCATGAGCCAAGATCCAGCAACATTTTCTTTCTGTTTTAGCGTGTCCCTTTACTGACATGAGCTCATGTTCCTTCCCATACAAGTGATCTTGGAATTGACTGGCTTTATGTTTCTTACGTGGAGATAATGGCCAAGGTAATAGAAAATTGGAGATTGAGCTAGGTTTTTTTTTTTTTTTTGGTAAACTTTATATGTGTAGTTTTGGCATGTTTGTGTCATTCTTCATTTTGTCAGTCCTTACTGTCTTGACAATAATTGTTTTCCTCACAGAGCTGCCATAACGAAGATGACGACGAGGAGCAGCAAGAGCTGCAAAGTTTTGAAGTGAGTCCATATTTGATAGAATCAACAAAAACACCTTCACGATCATATTGACTCGAATAGTCCCATTTGTGTTTCAGGAGAAAGAGATGGAGAAGCAGAAGCTGCTGTACCAGCAGGCCAGGTTGCACCTTCGCGGCGCTTCCGAGATGGTCTTGCAAAGTATCAGTGCCAGCAGAGGTAAGAGCTGAGGAGCAAGTAGCAAAAGTGAAGCATGTCGGAAGGTTTTTATTTTGTATGAGCGCTTTTCCTCAAGCTTGCAAGTTATGAAGTGTTTCTGAATGAGCGCGACATTTTCTGACAACTAATCAGGAACTATGGGCTCCACGATTGCGCCAACACTCAAGTTGGGCATTGCTGTTCTACATGGAGGAAACGCCACCGTTCAGCAGGTGCCTCGCGGCGTTGACTTCTACTCAAACTTTTATCTTCAGACTGATTTTCTTTGTTATACTTCACAAAACATAAGACGGCGCTGTTGTCTTAGTCTATGACCTAAAGAGACTTCACCTTGTTTTGACTAGAAAATGCTGAATTATTTGAGGGCAAGACGAGATGTGGGCTTCTTTCAGAGCATGGCCGGACTCATGCAGTCATGTAGGTGGGTCAATGTAAACAGTCTGAAGATGCGCACTCACATTTTGGATGTACATAAATTGTTGCTCATGATAATGCAGTGTGTATATTTCCCCAGTGTACTGGATCTGAACGCATTTGAGCGACAGAACAAAGCTGAAGGATTAGGCATGGCCACGGATGAGCGCTCAGGTAGCGCATTCACACGGAAAGCCGTTTAAATACAATGTTGCCTCATGAATGTCCACTTTCTTCACCTCAACAGAGAAGGTGATGCCTGATGAAGAACTCACCTGCGACCTGTTCCGTTTTCTACAATTGCTTTGTGAAGGACACAACTCAGGTTATTGATACATTTTAATTAACTGCACAGATTTATAATTGCTGTGCAAGCATTGAGATTGCAGGACATTTCTACAAACGGGAAAATGCCCTTTTTCTCAACTCTCACTCGTCAGAGTTCCAGAATTACTTGCGAACGCAGACAGGAAACAATACGACCGTCAACATGATCATCTCCACTGTGGATTATCTACTAAGAATACAGGTAAGCATGAATAAATCATGGCACAGATTCGCTCTCGTTGTTTGGAATTAAAACAATCGTATTAGGCTGACTTAATATTTCTCCGTGTGACTTCTGCAGGAGTCTATCAGTGACTTCTACTGGCACTACTCTGGAAAGACTGCCATTGACACGCAAGGCCAACGCAATTTTTCTAAGGCTATCAAAGTGGCTAAGCAGGTCTTCAACACACTCACCGAATACATACAGGTCGCTCGCTTTCCCTTTCTTCGACAATTCACAGCATGGGCTATGGGCTCATTAATAATGCTGGTTGTTTTTGCCCCGCAGGGCCCGTGTAATGGAAACCAGCAGAGTCTGGCTCACAGTCGTCTGTGGGATGCCGTGGTGGGATTCCTCCACGCCTTTGCTCATATGCAGATGAAGCTCTCCCAGGTAGGTCCAATCGTCACCTTCCGACGTCACGCTAAAACACTCAATTTCAAATTCAATCCATTTTCTGCCCTTAATGTTTTTGTGTGTGTGCAGGATTCACGGCAAATAGAGCTCCTAAAAGAGCTCATGGACTTACAAAAGGATATGGTTGTCTTCTTGCTGTCCATGTTGGAAGGTACGTGAACAACTCAAGATGATCCAGAGGAAGGTCTTGTTCACTATATGCATCAAGGCCAAGTTTATGTTGGTCTTTTTTTTTTTTTTTTTTTTTCCCGCAGGGAATATCGTAAACGGAACCATCGGAAAGCAGATGGTGGATATGTTGGTGGAATCGTCGAGCAACGTGGAGATGATCCTCCAATTTTTCGACATGTTCCTCAAACTTAAAGACCTCACGGCTTCGGACGCCTTTCACCAGTTTGACCCCGATGGCAAAGGCCGCATCTCCAGAAAGGACTTCCAGAAAGCCATGGAGCTCTCCAAGCAGTTCTCACAAGCCGAGACTCATTTCCTCCTCTCCTGTGCGGACACGGACGACGGGGAAATCCCGGATTACCGAGCTTTTGTGGATCGCTTCCACGAGCCGGCCAAAGACATCGGCTTCAGCATTGCCGTGCTGCTCACCAATTTGTCCGAGCACATGCCCAATGACTCGAGGCTGCGAGCCTTCTTGGAGCTGGCCGAGTGCGTCTTGACTTACTTCCAACCCTACTTAGGCCGCATCGAGATCCTCGGTGGCGGCAAGCGCATAGAGCGCGTCTACTTTGAGATCAGCCAATCCAGCCGCATGCAGTGGGAGAAGCCGCAGGTGAAGGAGTCCAAGCGGCAGTTCATTTTCGACGTGGTCAACCAAGGCGGCGAGAAAGAGAAAATGGAGATGTTTGTCAACTTCTGCGAAGACACAATTTTCGAGATGCAGCTGGCGGCTCAGATCTCTGGCTCTGACAACGGAGAGCGACACGGGGGAGAAGACGAGGAGGAAAGCGAAGAACAAGACCTGGACAAGAAGGGAATGTTTTTCATTTCTTTCAAAAAGTTTCACGCTCTGACCAAAATGAGCCTGAAGGATGTCCTCCTGTCATCTGTCGCATTCCTCAGATTCCTTTTCATGACTTTGCTCGGGTGCCTTTGCTTCATTGTGAGCGGCGCTAGCCGCAGCCTATACGTAGCTTTTGTCAATGGCGGCATTGTGGAGGGAGCCAAAATGATGACCGTGTACGACCTCTTTGGTGGTATACTCGAACCGACGCTTGATGAGGTCACAGAGGTAACGAGCGGCGCCGAGCGTCCGAGGCGGCCCTCCACCACTCTCTCCCCTCGGCGACAGAGCGGCCAGACGGCGGCTGTGACCTCCGCTAGGGGGACTGATGTACTGTCTGACATATTTGGCCTCAAAGTGAAAAGAGACGGAGGACAATACAGGCTCGCCACACAAGACGTGACGAGCAGTCGCTTGGATCTGCGCAATCCCAATGACGTGACGTTTTCTGACCGACGTCAGGGGCTGGTATTTGTCTTTCTGAATTTGCAAAATATCAATTCACCATATATTCAAAAAATGTTTTTTTTTTTTCTGTCAGCAGCATGAGGCTGGAGAGGAAAAAGCTGAGGATGAGATGATGTCTGAATCAGATAAGTGAGTGATTTCATTTTGAAAACGCCTCCTGGAGGCTTTGGTCAAAATCAGTCACATGGGGATGGGTTAAATGCAGAGGACAAATTTCACCACGCCCAGATGTGTGTGTGACGATCATTGGGACTTTAATCTTAATCTTTAATCATTCCCGACATCCTAATCGTGTCAATGTATTATGAATATTATTTCATATTGCCTTGTTAAAATGAGGCTCTTTAACCTTTCTCCTGTTGGTTTGTGGCGCCGCAGATGGGAGACATGCGAGGAGACGACAGCGAAGGAGGATGGACGGAAAGCCAAGAGACTCTCGAATAAATCAGAGGAAGCAGGATGCCAGCGTTCCGCTTTCGGCGAGATGATAAGTGCTCATCACAAGAGCCTGCTGGTCAGATGAACAAAACAAAAAAAATAGACTTTGTTATATATAGTCGAGCAAACTAATGTTGTTTTCCATTTTCCACCAGAATTACTTTGCCAGGACGTTTTATAACATGCGTTTGTTGTCCCTCTTTGTCACCTTTGCCATCAACTTCATTCTCCTCTTTTATAAGGTCAGTGAGGCTTTTTTTTTAATTTATCATAAATATTGAACAGGTCTAACATTTACATGAGGCTAGGTGGTATCTTTGCGTTCGTCATCTGAATCGGAAGTGCCAGAGGGAGATGAGGGCGGAGTTGATTATGTTTTGGAAGAAAGCAGCGGTTACATGGAGCCGTCGCTTCACCTCCTGGCGGTGGCGCACACGCTCATCTCCTTCTCTTGCATTATCGGTTACTACTGCCTCAAGGTGCTTCCGCTCAAATCACTCTATCATGCATACGCGCCCACGGGAGCGTTTAGGTCTTCACATGACGCAAATTGCCCGCATTGGTTGGGCAGGTCCCGCTGGTGATCTTCAAACGGGAGAAGGAAGTGGCCCGAAGACTTGAGTTTGATGGCCTGTATGTGACCCAGCAGCCCCCGGAGGAAGACATTAAAGGCCAGTGGGATCGACTGGTCATCAACACTGTGTATGTTCACATATTTCAAGGCAGCATCTGTAGATAATGCCACAAAAGTAATGTAAAATGTTAACATTTGTCTACCATTTGTTGTTTCAGGTCGTTTCCAAGTAATTACTGGGACAAGTTTGTTAAAAGAAAGGTAAAATTGGGCCATAAATAATGCAAGCACGGCCCTATTACGTAATTGAACCAAACAACTTCAATGTTGCTTTCATTTTAAATTTTGCATGACTCAAAGCTGGCTCACTGAATTGTAATGCCATTAGCATCCGATTGTCCTTGAAAGGCGTCGCCCAACGGGAGGCATCTCATTATGAGGCACTCCCATCCTCTGTCAGAGACTGATCCGTTTTGTCCATCGGGTGACCTTGTGGCATCTCAATACCTAATCATCACAAGTGACTGTATTTACTCAGCTCGCCTGGAATGACCATGTCGTTCTATCAATACGACACTCAAAGAGATCGTTCATTGAATGGCTCCGGACGGAGCTCACTATTCCACCGTGTCAGCATTTACGAGTGCGGAGACGAGGCACGCGGCCTGAAGGATTGTGATGAAATGGGGCTCCTGCCAGGAAAGCACACTCGTTTATAGTTCAAGATAAATAAACATATATCTTCACAGACTTATGACAAATTGGCATAGAAACACGCCTGTTGTGTTATTGCAATGACTGAATTGGTCAAATCAATATTTAATAATGTAATACATATTTCATAATACTAATAATACAATTGAATAATTAATCAATTTTGCTACACATTTCTCATTACATATTTTTTTTCTCATGTACCGCCTCCCTCCAGGTGATGGACAAATATGGTGACTTTTATGGCCGGGAGACGATCAGTGAACTTCTTGGTTTGGACCAGGCGTCCTCAGACTTCAGCTCTGACGGAACGGAGAGGAACAAGTTCAGAAAAGAAGCTGCCTGGGTCACACTGTGAGTACGCAAATATTTACATTAATGGCAGTTCCCATTAAGGGACTTTAATGTTTCTCTGAAAAATGCTGCTCATAATACAATACAGTATTATTTTCTTAATTTTATTTCAGCTTCAGCTCCATTGACGTCAAGTACCAGATGTGGAAACTTGGGGTTGTTCTCACTGACAATGTAAGTCAAGCTGGCACAATAGCCGTAGCTATTATAATTCTCGCTCTGCTCGATGTCGCTCGCTATCAGACGCTCACTTCCTGCACGGGTACGTTAACAGATAACGTGAGCGCAGCACAAATCATATTTCAATGTTTCAGGACTGATTCCTCATTGTCGTTTGATGCGGATCGACTGAGCACCGAGCGTAATATCCTGTGATTTTGCCTTATCTAGAGTACACGTTGGTCTCCATGCCGTCTGCTCCTTTGTCTTTGTGTGTGGCTGCAGTCTTTCCTCTATTTGGCCTGCTACATGGCCATGTCCGTTCTGGGACATTATAACAATTTTTTCTTCGCGGCCCATCTTCTGGACATCGCGATGGGAATCAAGACTCTTCGCACCATCCTCTCCTCTGTCACACACAATGGAAAGCAGGTGCGTGTGTTTCATACCTTTGTGTAGGTTTGTATGCAACTTCCTCACTGGTGTTCCTCCAAAGAAAGTTCACACATGATGGTTCTCCTGCTGTGCCATCTGCTAGTTGGTGCTGACATTGGGCCTCCTGGCTGTGGTGGTCTACCTCTACACGGTGGTGGCCTTCAACTTCTTCCGTAAATTTTACGACAAGAGTGACGACAAGGACGGCCCGAACATGAAGTGCGACGACATGCTTACTGTGGGTGCCAAAAGGATGATAATGATCGGTTTTGATGGACACCGCTTTTGTTCATGGAGAATTTGAATCCAACTCTGGGTCTCGGCCGTGTCTATTGTTTTCTATATCTGCAAAGACACCCGTGCGGGCCCGCAGTCACGTCAAGATGATTCTGTCAGTGATCCGCTTCTTATTCCTCCCACCATTATTCCCTGAAATAACGGACAGATGGGTAAAAAAAGCATCTGCTCCAGATATAATATCACTTTGTTTGGCGAGCCACAACTCACCCGCCCCCCCTCTGCCCGCCTCTATTCCGATGCGCAGTCCCCTGTCACTCATGAACGGACGCGTGGCAAGAGCGTTTGAATAAATCCCGTCTATTTTTGGAGTCAGGAGAGAGCGCTTACATTAAATCTTCAGTCCCGGTTACTGTCTTATTGGGTATGCTTAACGTTGAGCAGCCACACTTTTCACAGTTTCGAACGTGCAGCACATTCTTGCATCTGTGTTTACTTATTTTATTGGTTTCGTCAATATGTGAGTACTTGGGAGTCAGGAAATAACTGTACGAGGTGTTTCAGGAAAAGAAATTGTCAAAAAGGCAAAGAATATTGATGACACAGTCCTTGATGGAAAGAAAAAATGTGCAGGCCCGGCTAGTTATTCCTGAATTTTCCACTCATTTGTTTCAGTGCTACATGTTCCACATGTACGTGGGAGTACGAGCGGGAGGGGGCATCGGCGATGAGATCGAGGACCCCGCCGGCGATGACTCTGAGGTGGAACGTATCGTCTTTGACATCACCTTTTTCTTTTTTGTGGTCGTCATTTTGCTGGCTATCATTCAAGGTGAGTTGGATGTCGAATGGGTAATGAATGCTTTGCCTCGGTAACGGGGCAGCAAAGAAACAAGTGAAGCAGTGTACACGGAAAGTTACTGAATTCATGTCGTTTCATAAAATACACTTTTGTTTCATCAGAGTCAAAAAATACAAACAAAAAACAATCTGTTTCTCCCAGGTTTGATAATTGATGCCTTTGGGGAGCTGCGTGACCAGCAAGAGCAGGTGAAAGAGGATATGGAGGTGAGGTGTGACACACACGCACACACGCACACACACACACACACACACACGCACACACACACACACACACACACACACACACACAATGCTTTAAATCCTCAAATGCAGGTTTCACACAAAAAATAGCTGTCTGCCTTAACAGTCGGAGAGATGGAAAAAAAAAAAAGAAACTTCTGCATTTGGCATGTGCTGATGATTTTGGCATTCCAATAATAGCAAAAATTGATAAGCGGTTTATCAAAGTGTCATCTTGTAAGTGTGTTGGTATTATAAATTTGCAAACAAGTGCTCCCACAATAGAAATTCTCCGGGTTGTTCTGGGCCGTCACCCCAAAATGAACTCCAAACCATCACGCAGCGTGTGATTGGTGTAGTTGAGCCGAGAATACAAATTATGTGCATGAACCTGGCAGCTTTCCCCAATTTGGTTTGCTTTTCAGGCTTTTTTTTGCCTCTCGGTAGGAAGGTGACGCTGGCTTTGAAAAGAAGTAACAACTTTGTTACAGTGTGGTGCCATCAGACCAAACACCGTGACCAAATCCCATAACAATTCAAGTTTTTCTTCCTTTTATTTCTGCCTCCCTCCCTCCCTGCAGACCAAGTGTTTTATTTGTGGAATAGGAAGCGAGTACTTTGATAAAGTTCCTCATGGTTTTGAGACTCATACTCTGCAGGAGCACAACTTGGCCAACTATCTGTGAGTTTATTGTATTTTACCACAAAAAAATTACACTTTGTCCTTGTGTGTGCCACCATCACCACTGATGACCTGCTTGGATTTGCCTCTGTTTTCCTATGAGCTGTTGCCAATATGGCAGACCAGACTAATTATTCTCAAATGTAGTTTCACATCCCTACACCAATAACTGTAACACTTTGGATGTAACTGGCTTGATTGATCTCTGATGTCATGGCTTTTACTATCCCTGAAAACAACACGCGTGTTCCAACCAATACCCCATATCTCAATAACCGTTGTCAATAACGAGGACAATAAGAGGACTCGCACAGGTTCCTGTTCTAATTTGTTCTCGTGTGTCTTTGCAGATTCTTCTTGATGTACCTCATTAACAAAGACGAAACGGAACACACAGGACAGGTATAATTGGTTTCTCTTTCATTTTAACGCCTGAGCCATGTTGGGGCACACCGGGTGTTGTTTTTGAAAGCAATTAGAGCTCCATGGTCAAATGGGCCAATTTAGTGCTTGATTGCTGTCATTTGTTATTGTGCTAAATATAACAAAGCCAGAAAATGCAAATAGTCTCAAAGTATTTTGCGTCATACAATTAAGGTGAACAAAGAGTAAATATCAAAACGACATTCTCCCTTGTGTTGACGCAGGAATCCTATGTGTGGAAAATGTACCAGGAACGTTGCTGGGAATTTTTTCCTGTGGGAGACTGTTTCCGTAAGCAATATGAAGATCAGCTGGGATGAAAGGAAACCCGAGCCTTCCTAGTTCAAGTTGTCATCGATGTCTGGATTAACTGGAACTCGGTGTGCACACTATCGATTTTGGACTTTGATGTCGTTTGCCTTCACACGTCATAATGTAATCACATCACAAAAAATCAGCACCATCGTGTATCTTTTATTTTGGGGGGGGTTCTCTATATTCCATCCAAAAACTCAAGCACAAATTCAGTTTTCCCCTGTTTTCAGGTAGCAAAGATTTGCAATCCCAATTAAACTGGACCGCAAGGTACACTGGTATTTTGGGACTGAATTAATTTGTCATGGTAATCGCAGCCTCCCAACCCTTCCCCCGGTGTGACTTGCAGATAAACGCTATTCTTGTGGCATTTGTTCTCTCCACATTCCCCGGCAGACTTGCGGGGCACTACCTGGCTGTCATCACGATCTCTCCAGCATCCTTCCAGTCTTTCTCATTGGCTCCCCCTCCCTCATCTTCAGCATAGTTATGGTCTAATTATGAACCACAGTGTAGCCCGTTGACAGCTTTCGCTGTGTTCGGTCTCATTGTTTCAATGAAAATGGATCATCGATGCTTTAATATTTTGGAAAAATCGACTTTTTAATAGCTTGTTTACAAATAGTTGGCTGTCACATGCTTGCCCACCCATCAAGTGTGAAATGAGGCGTTGCATAATAACCAGCCTTAAACTAACTTTCTCCTTCCATGATTTGAGCAGCTAGGCTAGGTGAAGATCCAGAGCTGCTTTTACCTCCAACATGCCAAAACACCCACAACCCTTTGTGAGTTTGGCACCCCTCCATGTCAAAACTGAAAAGTCAGCAGAATTACATGAAGTTTGGTTGGATGAATGGATTAGCATTAACTAGCAGCATTAGCTCCAGGTAAGCCCCCACCCCACACACACACACATACACTCTGGATCGTCACCTTCCACTTCAACCTCTTAGCCCTACCTTGGGTTGTCATGGCAACAAAATCCATACTTGCCATTGGCCCAGCAGAATACAGTATGCAGAGAGGTGTCCAGTCGCTCATTTGCATGAAACGGTCCCGCTCTCAAGAACTGTCACGTGTGTTAGAATTCTTGATCCTTATTTGACAAAATCACATTAAGACAGAAAGCAAAGTGAGCAACTGTGTGCTATGTCTTTGTGACATTGACAGGATAAGTCGGTAAATCCGAGTTAATGATAATTACAGGGGAATGTTTTGTTAAAACAACTCTCGGGATGGCCTTCAAGTCGATGTGTGCAGGCTGATTACCTGATTGATAGCTCCAATCAGCATGCTCGTTTTGAATAATTGCTCTTTATTGCCCCAGTTATGGGCGACTTTGTGGGATTTTATTTGATGACAAAGGCAGACAAACATGTTGGCGCATCACTACTTTGAAAGAATTGAATTGAGTCAAGTGCCAAGTTGGGCAGCTGAGTGGTTTCTGCCTCTTCCATGTTTACATGCTAATTTTCCTCAACAACAATTAGTTGTCGGCGCCAGTTCCTGAATTTTATGGCAAGACTGTCCAAATTGAATGCCCATCTCTAGTAGTGTCCAATTAAACATTTATTGTTGCCAGGCTTCTTGTGTCTTCTCAACGCTCTTGCCAAATGGGTCTGCAAGCTGCACACGAGCTTGCTGGATTTACACCGGCTGGCCCCAAAATATGATCAGTAAGACGGTACAAGCGTAACAGTATGTGACACGTGTTGGCGGGCGGGCTGAGTCCGAGTCCTCTGAACCACACAAGCTGTCCGTCTCAGTCACACTCCTCCACGAGTGCCCGCCAGAAATGCCGCTGTAACACACCACAACATACGCCGCTGACATTTGTTTTGACGTGCTGGCAAAAAATAGGCTTTAAAAAATGTCGCGACCCTTTATCGGTCCTTTAATCCGGTTCAAAGCTTAAAATGAAGGAAACCTTTGGTATATTTTAAGGTTTGAAATGCTTGATTTAAAATTCATGAACTCCCCCTCACTGTAAATGTGACCTATTTTTTTTTTTTTTTTTATCACAATTTCTTGTTAGAAATAATAGCAAGCTGCTAATGTATTCCTTTGATTGTCCTCCCTCTGTTAGTATGAAACAGAATTTTGTTGTCTCGGAATTTAAAACAATATGTGGAAAGCCGACATGCAAAAAAAAAAAAAAAAGCGTCTTTAGCAGTGACGTGCACCGAGTCTTTCACGCCGCCTCCGCTGGGCCAGACATCAAAACAATGACCTGCATTTAAAAATTGCATACTGTTTATATGTTTGCAACTCCTTTGTCTTCATTTCATATGTTTGTTGTTTGCGGCTTGTTATTTTTCTGCTTCTCTGTGTTACCATAGCATTGGAAACTTTTATTTTATGAATCATCTTTAAGGTAATACTGCAAATTGTGGGAGGTTTGCTTGTCGCCTTTGTGGACTTTTTTAGCTATTCTTAGCATGTAATGAGCACACGGCGGGCCTTCATATATCAACATTATTCGGTTGCACGCTGGTTTGCTTTCCAAAAGGTTTTCACGTCAATTGTCATATTTTTCTGCTCCGATGACACCAAAGGCACTTTATGGTGATATTGACCTGATTTTCAATCTCTCTGTATTTACAGTGTCCACAGGGGACCACTTGATTTTGCTGTCACCACCAAGACAGTCATGACTTTATAATTACGGTTTGTATGAAAACACCTTCAAGGCTATAAACATCACCCAGTCTAATCAGTACGATGTTGCGCAATACCTTGAATTTAGACAAACGTCTTTATACTTGACAATTGTTGCGTGATCAAAACTATTATTCTTTATTGTGCTTGACCCCGCCGCTTACATCCCCAACCTTTGATACGTATATGTATGCTTGCCCTATGGAATTCCCTCTTTAAACGCATATTTGTGCTATTGACGATATATTTGTGTGTGTTTACCACACACACACACACAAATATGAAGTGATGTGACCGGTATGCGGTGATAAACAAATGCAGCCATATTGATCATTACACTCAACGTGAAATCAATAAAATATGGATCATACCCAGCGGCCCTGCATTATTCAGCCTGTCTGATAATGTATGTGGAAGCTTAATAAGCAATTGAGACAGAGGGCTTTGGGTTCGGCACATGACAGATGAATAGCACGGAGGAGCCCGCGGAATGATGGTCGCTGTCATTCCCGAGACGTCGCCTCTGCGCCCCCCAAATCTATCATGGAAACGTAATCCGTGGTGTAAATCAATTCGAGATGGCTGGAGGAGAGACGGCGACGGCGCAAGTGTCGCCCCCGATGATGCTCATACCGGAGGCTCATTTCACTTTTGTAAGATCGCGTCTGCCCGGCCCATCAAATCGCACATCTGCTTGCTTTGACTCTACGGGACCTCGCGGCCAGTTGCGTCTTTCAGATTAATGTTTTTTTTTTTTTTTTTTTTTTTTTTCTTCTCCCCGTTGATACTGATAAAGGAAATCAGTAGACGAATCATTCCCAGTAGAAGAAATGTGAGCCATTTTTCGGCACAAGCTGAGTCTTATTTGTATTTCGGGCGTGGAGACTGAAATTCTGTTTCAGCGCAGCTGCTCCATATTTGTGCTTGTGTCGTCTCCCTCCTGACTGCCTGACTGACCTATGCGTTCTCATTACGGTTTTAATTTTCATATGGAGTCTCTGTCTTCCGGTAAAGGCGCATTAGCAACAGCCATGAGAGAAGAGCCTTTCCAAATTACCATTTAGATTGGACAATGGCATGCCAAGAAATGGCTGGTGGATGTTCGCTAAGTAAGAGGAAATGCCGCGTGGCTGGAGACGCGTCGTACAGTCGTGCGATTTTTTGGGGATTTTGTTTTCTCACCAGTCTGCAGTAGAAGTTTGTCATTTAGCAACCATCTGACTCAATGAAAAGCAAAAGCAGACAGGTGCTGCCTTCAATAATTGAGGATGGCAAATTGGCTCAGTGGGGCCTGTAACAGTTTAGGAAATGACCCATTCCCCCCCTGCCTCACCCATGCAGAGTTATTGCCTGCTCTAAAAGATCACGTGTGAGGTAGAGGTTGAACGACTCAAAGTTTGTTTTGTAGTGCAAAATAATTGACACTCACTGGAGAAAAAAAAAATAAGACACGCTAACCACTATCCCATACATTTGATTCTGAGAATAGTTTTGCCTCCATGCCGCAATTTTCTGATGAAACATCGAATAAAAGACACTAACAATCTGTCTTGTCTTGGAAAAAAAAAACTTTTTTCCATCAATAATGTATGAATGTCGAACACAACTGCAGGAGAGAAAGAAGAGTATTTTGATGTTGATTGAAACCATTTTCTTGCTCCGATTTCTGCCTCTCCAACCCTTTCGCGCTCCTTTTCAAAGTGTCTCATTAAAATCTGTACACAGGGCACAAAAAGGGATGCCGGGAAATAGCTGCTTTGAAACGAAGCTTCTGTCGAGAAATGATGAGCTTGTCTCGATTTGGCCCGCATCGATGCACATGTCCGTCTCCTGCACGCGTGACCCCTTTTTGAAGGTCAGGTGAGGTTATTGTGCCGATGTTATCACACGTCGTAGCCAGACTCGGTCCATGACTGACGTTAATCTCAAAGATTTCCTTGAGGGTGGGCGAGGGTCAAAGTTCACACGAGATGTGCGGAAGCACATCTGATAAGCGCTTGCCGCTGAAATCCTCAAATCCACTTTATGAATATTCTTAATTTGTCTTTCCTAACTTCCTAGGCTGGCTCGCATTTGTCTCGGCATTTCTCTCTTTTGATCTATAGCAGCCAAAAAAAAGATCCTGAAATGAGCAACCTGAATGAGGCAAACGTGCGTGTTTTTCTCTCATCTCATGCACTTTGTGTTAGGCCGTCCATCTGATGATTTGCAGTGTCGCCACTTTTGATGACGAGCTTGCTGCATTGCATCTGATTGAGCGATTTCAGAGATGAATTTGTCATCAAGAGTGTTCACTTTTTTGGGAACACTCGGTCGACCACCAGAACAAAAGCCTCATCACAACCCTGCGTGTGTTTGTGTGCGTTTGTTGCCTCCTTGTTGGTCTTGCAATCAATTCCTGATTAGGATTGTGTGTGTGTGTGTGTTTGTGTGTGTGCCTGCGTGCGTGCGTGATGAGGCTGCTTATACGTATGTGTCCATCTTTTTTACTTCATGCTCCATTCACAGCTTTGTACGAGTCTCATCCTCACCTTTATTTTATTCAACTCTTTGCTTCTTTGCTTAAAATGTCAGCCCCAAGCTGCTGTCTTCATTCCAGGTGCCTTGTTTATAACCCATCAAGGGAGCATTTTCATTTCAAGCCATGATGGAAAAACCCTCCCCCAGAAAAATGATAATCAGTAGAAGCAGTCCAGGGTAAGTAAAATCCTTTCGGGAGGTGTCGAGTAATCCAAATCAATCTGCCAAAAAGATTCTTTGTGAATCATTTTCTACGGTTTGAAACGACTTGTTTTTTAAGCCTGTTGCTGAAGTCAGTCAGTCAGCCAGTCAGCGGGAGCGTATCTGTCCTCTCCCGAGGCCCAACGCAAATTGGCCTCCCGGGTCCGATAGAGCGGGTGTGACTACCGGGTTCAAATACTGGGACATTGCTGCCTTCTAATCCCCTCGCCGCAGAAGATTAGCCCCGACTCCAGAGCGCCGACCAGCAAATTTGTATGCTGCTCATCTGTTGCCCTCCTCGCTGCCATGCTTGGCTTTTCCCACATATTAATTCCGCTAAAACATGCTAATTTTTCCCCTTTTGGCACGCCGGCTAAATCAAGTCAAAGCAGAGCTTCATTATCTTGACCAGCTTGGGAGTTTCCTTCTGACCCGTGGACTTGCGCAACACAGGTGGATTCAAATTTGCATTGTTGAATGTTTTTAAATGCAGAAATTCAACCTGATTATCAGCGTGCATGCTAGCTAGCTCAAGAGGAACATTGGAAGTTTAAAAAAAATAAATGTCAGCGATGACCACCTGTCAACGGTGAAGCCCCGCGCATGATTTGACTTCGGTTAGGCATGTCGCTAAATTGGTCTTAATGTGTCTGCTGAGATTGCATGATGATGATTGGCACAGGAGGTGATGAGAATGCCGAGCAACCGACGTTGCGCTAATTGGCCTGCTCGCATTCCCACCAAATTGGAGTCGGCGCATCATACCTCTTTGTCCTCCTAATAAGGAACACAAACATTGCACCCGGGCCCGTTTGTGGCATGTTTGTTTGCTCCAGACGCCAGTTGATTCATTTGGAAAATTCAAAAAAACAAAAAACAAATTCCAAGCACGGTTCAGCGGTGATTGCAAGAAAACATGTTGTTCTCAAGGAAGTGATTAAACGTAATGAGGTTGGGATAAACAAACTTTTTGGGTGAGCTTTTTTCTTATTGGGTGGCATCTAAAAGAAATGCAATTAAAAAGACGAGACGAGAAGCTCATCAATTTACAACTCAAACAAAAATAATTGTGTTTTTGTGGAAAACTACAGGTTTTTATTGTTGCGCTTTGTTGTCGTTATCTGGTGTCGACCTTTTGAAATATTTCTTGCAAAGTTCTTCTTGAGGCAAATCTCAAACCTGCAAGATTTTTTTTTTTACGGGTGTCCAGGTGGGATTGTTGTAATGGATTTTTTTTTTGTAGCGAGAGGAAGTCGTAGACTATGTAAAGCTTTTTGGGGCTGCGTGTCTGCCAACTCGTGAGACTCAAAAGCTATCCAAGCATTAAGAATTTATGACGGCGTCTTGGTTAGGGAGGGAGTCAAACTCTATCAACTCGCCGAGCGCTGTCAAGTGACCTCCATAGTTCTCGTTCAAATCATCGTGTTTGACGTCGCATCAGTAATAAAAGAAAAATGGCCACTCATGCGTGAGAAGGGGGCTCGTCTATTTTGGACTTGTGTGCTATACTGGAACTTTCTTTGTGAGGTTTGGAAATATTTCAGGAGATTTTGGCTTGTGTGATATTTTTTGTTCGTATTCGTTTTCATAGTCCGTATCTGCTGTCAAATTCTTTGCGTCCATCACTCATCCATCTGTCTTTCTAAGAACGGCGGAGCTAGAATTCAGCTGGGCCCGGTTCTAGATCACCCACGACCCTCGTGAGGACACACTACAGAATATGGATGGATTTTCCACCCCCCCATTCACATCGCTCGAGTGCTTCTTAAATTTTTATTTATTTCTTTATTTCGTCAACATCTGGCCGTCTGTGGCAGAGCTCAGCCAAGAATCTGCTCCAGAAGCAAAAAGGATGAAGCGCCTTCTGTTTTTTTGGCTTGTGCTGTCACGCGCCCCATAGAAGAAGGCCTCGGAGCTCTCCAATGCTTCTCGCGTGCGCTATCCATCCTCTTGTTTTTCGTTTTGTTTTTCTCACTGCGGCGCTCTCATCGCTTATCAAGTGCACACACTCGCGGCCCCGAGAGCACACAGAGCCAAGCTTTCTTTGACGGTGGAATGACGTTTTTGGCGACTTATTGACTGATGAGTTGAAACCAGCGTGATACATATCCACAAGTCACTCACTTGCATGACAGATTTGGCGAGCCCTAATTATTCTGCCCCGAGGAGCAAAACGGCCTTTTGGGTCCACACAAAGGCCCACTTCTGTGTATTTGATGTTTATGTGTATGTGTGAGAGGGCGTGACTGTGCGACTCTGTGTGTTTTTCTCTTTGCTTGTAGTTTGAGTTTTTGTGTGCAGACCAAGCGAGCGCACCAAATTATTACAAACCGGTTGTTTTGATCAAGAATCTTAATCCCTACGACTGATTATGATGTTTATTAATTAGCTAATGCCCCCCATCATCATCATCATCATGAAAAACTCTGGCTAATCCGGCCTTTGTTCCGACATGCTTACGAGTGCAGATGGTTTGGCGGGCCTGGCGGTTTGGCCGATCCTTAGTGGCCTTGTGCAGCTGCTCGGATTTTTATCTCATTTAATGAAGAGGAATTTTTCATCTAGTGGAGTTTCTCAAATGGTTTGATGGGACAGCCTGAGATGGAAATTGCATTAGGATGTTGAGAGATATTTTGATTGACTGAAATAGCAAAAGCTGGAGGACTATTAGTTTTTAATCAGGTTCTACAGACAAAATTGTGAATAGTTGAGTTTGTGACTGGTGAATATCAGGCAGCGGTTGCGGACTGGCCACTTCCTGGTTTTAAAGAAATGCGGTGAAGATCATCCAAGACATGTGTACACCTTATAATTGCATCGTAGTATGCTGTTGACCTTTTCACACTGCACTTAGCAACGTGTCATTGACGCAATGCTGTGACGACATCTCCTTCAATTGTGTTTCGAGTAATTTCTGAGATGTTTGCTGTTGTTCCTTTCCCACTTGAAGGGATGCATGGATGGACATCAGTCTCTTTGTTCGCACTTCCTATAACCTCAAGTCTCTGTGATTGTGATTGCTCTGGACATCACAACGCGGCTGTTCGTGTCACCGCGGGGTGTTGGCCTCCGAGCGATTACCGGCTGATTGCCCTCCCAATGCTTTCCCTACATCTCAATCTCCAGGAAGCCCCAATTTGTGATGCCCTCTAGGTACCCATGTGTCTTTTCTTATTCTGTGTCAGATGTCTTTGAAATCATAAACATGGTCAATGTCTTCACCAAGCACCATTCCAGGATTTATCTTAAGCTTAAGAAAATCATTGATTTATTTCAGTATTCCAATGGGGCTGTAGCATTCTTCAAAAATGCACACCCGTACAGACACGTTAAATGCGAGGATGAAACCTTTTATTCACGTGGAGGGGGCGGATGAAAAGATGCCAATACAAGGCCAGCGAGGTGGCGAACAAACGCTGTAGGTGAACTAAAGATAAGGTCGGGCCGGGTAATTGAACACACCATTTGATATTCACGCACTTGACGCACTCACATCACGTATAGAAAATACACCTCGGGGGCGGTCTTCTTCTTTTCCCAGGAACAAATTAATCGAGATTAGAGCCGAGTGCTTTTCAATGTATCTCTCCAGGAGCAACATATTACCGACAATGGATTTCCTCCCCCTGTCCGTATGTAAAAGAAAGCTCTAGAGGAGGAAGTCATTTGTTCAACACACTGGTGGGAAATATATTCACGTGTAGAAATCAACTTGGTTGGAGCAGATGATGTTCAACATCAGATTGCCTCGCGTGACTTCATGCATGGAGACAGAAACTGAGGAGCAGTGATGCACAATTGCGATTGTTTATATTTTATCAAGGAAAACAAGAATTGTGTATTATGTATTAACACTGACTCGTTTCTTTTTCTGCTCTTGTTGGCTGGAATCTAACTGCTTTGAATGTATGTAGTAGGTCACCAGGTATATTCTCTGAGCGCTCTTTGTTGAGGCTACTACTTCAAATGAGGAAGAAAAAACAAAATAGGCTTTGAAATGGGCAGCTGGGGTCCTTGTGTTCTCCATATGAGCGTGACGACATCATATATGATGCTGCCGCTTTTGGAATAAAAGTCAGCTATTTTAATACTGTATGAGTGACTGAGATGAGTTTCGAACGATCAAACTCTGCCGCGAGGCGGAGGTGCTAACCACTAGCACACTGGTATAGCAGCACGATAATCCTACTGAATAAACATAACCAAATCCTCCTTTACGCTTTTTGGCGCAGAGCAAAAACTTCTTCTCAAGTTTCCACTTTATATTCCAGTTATCTGATATTCTGTTGACACTCTGCAGATCGGCAAAGAGGAGGAAGAGGGATGCCGTCAAGGTGAGCGTTGACGGGCCTCCACGCTTATCGGTGTGTTCATGATGCAGCTCTCGGTGGAGTCAGACGGTGTGAAATTGCAGCAGAGTCAACGTGGAGCTCGGACCCAGCGAGTGAGAAAGACGGTGAGTTGCTCTCAGTGTCAGCCGGACTGTGTCCGCACAGTGCTTCGGGCTTCCTGAGTCTCATCCGTCCTGCAGATTCACTCCTGTTTTATGGACTTTTTCTTTGCTGTTTTCCTCTTCCCTTGTTTTTAAACAAACACAAGCAAGAACTTAATCTGTATTGTCATTACAAAAATATCCATAATGATTTTGTTTGACAGGTCGGGGGCGGAGCGACCAGGTGACTTTTACAGCGCATCAACTGACCAGATCAGGATCTGTTTGACCTCTTTCTCACCTAGCAGATATCGTCTTATGTAACCTTATAAATAAGCATATCTACGTTACAGTATGAGAATGATGTCCAAGTCGTGCATGCCTGTGACAAGTCTGCGTGTTTTCACAAAGATTCAGTGTGTGCATGTGTGTGTGGAACAGGAAGCGCGTGGCGAGGCTGAAACTGCGAGGCTCCATTCCTCAGGTCCCTGCACAAGAAGCAGCTGTAATTGGCTTACAGACATTCCTGTCAGGATTAGCCCTACTGCTATATTTGTTTATAAAAAATATGTTCAAACATTGGCTTTGGCAGCTGAATTACATCTCGGGCAAGTGCCAGAACAAATTAAGTCAACCGTAATTCTTTTCTTGAATGTGTGTTTTTTTTTTAGTTGCTCTCCAAGTTCTTTATGCTTACCAATATATTTAATCTGTGTACAGTTAAATATTTTGTTCAAACGATTGTTTAAATTAGGTGTAATTCCAGTATTGATCACTAAGCGGCGGCAGAGAGCTCAATGAGACATTTACATTTGAAAAGAAGAATGAAATGTATTTTAGCACAGCCTCGTTTGTCGTGAAATGACGCAATCCTGGTTTTTACACCTACAGAAAGTGATAACTGAAGGTTCGTACTGCACAAATTTGGGCATGATTATATTGATGTTTTTGATGCATATTGTCACATCAGTTTATGAGTGTGGGGGGGACAAATGTTTACTGAAAACAGGCAGAAGATTGGTGCGTTATCCATTGCTCTTGCACCCTCAGTATTTTATATACTATTTTAAGCGTGTTTAAAGACCCTAAATAGATTGTAAATAATATCAAAACATGCATATATATATATGTATATATTATATATATATATATTATATTATATTATATAATTTCTACCACTGCAACTGTTGTGGAAAAAGCCAGAGGCAGACGTAGAAATGTCAAATGTGTTCCTAATGTTATGTCCAGCGCTAAAATGACATCACTCCTTGGTTCCCCACAAAGGGACGTTTGGTGGAACGCGTCTTGAAAGTGTCCTCAATGAAGCACAACCCAGGGGACTATTTATCGGGCGGAGGTGTCACCTGCCGACGCGTCAGCGCCTGGCCGACCAATCTTGGCGCGCCTCCTCTGCGTGCGTGAGTGCGTCTTTTTGGACGTGGTCCCTCCTGCTTGTGCTGTCTGCGCACACCGCGCGCGCGCTCCTGTTCGCTGCCTTCCTGCGAACGCGCGGCTCAGAGATCTGGCAGAAGGTGTCCAGCCTCTCCTCATCCTCTTCGGACCGCGTCAGTGGACTTGGACCACGGCTCCCTGTCCAACCTGGCTTGACTTGTTTTGGATTGTGGCCCCCCCAGTCCCGTTTTGTGCGCAGCTGCCAATGTTTGAAAGGTAAGTGGATGGAAATGAGAAAAGTTATGTTATGTGCCATGAAGTTGCAAAAATAGCTGGACAAATTATGTTGAATGCTGTTATTATTATTATTTTAATTTTTTTAAAGTTTGGCAAACTGGTGATGTCACCCTGTACCCAATAGGGTATATTATTATTATCGAAATGATTTGTATTAATAAGAACAAGGGGATGACTATAAATATCCCTACATAGACATGCTGTCTTTGTCTTGTTTGTTTGTGATGCCCGTACATGGCCACACACGCTTGTTGCGGGATTGATGTAGCCTCTTTCCTTGCAAGTGACCCTGGGGTTGTTGTATCTTGTAGCATGGTGTGTAATAATTGTGAGGACGATGATGATGATGATGATGATGATGATGATGATGGTAGTGAAGAAGAGCAGAGGCAATGGCGTCCCTGTGTGCAAATCTTTGCCCCTGACCATGGTTCTCAACAACAATCTCTTTATTCATTCTGCAAAAGTACTGACAGTACAACTCCCAAATGTCGAAGATGTCATTTAGATCAGTGTTTCTTAAACCTATTACACCGAGTGCCATTTAAAATTATATATAGTGCCACCATCATGACCAGCATTAAATAAATTACAGTAGTGTAGTAGGCCTAAGTGTTGACCAAAGGAAGGAAAAGGCTTTATTCCAATAAAAAGTTTATTTAATGTTAATGTATAACATTAAGCACACTTTGGACATTAACACTGACCTTACATTTTAGGGAAAAAAAACCTCTACTTCCATAATGATTCAATTACAGTAGAAAATACAGTTAATAAATTAAACACAAAGTTTGATTCTGTAATTCTTTGCGCACCACTAGAGGGAGCCTGCGTATCACTTTGAGTAACAACAGATCATTGGCAGAAAATGAAAACTGGTCAATATCCCCCAAAAAACGTTCCATACCCAGGGCTCTCCAGTACATCAGTACATTTAGAAGGTGAGGGGAACGAATATGTGTGCATATGTGTGAGTGTGCGTGTGTGTGTGTGTCTGGTCTGTTGGAGGTAGTGCAGGAATGTGTTTATTTGGACTTTCGCGCTGCAGTCTGTGCGCCGAAGGACAAGAAGGCAAACAGGGTGTTCTGGACTTGATAGATGCTTCTTGTTGCACTTTCCTACACCCTATTGATCTTCTTGTTGATGTTCCCCCTCCCAAATGTGGCTGTTGCTGGGTGGGGGCTACAAAGCAGGCGCATTACTTAAAAAAAGGAAGCATCCTTAAATAATGTTGCTGTCTTGATTTTAGTCACAAATGTGTGTGTGTGTGTGTGTGTGTGTGTGTGTGTGTGTGCGTGTGTGTGTGTGTGTGTGGTCTTCGTGGCGACATGTTGAATTGTTCTTACTGCCATCTAGTGGAAGAGCTTTCCCCCTGTCACTATACATCACTAGCATAGATAGATGATTTTCAATTTGAAATGATTTCGTTTTCTGAACAATTGGAGGTTGAGTGTCGTGACGCACAGGCTTGTCGGCTTGACTGTTGGTCGCCATTTCCGCCATATGTGAGCGTTTAGTGTTGAGTTATGCCTGCCCCGGGCAGAAAACATGCTTACGTTGCCTGTTTATTGAGCAATCGCTCATCATTTTACGGTGAACACAAGGCTCGCCGCTTTATCGGTTGGAGAAATGTGTTTGGAGGAGACAAACAGTCTTGTGGTTTTTATTCACAGTTTGAAACAGTTCGAATGAGTTTTAATAAATTGTTGACCGTATGCTTAAAAAAATATATAGCACACTTAACACACCTTACATCTTGTCTTGCTGAAATTCTCCCTTTTGAGACAGTATTCTTGTCTCAATGTTTGCGAGGGACTTGACACGCAGCCACGGAGGGGACAGCATGATTATTATCTCTCTTGGTGCATCCAGCTAAACTCAATGCAGCTCTGCTTACTTATTGATTTTGTTATATTTGCATATTTGATTAAAAAAATTAATTGATTGATTCCAAATACGAGTCGCTTGCTTGATGAGGGAACGACTTCAACTTGTCAGTCAAGTAAATCCTCTCCGGCATCACGATGCTGTGCTGTTTGTAATCTTATTCAAATGAGGAGACAATATAATTAGTGTGATAATGACATGTAGGTGGTGCTTCCCACTAATTTGACACTTGCAAATTGTCGCCTAGCTCAAAGCTAATTACAGCCGATTGATTTTTTTTTTGGGGGGGGTAAGTAAAGAGATTTTAGCTGTGATGTTACGCGTACATCTCATTGTCTCGGTTGCTGTCTTTAGCTGCTGTGCACCCCCCGCTGTCAATCATGGCCACACGGGCAGCGCCTGGCACCACCGGAGCACTTTTCCCGTCTAGAGCGGTAGGAGCCACTGATTGCTATTTTACAGGAGTCAGCTGGTCAAACAGACGGTCTGACATCCCCCATTGGGTTTCATTAGAGCCGGTCTTGATGTTCAAGGCCTCTTAATCCACTTTCGCAGGCTCGCAGACCGCGGTGGGGCGAGTTGCGGCGGCTATCTTTAGACGGCGCAGAAGCGAGCGCGAGCCTTTGGCTTCCATAATTAAAACAATGGCATGAAACCACCGAAGCCGTCCTTTAAATGTCTTCGGTGAAAGAGGCCGGCAGACGTCTGCTGATCCATGCTAATGACGACTTTTAAGCCGGCTAGAGCAGCGGCACTCACTTTTAGTCCCTTGTGGCGGCAGAACTTAATTCCTATTTTGTACTGCCTCCCATTTATTTTGGGTGTAATTTCATTGTCAACCACTAGATGATGACATACTATTTAGTTTGACATTCATCTTCATGAAAGTGGAGGGTTTAAAACAGGAAGTAGCATATTTTAGCTCATTGTAGTTTTTTTAATCATATTTATAGATTGTGGATTTCACTTCTACTATAATTTCAATGAGGGAGCTCCCAAAGATTCAAACAATTCTTGATTTTTTGTTTAATTCAGATTATTTGTATAGCAGCAATTCAAAAGTTCCCGTGATGCGCGCCCTTTAAGTTCTGCAAGTATCCCTATTGCAGTGAGTATATTTTCTATGACCATTAATTTGGACACAGCACAGATGGTGTTATTAATATCCAACACAAATATCTGCTTGTTGACATTGTAAACGCTAACTGTCGTCACAAGGAAACTTTTTTTTTTTTAAATTGAAAACAAATCATGTGTGCCACCCTGACAGTGAGTTTATGTGACCTTTATTGAGCTGTCATGTGCACGGCGGCAATAAGGCGTTCGCTTTCGGGACGTTAGCGGTGTCACTCTGTGTTTGTCCTGAGATATTGCGTATATTGGCTACACAACGACTCATGCATCACTGCGCCAGATAACACAAGTGTGTAAGTGTGGGCTGGAGTGCAAAGGTCAGGCCACAGCCAAGGACAAGCGAGGGAGACATTCCTGGCCTTCAAAAGAAAAAAACGGAAGCTGTTTGGAACATTTGTTGACTCACAAAACGCGACATCTTCAATTGACCCTATGGCCACAAAACTTGATAGAGTTTCTGTTGACGAGGAAAAAAATGGAAGCGTGCAGACTATCTGACAGGTGGAGGAGAAAGCCTGCAGGGCCGCCACTCACACCATCCTAAAATGCTGCATGCATGACGAAGCTTCAAACGCTTTTTCTTTTTCTTTCCTGTGGTCTTTTCTTCCTTCCCTGACTGCAGACAATTCCGATTCCTCTCAAATATGCGAGTGCTCTGTGATGGATTTTCTCTACACCTCGCGAAGAAATAACCAATCAGCCTCGTTTTGTAAATAACAAATGTCGAATCTGTCAGATAGGGATCAATTTAAGTGATGGGGGCAAGTTTTTGTCTTGTTTAGGATTGAGGAGTGTGTTGTCTTCTCACAGTATTGATTATATATTTGTCAACACCACAAACCCTTTTTTTTAAATTTTTTAATTACACCATCCGTCCTGCCTCATTTAATCTTGGCTTTCCCGCCAGTGACAGCTGAGCGCTTTCTTAAGAGGTCGCGTGAGGAAAGCGGCACAGTGCCTGCGAACATCATTTGATGACTTGATAAACATGACAGATGGAAGGAGCTCGTGTGGGCAATCGAAAAAGCCATATAGTAGCCCAAAACAAATCTGTTTCTTAAGCTAGCACTGATGCTTTAATTTCTGCCTAATTGAATTAGCTCAAAAACACAATTTTGGAGCAAGAGCTTACTTGTTGCCTGTCCATCAGGGATGGATCTACTGGGTGGCTCGGGGGGGTGTCAGCTCTTGTAGTGCACTCTCAGGCCAACTCCTTGGCCACGCTGATACTTCGGTGGAATTTTTGAAAGATTTTGAAATACCTGGAAACTTCTTCTCCCATCATTGAAAATGTTTTTTGGGGAAAATATCGTCGTGAAGTGATGAAAAAAGCGTTTTTTTGCATTATCGTCCGGGTATCAGTAGAGTGACGATTCCCTTTTGCTTGTACTCGTTTTAATATTTCTACAATATAATTAATGAATATTAGGCACGCAGTTAAGAAAAAAATTGCACTTCCCTTGTTTGACTTTCCGAATATCCTCATAATTACATCGGCAGAAACTCACAGAATCTTGTGGGTAAAACAATACAGAGTACAATGAGCACTCGCCCCTAATGAAATCACACAGAGACTTTATAAATCACAGTGTACAAGTGAACAAGCCACTTGACAAAAGACCAGTGGAGACCTCATCAGGTTTTTTGCTGTCATCCACGATTGACATTGCAACTGAATCAACTTTTTTTTTTTCTCTCGATTGAAAGCAATCCCATTTGTCAGCTCGTATTCTACTTTGGTCAAATGCTCTCGTTGCCTTTCATCCGCTTTTTTGTGCATCCTCCAAACGCAAGGTTCTGCAGCCGCCTTGAATACAGCACTCATCTCGTGTTATCTCCATCAAATATTTTAGCGGGAGTGCGACGTGTGTGGGTGTGTGTGTGTGTGTGTGTGAGCGTGTGTGTGTGTGGGTGTGTGTGAAGGCTTTTGAAGAGAAGCAATCTGCCTCCAGTCATGCCGCAGATTCTACTAAGACGGAGAGCAGGTTACGCTGCCTAATGACGTCTGTCAAGGGGAATGTTCGACTCGTGCGCGTGTTGAGTCATCAGACGTATAAACACGAGAGCGTTTCTCGCAGTCCTCAGGCGATCTCATTTCAACCTCTCGGTGTTAGTCATCATATTGATGCGGAAGGCCGGAAAGACAACGGCGATGGTTTCGAGACCATTGGCTTTTGCTGAATCATGAAAAGAAGCTCGAACTGGTCCTGATTATCGCTTAAGGCGAGATGGCAGCGATGGCGGGAACCAACCACACTGCTGGTTTCGTCAAGTCATCATCACCTTCCATTGAACAATCGATTGAAAAAGATCAATGACAGACTGTCCAATGTGGCTTTGCTTCGCCCATTTTGGCACGTTGACATTTTGGCCGTCTCGCAAGCGATGGGAGTCGCTTTGCACGACGCGCCGCTGCCAGCTGTGTGCGTGATAAGATTTCGGGAAGAGCTGCCGTGTGACACAGCAGCTTCACTCCAGGCGACAGCTTTAGAGTTTGGAACGTGTTTGGAAATTTTGCACCTGTGGTCCTTTTTTACAGATTGCATGACTGACTTCTTGCGCCACCTGAATGGTCAAATCAATTTTTGGCAGAAAGCGCCACATAGGCCTGCGGCAATATTAGAGGCCGACTGAATGGTAAGCAACAGTAAATGTATCAAGGTATTAAAATTACAGCTCTAAAATGTCCTTAAAAAATATTTGGGTGAACGAAAATGCTTTTTTTCCCCCCGATTGGTGACAAGCTATTTACTTTTAAACAAAAGTAAGTAAGGAACTTAATTAAAGCCAGGAATATTGATTTTTCGCCACATGAGTGGTTGCCACAATCGATTGGAGTCAAAAGAGCAATCTCGATAATTAGGGCAGAGTATCTTTGTGAACCTGGAATACGATATGTACCTTGATGCACCTTGATATGATTGGATGCAATGTTACACAAGGCAATACGATACAAGAATAGTTTATGTTGAGCACATACATTTACTCAACCAAGTAGAAATGTGCATTCATCAATTTATTGAAGGAAAAAGAACAACTTTAATCATTCAGGTGCTTCCTTCTCATGCGAGTCATTGGCGCCGCTGCGCCCCCTTGTGTCAGGGAGGAGTGTTGATATGCGTCCTCTTTTTTTTTTGGTTGCAGCGTAAACCTTCATGGCTTTTTTTTGGGATCACTTCTGAGATTGTGTGTAAAAGCAAATGACATAAATCTGATCTCAATCAAACCAGGGTGGACAAGCGCAACATCCTCCATTAGCAAAGTGGCCTACAAGAAGCCGACAGCTGGGCTGGTTTTGGTGCAGCAGACAAGACACAAAGTCCAGCATAAAGCCTTGGCGTGACTGCATCCTGAAGTTTTTTTGGCAGGCTTGTGTTGGCATAAAAAAAGAATCGCGATGTGTTATTGGCTCACTCTCTGATGTCTTTTCTCTGAAATGTTACCACGGCCCAAGCTGGACATATTTATTGCATATACAGGCAATCGGCTGGAGTTTTTCTGCATCAATATTTCAGACCGCCAAGTAATATCAACATGAAATGGCAGCGGCCTAATTTATGAAACCCGACACACTCTTAAAGAAGCTTTCAGTATGCGAGCGCTGCCGAGTTGACCAGGTTGAGGACACTCGGCCCTTGTTCCAATCAAAATTTCAATCCGCTGCATCGCAAAATTGATCCGCTGTGTCCAGCCAACACGAACATCAGATGTCAATCCCCTTGTGCTCCTTGTTGTTTTAACTCACAATAACGACTTAGGGGTTTGTCCAGATGAGTCCGTTAAGCAGTTGAAAAAGATCATATGAAGAGTTTCGCTTCCCTTTAATCCTATCACGTCACAGTTCTGCATTTAATCCCGCTGAGAGAAACCTTGTGACGCGCCTTCCCCTTCGGGCTTTGTTATGCGGGCTTAGCTATGAGCACATAAGGTGACCTGGCTGGCGAGTCAACAAACCGATCCACTTCTCTGGAGAGTCAACGGAAGCGAGGCGTACGTTTACCTTGTTTGCCCGCCGTCCCTTTTTTAATAGCGGCCAACGTGAGAGCTTGCTTGCTTTTCATAGATCATAATCAGGATGTGGCGGAGGTTATTGACACGCTCCACAAACCAGTGTTTGACTTCTTTTTTAATTCCCGCCCAGTTACTTATTCAAGTTTTCATTTAGTAAGCTCCACTTGTTGGTGCGAATCGGGCGTGTACACATTTTCTTTGGCCTAAGCTTTAGGAAAGCTTTGACAAAATCCCAAACTCACCAAATTGGTGCGCGTGTTTTATAAGTAAATCCCCAAAAATCTCAAGCCCCAGCAAGTCAGCCATTTTTATTTCAAGAAGTCATTTTGGCTTGTTTTCCTCGAGTCCTTCAAAGAAAATTTTGTCCAGGGGTTTATTTCCCGACTGTTAAAAACTTACCAACACTACCTTTGCCGATGAGAGCGCGTCTGTTTATCGCCACTCAGTTTTATTTTTAACTGTGTGAAACCAAATGAAATATTTTTGGGAGGATGATTGCACAAGGAATTGAAAAATTCAAATTATAAATTGCGTTAAATTAAGTTTTTGGGCTGCCAACCTACAAAATATGAACCCTTAGAAAAAAAAATGCTTTCTCGTAACACAGAAATGAACGTTTTGTCTATTTGGCCGACTTACACAAACACCTTTGAAAGATGAAGCTTGCCGGCCAGGAGCGAGTGTGTTCTAATCGACTTATTCAATCAGGACAAAGCGTGCGGACGGATGTTACAGACGCAGCTGTTTGTTTCGAGTCCCTCGACCTCCGACAGGAAACGCAGCGTCATACCTCAACTACAAGCCTTTTTTTTTTTTTTTTTTTTTTTTTTTTTGCTTCGTCACTTTGCCGGCAAAATGACAACTATCTCCGTTTCAGTTGAGCGTAAACATTCACCGTCAACTTACATAACTTTGTTATCATAGCGTCCTCAATTTATTGGCGACAATTCAAACCCTAATATAATCAGGCTTTGTGAAAAACGCCACTCGCTTGTAGTTTGTTACGTAACTAAGTACAAGGAGCAGCAGTTACATTGTTGTGCGAGCCGCTGGAGCCCAAATGCCGTTTGATTTACGTCCAGTCTTACTTTTGCATTCTTTGGAGGGCTGCGCATCTTACCTGTTCTCCACTTTGGAATTTTTTTCGACATTTGCCGGCATGCTGGTGGGCCCATTGTTTCTTTATTTGGCTCAAACGCCGACGCTCATCGCGCTCGTCGTCTATTTTGCCTTTTGATTGATGGAGTGTGACATGCATGCTCATTCGCCTTGATTAGCTTTGTGGAGGCCTTTGTGTTTCTCAAACCCATTCGTCAGTGAGCGCCGTGACGCGACACGGCCCACGCTAACGCCGAGCTCATCCGAACCGCCAGGTGCATCGATCTGTGCGCCTGGCTCATCCATCAGAGTGACACGTGCAGATGCGCGCTGAGGTCTGGAGGCGAGCCGCCCGCTCCACATCGCTTGCCCTCTTCTGTAGACATTTCTTCGTGTTTCCAAAAATCACGTGAATCGACACATGTATTTTTTTCACCTCTTGAGCCAGCGAACTAATTGACTGCTCGACAGCGCCTCGATTAGTGTCCTCAATTGCTTCAAGGGCCCTTTCATATCATTAACTGAATTCCAAAAGGTCAATTAATCAACGCCCAATTGCCGCTTTAATTACGTCTTTGTTTTGCCTCAAATGCTCTTGTGTTGAATCATTAAATCCAGTTTTTTTCTCACGGCAGCAAAAGGCAGGAAAGGCAAAAGGTTGCAGCAGGGGAACGCGTGATGTAACATTTGCAAGCGTAAAACACGATCCGCCCGAAAATAGAAGCCGGGGAAGCACGATTGTAATCTGTGACGCTCGGCTAGCTTTACAGCCCGCCAGTGATCTGTGGACACGGGAGATTAAGAGGTTTGCAGACGTCTGCCAATCTCAAAAGGACTTTTGTATTCCGACCGCCGGCCGGGAATTGGCATGCGGCAAGAAAAACATGGCTGTGATGGAATAGGCATGTTCTTCATGAGATGCGACTCGGCACTTTTACTATGTGCATTAATTATACCTTTTGCCTGAATCATGACTTTACTGTAGAGCTCCATGTTGGATGCCGGGAATCTTGTGGGCCCTTTATAGGGGACATCCATCCATCCGTCTGTCCGTCCGTCCGTCCGTCCGTCCGTCCGTCCGTCCGTCCGTCCATCCATCCATCCATCCATCCATCCATCCATCCATCCATCCATCCATCCATCCATCTCCGCCTGATCTCTACTTGGAGATGATATAAAGCTGTCCACTGTCAAGTGGGGCCTTGGAGACCCCCCGCCATGATCATGTGTCCGTGGGTGAAAAAGTACCTTTAAAAGTCCAAATGGAAGCGTGTCTAAAGCTGCAGGCCATACCTCACATTTAGAATGGATGACCGAGAAGCTTCTTGCTGTCAGTTGGCGTTTTCATTTCCCGCAAACCTGAACATGGCAATTTAGAATAAAATGGTGTGGTTTTTTTTTTTTTTTTTTTGTCATCTGGGAAAAATATGTATTGACCGGCATCAGCCGTGTCAAATCCATTTCCCGACTGTGTGGCCACAATGGACGTCATGAATCATTCATTGGCTGCTGCTGTTACTCGCAGCCCGCTGCAGAATTAAGACTCCATCCAAAGACTCGCCCGAGCAGAAGCTTTTCGGTGTTTATTTCACTCGCAACCGCAAACAAATAAGAGACGCCAGACGGGTTTCTAAACAGTACAAGCTCGCTGGTCCATGGTTTTGTGCTTTTACTGACTTAACATTTGGAATAATTCCATCGCCCTTTTTTTTTGGTAATTTTTCTTCCGTGCAAGCTTTCAGCACATGATCGTGTGAAGCAGCGGCCAGTGACAACAATGCAACACAACGACGTAACACGCTGCTTTTGTATCACGGCTCGTGTCGTGTTACAACGCACTTGACGGCCACTCTTAGGAGAAAGGTCAAACTTCAGTGTGACGGCAAAACAAGAGCATTTTTCATGTCAAGTTGGGAAGAGAAAGGGCACGTCTGGCCGCACAGACATTTAGACTACAACTTCATATTGATTTTTAAAGCTTATTTATTTTACAGGCGTGTTTACGACAACTCCAAGTAGCTTCTCGATAGAGTTCAGAGGAAAAGCACAAAGTTGGGAGTACGCTTCTGACATGACACCGTTGACGCTGTGATGAAAACAGGTTAGAATTAGAATGGCATGTTATGTGTGTTCGTAACAGTCCTTGCTAACATCTAAACAGATATAGTAAGAACTCTTTTTGCCAAAAATTTCAAGGTGTCTGTGATGTGTTTTTATCAAGTGCCCTCAAGGAATCCGAATTCTAGGACGCCACGCATCCAATTTCTTGTGGGGCCGGTCCCGTTGCATGCGAGTGAGCAACAATATCCCGCGGCCCACAAACTTCGAGCCCAGCTCTTGTCAACAAGTGCAAAAGTGCTCGTTCAAAAGTCCATTTTACGTAACGATCCTCCAAAAGACAGCCATTTTATATGTATTTATCTGACTCCAAAGTAGCCTTGATGACCTATTGGGGCATTAGGGACAGAGTGAGTGTTTTTCCCTTTGTCGTCTGAATTTATTACATTGTAGCGCGAGACATTTAGCTCCTTGTTTATCATTCAAATAGTTGTTGGCATGTCTCGCACAATGTTACTGTGCAAATACAAAAACATGTCCATGTTCATTTTCAGCTGGTGGGTTTGCTTGCTTTTAAATATTTCTAAAATACATATTATTTTGTAGTGGTTGGTAGCCCTCATATATTGTGGATCTTTTTTCACTGATGTGACTGTTGAGAGTTTATCGAGTGCATGTGGGGTTCGATATCTTGTTTGTTTGTCTGTAGCCTACTGTGAGTCGCTTACTTAGTGATCGCCACTCCAAAGCGTGCTGTAGGAACGTCTGCTTCCCCAGGACGCAAAAGGCCAATTATTTTTTTGTGCCGTTTGACAAAAAAGCGTATTGAAATAGAAAAGAATAAAAATAAATATTTTTTGAAGTGAATCATAGTGACAGCATTGGTTTCTGAGTTTGTCTTGTCTTTGCTATTTATTAGCCTAACAGGAACCTCATGAAGGAGATTTCATTCAACTCGATAGTGTTTGTGTGTGTGTGTGTGCGTGTGTGTGTGTGTGTGTCTCAGGCTCAGCTGTTCATTTGTGTCGGCGTGGCTGCAGTAATGGGCAATAAGACCTCAGCTGTTTGAAACAGGTTTTGCCTGAAAAAGTCAAGACTCCTGGCTTGATGCTGCTGTCTATATTGGACAGGTCCAGAATGCATCACCCCCCAGAAAAAATTAGACACTAGTGCCCTCTGGAAAGTCCTCAATATGAGGATGCTTGTCGAGTTTTGATACACAACCCTTTTGTGTTATATGTGTTTGTGGTTATGTTTATTGCAGAACAAATTGAGCATCTTTCCTGTGAACTGGAACAGAAATTGTGCGCCCCCAGATTCTTTCCCAGGGTTCAGCATCAGTGACATTTGACCACCCAAATGTTGTTCTGGAAGAATGCCCACAAAGGCTCAGATTGTTGAGAGATGAGCAAGCAAGCTCAAGTTTTGTTGTGCCTGCGTGCGGCCGTTTGCATGAAAGGAAGTGTCAACGTTGGCTGCTCAAAAGATGCTCTGCAATTTAGGCCAGCATCGTTTTGCCTTGGGCAGTCCACCATGTCTGTGTCGACTCTCACCACAACTGGAACAACACTCATGGGTCTTGTACCATTTCCATCAAAGCTACCTGGATAAACCGGAGATATTGATAAACTCTGACTTGTCTTATTGTTTTCCCCCCCTAGTTTCTCCCATGGTAAATAAAAGAAAAACAAAGAATCACTTTCAGGATCAGACTGGCGCAACATTGTTAAATGTCACACGATTTAAAAAAAGTTTTAAACTACAACATAAAGTTAGTCACTTGCTGTCTATAGTTTTTCGAGCATTTGTTTGTTAGCTGACAAGCCACTATTGGTCAAAACAGCTAACAGCTAGCTCAAGTTAGCTGGCTAGATTATTGTTAGCCACCTACATAGTCATGTAGCGAAATGTCTTGATTAGCTGTGTAGTTAGCAAGTAAGTTTGTAATTTAGGTAGCTAGAAAGCTAATTATATTGTTATCTTAGTAAATATGTAGACATAACTGTGTAGCTAATGATTTGGCTGACTAGTTTATGAGTTGTTTATCTAGCTAGTTAATTAGTTATCTAATTAAATGTCTACACATTTTGCTGCTGCTCTATTTTTCACAAGATACTGTTGTTATAAAAGCCCAAATTAGAAGCAATCACAGATACTGTTAGTGCTTTGTTTATTTTCTGAATGCTGAGGTTGTGCATCTACAGTGGTAGTGAGAACAATCCGGGATAATTGGTCTGGCCTCGGTGTGGCTCTGCCAGTCAAGTTTTCTCATTTTCGTGAGTGTTAGAAGCTCGTGTTCATGTATCCACATTATTTGTGGACAAGGTCGCTTTTAATTGCGTTGCAGTCGCCAGGGGACAAGGAGCTTATTTGCACACGATGACACATTAAGACCGAGAATTAGCTTCCTGTTTATTCACGAGAGCAGCTCTCATCCTTGAAACCTCTTTATAGCGCTCCTGCTCGTCCCATTTGTTTCTCCCACCGCAGATCACACCTCGGCGCCGCACGCCTCCTCTTAGGCTGTCCACTCACTTTCCGAGCGCCACTAATTGAGTTTTTGGACAGCTCGGCTCGGTCTCCTTTGCTCTGCCCGAGATGAAAGACATTGGGCGTTAAGGCATCAAAAGGGGCCGCGGTCCCAATCCTGACCCCGCTCGCTCCCTCGCTCAGCTCGTCACGATTAGAATCAGGCTGGCGCGCTGGGGTCGTGGTGTTACCCAGAGGTTAATGATGTGAAGAGGAGAGTGCTGTCATTTAGTTCAAATTTCTAATTCAAGATGTTTAGCACTTTTCTGTATTTTCGGAGCACGTTCATCTGACTGCAGCTCAGGCATCCACTGACGCTAAACAATCCCTTGCCGCCCTGCCTTGACAACAAAGAGGCTGCAGACGTGATGAGGGCACACATTTGCCTCCAAAAACGGAGTGTGAAGCATCCCGGCGTGTCGAGAACATTCCAGAGATCCTTTCACTACGCTTCTGCTCCTTCCTTTTCATCTTTGGCTCTTGCTGTGAGAGCATCACGGCAACAAAGTCTTTGGCTACACAGGTTTTTCACTTTATTAGTTACACCTGATCCCATTTTACCTACTTACCTGTGAGACGCAGATTTATTTTCAAAACGTTGCAGTGGTACTCAAGCTTCCGCCCACGTCTCCAAAACAAGGCTTCAAATTGGCCACGGGTGTGAATTTAGATTCTGTGCGTATGGTCTGTGTGCTTGACAGTCATCACTCCTGGCTTTTATTTATTTATTTATTTATTCATTTATTTATTTATTTACTTATTTATTTTCCAAGTGTAGATGGAGCGTGAGGCCAGCAAGTATTTTGAAACTTAACGAGCCATTTATTGCCCGGCCAATCGTGACCCGCCTCGGCGTGCATGTTTTCGCTTCAAGGATCATTGTTATCAAAACTACTGTAAAAGCACCTCGGGATTTTCATGCCACTATATCTGACCCGCGCACACATTGTGAACCGAAAGGTCAAAGCTGCTCACCGATGACACAACATATTATGAACACGTGTGCAATGAGAGTCAACACACAGCTGAATTAAACGCAAATTGCACAGATGACTTTCGCCATCAAATATTTTTAGCATGGTTGTTTCTATCGGTTATTCCATCTGTTGATTGATTATTATTATTATTGTCATTATTATTGTTGTTATTATTAGTAATAATAATTTTGGATTGAACGCTTTGTGAAAAATTGAACTCGAGCTTGTCCGGGGGCAATTGAATTGTTTTATGTCCCACAATTGCACGGTTGCGTGTTACCGTTTGCGGAAAACAAACGTTCCTTCCACTTGCGCAAACACTCTTGCTGCTTTTATTGCTTCTTTAGTGAGTGTTTAATCAAACGTTGTATTTTGAGATTGGCGCCTTTCTAATCTGCCTGCCTGTCTGCCTCATGCCTTTGTTTTATTCTCATATTCCCCCTCGTCTTTTTGCGACTGCGGGCTCATCTTTTGGAGCTCTGTTCTTCTGCTTTTTCAAAGTAGAACAAGGCAAAAAGGCGTGCAGAGAGAAAGTGAAATGTGCTGCTTGTGATATGCCAGAAAGTAATCTTTCCATTATTATTTTTTTTTATATGCCCTCATAAATAATTCTGAAGCCGCATTGTCCCACTAGGAGAGTTGGCTGCAGCGTCCATTAGTACCCGCGGAGCTTGTCACTTGCATCTGTCAACGTCACCAACAGTCTTCGCATTTGTTCACTCGGGCTAATGAAGTTACATTTGTAGCGTTAAGCTCATTCGGTCGCGTTGACGCGACTCCACTCTCGATGGTTGCTCAGCACAGAAGGGGTTATCAAATGCAATTTCAAAAATAAATCAGAGGAGCATTTAGTGAATTTTTCAGAATGAGACGGAGGTGGGCTCTAAGGAGGAGGGATGATGGCAGGCGCCGCTGGGGTGACTGAAGCAAGCCGTGATCCTGCTTTGATATACGTCACGTCAGCAAGTTTGCATTTTTCACACCCGCCTGTTGCATAATACATGCAGAGGTGCCGGCAAAGTCCTTCAGGAGCTGCGAGGCCGCAGCCAAAAGCACAATTCAACTATTTCAAACGTCTGCAACAAAATGTGCTCAACAATTGACGACCGACAACTTCAACGAATTAGCTATTGTTCGACTAGATGGTTAAAACCAATTGTGTGTGTTTGTGTGTGTGTGCGTGTGTGTGTTTAATTGAAGCTGTAGCGCATATGTTTACTAAAAATAAATATTTTATTTAATTTTTTCTTGTAAGTAATTTGCTCTAAGACGGAGTAGTGAACCGTCATGTAATGACATGACCTTTCTTCTTGACATGTACAGTAGTTATTTCTATTTCTGAATGCTAATGAGCACGCGTCCACCATCTGGAAGGCTCCCCGGGTAATTGCCGTTCACCGGCCGTCTGGGAATTCGGCACAAAACGGTCAAAACGGCAAAAAGACTTCATGTTGTTAATGGAAGGTTTGTGAGCTTGAAACGTGGTGGGAGGGGGTGAAATGGACTACGGTTGGAATAATTAAACATGCTTGGGTGCCAACATGGTAAATGTCACGCTTTTGCCTACCCGAAGATGAATGTTTGCTTCATTGACCTTTTGTGGCTCAATTTGTAGTATGAAAATGAGACGCTCGCGCTCACTTGTTAGAGTGGCCTCAATGTGTTGGTCATATTGATATATATATATATATAAAATATAAAACATTATGATGAGGTGGAACCTCCCATTAACTTAACGAGCTGTCTTTGGGTGCGCTTGCGTCGTTCCACCGCCTCGGGCTCCATCCAGCAGTGCGCAAGATGAGACGGAGACTATATAAGGCATGAAGACTTTGCCAGATGTAAAGACATGCCATTCTTTCCTTTGACACATTTTATCCAGCCCGGAGTGCTCCTTACTGCAACCTTGATTAAATCACGTTGCATAAATAAAGGTGAGGGTTGAGGTGCAACCGGAGCTGTAGTGCAACTTCATCCTCAGGACATTATGTGACTTTTAAAAAAAAAAAATTTAGAGTGCTATTGATGCATTTCCAAATTTAGTCACTGAATCCTTTTATGTTCTCTTTGTTCCCTCTGCCTTCCCCATTCCCTCCCTGCCACACAGACGTCATGATCCGCCGCCAGGATCATCTTGCCCCCCCGGCAGGGAACGGTGACACTGAAAGGCATCTGGCTGAAAGGTGACCTCCAGACAATTTGCCTTCCCAAAATGTTTGGTAAGTTGAGCCTGTTTTGAGTCTCCATTGTCACCATAATGACGTGATGTGAAGTAGCAACGGTTGTGCTTAAAGATTCAAATTATGGCCAAAGCACATTTGCAGACCAAATTCCCTGCCAACGTAGCTGTCAGGAATGAGTTGGATCAGGGCGACCAAATGCAGCTTGAACCAGGATTTATTGCAGGGAAAAGGAGTTGGAAGGGAGGCAGGTGGGGAACCGACGACACAGACGGGAGGGAGACTCACGGCCAGCAAACAGACAGACTGACCGACATGAAGTCCCCTTGGACAAGGTTAAAATTCTGACCGTGAGCCTTCACACAGACCGAGGGAAAACCAGATGACAAGAACAGGAACACTGGGCACGAACAGGAATGGGCACAACAGTAGACACCCACAAGGAGAAACACACGGGCAGGGCTTAAATACACAGGGTAACAAGAGAAAGCAGGTGACAGACATTACGGTAACGAAAGGGGTGTGGCCGAGCGAAGTGCAGGCCGAGCGTGCTCTGGCACGGGCGTGACAGTAGCTCCTGTCAAACAATGGAAAGTGGTGAAACATAAAACAATTGATTTTAAATACTTAAACCAGTGACATTGATAAGGACCCAAAAAACCCCACAATAATTTCTGTTGCTCATCAATGAAGGAACAGTTTCATCTCGGAAGGAAAATAAATAGCATTTTTGTGTGTGGAAATCAAGTGACGCTTTATTTGCATTCATGTATTCCATAACTGGCTCAGCTTGAGCTTGTAGTTGACATGACGTCCCCGTAAGTGAAACTAACGGCGGAAAAATGAAAGCCATCATTTTCATTAACGGGCTTTGCAATTGAAGCGAGTCGAGTGTAAATGCCTTTGGTATGATTGGAGTTCAGCAAGATTACAACATGTCGCCCACCGCATCTCCAAATATGTGTGTGTATGTGTGTGTGTGTGTGCGTGCGTGTGTGTGTGAGTCATACTTTACGAGCAGCGGCGGAGCGTTGGCTCGAATTGAGCGTGCACTTGATTTGGTCAGGTGCTGCCAAGAGGCTGCTATTACAAGAGATACCAACAAGCACATTTGGGCGGGCTAAGGCGGGAAGGCGCCGATAAACCACCTGTGTCACTTCATTTCTCCGACCGTAATTGCCTGTCTCGAGCAATGGAGATGCTTGGTCACGTTTGGCTAAATTGACGCGACTTTCATGTTGGAGGTCGAAACGCTTTAAGTTGCCAGATGCAAAAGCAAAATCCCTTCAAACGGAATTCTACTGTCGGAATACAAGGTGGTTCTGATTATGAGGAATGAACTCAAAGCTAATGAAAGAGGCTTGACGTTTGAATGTTTGACTAAAGAACAATAGCTCGGTATCTGTTGTGCGGTTTCTTCTCACCCTGAGTTCTTGGTCCCAGGAGTTTTTCTTTGGGGCAGGTTTGGGAACCGTGAAGGAGCGTGTCACAAGTCAAATTGGATTGTCGACTCGATTGCACGGCCCGATCGCGAAGTGTCACACATTGCTGGCCGCCTTTCGCAATTGTTTTTGACTTTCCTGTGCCCTCAGGCTTGAGAAAGTTTAGTCAGTTATTATACCTCCCGGCATTATTATTATTACTTCTTTTTCATTTTCTGTAAACCAGTTGACTTGACAAAGTCAGGTTGAAAATTAATTTCCCACACTTCTACCCAGGCACATATAAATCCAACTGGTTTTTTTTCCAACTGCTGGAAATTGCGAGAGGCTAATGCTTGGTTTGCGTCCGCCGGGGATCTCGCTGTTGTTCTTGCAAGACCCCATCCCCAAATCCCAACGCTTCCTCCTCAGGATTTTAACACTCTATTTTTAATGCTCAGTGCTCTCCGCTTGAGACTTCCCGATAAAGATTTTCAGACTCCATTTGCTTTTACATGTAAGAAAGAAACAATTTGAAAGATTCAACCTAAACTGCCCTCAGCGCTTTTCTGAGCCTGTCAAGCGCCATCTGTGTCTTCTTCTGAATTTCTTCCCAAAATGATGCTGCAACCACAAAACAAGACTCGCAAGGCAGTCAACTTGTTGGCCTGGAGATTGAATTCACGATGACGACAATGACACTTCTGGCAAAACATCCTATTATTTGGAAAATATAATCCTTGAGTTAAGTGCCACAACGCTGAGTCAGCACTTGAATATGAACAAATGTTAGCTTATCTGCAAGAGCACCTTCCCAAGTTGTTTCGCTTGTTAATGTTCCGTGACCTGCCTTGCTCATTTGTCTTCTCCTTTCCTCTTTGCATGTTTTCCCGAGGTGGAGCATACATTACACGCTCGGTGTCGTTAGCAAGCGGGACCTTGTGTACGACTTTGACATGGCGTCCACGTGATAGTACGTAACAGCTTGGAGAGCGAGGCGATGCACTTTGTGTCCACTGGATTTGCTTTCTGCTTCTTAACTGGAGTTGAGAGCTAAGACCGCCGCAAAACAAAGCGTTTGACTCCTCAAAGCCTTTAGCAAGGCGTGAAAAAAAGAAATGGTATAGACTAAAATGACAGCACGTTGTTGCATTTAAAATTTAAGCTCCCTTTTTACCCATCATGTGTGTGTTTCCTTCCTTCCTTCCTTCCTACCTTCCTTCCTTCCTTCCTTCCTTCCTTCCTTCCTTCCTTCCTTCCTTCCTTCCTTCTGCTCCTGTCTCGACATTAACGCTTGATTCACGTCCAACTTCAGCTTCAGCTGGGAGCACAAAAACTTTCCTTTCCTTCTCTTTAAAGGTCTGAAGATGGCTGATTGATGATTCTGGCTTTAATTAGTATAGCCTGTTTTAGTGATGTCAGCAATTCTTTACAGGCTATGCTAATCTGTGCCAGAATCAGCAATGCAATTGCGACGGATACGCTTTTTTTTTGGTGCTTTTTTTCTCCAGGATGAAGGCCTTTTTCTTGCACTCTTGTCACCCATCGGAAAAAGTTTTCAAGGGGGCATATTGTAGATAATTGACTTTTTAGCAGCTTGGATCTCTGGAGTGCCCATCAATCTTTTGTCATCTGCCTATTTCTGAAAATGTGTTTGTGAGCAAGCCTTTCTTGTACTTCTGTTATATACCAGGAGGCTAATTTACATAACGGCCCGTCCCTTCGCCGAGTTCCTCATCCATGACCGTGATCTGAGAATCTTCCACTCAGCTTACGCTAGCTGTTTACGACGCACGACTGACAAATTTGGGACGATATTTGATCAAAAGCTGCTTCACGTTGTTGTTTTCCAACATGTCAGTCGACTGCATAGAATTTGCATCACTTTGTGCAAAATCCCGTGAAATCCACCGGGGGTGACACACCGCCATCTTTCTTGTTACTCCAGATGACATTTTTTGCATTTGCGTTCCAAAATTTACCTTAGCAAGACGCTCGGCCGAGTCCTGGTGCCTAATGAATGCGGCGCGATGTTAGCTAGCGTGCGAGGAGGATGCGACGGCTGACAGGTGAGCTGCCTGTAAAGCAGCCCTCCGAGGGACTGGCATTCTCGTTGGCCTTTGATTGGCAGGGGAGCAAATGGCAGCGGCGTCTGGAGGACTGATAGCAAATGCCGACGCACGGACGTGCAGATAAACGCGCGCCGACTCCGGAATCCGGGCGGCCTCCCGCTTATTCCGCGGCACTCATCCCCGCTTTGTCTGCCTCCGAGCAAGAATTTCCACCTGCTCGCTTCACTTTGACAGCAAATATTCTCTGATTAACAACCCCTGGAGGCTTGGGATAATTAGCAATTAGCCATTAGCTTGTATTCAGAGAAGAACTATATGCTTTCCACTCAGAGTAATTAAGTTGAGAATTTCAAGTATAAATTTTAAAACTTTTTGGAATTAGCATTTCATATGTCGGTCCGTGCTTGCGATTGCATTTGGGCCAGGAGAGAAAGCCTCGAAGGGCAGCAATGCACTTTACAGAAATCCAATGATTGCATCACTTAGCCCGGCAAACATTAGCTTTAGTCCAATAAAGGTTCCTCTAAATGATCAATTCTCCCCAAGTCGGTCTTCGTGTCAGCTTATCAGTCATGTCATCAATAGAAATAATGTTCTTGGTAATTACGTTTGCGCAACCGCCGAGGAGCACTCATGATTGGTGCGACTCGTCCTTCCAAGTGCTCACTTAGAATATCATCAAATCTCCTGAAAGGAGAATACCTTCGCCTGGAAGCTTTTGTTTTTCATTTCCAACTGATTATGCAAAGACATATTTCAAATTCCAGGTGGGTTCCGGGCAGTTCATGCTCGAGCTCTTTTATTTTCATAAATCAATTACAAATTCAACTTGGAGCTGATTTGTCACAGTTTTAAATTGACCCAATTTAACCCGCCTGATAAAAATGACGTGTGAAAGTGGCCCACCAGCAGGGATGGCGAGAACGTCCGAGGTCTGCTCTCCTCAGAGCAGCCGAGCTCCTCCATTAAGCACGCTAATTCCTCTCCTTACCTGCCTCGCCTCGCTTTGCCAGAGTTGTGTTTTACGAGGGAGCAGCTGCTACCAGGCATCACCGATCTGTCGTGGTGCCTCTCCGAGCGGCGATAAGAACTTTGCTGTTTTTACAATACGGCCTCGGGCAGGAAATAAGACAAACAAACTCGGAACGTTGCACTTCGTTTGGAGCGGATTAAAATGAGTTAACATGATAAGAAGTTTTTTTGTGTCGCAAGAATTGTTGCTATTTTTGTGACATTTACACCTGGATGTTGCTTTTTCTCTTAGTAGTTGCTTCTAAAAGTCTCTTAAGACAATTGGCAACCGTTTAAAATGTGTAAAATTCTAATTTGTCTCCATTTTGTATGTTTACAATCTATCCTTACAAGTATGAGGTTTGTTTTTAATTAGTGGCGCGTAGAGCTCTTCTTCCAAGTGATTTAATGAGGCGTCACTTCTAAATGTCTCATTTTTCTGCTTAATTTTGCCTGAACATTCCAGGCTGGCTGCACCTTGTCCATCAAGTGAGCTAACTGCCTGCGCCTGCATTAAAGCTCACGGCTGTCCCGTCCTCTGTCTGAGTTATTGTGCAAGCAAAGACGCCGTCCGCTTTTTGCAATTAATGACTCTGTCAATCCGAGAGGGAAAAATAAAACAAAGGTTTCTTCTTCCCGGGGGATGCTCATCAGAGAGCCAAATGCACTTGGAGACGTTAACCAAGCGGCAAATATGAACCTCAACTGAACCTACTCGGCTGCTCAGGTATTTCACATCCAAGGTATCGCTTCACTATACTTGATTTCGTCCTAAATCACCTTATGGATGCACTTTCAAATTCGTAGCGGCCAGATTCTCCCGTCAGCATTTTACGACGAGCAGCTTCACCGTTGATCGGCTTCTAATACTAAGGGGATGTGTTTTTGGAGTGGGGGTAGGGTGGTGTCGGGAGGACTTACATTGACATCGATTGTGACCAGCAAGCAGTTAAGCCTTCAAATCTTCACAAGGAGCGTAACGATGTACCGTGAATCGACCTCGTGTGTATTGTTTTTAACGTTCTGACCTTCGTGAAGATCCCTTGCAATGGTCAGCGCATTAAAATAAAACATTTACTGTTAAAAAAAAAATTAACCTGGTATTAAAATATCCCTGATGAAGCTTGTTTGAATAGGCAACCGATAGGGAAATAATATTGGAGATAATTAAATGCGCAATGAAGAAACAAAAGTGTCTTTATAGTTGAAGCCGTCCTCAACGTGTTTAAAGAAGACCTCCTCATGCCTCTTCTGGATCAGAATATTTCCTGAGGTGCTCTCGTCAAAAGCAGACACAACAGATGCTCACGTTAAATGTTGATTTCAGAATCGTGTCTCCGCCATATTTTTATATATATTAACTTACTGTATTTTCCGCACTATAAGGCGCACCTAAAAACCTCCAATTTTCTCAAAAGCCAACAGTGCACCTTACAATCAGGTGCGCCTTATATATGGACCAATATTGATCCACTACAGCAGGCATGTCCAAAGTCCGGCCCGCGGGCCAAATGTATGTATCTTAGATATGGACAAAGTTTTAAAATGGGCCATTCATTGAAGGTGCGCTTTATAATCCGGTGCGTTTTATATATGGCCAAAGTTTTAAAATGGGCCATTCATTGAAGGTGCGCCCTATAATCCGGTGCGCCTTATAGTGCGAAAAATACGGTATATGGAAATTTTCAAAAATAGACCTGATCATTGAGACTGCAATTTATAATCTGGTGCTCCTTATAGTTACAAAAAAATGCAGTGAAAAGCTCGGGGTATCACAAAGCAAGTCAATCCCACTTAGCCGTGCGTCAGAGCGCCTCATAGATTTTGTCTCGATTTCTCTTCTGGCCCAGATGACTGTGTTGCTTATCTGGGCCATTGGCTCACATTCGCCAGCGACGCGTCACGCCGTGCCAACGGGCCAATAGGCGAGACGACGGAATCTCTTCTAATCCCGGGCGTCTCGGCCTCCGTGAATCAAAGTGATTATACGGCCGCACCTGCATCTTGCCGAGACAAAAGAGCTCTGGGACGACGGGGATTGCGCGGCGCTGTCAACAAAGATCGCCAAAACCCCCGCCGCGGTTTTAAACAATATAATGCGAAAGTCAATGGCGGGCGGGCACGCCGCTGATAAATTAGTCCTAGCGCGGACGATTCCGGGCTGAATGAAAAATACGATTCACGACGTCCCAGCCATGACGATGTGTCGGGATACTGATGTGTACGCAGCTGCAGCGAGGACCGAGACGAATATTGAGTGTATTCCCAAACCATCTGCGCTTTCAGGAGTCGCAGCATGTGCGGAAACAAACGGTCGAAATAGCTTGCCTTGTCTTTGCTCCTCTACGGCTTTGTGTCATGGCCGCGTGCGTGCGTGAAAGGACGAAGATGACTCCAAAATACGTGAGAGGTCTGACTTCCAAGGGCTAATTTAAGATTTACGGCGATAAATGGCTCATTCGGGCCGAGGAGTGCGGCTTTTAAAGTACTTGACTGGATTGTGGTGTCTCACCTCCCACGTCGGGAACATGATTTCACCCGTGCATGAAATGTTATCCCAGCCTTGCTGCTCTGAAAATACATCTCCGCTCCTCACACAGTTTTTTTTAAAAAATAAACTGGCCCAGAAATGAGAAACATGAGATGTTGTTAGCTCCTGTGGTGTGTTAGCACAAGCGCTCAGGCTAACTGGACGCATGGAAGTGAGCACCTAAAATTGAGTAGGGAGTCGGCCATTTTGGTTTGAATAATGTATTTTGGATGAACACTAGGTGGCGGGGCGTGGCATCAAAGTTTCATGAACATGGATTGTCTTTGCAAAAGGGGGCGAGAGGGCTCGTCAGTCCCAACTAGTAGCTTCAATTCCGCTTTCATTACCTTTTGGCCTCTTGCAATGTTTCCAAGCACCAACTGCACTTGATGCGTCACGCAAAAACACGTGACTTCCTCAGATGAGTCCTGTCAAGGGCCACGCTTGTCTTATTAATTCCGCACTCTTATTTGTAAAGGCCGTCCTCTTTAATTGCCCGTGATTATTTTTTTGAGATGTGATGTCAGGGCGATGCGGCATCATGAATCCATTATGGTTCAACCCGGGAGTCGAGCAAAAATGAATACCTGCGCGGTTTAATAAGCCCACGAAAGATAAAGCGTCATTCCCCCGTTGTGCAATTAGCTCAGTAAATGACAAGCTTTTTGAATTGCTGATATTTTTCCCAGCATGACTGCAGTAAGCGTTAGCATGTGCACCCTCTTCATTCTCATTCCGTTCTTGGTGACTCTGAGTGACACAGCACACAATGAATGTCAGCATTGTAATACAAAATAAATCTAAAAGGGCTCGATGGGACGCGCGCGGCTCGATAAAGGGAGCCTTGCAGTCGTATTATTCATATTATCTCCGCCATTGTGTTTTCTGGGGAACAAAAGAAGCTCCTTTTATTGGAAAGCCGAGGCGGGGACTTCTCATAACGACAGCTTTGTTGGTTGCCCGCAAAAACCCGCTGCTTAAAAAAAGACATATTATTCCGGTACCTCCACAAGGACGCACGATTAATCATTTGGAGTTGAAAATTGGAGCCCGTAGTGAGGACGAGCTGTGCTGCGTGTAATCGTGGCTGTCGGAACTTTTTCATAAGGGGGAGGGGCGGGGCAGAGCAGTGAGGTGGAACTGTCTGTTAATTAACCGGAGAGATCCGATGATGGACACACAGGGTAGTCACGCGCCATTTCGCAGCTCAGAGTGGCGCAGCGACATCATGGCCGCTAGACTCCATTAGAGGATGTCACTCCTGTTTGTTTTAATGCGCTTCTATTTTGCCTCCTTTTCACCTCGACCTGTTTTCACCTCGCATTATTTGCTGACGGGCGCCCGCGTTGTCCTCGGCCAAACCTTTCTGTTATTATCAGTCCATTTGTTGTGCTTTTTCAGTGCTTTTTCTTGCGGGTGTCATCCGACTTTAACATCAATTTGTTTAACTTTTAAGTGAATAATTCAGGCGTATGCAGGCGAAGGCTATCAGTGAAGGTGCTGATGTAAACTGGGATTTTTCCGCTTTTCAGCGCAATACAATGTTATCTTTGTAAAGTCAGCTTTGGTACGGTTTCACAAGTGTCGTGGCTGGTGAGCGCCGTTTCCCGCCGCCTTAAATGTGTCAGTCGGAAAGGGAGCATTGATTTATTTACTAAGGAATGTAAATGACTGGCTGTCACCGTTTGGTTGGCGGAAAGAAAAACGAAGAGAGGCACATTGTCCTTTGTTGTGATTGAATTTAGCTTGTATGAAAGACGCTAGCAGAGGTTTGTCTCTGTGAGCCTTTTCATCCCGACCGTCTGCAATTTGCGAAAGCCTGATTATGCCTTGCGTGCAACTTGCATCATCTCCACGCCATCATCAAATTAGTTTGGGAAGAAAACTTTGTGCTGATTGCACTCCAAACTTTCTCTCCACGTTTTAGTATTAGCTTCACTATTCAAAAGTCTGTTTGTCCTTCAATATGTAATAACCCTGATTAAGAGGGGAAAAAAACACTGTCAGACGCCAGACAAATTATTTGTTATGTCCCTGACACCTGACGTGCACAGGGAATGTCATAAAACTGTTTACTGAGCAGTCAAAACAGTCTGTCAAAGTTAATGCGAATGCTTTTTTGTGAGGTGAAAATGAGCCACCGCATTGCTACAATTTTTTTTTTTTTTTTTTTTTTACTCTGTATTGTGCAAAAGGTAGTAGTGCTTGTCTTTGCATTAAAACCAGTTTAATAGATGAACCCGGCTCCTATTTGAACAGGTCGCTTAGCAAAGCACAAGTGGAGCCGGCGATGCATAACAACTGCCAACTCATTTGTAAGCATACCGTTGACAATCGACTGGAAATGATTTGAAATGAAGTGTGAACGACGATTAACCCGACAGGCCCCAACACTTCGCTCTGATTCGCTCGGCTTCGCTTCACATGGGAGAGTCGTTGACAACTCAAACTCGGAGCCGAGACAGACGGTGTTTAGCAAGCGTCAAGCGTGTTAATAACATAAGTAAATAAAACTGGAATTTTTTTTCTCTATTTTATTTCTAAACAACTGACAACAATTAAAAATGATTAAAACTAATTAGTATTATTACATTATTTCTGTCTTTTAGATGAGCGTGATTGAAAATGCTAATTGCCTTCCGTGTTCCGTCTTATGTCCTGATATCTCGTTTAGTCTTCTGATTGGGTCACGGGATGTTAATTAATATCCTGTTAGCTGATTCTATCTCCACCAGACACCTTTTCAGGGAATAATGTTTTTATCTAAAAGACAGCGTGACAGCACAAGCATTTAAAATAGTTTCCGGATTGTGATACATCTGAAAAATCTTGGTTGCCGCGGCAATGACAGTACTAAACTCTTGTGGGACTGAACCCGTTCATTTTAGGACTACATTTTAGAGCTACATTTTAGAAAAGTCGAGTGTGATCCGACTTGAATCGTCTTGTTTAAAAAGAAGAAGTGAGAAACTGAAGAATAACACAAGAACTGAGAAACTGAGAAAAGAACTGGATTGTTTCCCTTTAGAACTGCTCAACTCCTCCAAAAATGCTAACCGCTATACGAGCTCAGCGCACGTGTTTCTTTGACGGGAAAATTATGACAAAAGTACGTTTCTAGTTTAATAAAGCCGAGGGTGACGGCAGAATGACGACGACTGGTGTGAGATGAGTTGTCACGCTAGCGGGTAGATGATGCCAGGCTCCGCCGCTCAGTCGGAGCCATTTGCTTTATTGATATTACTCAAATTTGGAGCCCGGCGACATTAACAAGTGAATGCGATTTTCCAAATAGCGTCATTATGCCCGCAGCCGGCATTCGATGACTGCAACAACCACCTGGGAAGCTAACAGACGCAAAAGGCGACATGGACAAAGGCGACTGAGCCTCGGGCGCCATATTGTTGCTTCTGGACTCTTTACATGAAGGTAGATGAAGTGCAAGTGTACATTTACTGAGACCGACCTCTAAAACAACAACAACAAAACGGTGCAACAGATAAATGAGAGCAATTTTATTAATGTCGAAGCTCCCTTAAAGCTCATTTGGAACATTCGTCAACTCAGCGATTATAAAGCTGCCCTTTCGTCTTCCAATTTAATGACAAGAAGCAATGTTTAAGTTTTGGCTAACAATGGAGCGTTAATATTTTGAGCTCACTTTCAATATTCATTGCTCATTCATCACCGCAAATATAAAAAAAACTTGCACTGCCGTCTTTGTGCTAGTTAAAATTCTCCATCATGCACCATCAACAAAATGCTTGATTCTTTCCGCCCAGCACCAATAAAAAATAGATTCCCCAAGTAGTGTTAGAGGTTATAAAAACAAACATCGTTTCTTCCTCTCGACGCTGCAGGCCTAAAAAATGCGCTGAAGAACGGATACAAGAAAACAAATATGAAACTCCGGGGGGGGAGGGGCGTACAGGGTCATCACACGAGCGCCTGACAATTCGCCACTACATCATTTTGTCGGCTCTTGGAATGATTGCGGACACTTGTTTAACTATCGGATCATCCCCAAAAAAAAAAAAGCTGCCGATCGTGCAATAAAAAGCAAGCGATTAACTTTGTTTGCATTGGCTGCCGCTTACAGAGCGGACTGGTTGTGGAATAACGTCACATGGACAAGTGGCTATGCGAACTCACGCATCTTTTAATCGCTCACATCCCGGATGTAGATTGCTCCTTAATTTCCTGGTTCAAACTCTTTCTGTGTTGACACGACTTTTATTGATCTCTGGTCTCTGTATAAAACCATAAATCTAAATCTGTCAAGTGCACATGGCTGGCCTTGAAAGGAGCCTCTCTCCTCCGTCCGTGCTCTCGGGTCTCGGGGATGAGCGTGCTACTCGTATTCGCTGTTTATCTCTAAGCTTGGGGCTAATACAATCGCTCTCAGCGCTGTTTAAATAGCCTGAAGGGCCTTCAAGAAGTTGACGTTCAAAAAGCCAGATAAGCCAGGGATGCGAGCATACTTCCTGTCATTCCAGTGAATACAATTAGATTTGACGTACAATTTTGCGTTGAAATGTACTTCATCTTGTTGAGCTTTGGTAAGGGGAGCCCCTGTTTGTCTGTGATTAAAGAGGAAGTCAACTCAAAAAATTTCTGTGTAATATGTTTTGTGCGGCCTAACTAGTTGAAACACAGTGTTCTGATGAATGCTTTGTTTGTGGATTATGAATTGAATAGGCAAAATTCACCCGTTTTTATCCATCTCAGTGGGTGGCCATTTTGCCACTTGCCGTCAACAGGAAATGACATCACAGTTGCCAGTCACAACCAATCACTGCTCGCCATTTTTTTTCCGACTGAGCCGTGATTGGTTGTAACCTAAGAACCAGCAACTGTGATGTAACTTTCAGTTGACCGAAAGTGGCAAAATGGCCGCCCGGCTGAATTCAGCTGCTTAACTCATAGTCCATATTCCAAAGCAATATTAACCTGAACGACGTGTTTGGATTCGTGGGGTCACACACAATATATAATGAAAACGTTACAGTTCCATTCCCTATTACTATCTTCTCCTAATAATTTAGCAAGCCATCATACAAATAATGTGACCAAATGAAGTGCAACATCATGACACTCATGAAAGCATTCTGAAGCAAAAAGAAATAAATATATATATATATATATATATATATATATATATATATATATATATATATATATATATATATATATATATATATATATATCATTGCAAGTTAATAACAATTACGTAATTTCATTTTCTTTTCTAAAAGTTTGGCAACACTTTGCGCCACCTGAAGTTGATCACACCAGAGGGAGAGCGTTCAGTTGAAGGTGCAATTTGGTTTCGCGAGAATGATTTCTATGGCTCGGCCGCCCACGTCGTCTCCTCGGATGTTGTAGCTTCCCACTCATATTAGCCACATACATGCATACATTATCAGCCGGCATTCTCATCACTCTCCATCCTGCTAATGTCGCTGTCACTTGCGGCGGATGGCGACTATTACGCGCCACAGATCATCAGTCAGTGGCCCACGTAAATACTGGCACTTTTATGATGCCGCAAATTAGCCCGCCGGTGATTTAGCTAGCGAGCGCCTCTCGTGTTTTGACATAGCCTTCAAGCGTGATCTGATGGATTGCTGTCCTGATATTTTCATATTTGTGTCTTCATGTTTTGTCTTCATCGCCCCCTGCTGGCCTGGATGTATTTTTTGCTTTCTTTCTTCCTTTCTTCCTTGGCTGCAGATCAATTACTTTATCATTCAAGCCCCATTAAACAGCCATCCCATCATATATTAAATATAATTGTCGGCTATAAACTTTGCGAGGCCACCGGAGAGCAAAGGCACCTGCTGAATACAGAGTCGAAAGAGGCCCGTCTCGCTAATTGTATAGGATATTTATGTGCGCATGTCTCCTAAGTGTCTTTTAATACCTGCGTGTTTAAATCTATAGTAATAACAGCGAGGGCAGGAAAATTACTTTTGCACATCATCATATTGCTCGTTATAGAAATAGCGCTTTAATGGGAAGTGTTAAAGGCTCCAACTTGTTTATCATATTTTGTTCTTTCTAGTCCTCCAGGCCCAAACATGTCTTGAGAAACAATTTTACAATTCAATATTGTTGTTGTTTACTCAAAAATAAAACATCACCTCAAGCAAGCTGTCTCAATAGAGCAGTTTGAATGTTGACTGGTTTCAGTATCAGCCAATTTATAGTGGAAGGTCAGAGCGGCCGCGAGTAATAATAGCACAGTACTAAGCGGGAATCAAGCCGCAGTGCACTGAAGATGCTGCGTTAGCAAGGACGCCGGGTATTGATCACGTAGAGGAGGAGTCATCATTTGAGCCCAAAGTCCTCTTGCTTTTAGCACTGAGTTTTTTTTTGAAATGTAAAGTTCCTTAAATAGAAGTTATTTATTTATTTATCCCTTTATTTATTTATTATTGCTTAATTAGTGTGCTGCATGGGATGTTCTTTAATTGCAACCACAGACTGTACTCAAAGTTAACTAATTAGTAAAATTCCTTTTTCAAAGTTAACAGTGACAACTCCACATGTTATATGCTAGTTTCATATTAATTACGTGTCTGTCTGTCGCATCTTGACAACTCCGTCAAATATTTCATTTAATGTTGCTTAGCCCACACTCTGCGTGTTGTTTAGATATATATTTTTCTTTTTGGAGCCTCCATAGCAGATTTAGCCTGCGGCGGCGGCGACATGGTATTCATGCTAGTTTTCACAGGATGAGCTTAGAGATAAGATGAGAGCCATGACTCCCCCTTGGGGAATTGGGGAATGGAATTTAAAAGCTATTTTAGGCGGCGGTGTCAGGTACAGTCACGTCACCTGGATTGACATTATTGAGGAAATGGGACGGAACCCCCACCAGTGCTAGATATGCATGAGGGGGGGCACCAAAGTGAGGCGTGAGGAACTCTTTGAGGTGCTGGAAGTCGATGTACAGTCAGATGTACATTTGCTGGGGAATGCTGGAATTCCCGATAATCGCTTTGTGTGAAGCCTCGCGTCTCGTTTCAAGAGGCCTCTCCTCATGCTCAAGCGTGTTTACTCTCCAGCGAGCATGCTCCCCCTCCACCCCCCCCAACCTCCCGCCTTCCCCTCGCCTCTCCGGCGTGCCTCCAATCGGCGCACGCTTCCTTTTAAGGAGTCATCGCCCGTTGCCCGTTACCGACACGTGTGTAGCATCTGCGCCGGCAGACGTGCATTCACCCAAAGGCCCCACAAAGGCTCAGGCGGAGGAATCAGCCCTCAAGGCAAAACAAAGCCTGGCCGGTTGGTATTTCAAAGTTTGAAATGAGCCGTCAGGCGGCCGACAGCGTTCCACCTTGACGTGTGACCGTAAAAGAAACTTGGGCCTAATTTATAATGCAGCCGCTTTTGGTTTTGAAGCGGACGCCAGGTATGCGCTGGCCTTTGTCCAACTGCAGATTTACTGTAAGAGGAAGAAAAAAAGATTGGAAGCAAAATCATCTTCAAGCGTTTTGCTTTGACATTGCCATTTTTCTTCCACACGCTGGATGTTTTTCTTCCTGTGACACACACACACGTGCGCACACACAAACGCACACACACACATGTCTCAATATAGTGGAGTGCCATGTCTAAAGAGTTCCAGCAGCTTGTTGCTCTGGCTGTCAGCAGCCGAGACCCACCGCAGAGGCGAGGATGTGTGTGAAGCTGCTCCAAACACATCGGCCACTCACATTTCTCTTCTCACCTGCAATTTGAAATCCAAATCACACCGGCAACAAGGACCAAGGAACACTCGAAGGTCCCATTTTCAAATGTTTGGTCACATGAGGTCAAAAAGCAAATGGTGTGACGAAGTTTAAAAAGCACTTGTGAGTATTTGAATTCTATTCTTGAAACCGCTTTTGGCGGGATTCCTTTGGCGGACATCCCTGCCACCCGACATAACCTCTCACTCTCATGAATATGATTATTATTCCAGTTCCCCGCATTGTTTGGGCAGCGCAGCCAGTCCCTGTCAAGCCGCCGTCTGTTCCTGGAGCGGTCGCTTGCCAGAGCGAGAAGCCGCTCTGCTCCGCTAAGCTGGATTGCAGCAGCGGCAAGTCACCTCAATAAAAGAGCAACTCCTGCTTGCCCGGGATCATAAAGGGGAATAAACAAGGTTAGGCGGAATAATTATGCTGAGCCGCTTCCTGGCATGACTTTGTCAGCCCAGCACACAAAGCAATCCCTTCGAGGTCACGTATTGCTCAGTCTGACTCCAAAAGCGTTGCCATACGTGACGTTGCGCTCCCGCTAGCAACATTTGACAAAAACCCGAGGTGAGCTGCGGTTTGTGCGCGGACCGAAATATCTGAAAACTTGCAAATGCGGTGTTAAATAAATGATGCGTTACGCAACGTTTCATGCACGCTTGCCGCGGGTTGGCGTGGAAACCAAATGTGTGAACTGAAAATAAATAAACTTCACTCTGCCATTTTGTTGATGGCCAAGTTCGGCTCACGACAACATGGAGGGGGGGCAATGCCAGCTCTGCTGAATTAGTTATTTTTCCAACAAATCTATCACTTTTTTTAGCCTGAAAATATATTAACTTTCCCTCATACAGTACATAATTATGCTTAACTCATTCACTGCCATTGACGGCTATAGACATCAAATATCAATTTTGACTGAGCTGGCCGTGTTATGAGGTGCAAAAACCGTCACGCTAAAATCTTGCTCTGTCATTCACGTTTGCAGTACTAGTGATCTTATTTATGATCTTATTATCAAAAGTAAATTAGGGAATATTGCACAACATTGCAAAGTGGCACACCTTAGCATAGCACGGAATATTCCTCCACTTGAACTTTTGGTTTTCCTCCAGTTTGACACCCCGCCCCCTCCCCGAGTTGTGCAATGTGTTTGTTGAATCCCCACAGAGTACTCTCCAAAACACGCTGCACTAAGAGCCTCCTTAACAGGCTACTGAGGCGAAGCCTGCCACTTTTCTGCTAGGGTGCGAGCCACGGACTCTCGTTTGCAGGTGCTAATTGCAAAGTGATTAATGGCTCCCATTCACAATTCGTGCCGTCACGACTCTTAACTCTCCCTTGAGGTACTAGACCAATAGATTCCAAACGGGAACACTTAGTCAATTTTATTTAGAATGCATCAATTCACGAAACAGAGAATGAATGCTTTAGCGTTGTGAGAAATTTTTGGTCTTGACCCCTCCCTCTTGCAGCGTGAAGGTGCAGCAGTGCACATAAAGGCACGGATGAGAGACTTTGACGTGGATGACTGGCCTGTGCAGTCCTGACCTCAACTTGATAGAACACCTTTGGGATAAGATGGAGAGCCAAGCCTTCTCGCCCAAAAACACAAATTCACTTCTGGGGAAATGGGCCAAACTTTCAATCAAGCCACGCTCAAAACCTTCCGGGAAGCCTTTCCGGAAGTAACTGCCTTATAGCGGATTTATTCTAATTAAGAGTCAAATTGCTCAATCAGGACTGACACAATCTGCAATTGAAAATGAAACAGACGAGATGGCTGTAACCAATCAGGCGGGCCACGGGGATTTGGCGCACAGACGGAACCTCTCAGCTTTTATTTTCACACGGACGTTGCAGGTCTGAGAAGGAAAATCCTCTCAAGCCGCAAATGTTATAATAGTTACAAGCGGGATTTAGTCAAAGATGAAAGCAACCGATAAGCTTTGCGCAGGCCGACGATTTAATCGTTCCCGCGTTGAGACAGCTCGAGGGATGGAGCAAGCAGATGGTTTCCCCTCCGGGCTTGTAATCAGCCCACTTGCGAAGTTCGGGTTAGCAGACCGGTATGTCAGCGTAGCTCTTGGTTTGTAGCCGTTGCTGAGCAGCAGAAGCTTCGCCTTCCAACGTCCTCACTTAAATCTTTCTCAATGAAAATGTGTCACCTTCAAGAGCCAACTCGGATTATCTGCGCTCAGCCGCAGCAAATCCATCTTCTTCCGTGTTGGCTGCTTCTTGTCAGCGGCGAGTAACTGACACGTGGCCTTGCGCTGTTGCGCAAGCCCTTGTCTCTGTGTGCGAAGGCTTTATTGCAATCTCTCGAGAGACGGAGTCCTGTGTAAACTTAGTTTTGCCATGCGATGTTACCACTTTGTCAAGATTGAATTTTTCGGGGCAGCGTTGAGGTCTACTGGAAGAGAGAAGCCACATGCTAACTTCCAACGCTACCGCTATAGCTTTTCACATCTTGTGATAGCATTAAGCTCGCACCTTTCCTTTAGAAAAAAAAAACCATTTAGTTGAAACTTTAAATAACAAATGTTGAATTCTCTTGTGTTTCATGTGTCAGTTTGACAGACAACCTCAACGACAAACATCTTTCAGTTTTTAGTCAGATACGATAATTGTTTGTACTTTACAGAATAAATCAACAATCCACTTGTTTGTTTCACCAAAGCTTGTCGGTGCATGTGTCGCTGCAATGAGATTGGTCAAAAACGTAAGTTGGCCTCTGGTATTTACACTCAGCAATCCTTCCTCGGCAGTCTTGACAATAAAGCGACGTTTCGAGACATTTATGAGGCCGCAAATGTCTCGGTCGAGCGGTTCCGATGCCCTGCTGGATGTCACAGATGGTGAGTTTGCAGCAACAAGCTTTCACCTCCTCTATATTTACTATCCTCCTGAGGTTGATTTCAAAGTGCTCAAAAAGGAGCTTGATGTAGAAGTTGAAGACGCTCCCATCCTTTGTATAATCTTGCATTAGCGCTCGACGCGTCTGCATGGAGGCCAATCAGCCACGCGGTCACGCTACGGTGAAAGTGAATCAATTTATCTTTGAAATATTCATCTCATTAGTGGAGCTGTGATGCTCAAGCGCACATTTAACGCTCATTTCTCGCTGCTTATGTTGCTGATAAATCGTTAGATGGATCTCTTATTGCGCTCAAATATAGTACATGGACTTACATATTTACATTTAATTTCCCTTTCATTTACATAGCGTAGTGATGCGTTGCTGGGCCAAGCATTTTCTTCCAAGGAGATTTTTGATGATTTTCTTCTGTTTAATCAAATAAATATGAATTCACATACCGTATTTTCCGCACTATAAGGCGCACCTAAAATCCTCAAATTTTCTCAAAAGCCGACAGTGTGCCTTATAATCAGGTGCGCCTTATATATGGACCAATATTGAGCCACTACAGCAGGCGTGTTCAAAGTCCGGCCCGCGGGCCAAATGTATATATCTTAGATATGGACAAAGTTTTAAAATGGGCCATTAGTTGAAGGTGCGCCTTATTATCAGGTGCGCCTTATATATGGACCAATATTGAGCTACTACAGCAGGCGTGTTCAAAGTTCGGCCCGCGGGCCAAATGTATATATCTTAGATATGGACAAAGTTTTAAAATGGGCCATTCGTTGAAGGTGCGCCTTATAATCCGGTGCGCCTTATATATGGACAAAGTTTTAAAATGGGCCATTCATGACGGTGCGCCTTATAATCCGGTGCGCCTTATAGTGCGGAAAATACGGTACTTAAATTTATACTTGAAGTGCATTTCACAGGATAACAAATGACACCACATTAAACATCACAACTTGCTTCGAATCCCTTTTTTTTTTTTGCGGGATGGGTGGCTCAATTTAATGCAAATGCCAAATTTGTTGCCATGACAACTGGGACAGTACCCAGGCTAGCATCGAAGGAAACGGCTACTCAGCATTGTCAACCTATAAGCCTTGTCGCATTTCAGTGTTTAGAAACTTTTCGCAACTATTTTGCGGTGCTTTGAAAACCTTTGGGCAATCTGAGACCCCCCCCCCCCCCCCCACACACACACACACACCTCCCCCCCAAAAAAGCATGACAAGTTCAGTCTTCCTTTCTGGGACTGCCAATGACTCACGCTGGCCTCCACGACCTTATCGCTATACGTTGCTAGCATAGCTAGATTAGCAAGGATGCAGTGAATAAATCCTTTTTAGCCCAATGAAGTGAAAGAGGCTAATTTCCCCGGTCCACCTGAAGATCTGTCACAGGAAAGTGGTTTGGAATCGCTGTACGAGGTTGCCATGGTGTGAGCATACACAAATGGGTGTCTTGTCAACAAATGATGAATTAAAGCGCACTTCCTGTTCTGCGCTCACTCGGCCATAATTTGCATCCTGTATGGCGGCAGTTCCGTACGGTTAACTCTGAATTAGCTTATGTAACGCGTACCACTTTAGAATGAACTTTTGAGATTTATTAACGAGTCTTCGGCCATTTAAGTGGATATTTTCAAGCCAGCAGCAAAAGTATGAAGTCTTTAAGAGCATTTTTTCCCTTTAAAAAAAAAAAGAACTTGGCATCATATGACTTCATCACTGTTGATAGATTAGCGATGCTGAAAATAGAAACCTGCAGCCAAACGCCCACTCGGTGACCTCGCTCGCTCGGATCGGTCCGACAAATGTCAGCAAAGGCGCTGGTGTTGCATCACCATTAAATGAGTATCGATTTTGCCTCGTGTACCTGAATGTCCGGCTTACCATGGTCAAGCGTGGACTTGGAGTCTTGTTTGAACAGCATGGCCGTGCATTGGCTTGGCTCTGTCAGGAATGAGTTGAGCCAGGGCGACCAAATGCAGCTTGAACCAGGATTTATTGCAGGGAAAAGGAGTTGGAAGGGAGGCAGGTGGGGAACGAACGACACAGACGGGAGGAAGGCTCACGGCCAGCAAAACAGACAGACTGACCGACATGAAGTCCCCTTGGACAAGATTAAAATTCTGACCGTGAGCCTTCAGACAGACCGAGGGAAAACCAGATGACACGAACAGGAACACTGGGCACGAACAGCAATGGACACAACAGTAGACACCGACATGGAGAAACACACGGGCAGGGCTTAAATACACAGGGTAACAAGAGGAAGCAGGTGACAAACATTACGGTAACGAAAGGGGTGTGGCTGAGCGAAGTGGCACGGGCGTGACAGTACCCCCCCCACAAGGGACGGCTCCCGACGTCCCAAAAAAGAAAAAAAAAATCCAAGACTGTCCAACATGGGCCGGGAGGAAATGGGGAGGTGGCCGCACGTCACACACCGCCGAAGGCCGACTGGGTGACGGCCGCTGGATCCACGCCGCCGGAACTGGTGGCGGCCGCAGCATCCGCGCCGTCGGGACTCGATCGGGGGGCGGCCGCGTGGCATGCGCCGTTGAAGGCCGACGGTGACAGCCGCTGGATCCGCGCCGCCGGAACAAGTGGCGGCCGCTGGATCCGCGCCGTCGGATCTGTTTTGGGGGGGGGGGGGGGGGGGCAACCGTGCATCTTGCGTCGCTTGAACTCATCTCCTTGGCGACCATGCAGCAGTTGCGGGAGCCGGCAAAGGGTTGGTCCAAGCGCTGGTCGCTGTGATGGTCGGTGTCTTCTGTCAGGAATGAGTTGAGCCAGGGCGACCAAATGCAGCTTGAACCAGGATTTATTGCAGGGAAAAGGAGTTGGAAGGGAGGCAGGTGGGGAACGAACGACACAGACGGGAGGAAGGCTCACGGCCAGCAAAACAGACAGACTGACCGACATGAAGTCCCCTTGGACAAGATTAAAATTCTGACCGTGAGCCTTCAGACAGACCGAGGGAAAACCAGATGACACGAACAGGAACACTGGGCACGAACAGCAATGGACACAACAGTAGACACCGACATGGAGAAACACACGGGCAGGGCTTAAATACACAGGGTAACAAGAGGAAGCAGGTGACAAACATTACGGTAACGAAAGGGGTGTGGCTGAGCGAAGTGGCACGGGCGTGACAGTCTCTGGGGATATTTACACTATACGAAGGATGTGTGTGTGTGTGTGTTTGTAGGGAAAAAAAAGATTGCTCACAAAGACATTACATTAGTCAGCAGATGTGTTTGTCCATCAGAAAATCAAACATTGAGACAGTGATGAATCATTGTTAATTCTCGCACCGAAATAAATGGTAAGATGATACATAAATGTCTCGTTTGCAAATGAAGCACGAATAAAAGTAGCGCTATCAAAAGTGTCAAATGAATAAGACATTTGACAGAAAAGTTTCCACAGCCCTTTCAGAACATTTTAGGAATATTTTTCTACTTTTTAACAAGGTCCGCATTGCCTCCAAAATCCATATTTTAAATTACAGAATGATCGAATGAAGAGATATTTCCCTTACATCCTCCTTTCCCATCTCCATCTCATCTCTGCTAATTCAAAGTATTCAGACATTTCTGCAAGAAATATTTTGCCACGTTCTCCAAATCCTCCCTTACGTAAGTCACAATTCCAAACTCAGATGACTTGAAAATAACCAACAACAAGTCCGTCTTGTTCTCCAAATCGAAATAATCCACAGCAGGACTTTGTGCAATTACCGCAGTCGGATTGCTGAATCTTAAAATGTGACAAACAGTTGCTAGTCGTCATTTTCTTAGCATCGCCTCCGAATTAAACCGTGAGAACGTAAAAACATAAAGAGATACGTCGTTTAATGTTTCTCTAACGGCAAGCAATCCCTCTTGTGATTTTACCTCCAGATGGGAACCTGTTTCCTATTTGTCTTCTTTTCCCACATCTTCTGCGTCCGCCAGACTTCCTCCAAGAGGCAGCTCAGGGTAGCAAGTCGGCAAAGCTCCCATCTTCACACCGACACAATCCAATTAAAAACATGGTTAACATGCACGTTAAGTGCGCGTTAGTGTCAAACAGGCAGACTGGAATGTGCTTTGTTTCATGCTTTCTTTTGAGTCCTTTTCAAATTAGTTTCTTGATGCCTTTTAGTCTCGCTATATAATAAATATGTGAGTCTAAGGGAGCTCTAAACAAGAAGTCAGCACCACCCTGAAAGCTTCTTCTTTGGGCTATTTGGGTTCTTTACCTGCTCGGTGGGAGCGCTCTGAGCTCCAAATGCCTTTTCCCAGTGGGGTAATATGCCCTGTGTGTGTGTGTGTGTGTGTGTGTGTGTGTGTGTGTGTGTGTGTGTGTGTGTGTGTGTGTGTGTGTGCGTGTGCGTGTGTGTGTGTGTGTGTGTGTGTGTGTGTGCGTGCGTGCGTGCGTGTGTGTGTGCGCGCGTGTGCGTGTGTGTGTGTGTGCGCGCGTGCGTGCGTGCATGTGTGTGTGCGCGCACAACTGGTATATGTGACTGATAGTGCTATTGTGATGTGCGGTTTTTTTTGGGTATAATTTGTTTTTGTGTATAGAGCTTGCATGGCTGGATTCCGTCTCGTCTTTGTCACCAAGGCTGCCTGTCATATTATTCACAATTGATAAACATTTTCAGGTTTCCGACTAATATGTGATGAATAAGGATGCATGTTTGCTTTGCTTGAACAAAGCGACGTGAGATCAGCTCTCAGTACACCTGCTGGGCAGCTCATGCGATAAACACCAAACAAAACTGCCATCAAATGTTTTGCTTTTGAATGCAAAAAGTAATTACAAGACGACTCTCCTTATCTATCATCCAATTATTCAGAAATGGCTTTGACAGAAAAAGCAAGATCTTGTTTTGCTTGTTTGGCTCGGGCTTCCTTAAGTGACCCTACAACTAAATTGCAAACGCCACTTGTGAGCCATTAGTAGTCAAGGCTTTCATTGGGTGCCTTTTAGTGCCCGCATAGCACGCCTCTGTCTCAGAATCAAACAAACACGGACGGATAAGATTCATATCGACTCTTCTTAAGTGAATCGACGTAGACACAAGCTGAGCTATACTTTGGCAAAATGGAGGGGCGGGCAGACGGTCGGATAGATGGACAGATAGAAGAAGCTCAGTGATTCTTAAAGTATAACTAGGGTACCACCACTGGTATGCAGGCTCCCTCTAGTGGTATGCAAAAGACTCACTGCCCGAGTACGATTAAATTGTATTTAACTTCTAAGGTAAATGCATTTAATTGTAATCTTTAAAAATGTTTATCTTTAGACATTTATTGAAGTATTTTATTTTACTTTATAGTGCAAGACATTGTTTTATTATTTCCCTATCTTGTGTCGGTGTTAATGCTCCAACTGCGCATAATGTTATAATGGCTCATAATGCTAATAAATCAAATTAATTTTAAAGAATAAAAGCTCTGTTTCACTCTTTATTTCATATGGATGATGAAATAAACCGTGTTAAGATGTAATCATGTTCTTTGTATAAGATGTTTCTTACATCTGTGTTTTTGTTTATCAGAACATGCCAGGACACAATGACCTCCAACAGCACAGACTCTTCCGGTCTCTTCCTGATTCCCGACACCTTCCCCGCAGCCGGTTTGTCCCAGCAGTCCAACTCCTTCCATCAAGCGGGAACGGGACCCTGGTTGGTGTTTCACGTCACCACCCCAGGTGGCAATTCCTCTGCCGTGTTAAACTCCAGTCAATCACAAGATGGCAACGGGACATTGGCCCTGGATCCCCTGGGCGGGCACACGGTGTGGCAGGTGGTCCTCATCGTCCTGCTGACTGGAATGCTCTCGCTGGTCACCGTCATTGGAAACATCCTGGTGGTGGTGTCCTTCAAGGTCAACCGCCAACTGAAGACGGTCAATAACTACTTCCTGCTGAGCTTGGCGGTGGCTGACCTTATCATCGGGGTCATCTCCATGAACCTCTACACGGCCTATCTCGTGATGGATTACTGGGCTCTGGGGAACTGGGCTTGTGACCTGTGGTTGGCTATTGACTACGTGGCCAGCAACGCTTCAGTTATGAACCTGCTGGTCATCAGCTTCGACCGCTACTTTTCAGTGACCAGGCCTCTGACTTACCGGGCCAAACGGACAACAAAGCGGGCCGGGGTCATGATCGGCTTGGCCTGGTTCGTTTCTCTGGTTTTGTGGGCCCCGGCCATCCTTCTGTGGCAGTACTTTGAGGGTCAAAGGACGGTGCCTCCCAATAAGTGCTACATTCAGTTCCTCCAGCAGCCCATCATCACCTTCTGTACGGCCATGGCGGCTTTCTACCTGCCCGTGACCATCATGAGTGTGCTCTACTGGCGGATTTACAAGGAGACGGAGAACCGCTCCAAAGAGTTAGCCGGGCTGCAGGGTTCGGGGGCCCGCGGCGGAGGCGGCAGCGGGATAGCGGCAAGAAATGGCAACGCCACGGTGGACAGAGCCCGTTTTGTGCGTCAAACCGGGAGCTCCAGAAGTTGCAACAGCTACGAGCTGACAAGGTTGTCGCAAAGGAAGAACGCCTGCCGGGAGTTGGTTAGCCGCCTGCACTGCTGGCCCGGGGTCCGATCCTGGAGACCCGGCAGCATCCGGCAAGGGGAGAGGGACCCGGACCAGAGCAGCACAGACAGCTGGAACAACAATGACAACGCTGTCTCGCTGGACCAGTCGGGCTCGTCGGATGACGAAGACTGCGGCGGGAGAGACGGCCACACCATTTTCTCCATCGTCCTCAGCCTGCCCGGCATAAAAGCGGCTGTGAACTCCCAGCTCACCTCCTGCGAGGACTTGGAGGAAGCCTCGGAACAGGACCCGCTAAGGGGGGCGGAGTTCAACAGACGCGGCCTTGCTGCCGGTGCGGCCGGCAGTCCCGACAGAACCGATCGCTCCGAAGCGAGCTACCACCAACGCTTCTGTTCACGCAGCAACGCGTCGGCACCGACCGAGCGGGCCGCCTCCGACTCGGGTTGCCCGGACGACGCGGCGGCAGCGGCCCCCGACTCCCGCACCACCGGCACCAAATCCGTTCCCATGTCCATCAAAGAGGCGGCAATGGCCAAGCGCTTTGCGGCCCGAGCTCGGACTCAGATCTCCAAGAGAAAGCGAATGTCCATAGTGAAGGAGAAGAAGGCCGCTCAGACGCTCAGCGCCATTCTCTTTGCCTTCATCATCACGTGGACGCCGTACAACATCATGGTCCTGATCAACGCCTTCAGCAAAGCGTCCATTCCTAACACGCTGTGGGCGGTGGGCTACTGGCTCTGCTATGTCAACAGCACCGTCAACCCCATGTGCTACGCGCTGTGCAACAAGACCTTCCGGACCACCTTTAAGATGATCCTGCTGTGCCGCTGGGACCGGAAGAAGCGCCGGAAGCTGCAGTTCCAGCAGAGGCCGTCTGTGGTCTTCCACAGGAGGATTCCCAGAGAGTCCACGTAGGGGAGGGGCGAGCGGCTTGAAGATGGAATGAAAACCAAGAAGCGTCCACGGGGTTCTTTTGGGAGTTTGTCTTAGGCACTCACGCCTGAGCGCTCATTTGCGCCGGTTTCCATGTTTGTGTGCTCGTCGTGTCCGTGTGCATGCAAGGAGGGCGGGGTTAGGTCGGATCCACAAACCAGAGACGTCTATCCAGTCTCGAAGAACTCGACCGTGAAGGAAACATGCAAAGGGCTTGAAACAGAACAGAACGTCTTTCGTTGAGGGCTGGAATATTAAAAGTGCAATTGAGGCAAGGGGAAAAGGAAAAAGCTTTGTCACACGGTTCTCACGGAGTTGTTGATTCTTGTCATTTTCTCTTTGTCCTTTGCTAGATCAGTAACGTGCGGATGGACTCGAGTGTTTTTGCCTTTGTAACCAAATGGAACTTGGCATCTGTAATTTGTCAACAAAAGCTAACTTTTGACCGCCATGGTTTTTTTTCATTCCCTTTCTTGTTTTGCTTTCCTAGATAGATTGTGCTAAGTGGGATCGAAAACATTCTTCAGAGGTGTCCGACAAATCTTTTTATTTTTGTTCTCCTCATCTTGAGCCAGTCTGAAAATGACTTTTACAAATCGTCTGTATGGCGCCACAGTTGGTGAACCGCAGTTGTGTTCAATGTGATTGTTGTGCTTTTGAAAACAATGGCGATGACGAGTACATACGGTTGTCTTGACGTCATTGTGCTAATGATGATGCTATTCTGTTGGTGTACCTTTGCAGCTCTCTCACACACACAAAGATGTCGATTTTCTCGGACACAGCCTTCTGTGAACTTTCTACTGTAATGCTTTTGTCAGGTTATCTTTATGCTTATTTGTGGAGCCAGGGTGACCTCTAGTGGCGTGAGGGGGACGAACACGCTCACTGTCAATTCCATTTCTGGTGCAGTTTCATTCACAACCCCAGTTGACTTTAAGAAGACACATTTGAATTTAAAAAAAAAAAGGGAAACGTTTATTCAGATCATTTATGTAACTGATTAAAATTCACCACGCCCATTTGATGGTACCATGTATACAGTTTATTCAATATCTATGAGGTTATTTATTTTAATCCAGGTGATGAGAAAGTCTTGAAATCTATTTTGGTTTGATGGTGTATAAAGTGTGAACAGAATTGATTTTAGATGTTTAGTATTCTTGCAGAATAGGCCTTAAATAGCACAGCTCCAAAATGAATTGTGGAGGACTGGATGCGCTGACCATTTCACACAAATTGCAATTATCGGTCGATCCAGCCATCCGATTTCTAAAGCGTCAAGGTCGCAGGTGAGCTGGCTCTTATCCCAGCAAACTTTGGGCACAATTGGGCAGCATACAAAGGGAGCGTGACATCATGATTGGCAGCTGCCCTGTTGGATCTTTATTTTTATGTACAGCGTAAGCTTGCAGCGCCCGAATGTGTCACAAGGAATATTGTACAGCTGCCATTCAACTTTAATGTACTGTATACAACAACAAAAAAGGTTGTTCTTTCAACACTTGGTATTTGATATGCATCTAACACAAGACTTTGTACATCGGTGGGGAACGTTTGTTCTCAAATATCGGGAATGTAAACATGGTAAACGCAATTGTCTTTTTGTTACATTTCCAGTATGCCAATCATATGTTTGAAGTCAATAAACAGTTCCAAATGTTTGTGCCACAAAATATGTGCCAGTTATTTTAGTGTATTGTTTTTCAAACTATGGAGCGGCGCACTGGCTCCCTCTAGTGGTATATTTGAATTCGATGTTCAAACGGAGCATACATTTCAAATCCGTACAGTTGTTTTGATTTAACTTACTTAACTTGCTTATTGCAGTCCCGAATAAATATATATATATGCGTTTTGTGGCCTTTGTGCGAGGTCTGTGAGATTTTTCTAAAGTAAACTATGCGCCTTGGTCCAAGAATCTCCCAGCTGATTGGTGAGGGTCACCTGTGTCTTCATTAATGGGACGGCACCAACTCGCTCGTCAATTTTCTGGCTTCCATGCCTTGTTTTCATAATTTATACAATGTCACGTAACTTTCTAAGAAACACGAGCCCCTAACGGATTATTTCTTTCACTAGTGTTGCGTTCTTATAGCCAAGGCTGCCGATAAAGTTGTTGGTGGTGGGGCGGGGGTGTCTCATGGAAGATGACCAAGCAAAGCAGACATGTGATGAGGCAAATAGCAACTTCATGTGACCCACGGCTGAGAAGAGGCTCGCAGAAGACAAACAGCCGCTTGTGTTGTTTCCTTCAGTCCGTCTGCCAACGCTGCACCCAGGCAAGTTCGCTCTCCTTTCTCTCATCTTTTCGTAAGATTTCATATCTATCCTGATGTTTTTTTTAACGAGATTGATGTTTGGACGATGCGTTCAGGAGGAAGCTTCAGTGCCTGGTTTAAACACTTTGAGATAATTGTCCCCAGTGGGCCTATATGACATTCTGGCTGCAAGATTTGTTCTGTTTTGTCATCTTCTCTGCACAGTTTCGTCACTTTTAGAAACGCTCAAAGAGAAAGTACATCTTGATCGTTGCCGTTGGCCAGTGCTGCTTTTTGTGCACCACACCCAATAGGCCGATAATATGCTCAATGCTACCAAATTTCGCTTGGGAGATGAGAATTTGTAAATTACAGTCAGCTGTTTGACATTTGGCGTCTGTGTTTACATGTCAGCTGACGGTTAAATTAAATGAACAAAATCGTACAGTGTATTTTTGAAAACAAGAGTTTGTCAGTTAAAATCAGTTATTTATATCCTGGCATGTCAGCTGACGTCAAAATTCTGTTCACTATTTGCTACGTATGTTTTACAAGAATTTGATCGGTATCTGGTGTAAATAAACATTTTAAGCTTTAGAATGTGATCACCCAGCGTGTTGAAAATGTCCTGTCCTGTCTTGTCCCATGCGTTGTCTTGTCTACTCTTTTTGTCTCGGGGTGTAACACAGAAGTTTCTCCAACAGTGCCGATCAATCGTCAATATATCGTCAACACACATCGTTAGCTTAGTTGACTGGTTCTTTTATCACAGACAAATGACTGGGTAGCACGTTCGCCTCACAGTTAGGAGGGTGCGGGTTCGATTCCACCTCCGGCCCTCCCTGTGTGGAGTTTGCATGTTCTCCCCGGGCCCGCGTGGGTTTTCTCCGGGCACTCCGGTTTCCTCCCACATTCCAAAAACATGCTTGGTAGGCCGATTGAAGACTCCAAATTGTCCCTAGGTGTGAGTGTGAGTGCGATTGGTTGTCTGTCTCTGTGTGCCCTGCGATTGGCTGGCAACCAGTTCAGGGTGTCCCCCGCCTACTGCCCGATGACGGCTGGGATAGGCTCCAGCACGCCCGCGACCCCCGTGGGGACTAAGCGGTTCAGAAAATGGATGGATATTTACCTGCCATGTTTCGGCGTGTACTTTCGCCTTCATCAGTGACATTGGTGTAGGTGTGACACTATGATGAAGGCGAAAGTACACGGCGAAACATGTCAGGTAAATAAAACAACCTGAATCATTTGTCTGTGATAAAAGAATCAGTCAACTAATTTATAAGTGAAGACAAAATGAAGTTAATACAGCTGACACATCGTTAGCGTTATTTCTCCCTATGAGGCCTCCCAATCAAACGAATAACCTAAATTTATCTTTCCACAATTTCCATCTGCCAAATCTGCAGGTTCCTCCCCCGAGGGCGACGCCTCAGTGGCTACCATGCAGACGATTAACACTGTGGAGAACCAAGTGCCTTTTCTCAAAGAGAGTTTCTTCACCAGCACCTTCAAAGACAAACGCAAGAGCAGCGCCACCGGCATCCTACGGCGACAGCAGCAGTCTTTCGGAGCTCAGCAGCAAATTTCCGGTCTTCCCGAGCATCTCAACGCGTTACCCTCTGAGCAGCGGCGCTTTCGCTCCAACAGCAGCCCGTTATGCAACAGACCTGAATGGAGGGGGGCAGATGGGGAGAGAAAGGAGGGGCAGTGGGAGAGGAAGGATCAGAGCGCCCTGACTGGAAGGGGGGGCGAGCGAGGGATGAGCGTCGGTGGCGGCGAGCCCGTGGCCGTCACCGCCAGTCTCCGCCTCCTCTCGTCGTCATCGGCAGCAGCATCCTCACGGCTGCCTCAGAGTGCATTGCGTAAGCAGGCGGGATTTGGCGTTGGAACCCGCGAGGACCCCGGGCCACATGCCGGCTCTCGACCCCAGCAGCACGGCTTCTTAGCCAGGGGGGTCCGCCTGCTCCGCAGCATGGGCAACCAGGAGGCCAAGCAGAAGAAAGCGGGCAACGACGCGGGAGGCAAGGATGGAGAGGCTGGAGAGAGGGAAGTGGAGAAGAAATCCAAAAAGTCCAACAAGACCAGCAAAGGGGAACAAAGTGAGAAGAAGAAATCTAAGTCGGATTCCAAGGTGTCAGTGTTCTCCGGGATGAAGATCAGGAAGACTTCCAAGGCCAAGGGATTGTCCAAGGACTTTTTGCTGGAGGACGAAAGGTCGCTCCACGCAACTCGTAAAGCCGGAAGGGAGGCCAGCCTGTCACCCGATGAGATGGCCACGTTGTCGGATTTTGAGGGCGACTTAAGCCGCTTGACGGCGGGCAGCCGGAAATCTACCCTGGATGAATCGTGCCACAAAGCCGGCTCGGAATCCGACGGGGACATCTACAGTTTCCACTCGGCCGCTGCTGATGCCGAGGATCTTCTGTCGGATATCCAGCAAGCCATCATAGTCCAGCGTGAAGACTCGGCCGAGAAGCATCAAGCTTTGAACGGCAAATCCGAGAATGAAAGCACGCTCATGCCGAGAGATTGGTCCGTGCCCGGCTCGCTGAGCGAGAGTGGACCGTCCTCTGCGCCGGACACGGAGAGGAGCAGTGGAAGCCTTTTCCCGAAGACCAATAGCACCTTCAGCTTCCCAGATTTAACCACCACCCCGTCCTCTTACGAGAGTGCCGAGGACGACCTGGAGAGCCCCGTTCCGCGCAGTCAAGCTAACCGGAATGCTCAGGGCAATTTAGCAGGTGCGCCGTGTGTCCGGCTTGAACCCGCCGGCGTGACAGCGCCCGCGGGGGCTCACAAGAGCGCAAGCAGCACCGACTTATCTTTTAAGCAAGGGGAGGAGGACCGCAACGCCAGCCGTGACTTCCTCTCCCTGAGGAAGAAGAGCAGCCTTTCCATCAGCCTGCTGACGACCGAGACCCCGCCCAGGGCGGCTTCCGCCATCTCCCCGTCCACCGTCAAACTTTACCCTCCCGTGCACCCCTCCTACGTTAAGACCACCACCAGGCAGCTCAGCTCCCCCATCGGTTCTCCTCTCACCAGTCCCTGCGTGCCCAGAAGAACCGACACGGGAGAGCCCGAAGATCTCCAGGTCGTCAGGGGGCGCAAGCAGAGGTCCAGCTCCATCGCGGGGCCCCTCGGGACATCGGAGGACTGGTACGGCGTAGCGGACGGTGCCGGAGATGGAGCCGTCTTCTTGGAGCAGGAGCAAGTGGAGAAGGGAGCTATGTACTGGACACTGGGCTCCAGGAGAGCCCAGTATGGACACTCAAGGTCTTCCAGGGGGACGGCTTCCTACCTGGACATCTTCTCTGGTAAGTCCCGATAACACATACGTACAGCTGAAGGTTTTTCAATGATGTCAAGAGGACGGAATAGAAATAACAATGGAGCAAACATTATTAAAAATGGGTTCATTCAAAAACCAAATATTTCTTGATCATCAAATTGAAATGGGACAATTGTGTTGACCTGAAGTTTCAGGAAGTTCAGTCTTAGTCTGGGGAACTTTGATCAGTCACTTGAGCGTGTTGAGTCGTTAGCATAAGACCAAGATGTGCCTTTAAAGAGTGGATAAATGAAATATTGAGGCATATCCCACAGGAAGTAGAGCAGAAAGCAAGACATCTGCTTTGCAAAGTGCCCCTGAGAAAATCAGATAAAAAAAAAAGAAAATACATCTGATAAAAAAAAACATCAGCTTTTACTTGATCGTTTCATGTCATTCCACAAAGGCTAGCATGTGACTCACAAGACTTTGCTGGAGTCTGAAAAAAAGAAAAAAAGTGTTCCTAAAGTCTTCACACGTACGAGAAGAGAAAATTTTGAACTGCGTTTCATTAACACCGCAAAGTTGATTCACAGTTTTGATAGAATAGTGACGTTTCAAAGAATGTAAGCATTCCATTTGATTATTTATTTTATCCTTAAACCTTTTTTTTTTAATTTCAGTGCCCCCCTCCCAAAGAAAAAAAAAAGTGGATTATATGAGCTATTTGACCTTTCTATCCGTGTGGCCGTGCTGCTTTTTCAACATTTACCACACAGCTCAATCAGCATTTGACAAATTATTATGATGCAACTGTTAAAAAAAACAAATGCTCTTGATTGCACTGTGAATTCAATCTGGAAGCCTCCCCAAAATCTGAAAATGATCATCTTCTGATTCGACGTGAAGGCCTCGTAAAACAATTGAGAGTCTCTTCTTGAGTGTGTGTCTATTAAAACAATGCTACCTTGTCTCCTTCTGACGCATGAGATGAGCTCAGCTGCTCTCCACTCGCTCTCAGTGTGTGTGTTTGTGTGCCCTAAAACAATTGACACCATGGCAATACACACATTTGCAGATTTAACCACAATGCCTCATTGGGGACGCTAAACCAAAGTGACAGTTTATCTGCGTGGCGCTGATGAGTCATGACGTCGATGTCATTTCACATTTCGTCAACAAAGAGGTGCATTATGAAAACAAGCAAGCAAATATTGAGAATACCTTCAGTGTACGGGAGTGTGTGCTGATTTGTCTTGCGTAGCGGTTACTGCGTCTGCTCTGCATGTGACACTGCGGAATTTGCGGAGCTTTCCAGGTCACACACAGCCCTGAGGAGGGATGGACGGTGAAGGGGAAGCGTAGCCAAAACTATTTGCAACAGCCAGTCATGAGGAAAAATTGACATTATTCTGTTTCCTTCACGGAACTCCAGTTCTCCCGGGAATTGAGGCTTTGCTCAAATTATTACAGTATCCTGTGTTCCCAAACAATCACTTAAAAAATTGTTTTACCACTCGCACACATGTTAAACACATTCAAATGAATTCAGACTGTGATTGTTCTCTCCTGTGCTCTCCAAATAAGAAGCCGAGAGTGCTTGCTTCAAGTGGTGTGCCACTCTCAGTTGACGTATACAGCCAATCATAAACAAAAGAGTATGTTAAAACACCTAAATGTTCCAATCAAATCATAATTATTCATCTTAATTTAGTCAGAGGCAAGTCTGCTAGATTAATGATAACGTATATTAGAAAATTCCATAAACGGTGTGTTGTGTGTTTGTGGTGCGCGCTTCCAGAAGACCTCAGTGCTTATATTTAAAGCAAACAGCATGTAGCCGGAAGGCCAGAATTACAAAAATAAGTACTTTCTTGCATCTTGATAAGGTGCAGGCACATCATCAACACCTTCACATCACAGTGGCAGGCGTTTTAGCATGCAAGTGTTTCATTATCACATTCTCAGCTCTCATCCATTTTAAACAATCTGTTCACATTTACTCGTCGTTTTGGGATCGAAGCTGTTTGCTGTGCCGTTGCTAACGCTAGCATGTCTCCAGGCCGCACTCTGCTGGACAGGCTGTGTATGCACCAGGACGAGGGCTCGTCCGAGGAGCAGGCCCAGGAGATGTGTCAGCGAATGTTGACTCGGGGCCTACTGCACCCCTTCGGCGACATCGGGGAGGATTGTCCCAGCAACGCCAAGCCAGCATTTAACGTAAGCCTGGACAAAATCACAAAAAGATTGTTGCAAAATAGTACATTACCATCATCTATGCAGAAATCCCTTTTAATTCATTTACGATTGACAATAATGGAAAAAAATAGTGCGACTGCCATCATCCTCACCCTCAGGAAAGACATTCTTTGGAGTACAAAAGGCCTTCCTGAAACACACTCATCCATGTTTCGCGCATGACTGGATTAAAACGTCTCCGCCGCCCACTCCCACGGTCACAATCAGCGATGCTCGCGTCAACCATCTGCTGACCACGTTATGTAACCGCTCCACGTGCCTCCAGCCAGCTTAGCCAACCCACACTTACCAAGCAAATAAATAATAAAATTCTGTCTGGGGTTTGTACCGGCACAGTCTTTCATTATTCCATTAGTTAGCTTTGCCAGAAATAATCGAGGGTGGGGGGTGCATTCCCATTTTCTCTCTTTTTAAATTCATACTGATACAGTCGATCATGTGAGCCTAATAAAAGGAAGGGGGGAAAATGAAACATTTAGGAGACATAAAACATAAGTGGCTGAAATTAATTAGCTCCAGGGAGGCATTAGACACAAGCTGTGCGTTTGGGTAAAAATAATTGAAGCAGAGTCTGGTAATTGAGTGGGGGAAAAAAAATCTCATTTACCGTAATTTCCGGACTATAAGCCGCACCGTACTATAAGACGCACCAGCTAAAATTCTGGGATATTTTAGTTTTTTTTTCTTACATAAGCCGCACCGGACTATAAGCCGCACGTGCACATGAGTTTTTTACAAAGAAAGACAGTACACAGAAAGCCTTTTTAAAGTTTTAATAAAATAATTCAACATGTCTTTCTAAACATTGCCTGCGATGCAGCAGTAGTACCGCAGCAACACGGAAGTGTGCACTGCTTTGTGTAATCTCTGAGTCACATGGCAGAGTAAGAGAAAGGGTATAGAGCCCTTTGACGCAGGTCACCTAGCGTGCATTCCTACTAAAGCTCATAATAGTCACAAGCAACACAGCGAGAATAAGCAGCAGCCATAGTAGTGTTTCAAAATAGTATTTTTGTTGTTGTTTTTTCTTCAAGATACCGCACAACAGTGGTCCACAGCCTTTTTACGAGTGTATAAAAGTGATCAAGTCATCACAAAAATCACGAAAAAAAACCTTATATAAACCGCACCTGACTATAAGCCGCAGGGTTCAAAATTTTGGGGAAAAGTCGCGGCTTATAGTCCGGAAATTACGGTACTCCTTGTACATCCCTTTAAAGGAAGCCATTTTGTTTTTGGATTTCTTTTTTGTGTCATTTACATCCATCCTCAGTTAAAGCAAACAGACTGGGTCGTCATTTGTTTCCAGGTTGTTTGACATTGTAAAAAGTCTCACCTGTTTGCAGGCGGAGCAACTGTACACCTGGGCCACCGTGGGGCTGCCGGTGTCATCGCACTTGTGGGAGCTCTACGGCGGCAGAACACCAGCCAGAGCGCCGAGTTCCAAAGTAGCTTTGAAGGCCAAGTCAGCGGTGCCGTCTCACCCTCAGGTTTGTAGAATCCAATTGGGACGTGACCGACCGTTTGCCGTCCACTGATTCTCTAAATGGGAGCGAGTTCCAAAAGCCGCCACCAGAGGCCAGGCTTGTCTCACTTGACCAAGCACATCGGACCTCCTTGTTTAGTAGGAGAAGGAATAAATAAGAGGCTTCTCTTTCCATTCAAGTATGTGAGCAGAGGGGGGCTGCTGCTACCGCACACTAAAGTGTTGCGGTAGCAGCCCCCACCCCCCTGCCCCCCCTTGCCTCATTTGAGGCCCAACCAGAGAGACTCACTGTCTCTGGGGTCAAATCTCCAGCTATCCCTCTCATCCACTCTGGAGCCATGAGGTCTGATGGAGCCGAGACGTTGGAGGCTTTGCTTGACCTGCACGTAGCTTACACTCGGCTTTTTTTTTTTTTTTTTTTTTTTTTTTTTTAGATCGGGGTATTTGGGATTGATATGTGAGATAATAGATGATGTGTCCAGAAAAGTCCCTCAGTCAACATCCACGGAATGCCGTGGATTTGAACAACCAAACTTGGATGTGTTCTTTTTTCTCATGTGCTGGGAGCATGTCTTTGAGATTTATGGCACATCTGTCCCCAATGAACAGTAGTGCAAATTACCAAATCATTTTATGCATGGTTGAAGCTCTTGATATGTTTGTAAGGCTTAGATATCATTAGTGTTATACATAAATTTTCAAAGGTGCTACTAGACACACATAAAATGTGAAATGTTAAAGCAAATCATTATTTCTGGATTACTCTGTCAAGTGATTTACTCTAAAAGCATTCCTGAACAGAAAAAAAAATGAGTCTCCTCAGTTGAATGCCTGACTTGATTTGTTTTTCTTTCATAAATGTTGTAAAATGTGTTCTTCGGTTTGGTCTGATGAATGGAAGCAGTGCGCTGTATATTTGATTTAACATTTTCATGGGGTTTTTTTTTTTTTTTGTGCGCTAACAGACAGAGCCCAGCAGGTTGAAGTCAGGTCAGTCGTCCTCCGAGGACGAAGGTGGTGTCATTTCCCAGCTGGAGAAGACCATCCTGGACCTTCGCGTGAAGATGGCCGTGCTGCAGAGTCAGCAGGTTGCCTCGACAAAGGCCGGCGGGGATGACGGCAGGGGCCGGGAGGTGTTTGTCCAGACCTCGCCGCTGGGAGACGGGCTGAAGTCGAACATAAGCACCAGCCTCCCCAAACCCGAGGTGAGCTTTGTCTGCACGTGCCAGCAGAGACAGGAGAACAAGACGATCCCGCCGCCGCCGCCTCCTCCACCTTTACCTGGACTTGGATCTTGCCCCCCTCCACCACCTCCACCTCCTTTACCTGGACTTGGATCCTGTCCCCCGCCACCGCCTCCTCCTCCACCACCACCACCACCACCGCCGCCCGGTTTTGGAGCTCCACCTCCTCCTCCCCCACCGCCGCCGCCGCCTCCCGGAATGGGCCCCCCTCCTCCACCACCGCCCCCGGGCCTCGGCCCCCCACTCCCACCACCACCACCAGCGGGCCCCAGGATCTCCACTGCGGTCCAGGAAGCCGCTCCTGCCAAGGCCATGATTGAGCCCCCCAAGCCAATGAAGCCCCTCTACTGGACGCGCATTCAGCTGCACGCTAAGAAGTAAGAGCACAGCGACAGATAGGCATCGCTGGCACTGAGCTTTTCTCCACGTAGGAGAGAGGAAACTTGTCCACTTAAGATAAACATCTGCCACGTACGATGGTGATGCTCAACCTTGCGGAAAATGAATGTGATGCAGTCCAGGCGCCGCGACCGCAAATGAATTGTCGGGCAACACAATTTGGTTCCTAAGTCAACTTAGGAACATTAGAGGAGGATTTAAAAATAGGCTGACTACTCCCCAGTGAGGTAGTTCTTAAAATAAATTTGGGCTCCAATCTCAGATTAGGTTTTCCTCCAGATTTGTGCAGAAATTTTGAGTGGTTCTTTCTTGGTTCTTGTGACAGACACTCAAAAAGGTTTTTAGGCCAACAGTGCTGTGGGAAATGTTTAAAACTGAGCTAGTGAGAGCTTTTGTATGTTTTCACTAAACAGCGTTTCTGTCTGTCTGCAGGCAGAGCGCTTCATTAGTTTGGGAGAAAATTCAAGAACCGACGGTGGACTTTGAAGAATTTGTGGATCTCTTCTCCAAAAGTGCTGTCAAAGAGAAGAAAAAGCCCATTTCTGACACAATCAGCAAGTCCAAAGCCAAGCAGGTATGGATGCCTATGTTTGGGGATCCCTCAGGGCTCTTAGCTTAGCCCACTGAGGCGTGCTTCCAGGCAGACACTTATTATGTGGCGTGAGCTCTGGCTCCCGTCAGACTCCCGCCCGACCATGTGATGGCGGCCGGCCAGTATTTCGCGTGCGGCGGAAAGAAACCTCGCGGTGGCGATGACTCCTTGTGGGGGGATGAGGGGGGGCTTTGGGGATCGAAGCCTGGGAGCCGTATTTCATGATGCGGTTCCTCCCATTGTGCTCACTGCGTGATTCACTTTTGTGGACCAGAGCGTCTGTCTCGCTTTGCCAGCACACTTCATGCTAGTCCATCAATCAGCCGGCGAAGAAATGTTTGATCTCCGACGCAAACATGTTCTTGTCAGGATTTGTATGTTGAATGCATTTAACAGCTAAATGATGTGAATAGCACAAATAATATTATTCCGAGGAAGTGCTTTTCCCGTCCGTGAGGAATCCTCTGACAGTTTGCGAAGCGGAAATGCGGTTTTCGGGAATGAAAATGATTTCATGGGGCTGGGTGACTTCCAACCGACATGTGAACATCTCCCCGAAACTTTCCGTTGAAGTGAAAGTTGGAAGCTTCCTTGAACATTTACGGCGTGAAACCCCCCCCCCCCCAGGTCAAATTGACTTCTTTTCGTCTGCCGTCTCATCTCAAAAGCTTTGAATTCTTTTTTTGTGTCCGTCCTCTGTTCTTTTTTATTTCAATTGATCAAGGAGGTCTGAGAACACTTAAGTGGACTTTAAATCACTTTAATCTTCAGCTCATCACTCGCTGTGAGCAGAGCAAGTACAGAATGTGGCTGTCATGCAGCCAAACATTTGCAAGCATGGGGCTCGACGTCGTGTCCTCTTTTCTTCTGTTTGAACATTTTGAACCACATGGTTGCGCCATCTAAAGCGCTTAGCCTTCAGAGGCACAACGAGTGACAAATTCAAAGGGACAAATGAGTAAATTCGGAGAGACAGATTGATAGATGCGGCCTGTTGGATCTCAGCGGTCACGGTGGCACGGCACTGCTTTTGGACAACAAGAAATGCGTCTGAGCCCGATGCTTTTGTAGTGAGCCAAGCAAAATAATTGGAACTTCTTCATTATTCAAGAAGTTTCATTTTTGTCTTCTCTTCAACGTGACCTTACGACAATCTTTGTGTTGGTTTGCTGATCATAACAGGAGATTCAAAACTTTTTCTGTTTCTACGGTTGGGAGATGGTTGATGGAGAGGATGTGGCGGTAAAGTAAATTGAGAAGTCATCAATCAACAAGACAGCATTATAATTTCATATAAATGTTTGTGGTTAGCAGGCTTGTGTGCGCTGCCACACAAGGAAATTGGTCATGATCATGTCTTTTGGAACATGTCAATTATTAAAGGCTTGGACTCGTTTGTTTTTCTTCTTCTGTTATGCTCACTTGACATTTGTCTGTTTTTTTTTTTTTTTGCCTGGTAGGTAGTGAAGCTTTTGAGCAACAAGCGTTCTCAAGCTGTCGGTATCCTGATGTCCAGCATCCATCTTGACATGAAGGACATCCACAATGGTGAGTCATGTTCTCATGTAATAAAATTATCAAACATACAAAAAAAATGAATCTCACTGGCCTTGTTGACATAGAGACGAAAAATGAAAACGCAGCAGAGGAATCAATGTATTCCAGTTTGGCATGCGTAGCGAGTAGCAGCCCAAGATGGCCGCCGGTGGCTAGGGTTAGTTTTGCACTTTCCTTTTGGTTTCAGCCCCTCCAATAATCGTGCGACTGCTTTTCTCTGACTTGTCAAGCCGAGTGACGTCACCCCGGAGATGATGACGAGAACGGACTTTCTTCCTGTTTGACTTTGTCTCTGATTGCTCCGCCGTCGTCACTCATCGACGTGTCTAAACACCGGCTCTCCTCAACAACAAATTGTAGATGCTTCACATTTTGGGTGACCGTAATTAACTCTGAAGCATGTCGTTGCCCGGGAAGCCTTTCCACAGTTTTTGTGTGGAACGTGAGGTCATCCGTCCGAGGTCGGCGCCGGAGGGCATGCGAGGGCCAAGCTCATCAGCATCGTCGTTCATCTCCAATGTTAGGACAACTGTTAGCATAGCGCGCCATTAGCGCTGATTGGAAACGTCCGTCCGTATATCACAGAGATCAAGATGATTGAAAAGATACAAGAGCTTTTGTGAAGCGTGTGTTAGTCAGCCGTCACGGCTGGATGAATGCTTGTGTCGTTCCAAAACAGTCGTTGGCAAAAATTGCTACTTTCATAAGAAAATGTTCCCAAGATGTAATTGATCTTCGTGAGATGGGGAAATGAGGCCCTGTCGACGCGCTCAAGTAATTGTCACTTTTGACGCCGTGAATCATGCGCTTTATTAGCCGGCGATAAAGATGGCGCCGGCTGTCATCGTTTGGACATCTCAAGCACTTCTGATTCACACGTTGAGCCGGCTCCCTGGTCTACGTCGTCGCTGTTTCCGGGCGACCGGTCAACACGCGCAGCTGTTGTTGTTTGTCTCGTGTCCGCCGTCATTTCAACATGGCGCTCCATCCGTGTCGCAATCCGCGCAAACGTGCTTTCATCGAAAACAACCTGCCAGATTCCAATTTGGTTTGAATGAAAACCAAATGCTGTGTGCAAGCGAGAAACAGCAGCAACCAAGGGTCAAAAAGAACTCTTTAGGAGAACGAGATGGCCGAGACCAACGCGAAAGACTTTGGCAGATCCGATTGCACCAGTTGCCCGAGGCGCTTCTCTCGAAGTCGTACCTCAATCTGGCACGACCACGATCCTTAACCTTTAATTTCAAAACCAGCTTCCCCAATGACATCAATTATATATTTGGAATAATTTATTCTAAAGTTCAAAGTGTTCCCCTCATAAAACGGCCGTTTTAAAGAGGACCTATTATGGGTACAAGACAGCTTGTACCAAGACATTTCCTGACTATGGCAACTCCCCAAAATTCACTTGAATTTTCTCCATTTGAATACATGAACATTTCTTTAATCTGTTCCAGCCATAAAAATTTTTAAAAAATCAGTATCAGAAGGTCTCGTTGTGTACGGGGTCTAGGTTGTGAACGTAACAGAGATGAGTGTTTAACTGAGCGATGATGCGCACGAAGCGCCAACAGGCCGGCCTCAACAGCGTCGAGCCCGAGGCCGTGTTTGTTTTTAAACATTTACTTTGAAAGGATTAATGTTCGCCGGCGCCCGAGACAAAAAGGCGACGGCAGGAATTCAAACACGTGAGTTTAAACGCACGTCAGCGTAGCACTGACACATTTCGAAGACTTTTGTATTTATGTTGTTCTTTGCGGCTTTGGTTCTGGTTAGACGACCTGAGGGGTCCGGATTTTGGTCCGAGACCATTTCAAGATTTATAGATCAAGTCTTATGGGGCGAACAGATTAGCCTTGGAACTCCTCAATTCACTTTGACAAAGTTCCCTGGCACAGAGTTGCCACGTGATAGCTGCAAAGCACTACTTTTGTTTAAATGAAGCTGCTGAGCTTACATCAACATGGTTCCTTGGTACCAACAGAGAATCTTGCTTTGCTGTTTTTAATGCCTTCTCCTTCCTCCCTCAGCTGTCCTCAATATGGACAACACTGTGGTGGATCTGGAGACCCTGCAAGCGCTTTATGAGAACGTGAGTATCCAAAACATCGGAGGGTGTCACGGTTGCTCTGAGACGGCTCGCGTCTTGTCTTTCTCTGGAAGAGAAAGATGGGCAAGTCTCGCGCTTTAGGTCATCAATCTGAAGCTGTAAACATTTCTGCGCTTTCCCGTCAACGCGCAAAGGCGAGCGGCACAAGGCAACGGAAGAGTTTCCCGCCTTCTTCTTTCCTTCGAGCTTTTATTTTGATAACGACGCTTGCGACATGCTGCCACATTTCACGCCGTCGACACAAAAACTGGCAGAAGGGAACCCGAGAAGGATTTGGTGAGATGTGATTCAAGCAGGCGACCGTCAGCTGTCAGCATTTTTTTTTGTTTTAACTTGCGAAACCACAATTCGCACAATTGCCGTCCTTTGATTGCAAAAACGGAGAAATCAATTTAGGCCATCGAGTTTCCAGAATCCCGCGGCATGTTTTTCCACTCCACGCCACTCTGCAGCAAAGAGATTTTTCACTTGAGATGTGGCGTTTCCTGCCTCCCCTGTAACGGGTTGAACCAAAGGACACGGGCATTAGGCACCAAAGCAAAGCGGCTCGCCGCAAAGCGTGTGATGTGACGGGTGGGCCAGAATAGGGGAGCCATGATTTAACACGCTAAATATGTTTTTGTCACGCTGGATCTGATCGACTCCCCCCTCCCCCCCCCATTCCGTCAAAGTGATTAACGAGGACACTGACGAGCGCATTGTGCCTCCAGAATATTTACCTTGATGCCTATCATTGGCACGTTTCACTGCTCTGACAATAAAAGTATTCATTGGGAGCCCAAACAATAAAGAGCGGGTTCTAAACATGAGCACGTGTTCCGGTTTGAAGATGCTGTGAAAACCTTCTGAATTGCTTCTCCGCCAAGGCCGTATGAAACCTCCTAGCAACGCTCCATTCCGTGGCGGCTGACCTTGACCACATAGACAAGAAACTTGTTTGGCTAGGTCACACGGCTAAGTGCAGTGTGAAAAGGGCTTCGGGGTGATAGAAAAAGAAACGCAAATAGGCAGCGCGACTCCGCTGCATGTCGACGACGGAAACAAGGCAAGCTGCCGTTTCGAACCGACATGTCAAGAGCCTCCTCTTACCTCTCAACTGCTCGCTCACCCCACGATTTGGAAGCCCTCTCGCCCCTCCCCTCCCCTTCGCCGCCTTAGGCTGTGTTATTGAGTGGAGGAGCCAAATTGTTTCCCTTTTGTATTGCGAGACTCCATCCTGTCTGTGGGTCTCCAGACCCCTAAACCACAGTTGGCAGCACAGTCAGCCTGTCTTGAGGAATGCGAGGGGGCTTCTAATGGTTACGCCCTCGCTCGCTAGCTCGCGAAAGAGAAGGCAGCGCAGCGCTCCCTCACTTTCCTCAGCACAAACTGAAACCCGGCACACTGATGGATTTTTCTTCTATTTTTTTCTCCCTTTCTGCGGGCGTAGAGTCGCTCAGTCTGCGATCTTGCGGATTATAGTCGCTCCTGTGCTTTGAACAATAAGCCATTAAAAGGGGCTCGCAGTGATAGCGGGAAAAGGCTCGCAATATCACAAGCCGTAATCTGGGCCCAGACTGGCTGGCTGGTCTGAAACTCAGAGCGCTGACGGTAGCAAAATGTCACGCGGGTCACTGGCGGCCGTACGATCTTTTAATGATCGCCTCTTCGTAGCGTGCGGCTCGGGATGTCTTTATATGTTTATGACATTAAAGCCGCGCTCATTTGGAAAGTATTCTCTCATAAACGGCAACGTGAGTGACATAAATGAGAGAATTAGCCGTCGTCGGCTCCCTTTTGCCCAGAACTGGAAAAGCGCGTAATGAATACCACTTGGCGCTCCAAATCTGGCATCGCGGAACATCGTCCAACATTCCTTTGCATTTGATATTCCACATGGGACTGGATTTGCCATGCTAACAAGCGTTGCAACATGCCCTTGCAATTCAAAGATCACACGCTAATGCCTACTTGTCCCCAATTATGCCAAACAGCGCCGGACCGCGCCGCCGCCCTTTGAGGGATCTGCTTTGGGTTAAATATATTTACACTTGAAAACGTCTCGAGAGGAGGGCGACAGAGAGCTCGCCCTCGCCCGCAGGAGGCGACGCTGCGCGGAATACTAATCGGGCCCTCTCAGCCTTTGATGCTCCTTTTTGATGGCCGCCGCGAAGGCCAGTCCCCTGCAAGGTCCAACAGGTGGAGCGCCACTTTTATGTTCTTAAAGCAACGTGTCGGTGCACCTGCACACCCATCAAGGGTGAAATTAAACAACCAGGTGAATCTTTTGTCTTCTGTTAGTGAAAAGCTGTTTTGAATTTTACAGTACAAAATATCTTGAAGGACTTGGAACTGGCCAACGATCCAGTACTCCACTTTGCGACCCATTTGCTTTGAATTATAACACTTTTTTTTTCCATCATTCAGCGAGCCCAAAATGATGAGATGGAGAGCATCCGGAAACACGTGAAGTCGGCGCAAGACAAGGCGGACGCAAAGCCACTGGACAAGCCCGAGCAGTGAGCGAGCGTGCCGCTGTGGGCTATTTGCTACTTGAGCTTCTTCAGTGAATCCAAGCAAACATGCTTCAATTCTTCAGGTTCCTCTTGCAGTTATCGGAGATCCCCAACTTCTCCGAAAGGGTCTTCTGCATCCTTTTCCAGTCCACTTTTTATGAATGCATCACCTCCATTGCCCGCAAAATGGAAATTCTTCAAAGAACATGCAAAGTGAGCTCTTTTATTTCATTTATTCCCTTTTTAATCAGCATTTGCTTGTCTGACTTTTATTTTTTTCTACCTGCGTCAGTCTCTTCAGAGTGGCAAGTGTGTATTGCAGGTTCTGGGTCTGGTTCTGGCGTTTGGTAACTTCATGAATGGAGGGAATCGAACCCGCGGGCAGGCTGATGGCTTCACCTTGGACATTCTGCCCAAGCTGAAGGACGTCAAGAGCAGCGTAAGTGCTTACGAGAAAAGGGGAATATTTTCATGGTATGGGAAATAACAAAAAAAAAGAAAAATCAAAAGTTGTTGAAATTGGACATTTCTAGAAAAAATGCCCAAAAAATCGACGTTACTTTTCGGGTAGTATTTTTTGTGTTGCTCTGTTGAATGTTACCCATATATATATAAGGCACGAACTAACCAGTGCAGCATACGTGTCCAACTTTAGTCATAGTTTGAAAAAAAATATGGTAATTATAGGTAGAGAAATGGCAACACAGCTAAGTGCTTGCTTAAAAGAAGATGAGCAATACTTCAGTATTAGTGTCATGCAAAAATTAAATTAGCCAAATGCTAAATGGTTTTATATCATATCGGAAGCACTCTATGTTAATTGTTGATTGTATTATTGATTACAATATTGATTTGGACAAAAAGATCTCAAGAACAACAGATTGCGTTCGACTTTGGAGGTTCGGCCGAAGATAAAAATAGTCGAGAGAAAGTCATCGGAAAATCTTGACCTCCGGCGGCTCCCTCAACCTGGAATTAGAGTCCGGTCTTGGAACTTGCATGAGCTGCAGAGCTTCGGAGGAGAGGCCGGGGTGTTTACTCGTCTCGCTCAATATCACAGCAGGTCCCGTGTGCCCTTGGCGCCGCCATATAAGGCCGCGATCCTTTGCGGCGCGTCCATAAAGAACATCCCTCTCTGAATTATGACAGCCGGCCAAGCGTGTTGTTACATTGTTCGCCTAACGTCCTGATTGATGCTCCCCTCCTGAGGCCGTTGTTTCTATTCCTGGGCGCCCAGGCACAAATTGAAACGTCCTGCTCCGAGATGATTAGATTAATAAATAAAGGCTTTGGGTTTATTTACGGAGGTCTTTTCCTTTCTTTCAGGATAACTCCCAGAGTCTTTTGTCCTACGTGGTTGCTTACTATCTGAGGCACTTTGATGAGGTATGTTTTCATTTCTGTTTATTTGAATGGCTTTTCCGTTCGGGCCTGATTCCCTCAGAAATCCTTCCAGAGCCCTCTTTTCATCTCCTCTCTCGCCAGAGGATACAATGACTTATCCTTTATCAAATTATTTATTTTTCTTTTCCGTATATACGGCAAACTGAAATCTCTCCCCCCTCCTCCTCCTACCCCGGCTGATTTTCTGTCTCTGCGTTTCGCTCTTCATCTCCCGGCCTGGCTTCGTTCAAACCGGTCGTCCGTGAGCTGGCACGGCATCTAACGAGGCGCTGGTGTAAATAATTAGTTTTCGCCAGATGAGATGAACTCAGGCTCCGAGTTCTGGTTGCCAAGATCAACCTGCATTACATGCTCGCAGAATTCATAATGGCCTTGGAGTGACAGTGATGAAGAGGATCATGATGATTTTTCCCTCCTTTTGCCCAACTTAAATGCTCCTTAATGTGTTGCAAACTCAAATATATCTTCTGAGATTTGTTTGAATTGTACTTAAGTACACGTTTAGAACATTTGCATCAATCTGGCTCGGTGCTCATAATGTATACAAGCGAAGCCTTCCCCAAGTCCGGGAGCCTTTTTGGTGCTTCCCTGCGTCAATGCGTGTGTTGTGCTTCTCCAGAACGCCGGAAAAGAGACGTGCCCCTACCCTCTACCTGAGCCGCACGACCTCTTCCAGGCCTCCCAGATGAAGTTTGAGGACTTTGACAAGGATCTGCGCAAGTTACGGAGAGACCTGACCGGTGAGGTCACCCCCACCTAAGGTCCGCCGACCCGCTTCGGAAGGGCCCGGACTTTTCCCCCCAGCTGCTTAACTCGACCCCCAAGGTGTTATTTGTTTACGGGCGACGCGTGAGGAAACATGTGGCGCCATGAATTATGCACGAGGCCTTTAACATAACTTCTCGCACGGAAACGGAAACTCATTTTCTCCGAAGCTGAGCGTGCTACGGCCGCCGTCGGATTGGCGGAGGTGTGTCGGCCGCCAGATAACATCTGGTTGTTGTCGAGATGACAAGCAGAAACAGATGTGAGCGGTTCAGGACGGGACCCCCGTGGGTTCAGCAGAGCTCCTCGTGAAATTGAGATCAGCATGCATAATGTGCTGCTGCTTTTACTTTCGCTGCTTGTAAACTGCTCAAGAAATAAATTCAATGTCTGATAGGAAGATTTAAACTTTTCTAATATACTGTGACATCTTCATCATCTATAGCTCTAAATTCACTTTGCTTTTGGCTGCGGCCTCCCTCTGGGGCAATTGCCATACCTCGATCAAACACATGGAAAAATAATTTCATTGATTGATCAAGATCTCTGGAAGCAAGTTTGGCTCGCGCTTTGACAAGGAGGTGAAGACCTAACGAATGCGGCTGTTGGGAAACGGGTCGAATCTCTTGCTCTGAGCACTCGGCAGCACTTTCCAAGTACTGACATGTCCGCCGACGGTTACGAATGTACGTATTTTTGTGCAAATAATAAAGTGTGAGTATGTCTCCATCGTCGATTCCCCAAACAAAGTCTGCTCGCTGGGATGTTTTATGCGCCTTTGAGACTAACCCAATTAGCTTGCGTGATACACTTTGCCAAAAAATGTTTTTTTTTTTATGTTAAAATGTATAAGTGGTGAAGAGTGAATCACACTGACTTGAAAATAATAATAATCTTTACTAAAAATAGTTTTCCTCTTTTATTAACAGTGCATGTAATAAGGTCGTGTCACGTGTTGTGAAAGCTCAAGCTAGTTAGCTTTAGCACTTCTTTCCGTCTATCAAAAAGCACATACACATCACTTTACTTTGTGATCTGAGAAACAAAAATGATTGGTAAGTAACCGAATACACGTTGTATGTCTTTTTTGTTTATTAGACTGAAATTTTGTAAACGCATGAACTAGTTAATGGCCTGACAAAATGGACAAGCTAGCAATCAACAGCTAACACTTCCTGGTCTTGGAGCTTGGGAATACCTTGTCTCTGTTTTTCACCTCTACGACCCCAACATTTCAATCATTAAAAAATCATAACAGCAAGGAACTTCACCTTTCTATATTTAGTCTGACATGTGTTCATCCTCACAGTGACCTCATCTTTTTCTTTCAGCGTGCTCCAGAGAGATGGAAAAAGTATGCAAGCTGTCCTCTGAAGACAACCTCCAGCCCTTCAAGGACAAGATGGACGCCTTTGTCAGCCAAGGTGACTTGCTCTCACTTTGTCAATAATGTGGTTATTGTAACCAGCAGGATCCATTTTCCAAAAACCAGCTTGTTGACTCAGTGTCACATTTCATCTCGACTAAAAGTATTTTTCCATCGCCGTGCTCTCACATGGTTTTGCTTCAATAAATGTTCAAATGAGCCGCTATCTCACGGGGAAATCAAAGATTAGAGGAAAAGTCCAAAAACTGAGAGCAGATTTTTTTTTTTTTTTTTTAATATAATATAATTTTTTTCTCCCACCCGCCACGTGTCATTCAGATGTGTTGTCGGCCTGACCAAAAAAAAAACAAAAAAAACCCAGAATCTACCAAACTGGAACTATTTAGATGAGACATATTTGATCTACCGGTAGAGTCAATGTTTAATCACACTTTTACGGGCATGAAGGATGGTTGAAATTCATCCTGCAATAAAAATAGTATCAAGAAGGCTGCATTTGAAGGGGCCTCCGAATCAGGACAGCCGTATCGGTGACATCATAAGCGTTCCGATAGGGATGCTGCAGGATTATCGTGTCGCTTTTGTTGCGCAACAGCAGCAAAACATCGTCCTACATTGCAGGCCTTGCCTCTTTACATAACAATAAATGTATTTGTCTTGTGTTGGCTTTGACCCAGGCGACGTTTAAGTGACTGTGACCAATCTCTCGGAAGGAACACGCCACAGGCTTCGCACCGCCTGCTTTTGTATTCAAATGAGCAAGTATAACGCGGAGCACATGTGGCTCGGCGGTAAAGCTCGCTCGTCCGTTTTTGAAAGAAAGTCTGCAGATGAAAGCTCCTGGCGCCCTCCGTTACTCCCCTCCCCACCACCACTCGCTCCCCTCCGTCGCCGCTCTCCTGCGCTCCCTTTCTGGGTTGTGGAGAGAAATATGGGAGCTCCCACTTTGATTCACATGACAAGCTTTTTCCTCTGAGAGACGATTGCAAGCGTGGAAGTTTTGCTCGCATGGCTCCAGACGAGATTCTTGGGGTTCCGCCACTGTGGCGGTAGAAAGAGGGGAGGGGCGGGGGGAGAAAACTCAAAACAAAACAAGAAAAGAGCCAAATGTCATATTTTTTTTGTTATTTTGCTAATCTCTAAAAGACCCGGGGGTTAAACTGTTTCTGGCTCCATAGTTTGAAACCGCCTTTGTTTGTTTTCTGACCATGAAACTAACCACAGAATAATAGTGGAAGCGGACATGTTAGAAATCTCTTGTTTGGTCTCGCTCCATTTTGCTCACAAACTCTTTGATGCTCAATCTTTGGGCCTTGTCGGATAATCTGTTTCTGATAGACGTCCAGATTATGAGAGGACGGGATCGCTTACATTCTACTCGACATTTTGGATGTTTTGGCCATCATATTGCTAAATTATTATGTTAAATTGTTTTGTTTTCTGTGTAATAATAAAATCTGAAAAAATGGAGATACATACTCTGACAAAAACCCATTCATCCAAATGGCTAATTTATAATCTTCAATGACATTTAGTTTTCGAGAGTACAAGCACGGGGACGAATGTAAATGGCCCGGCATTCAAACCCCGACCCTCGGAACTGTGAGACAGATGTGCGAAACAAACGTGCTAGCCCTGAGTCCACCATGTTGCCCAGATGGTTTTCCATTTGAAATCTAAAGAAATGTCCATCATATCCATGAAATTCGATTTTCCACAATTTGAAATGAAATATAGCTACCGTATTTTTCACACTATAATACGCACTTAAGATCCTTTCCGTTTCTCAAAAAAATGACAGTGTGCTGCGCCTTACGTATGGATGTTGAATCAAAGGTCAATCGCGATCAACTCATTAGTGAAAACCATCCAGGCATTTCTCCAAATAGACAGATTCATCGAGACTGTGCTTGATAATCCGGTACCAAATTACGGTACCGTCTTTATTAATTCTCAGGGCATTGAATCAATCTGGACTGTTCTGGTTATCTTAGAAGTGGTTTTCATCAGTTCCAGCAAAACATTAGGGCAGCACTAACCTGAGTTGATGTGAAAAACATCATTTTAGCTCCACCCACTTAATACATTAGTTAGCAATACGAATATTTTCAGTTACCATATAGGTCATGTCCTCTATTTACCTCATATAAAAAGCAACAAATTTGGACTCAGATAAGGCAAGAACCTTTGCCTTTACATGCATCTTAAAATGTGATGGCGTCCAGTCCAACGCCTGGCGCATAAATCAGCTGCCATCGGTTTCAACTCAAGCACACTACATAAAATGAATTGGTGGAAATTTGCAATGCGATCTTCAGTCTGCAGCCAGCAAATGATCCTCTAAGCTGCCCCCAAAATGTTCTTTGTCAAGAGTTTTAGGAACTGGTCAAAAGTCACCTTGTTGCCTTTCAACACAGCAATTTTTCACAAAGCTATGGGAAGTTCCATCAAAACAAGAACCCAAGCGAGATAAGACGGCTAGTTGAGCGCTCAACAATGTTCGTGTGTGACTGTTTACCTTCTTTTCAAGGAACAAAGCAACTTCCTGATATTGAGCCACATTAATATTATTTACAGATTTATCATATCAATAAACTGACGAGCTGTCATCCCGCAGGAATGGGACTGCGGTCCAATGGGTGATTTAGCACCGCGGAATTGCGTCGGTCCCAGCGGGTTTCTCCGAGATCTTTCGATGCCGCTCTGGCTTCAATTACGCATCGCAACCAGATATTCCCAGGATAAGAGCTGAACATATATTTGCGCCAGGAAAGATTATCTCTTCTATCTGCTGTCACGTCTGCCTCGCAAAACAAATCCATGAGGAGACTTGACTTTAGGACATGTCTGATCATTGACAGTTTCATGCAACTTTAGCGAACATTTATTGACCGTGAGGGGGCTACGTAGACAACTGGCACCGCTGACCGAGGGGGGAAACACGTACCGCTGGATCGAATCGGCCGTTGCTCTTATTCTCAATGGAAACAGGCAGCCTGCGGATCAGAAAGGAGATAAACTAACCTTCATCCAGCCAGGCTGTCACACTTCACCGCCGTTGCAAGTGACCCCGATGGCCGCTGAGATTAGCCTGCTTGAAATTTGGACGAGTGCAGCAGTGCCCCCGTCTTTTGTGCATTGGGGACCGGTTTGTTGTCAAGCGATTTACTACATGGCCATTTCGATTTTGGTTCCTCATTAGGTGATGCCCCTTAAAGAAGTCATGATCGATCAAATATTTTTCATCAGTCTCCAGCTTGATTTGGATACTCTCAGGTGCTAATCTTAAAGCCGCAAAGACGACTGTTGGTCTCCGTGACGGTGGCGGGCGTGAAAGTCATGTACATACAAGTCCGCCTGCCGCTGATCTCATCCTCGCATGCATTCCTTGCTCTCATTTCCACCAAATTGTCTTTTCTTTCTCTTTTTCAGCCCAAACTGAGCTGGAGACGCAGGAGAAACAACTGGCAGACACTCAAAAAACGTAAGCCCTTGATCTGTCCTTCATGATTTTCCCGCACCTCCTTCACCTCGCTCTCTCTCTCTCTGGTAGGTGATTCCTCTTCTTCCATTTCACAGGTTACATAAGGCCCGCTCTTGTGCGTCAAAGCCCTGATTTGTGAGTTTGGAAGTAAAGGCAACACAGGATGATAAATCCAGCAAATCCTTAAAGACCATATTCACAGAGGAACATAATCTTGCCGCTTTGTCAATATTTAGGGCATCTGGTTCCCTCGGTTATGGGGAAGGTGCAGGCCGTCGTTCCGGGGGGCCTCAGTAGACGGGAGGCCCCCCCTGTGCGGTGTCTGCGTTGTTTATCTAAGCGGGGCGAGAGGAGACAGCCTCGGCTCCAGGTTTCTGTTACGGCTGGCGTGGAATGCGTTCCTGCAGCACACTCCAAACAAAGACAGCCCAACCTGTCCACTGTATTGATCCACTGCAAACCGCCTCGCCGTTCAACACCTTGACGGGCCGCGGCTCCAGAGGTTCTGATGGATCGGCGGCGTGCCGCCCTCCCACTTTTCCCCTCATGAACATCTAAACACGTGTCCGTCAAGGTTGGAGGCTTCGAGCTTTCAAGGATGAAACTTGGTCATATTCATCCATATCTTTCCCATGAGTTGTTCATGTTGATTATCTGAGGAATATTTTTTTTGGTACCTTGTATCTTTGGCCACTTTTAATTAAATTCATTCACTACATCTAGAGACACGATAAGAACTTTTTTTCTGGTTGTTTGTCTGCGAATGACTGGCGAGATGTAGCCCTCCAGCTAGCAGACACTGTGTTAGCGTAGCTAAGTGATACGCTGCAGCGCCTTCTGACTCAAGTACAAATTTCTGTCAGTTCTGGAGGCACTGTTTTGTTTCTGAAAAGCATCAAATTCCAAGATAAGCGTCTTGATTCTGCATATTTGCTTGATGCCGCCAATTTTTTGCCATAACTGACTTGTTTTATCTCCCGCTCAAATAGTTTTGTCTGAATGTTCATATTTTCTTTTTTTTTTTGTTCTTCTCTTCCTTCAGCTTCTTGGAGCTGAGCACGTCCTTCTCGGTCAAACCCAAATCGGGAGAAAAGGAGGCGTCGCCCGGCACTCTTTTCGGACTTTGGCATGAATTTTCCACTGATTTTAAAGAACATTGGAAGAAGCAGAACAAGCTGATGCTAAAGGAACGGTGAGTTACACATGACCCACATTAGTACGAGAGATGGATGGTCCTATGGAGACTGTTTGTTCGCTCGCTCGCTCGCTCGCTCACTGACTACATAAATAGCCAGATCCAAGTTAGCATAGATGAGCTTTGTCGAATGTATCTAAAATAGCCAAGCTTAGGTGATTTAGTTAGCTAGCTAAGACAAAGACATATTGGCTAACTTGTTAGCTACATGAATGGAGTCTAGTTGGAAGCAAAAAGAGACGAAATAACCCAAATCTTGATCCTCACTCCTGAAATGAAAAGAACACACGCAGCATCCACTTGGTTTCCACTGCTACGATGGGTACACTGATAACAATGCATGACAACAAAAAGCAAATTGCTCCATGATGCCACACGAAGATCACAAGGTGATACTCGTCAAAGGGCCCGAAGTAAAAGGTCGGCTTGTTCGGCCGGAAAGAATACAAACAAAATTTGAAAGGGTGAACTCTTTGACCTTTTGCTTTGAGCTATCATGCAGCATTTTGTTGCGCGGTGGTGGTCGCGCAATTAAAGATCGTAATCTTTCCTCACTGTGGATTGCTGTGCAAACACACGTCGCTGGCACTGGCAAGTCAACTTTATTCTCCAGAAATATATTTTCTCATACTACTACTACTCTATATTTGTCTCCTGCATTTTAGGTTGAAGATGGCAGAAGAGTGTTTCAGACAGGCCAAGGAAAAAGCATCCTACAACGTCAAACCCAAACATGCAACTGGCATCGTACGTCATCGTTTTTTTTTTTTTTTCCTGCTACTCTACTCTGCTTTTTTTTTTTTTTTCTTGAGTTGTCTGATGAAAATCTCATCTCTCCTCCACAGAAAGCAAAGCTGGGCCAGAAAATGTAAAGCAGAGAACGGCAATCACCCAGGCGACTGTGGTAGTACAATCCGACGTGGCTCCTCAGTCATTTTTACTCCAAAGCGTTCATTTTTTACAAATCAATTTAATACTGTTGTTTATCGCACGTTGGCCTATTTTAAGCGTATCGAGAGTGGAATGCTCAGCCCATTTCTGGCAGCACTTATTGAATTATTGCTGCTTGCAAAAGACAAACTCAGGCCTCGGGGATTAGAGCGGAGAGGCCAGAAAGTGCTCGCTGCAAATTCGTAGCAACACTGTATGCATACGTTGGATTTTAAAAGCCATATGTTTTTTTCTTTTAGTGCAATATCTCAGTCGACTTTACAAGCAAGCAGTTTTTCAATGTATATCATTTTGACACGGTGCCTTATCACACATGAGTTGACAAATGAGTGCTGGACAAGACGGATTTTAGAGACGTAGCATCTGTAATTGAATCTTTCTATTCAGAAAACATGACTTCGCTTTTATCCTGCTTCGTGTTGTGATGTCATGAAGCAAAAATTGCTCACTTTTTTTAATTCTTACCCAGTTCATTTTCTTATTGTCTCATTCCTATCATAAGTGCTATTGGAGCAAGCAGATCACATGACATGTTTAGGATCCAACACTTTTAACCGTGAAAAAGATCTATGTATACATATATATTTATTGAATAAATAATTTACATTAATTTTACATTTTAGGTGCTTTTGCCTGTTCGTCAGCTGCCATGCAAAAAAAACCAAACAATTTATATGAAATAGATTTAATATATACTTTTTCACAAATGCACACTTACATACATAACATGTTGATATTGTTTTATATATTGCATTGCACTTTAATTACACATGCAGCAGTACAGCCTGTTCTCACATGAATTTAGTAGGATTTTGCACAAAAACATTTTAGCTATAGAAAATATGTGTTCAGGGGTAGAGCTACGGTGTGGCCAGAAAATGTGTTTAGGAGATTTCTGGGAATGAGATTATTTTATTCATAAAATTTTGACATTGAAATATCTATTTACCATATTTGTAGTTTTTGTGTGATTTCCTACTAAATACTTGTGAGAACATGTTGAGCAGTATTTTTTTTTATCGTATACTTGTGTCTCCAAAGAGGCGGAAGTCTTTATTGGGTTGCCTCCTGTTGTGCAACACTCAATAGATTTAAGGCAAGGAGAAGGATTCAGAAAAGTAGTCCGCCTGAATGTCTTCTACAGCTTTTCACAGTGTGGGCCCAGGATATTCTTTCGATTTTTGGACTCCTTCCCTTGGCAGCAAAGGAAAATGGCAGGTCCAGACTGACATGTGCCAGACTTGTCCATCAGTGTCTTCAGTTCCAAGCAAAGAGGCGGGCTAATTTTTGGCATCATCTGTGAGTTTCCCGCCACAGTTCTCACAGCTTCCCGTGTCCGCTCACGTCCACGGACATGCAGCGACACTGTTTGACCCGCTGCACTTTGCGGTGGCGGAAAGGCGGCTGCAGATCGGGGCAATCCAGCTGCACGGTGAGCTGTGTGACGCGGTGCGGCCTGCAGAAGGAGCACGACTGAAAGGGCTCCTGGGCCTTGCTCTGGCCTTTTCTTCCCTGTCCCCGGTTCTGGCCGTGGGCTGAGCCGCTGGGTCCCATGTGCCGGGGGATGTAGAAGGAGTTGCACTGCCCGTAGCAGAAGCGGTTGACCACGGTGCGGCTCCGGCAGCCGTCCTCACTGATGGTCTGGCGCAGGGGTTGGGTCTTGCACCAGTCCCGCCGCAGGTAGCGGCGCTCGGTCACCACCAAGGCCTCGCGGCTGGAAGAGAGCACCTCGGGTTTGGGCTGCACCAGCCGCTGGTGGCGCTCGGAAGACAAGTTGCCTTTGCTCTTGTACGGCGACGGGATGTGGCCCTGCGGCCGGGTCTTTTTGCTTCCTGCCGTGCCGCACAGCACTCCGGCCAGTAAGACTGCGATGGTTATTCTCCACAGCATTCTAGATCGGGCACATAACAAATGAGCACACGTTAGCAACGAAATGCAAAACATCTGTCTTGGTTTGATCAGAGAAGATTCATACCGCACATTCATGCTAACCACCTTTATTGTCTGGCCTTGCTGAGATGAATTTGTCAGCATCGGCTTGGCATGCTTTCGACAGTGAAAGCATTTGTGGTCTGCTATTCGCAAGCTCAGCTCTTCACCTCACCAGATAAAATATCCATCAAGAAGAGCAATCCGAAATCGATGGATACGTAGTTGCACGGGGTTTGTCAGCAAAGTTAAGGACGGATGTCAAACTAAAAGTTTTCCCCTTCAATATGGGCCCTCAAAGAGAGCCTGCGGCTTTCATTTGTTCAGTGCGTGAGACGAGGCGAGTTGTCTGAATACAACTTCACCCGAGCATCTGACAGTTCCTGGCCACCGCCAAAGTGGATCAACCTCCCTCATCCAACTTGTTTTTGTGTCTCTACATGACACATCTCAATTAAGAGAGAAGCTTTGCATGTGTGGGAGGAGCTAAGTTTAGCCTGGGTTGTTATCGGAGGTAACGGCGAGTCGAAATCAAATTTGGAAGACGAGTATCGAAAAGGACTCAATCTCCCAAGAATATTTGGGATTCCCTGTCTTTGTTTTGGGTTATGCAAATCTCCCCAAGATAAACAAAGCCCTCTAATCAAATGATGCACTTTGCACGCCTAACGAGAACAGGAAGTTGATTTTATTGGTCCAGTCGTCGGGCGAAAGAACTGGTCTTTTGTTTACTTTATGCTGCAAATATGTAAACCAGCATTGGACAGGCCCATCTGCATTCCATTAGGGGAGAAGACTGGAAACCCCCCTGGTCTTGGTCTTGGTCCTGGTTTTATTCTCTTTGCTGATATGCTTTTATTTTAAGGCTGTACTGAGAATGACTTGCCGTTTCTCCGATTGTCTTCTGCATCGTCTTCACGTCATAAAGGGAGAATCGATCCCGCGTCTGCCAGCGAGCGTGCCGTCAGTGTTTAGCGCCAGCACATTTTTGACCATCACTCAAGCATCTTTTGAGCAGATGTTCCTGAAAAAGACCGAAAAAGAAGCAAAGCGCCTCAAGGCCATCGTTCGCTCGTGCTCGGCGAATGTCTCCGACCTGCGACTCAACCCACCCTGGAACAAATTACTTGACAATAATCCGCTTTGGAGTTTGGACTTCTTTTGTGACAGTCGTGCTCCTGATGTCATGGCGGCCGTTAGTGCTCCCAGCCACCCCCCCACCCAGAAGGGATGATGGGACTGTTTGTATGCGCAGGACATGACGGATGGCTCCTTGAGTCTGCAGCCGAGCTTCCTACCTACCAACCGGGCCTGCTAGCGCCGGTCCTGACAAGCTCTCCTCATCAATCCTGCGGTCGGACAATCTGAGGCTTCGGTTGAGGGATTTGAGGTTTTGCAAAGGGCGGGGTACTGCTGAGCTGGGGCGGTCCGTGGTTTGAGTCAGGAGACAGTAGGAAGAGGGACGAGAAGATGTTGAGGTTTGGGGTCTCTCCCCACAACTTTGTTTTTATACCGCCCCCCCCCAAAAAACATTCCCCACTCTGTCACTCCGTCTGACGCTTGCACTAATCATTCCAGCGTCCCGCCGACGGAAGGAGACTGCGGTGGAAAAAAACCGAGCTCTCCGTCTGCTCGAGGCTAATATCGCCCACGTAAACATCTCTGCGACTGCAGCGCGACCGCAAATTCTTTGGGGGACATGCTTCACTGAAGTGTGGCAGACCTTGGTTCCAAAATTCAAGCCTCTAATGAAATTACAAATACCAGAACCAAATACCAGAAAGAGAACAGCCATTAGGCTTTGCGGCATTTTATTTTCCACAGCGGCACTTTAATGGCTCAGCTTTCAAAAGCCCAGGCAGGATCTTTTTTAAAAGACGTCCCCGTCTGCAAAGGAAATCGAAAACAAACACGACCTGATGTCTCAATTATCGCAGCGCCTCCAACGCATGCTGCAAAGTGTGTTTAATTAGACGAGAGCGCCGTTTAAGTCACACTTCCACGCGTGACCACACACGGAACGGAGCCGATGCCCGGCAGAATAAATATTCTTATTTCATTTCAACAAAGAGGAAGTGTGTCGTTATCTGCGTTAGTTGCATTTTCCCAAACTCGGCCCGTTAACAGTTGGTCCTTTTTTTTTTTTTTTTTTTTGCTTTTTTTTTTTCCCCCGCAGAGGGAGAGAGGCGGGGTCTGCTCAGCGGCGTCAATGTGTCAAACGCTCGCATAGCCGGGAGGTTGCTGCAGGCACTTTGGGCAGCCTGTTTGTCACCACAATCCATCTTGATAATGACTCGCAGATATTGAGCTTTTCCCTGTAAAGTGCCGACTCGAGTGCAAGAGAACGCCTTCGCCTCGGCAGCCAAATGGAACGCTTTACAAGTGAATGACGGCCAATTAGAGAGACTTCTTGGTTTCTTCAGAGTTTTCAATCAAGAGCGGGCCACTCGGTGACGGCATTTAACAATGCTTTTGAAGCTGTTATATATTGGCCTTTGTCCAAAAACCACAAACCTAAATATTCCCAGATTTGATTCTATTTAATGTCCTTTTGTTGATTAAGCTAATTAATCAATCAATGTCCATTTGATTCATTTGGACAATCTGACTGGCTTTGTAGGAGCCGTTTGCAATTCTATGCATGCACGTGGAAATGGATTCCAATTTATAACTCTTTAAGGGTGAAGGTGCTTCAAATTGAATCGCAATCTGACCAATTTCTTATAAACATCTGGAAATGGCAAAAATGACCCCAAAATGTCTCATTTAAACCAAAATGGCACACTTTCTGTCTTTTCGTCCAAGGGTTCTTGGGATTTTTTTGTGGGTCTACCCATGATTGACACACCCACTAAATTTTATGTTGCTCCAGGAGCTGAATTTTCCCAAAACGACAATTTCAACAGGGTCTTTGCAGTGCAGGCTGTGAGCCCCCCCAACACCCTCACCCCTTTATTTCACGTGTCAAAGCTTCCATCAAAGTGCATTTTGAAAGTCTTTAGCCTTTAGTAAAAGGACTTGTTGTGTTTGGCTAAATCCTCTTTTAACGTCGGCGCACACTGTACAAGGTGGCGCTGTCACCGCCACGGTAAGACGGATCAGAAGGCGAAACGCTCTAAGCGCGGGTCGCACGCATTAGGGAGCAACACCTTCAGAGAAAACACTGCGTCATATGCTGGCGTGATTCGGACTTTTCTCCCTCAACCACTCTCAATCTGCACTATCATCGCAAACTCCAATTCCTAGCGATCTGCGGCTACTAATTATAGTCATTTTTGCAGCACACTTTGATCCAAAGTACCTTCAAGTTGGAGATTTGGACTCAGGGTGGGCCGGCGGTGGGAGTCGAGCAGCCCACATTGATTGAGTCAATAAGTACAGATGCTCCGATTACACGCTGCTTTGGAACGAGGAGTTGCAGGACGCTCACTGGGAGCAACCTGAACTTTGAATTTAAATGTCTTAAACTAGCTAAAGTGACTGTTTTGTAATAATTGGACTGATCCATTTCATATCGTTGAGTTGTTAGGGTCTAATTTCAGTGGCGTGTAAAGGGGGGGGGCCCAAAGGGACAGCAGTGTAGCCCAAAGGGGGCCCCTCTCGGCACCCACTCAAGGGGGGAGGCTTGCGTGTAATTTTTCAGCTCTAAATTAAAATGGAGATATTATTTGAGCTTTATGTGAGTCAAGCGTTGAAGAGCAAAACTCTGTGCAAAGTGAGTCATACCTCTCAGCGTGACAGTAACGTGTCAAGGATGCGGTCTGGGCAGGTCATTCCACCTTCGGCTGTCCTTGCGTCCGCTGCCAGACTCTGGTTTCCATGACAACAAAGTCCGTAAGTCTCCCCGAGGCTTGCCCTCCCACTTTGCTCTTCTTCCAGAGTCAAAGTCTTGAAAACAATGAGTAGTCAGTCATGTTGTTGTCATCTCTTGGCTCCTAGATGAAGGTCGGAGAGAGCGCCTGCGGGTCTTACGGCGAAAGCATCTCACGGTGCTCAGTGTGTGTGCGTCCTGTGTGTGTTTGCGTGCAGCGAGACTGTCAGAGTGATCCGCTGACTGTAAAGCCTTGTGACTTACTTTGAATCAGCAGCAGCCCCTTCCTTCCCTCCTCAAGAATGGGAGGCTTTTTTCCTATTGGCCCTCATTGTGTGATTCAAGCAACCTTCACTCCTTTTATTTATGTGCCCGATTCTTGATTCTTAATCAAGACTGACGGCTTTTCCTATCGTTCTTGAGCCACGCCATATATTTTGTTGTGTACATATAGTTGAGAAGATGCATCACATTTTGACTTTTGTTACTGGACAGAATGTTTAGAGGAGAGACAGCAGGCACAACGGGAACCATGTTAATTGGGGTGGATAGAGCAATTATTTGAAAAAAAAAACCCTGAAAATTAATCAGGAAAAAATGTGAAAACAGAGAAAACACAAACTAAATACACATTAAAGTGTATATACATATCTTTTTCTGTCTCTTTATGTTTTTTAAAGACACTAGAAAAAAGATTTGGAGGGAAAAAAGATATGAAATACAAAAACCCTTTGTATAAATTGCTCTAGGGAAAAAATAGGAAAAGGGGGAGTGGAAAAATACAATGACAAAAAAATTGTGAAAGAACAAAACAGGCTGCTCTCAAAACAAATAGTCAAAAGACAGAAACCCCCCCCAAAATGGAAAAAGGAAACGAGAAATTGCGCTGAAAAAAAAAGGGTATAAGGAACCACAAACAAATTTGGGAAAATGTGGAAAGTAGAGGGAGACAAGCCCCCCCAAAAAATAGAAATTAAATGAAGAATGGCCAGATTAAGACAAAAAAAAACCTCAAAATATGAAAAATGATATAAAAAAAACGACCCAGTGCACATATTTGCACGCCTAATCTTGATGACAGCCTGCGGTCTCTAAAGAAGCGCTCTCCTCTTCTTCCCACCATCCCGCCATTTCTTCTCCTCATTTCTTTGGCAAACAAGCTATTACCCTCTAGCGGCTGAAAGGCCACATTGCACGCTGAACGACAAACGAGCCATAAGAACAGACAGAGGGCCGACTTTAATCATACAAGTAAGTCAAAGTGTCTTTAAATATGGTATAAAAATAAATGCAGAGAGGAAAAAAAACAATTATGTTGTAATATAAGACAGCAGACAGTAAGTATCCTCTCGTTTTTTACAGGTGCGGTGGAAACCAATTATTGGAGTGCGGTAAACTAATGCAAAGCAAAAATAAATAAATGAATGCACATTAAACAATCATTGTAATATAGGTGTGTGTGTCTATATATATATATCTATATTGTATATTCATTCTCCACAACACTTTCCCATTGTGTGACAAAGTCTGTCTGACCTCATCATCATCATGTCGAACAATGACACTGGCTAAGATTGATCATTTGAAGCGTATTTGTTTTCTATGTGTGGTTTTTCTTTTCTTTTTCCTTCTCTCTCTCTGACATCATTTGTTGTTTTCGCCGGAAGTGAAAGACATCTTCCGATCCAGCAGTGACTACTGGAAAAAAAAAAAAGATTTGGCCTTTTTTCTTTTTTTTTCATCTCACCAGGTTTGTCCATCGTCTCAAGTCTCACAATGCCTCTTGTTTGTCTTTTTTCTTTACTAATGTCAAGTGACTGTAAGAGGAGGAGAGTGCGGAAGGAACATCCCGCTCTCAGTGGACGTGCAACGGCTGGTGGACGACAAACAAACAGATCGGGCCTGACTCCCTCATCAACGACGATGAGGATGATGATGATGGAGAGATGACATGGCTGCTCTCCATGTCCCAGAGAGAGAGAAAGATGGCATTGATTTTCTTTTCTTTTTTTTTAGCATGATGGCACACGACTGGTCCGTCGCTTGGATCCTGGCTGGCCTCTCCTTTGGTGGAAAGTGACACAAAAGTGTGGAAGCTGGAATAAAAACACACGTAACGAAGACAAGTGCTATTAAAAAATATACGACACGTCATCGTGTCTGCGGCCTTACCTGGAAAGAACAGTTTTCAGAAGAGGTTCTTGCTCTTCTGTAAGAAAAACAAAAGATTTACTTCTCATTTCCAAAGCAACGAATTCCAAAAGAAATAAAACAAAATAATTTTCACCCTCATTTGTCACATTTGTGAAGTGTGTCCTGATAAACAGTGCAATTCTCAGTGTCACAGTATGTTTAGTATCGAATGTAGTAGTATCGGAGTATTTTTCGAGTCTGATTATGATTAGACAGACCAATCGTATCCGCAGGCACTGGAGCAAACGTAGCCAGGTTCAACTGCACAATATCATTTTGTAGCATTTGCTACAAAATTAAAAACGGATTTAAAATCCTTATCCTCATTAGCGAGCTGACGTGATGACATGATTCCTAACCTCAATGCCAACATTCTCTTTGCCAGGATATCAGATAGAACCTTCTCACTCTAATTAGAAGCGGAGGCTGATTAATCTAATGACCGCAGCCTCCCAATCCAAAACTATTCTTCATTGCGGCCTAGATGCCAGACAGGAGCGCCTGTCATCCCCACCTGAAAATAAAGTCTATTCATAACCGGCTTTTTTTTTTTTTCCGCCTCATTGGTATGACTGGCGCGTGGGTGCCTCTTTTGTTTGCCATGTCCTTCGTTTTGACCGTTTCAGCAACTCCGAATCGTCCTCCGCGATTGTTAAATGCGGCACAGAGATAATTTGTGCGCACACAGGGATGTCTACTTCACACCGCTTACACTGAACTCCCCATGAACCTGTGTGAGATTTATTCCTGACTGGGCCTGAAAGGATTGCACGCAGAAACAACAGCCAGCTCTGCTTTTTTGTTCCAGAAACCAAACTGTGACAAAAGCAACGCAAAGTTGACTTTCTGTGGTTAAATGCATTTTCAAGCACCCCATGCTCAGGGTGGTGCAAGGACCCCAAAAGCCGGAGAAGAAAGTCACATCAGGAAGAGACCCATGTTATGTTTTTTTTTTTCTTTGCTATCTACCGAAAATATATCCATCCATTTTCTGTACCGCTTGACCCCACGGGGGTCGCCAGCGTGCTGGAGCCTATCCTAGCAGTCATCAGGCAGTAGGCAGGCACACAGAGACGAACAACCATCCGCACTCACACCTATGGGCAATTTGGAGTGTTCAATCGGCCTGTTTTTTGGGATGTGGGAGGAAACCGGAGGACCCGGAGAAAACCCACGCTGGCATGGGGAGAACATGCAAATTCCACACAGGGAGGGTCGGAGGTGGAATCGAATCAACACGAAATGTGAGACGGACGTATTAACCAGTGCCGTGTGAAAATGTAATTCCTGCTTATTTTCATAAAGTGTGTGTGTGACTGTATGTCTGCTGTACCTGATGCATGTGACACCTGCTATTTTTATTTTTTCCTCCACATGAAATAGTTTTGCAACAGGTGCAGGTAAAAGGTGACCAAATTTGCAACAGCATCAACAATAAGAGATTGATCGTAATTAGCACAAGGTACGTCATGTTTTTTCACCCACTGCCGCCAAGCAAGACGGTTAATAATTCACATTAACCCTCTAGCATTTCTAAATGTGCTCATTCCGCGACCTTGCTCTGTGAGACATTATTTTCACTAACTGAGATATAATTTGCTTGCTTAACTGTGCGCTGGTTGCTGTTTTACTAAGACTTGCTGTATGCTACTTTGACATTATTGCATGAAAATAAGTGCTGTGAGACTATTTCTAAGTTTTCTGTGATTGTGAAGCTTTGGGGCATTTTCCTTTCAAGACACCTCGGCCACTGTTTTTAATTGTTAAAGCGACAAGCTATCGAGAAAACACAGTGGACTATTCAATGGATTATTCGGAGCACATACAGTATTAATCGTTTTTATGCATACAGCTTAATCCCATAGGCACAAAAACAAATGTTGCAATCATGCAAATGCTTTTTGATTGCATTTTCATCCCTGGTTGGAATATTGCAAAAATACATCGTTTTTTGTTTTGTTTTGTGCGCTGAGCATACAGCAGCTCCACGTCTACTTTAGCTCTATGTGGAAGGGATTAGCGGAACGGGGTTTCAAGTGTGGGAGCGTGACTTTGAAAAAGCGTGACTGTGCGTGCCTGGGGTACAGCTTGCAGCATAACCTGCAATGATGAAGAATGAAAATGCAAAACAGTGCGGCATGTGCGTCTATGTGGCGACGTTTGGGTGAGGCTAAATCACGATGGTAAGAAATGAATTTCTGTTTTTATTTTTGTTCATGTGTAAATAAAAAGTCCTCAATTGAAAGATGTTACCTTCTTCTTGGCCTGCAATAACTCCTGGTAGGCACTGGAGCGAATGAAGCGGCTGTAGGAATCACTCTTCATCAACTTGTAGATGTGTTCCTGTTAGGCATGACAGTAATGCATCAAAACATCGGACGCGGCTGTCACACGCTATTTACGCCGAATAGCTTCACAGCAAAGCTGTGTCTTCATTCGAAAGCAAGAATGAAGATGCGGCAGCGACCAGTGCGCTATTAATTTGGCCATTAAGGAACCACACCGGTGCCGACGGAGTGGCATACCTGTGCATCTTCAAAGGCATAGCGTCCCGGGTCTTTGACATTCTGAGTGGTTTTGTCGTAGCTCTTTGAGTCCACGTTGATGGCGCTGGGTGCGCCCGGAGCCAGAAACTCCTGCCAGATCTCTTGAACCCGGGTCGGGACTTCTCGGATGGGGCGTTTCTTTAGTTCCTGGACCGCTAGCCAGAACCTTTCAGATGAATGACATTTGGAAATTTAGCTAATATTAGCCAATGAAATCAATTGAATAATCTGCCAGGCCTTATTCAGAACTTCTCAGTAAGATGCAGTAAAATTAGCTTTTTTTTTCTTTGCAGAAGATAAAAAATAAATGACGTGTTGTTGTTTCAATCGACGTCGCATACAGTTCTACTGCCGCAACGGTGATGCTTCATTCGTCTGTTTTGCAGTTGTTTCAAAAGTGTAATTCCCTTTTGTTTGTTTTGTTTGTTAGTCCTATTCAGCTGGGAGTAACAATGAACAGCTTGAAGCCTCATTTTTGAAGAACGCTTCATTATCTGCCGTGCGACTGCTAATTTTGAAGTCAGGTAAGTTTCAAGGTACCACTGTCATTAAAATTGACGAATGACTTATAAGCTTCTAAGCAATCTCTTGTGTTCCCCAATTAGTAAAAAAAGCATATTTTGAATTGAGGAAAATAGCGACAAATAATAGCTTTAATGGTACATTGCCACAAAGCGTTCGGTGAAAGGAGCCGCCTGCAAACGCAAAAGAGTCGGTGGCAGCGCCATGCTTTATTCATAAGTGGCTGTTTGCATGTATCTTTCAAACTTGTGCACTATTCATGGCGCCATGAATAAACCAATTAGCGGAGGATTCTCAGCCACCTGCGCTTACTCCAGCTGCCGTTGTGCCGACGAACAAAAACGCTGGCAAAGCTTCGAGCCACACTTCTACCCTCTGTAAACACGCTTCCTGCGTAGCCGTGCAGTTGTTGACATTTTCCGCAATTATGTCGCTGTTCAATAGATCTGAATGAGTTTGAAAAATAATATAATTGCACCCCAGTTCCCCAACAACCTCCCCCCACAGACTGAGGGATGCCTGTGACACCATGTGCAGGTATGGGCGGACTGCGACTGTACTTATCTGCGAATGAGACAAACGTGTGAATTAAATCCTCCACAGTCTCATCCCTGTACCGAGCATATTAATAACATTCCTCCCACTCCCACAGTGGGGAATCATGTGGGAACTGGAGGCTTGTCCCCGTGCAGGTTTAACATTTGTAGTAGGATGAGAAGCATTTAAAGCTCAGCGTGAGCGCCCGTCGCATTTAGCTGGAGATTTAAATCTAAGCGGCCGTCACAATCGTCTTGGCTCGCATAGTGTTGTTTGCTGATGATGACGTCATGACATCCACTTGGAGAATAGCCCACCTTAGATTCTCCGAGCTGAACTCAGACTCGAGGAACTTGAGGAACTGTTCCCTCCCCACGGGGTCTTTGAGAACCTCGTCGATGCCGAAAGCCCACCGCTTCACCCTCTGCTGGCCGGGCTCCTTACTGCATGGACGAAAATACATGTTTAGCAAAACAGCTAAATGCAGCGTCATCGTGTTTGCTTTGAACTCTGGGCTCCATCAATTGACCCACGTCTCAAATTGGTGCATCCCTTTTTGCTCTGGTTTCTGAATGATCCTTTTTTATCGTGGACTGTCTTCTCGCTTGTTCACAAGAGAATGCCAATCAATAAGCTCACGTAATGTGGTTATTTTCAAATCCTTTGTGCTGATGATGTGAATCCAGACAGTAAGCTGCCAATAATTGTGTTCAATGGGTGTATGTCCTCTGACATCCATTACAGGCTTTTAAATGCAATGCTGCGTGATCGATCGTAGTTGGTGCCCCAATTTCTTTAGGTGAAGTGAAATTGGTACTGGAGTGGAAATTGAGAGATTATGGTTGCAACAATGTGAATCTGACAGGCTGAAAATGACTTTTCACGTGGACGGAGAATTTGAAATTGGTTGAAGCGCTTGATGCAACGTGATCATTTAGTTGTGTGCCCACCTGGCTTCCAGCTCCCACATTGTGGTATCATCTGAGATCCAGGGGTTGGAGGTGTCCGGGGGCGTGAGGAAGGGGTCGTATTCTATGTACTGCTCCGTGTAGCCCAACAAACTAAAGGAGACACACAAGACAACAAGTGGAAGTACTGCCGTCTACTGTAGTATCTGTGATTTTGAGTCTGTATGGCTTTAAAAGGCGGGGTCTGTTTTGGTGAATGATGTGGGTGTCAGAAAATGGGGCTATAGTTGGCTAAGCTAACTCGGCAGCTTGTTTGTTTTTCCTATTCAGTAAAGAGATAATCAATCAACTTTTTACGGGCCACTATCGACGGCCGATGACGCCAACCCTGATCCTCAAGGTCGCAGCAGGTGGGATCTTCCTCCTTATTGCGCAACAAATGAAATCATTCAAAGGCGAGCTAAATGCATCGATGGACAAACTAAGTGAAATTTTAATCAGCCTCGCTCACCTCTCCGCCACTTTGGACATTTTCAGTCGATGCCGGTCTAATTGCAATTGCCAAAATGTGATCTGAAAGCAAAGCGGGCAAAAGTCAGCCGGTCTGCATGTTAAGCAGTGAGCCAAGCGTGACGTCACATCACCTGCTCCTGCAGCTCCTCTTCTGTCGGCTGCTTGGCCTCCGGCGCTGGGGTGTGGGTGGGGCTGTGTGCGCGGATGTCGTTCTGCAGGCCGTACACGGACTGGGACAAGAGAAACCGGAAATAAATCAGCTGCACAGCATTTTAGTCCAAAACTGTCTGCGCCGCCAATCAACTGCGCGTACCTTTCGGGTTTTGTGTGGATTTTTCATTCTGGAGGACTTCTTAATGTCGACCTCTGTGGTATTCACACATCCGGGCTGGGAGAAAGAATGAAGAAGAAACCGAATTCATTAAATGGTTTGGCTTTTTCAACATTTCTTGTGAATCCAGCTACAGAGCCGTAATTTGTTTCGCAAATTTCCGAACACCACCTCCCTAAAAATGGAACATGTGATGTTCTGTAAGTAAAAAAAGGTCGATCTGTTTGACAAAATGCCAGTTTCGCAGGTAATAACGGATGCTAGCCCGCAAAGATTCCGATTCAAAAGGCAATCGTCAACATTCGCTGACAAATTTCGGAGACGTCTTCAGGACGTACCCGACGTCGTGTAATTAAACATAGATAGTGGTAATTGTTGCAAAGCAAGCGAACACGGAGGGCACTTAAAGAATGCAAAGTCAGGTCGATTGACTAAATCGCTCTGATCTGTTTGAGAACAACAGCAAGGAGCCCACAACGTCGCTGTCAAATCGGAATTAATATTGATTAACTTGCCCCGAGCACGCATAAATTAAAAGTGTTATTTGGCAATTAGGCGAGAGGCCGACGCTATTTGAGGATGGCAGCGACGGAGCGTCTGTAACCTCAGGGGTGACGTTAAAGGCTAATGCTAAGCGAGCAGCAACCGCGCTGATGTGTTCTGACACTTATCGACTTGGTATTTTGCGCTGATGACAGACCCCGTCACGCCACATGGTGGCCCCCGCTCTAAATTAGGACACAGCGGAGACTAACGAAGAGCACTCACCACCGGTCTGTGCACGTCCCAGAAGGCTCTTTCCTGACTATCAAGAATTTTCCTCTCAATTTTGTCCCTTTTCTTATCCACTCTGAAGAGAAAAGAAGAAGAGACACTTGATGATTACGGCAGCGCACATTCATGCGCGACGACGTGAAAGCAGATCGAAACCTACTTTGCTTGTGCTTCTGCTTGCATAAAAATGAATTCCCATTTCCTGGCGAAAGCTCGCTGTAGCCTTGCTAAGCTCTCCTGAAAGGAAAAACAAAGAAGTTATGAGGCAATTGGACCAATTATGTTTGTTGTACAGCGCACGGCTGGATAGCGTGACTAATGACCTCTGTTCACATACATGGAACAAAAACAAACGAACTACGTGCGAGAGAAAAGCCGAAAGTGACGCAAAGGCGCTTTCACTTACCGCCTCGTAGTCTGCAAGCTCCAGACGCGCTTTGTTTTGCATTGTTCGTTTGCAGAGGTAAACAGCTGAAAGAATAAGGGGGGGGGGGGGGGGGGCACATGGAGGTGGGTTAAACCAGAACTGGATCTCGGCCTGGCTTTAAGTGGCCCTGCTTTTGACTCACTTAATCCTCTCAACTGCACATTTCAACTGGCTCGTAAATCACAAAGGTCACTGACCGTACATTGAGCCTCTCCAAGCGTGTGTGTGTGTGTGTGCGTGTGTGTGTCTGACTTTTGATGTCTCTGCCCATTATCATCCTCCCTTCATCCCATTGTAAAGTGACCATTAGGTGGTCATTAAGCCCTTGGACTGTTTTTAAATTTCAAAAGATTTAATCCATCTATCTGCCAATGAGTCTCTAACATCGCCGTGACCTACTTCCTCGACTCTAAACAAGACCGAGCCCAAAAATGAAAAAAGTTGGAATTAATACGCTGCCAAATGCTCATCGGTTGAAATGTTCCTCCTTAATGTGCTCAGCAGGTGCACGCACACACACACAAGCCGCGGCATTGCCTTCGCTTGCCGTAATCAGTCTGTCTGATGAAATTAGACGAAGGTTAAATTCCAATTTAGCTTGCGATACGCTTAAGTCACTTGTGTTTCATCTTTGCAACTCTATTACAAAGCCACCGCGGGAAGATGCTCAAACTCTCAAAGAGCAGGAAACTACAAAAATGCGACAATTTTTTTTTCATGCCATAATCTCTTCTGGATTACGGTAAAGTATTTTGGAGTCAACCAGTCATCCAACAAACATCTCCAGTTGGTCTAAATTGCTGCCGCTCGCCTCCTAATCGCATCATTGGCAAATAGACTTGAATCTTTGTGTGATTGTAATTTTAACTGAACCCAAATAAATACATTTATTTGCATCAATTTGCATTATTAGCTCGTGCTCACCGTAGTCTGTATTTTCTGGCTCCCAGCAGTTTGATGGCCAAAAGTAAGGAGTCTGCAAGCACAAATTAGAAAACCAGATGCACGTGAAAAAGAAACCACATATCTGACGGAGGAACATATGGCATGTTGTCATGTGAGGAGGAAGGGGGGTGTATCAGAGCATCATGGCATCTGTCGCAATAAAGTAGGAGAGGTCAAGGTTTTACATTGTGGTGTTGTGAACGCGATTCTACCGAAAGGTGTTCCTAATAGAATGACTTTCAGGTGTGTGAAAGAGAACTTGTATCCTGTCACCTGAAACCTGTAGAAAGTGCCGTCATCTTTGAGGGTGAGGACATGGTCTGAGATGGGAAAGAAGTAACCATGCGCCGCCATCAGCGTTCCGAGGTGAAGAGCCTCAACTGGGAAGAAGGAAACATCAGTGAAATTGCCATTTCTGAATTTAGTTAGATTTTAGATTCCACACTCACAAAGCAGTTTTTCATCCTGATTGGTTCAATTATGATAATCCCAATGATTGACGTTTGTGACGTAAATTATGTATATTGGAAGTTAAGATCTTTTTCTTGCTTTAGTAACTGCAGAGTAATATTAATTTCACAATATGTCCATTATTGTGATTATACATTTGTATTGAAACTGAACACAAGGGGGGGAGGGGAGGGGGGCAATTTGATGAGACCACTTGACTTTGAGAGGAGGAGCTCATCAGTCCAATCAGCCGTGTTGCGTCTGCTTGGCTGGCTGCGGGGAAAATCTGCTTCCCCGTGGCGCTCACTCAACTGTCGTTGATTTTTAAACCATCACGTAATGAAAAAACACGTAACCATCATCATCATCTGTGCCCTTCACCTGGCACACATCTCAAGCCGTAACCTTTTAATGATGTCAAACGCCATCAGTGCGCTTCCGCATCACACCAGTTTGTGTCACGACGCCTCGGTCCAAACAGTTTAGTATTCGCTCATCTACGGTGGACCAGACAATTGGATCTTGGCAAATTCTCTTGTTGAGGCACACACAGATGTAGCTGCAGCTGATGTGTGCATGTGCACGTACATTTGTGTGTGCAACAGGGCTCCGTTTATCAATAAGTGATGACTCATAATTTATTCAAAGCCGTTTACGTACAAACACTTCCCTTCTGTGGTGTAACCTGAAGGATTATATTATATAATCACCTCACTGGCACACACACACACATTTTAGCTCTTCAGTGTTTGCATTATTTTGCACTCTAATGCAGTGCAGTCACCCAGCAGGATTATGAATATCCATTCAAGTGTGTGGTTTGTTTTTTTTATACGACCATAAAAGACTGAACACCTTTTGACTTGTCGTTGATTAAATGTACATTGTACAACGTACATCAAGTTGCCAAGTTTTCTTTAAGGATTTCAATTTAATCTTCCCTCTTTGTTGCCAAACTACAAACTAACTGGAGCAGCCTTGCCAAATGGCAGCATTGTGACTTCATAGCAGCTTGTTGGAAACTTTTAATTTGGCTTAAAGCACAGCAGGGACGTGTGGTCAGAGGAGGCAAGGGAGGCCTTGCCTCCCCTGCCATCATGAAAAAGGGAAAAAACTAATTCAATTGTTTTTATTATAAAGTCATTTTCCTTTTATTTCAGTAGCTTTGTATCATTTTGAACCAAAATCGCTGAACCTTTATAGTTATGTTAAAACCGAAGACGAGTCGCTCGGAGGAGGCAACTTCCTGCCTTGCCTCCTCTGAGGATTCCGTTATCACACGGCTGCCTATGCTGACAGGCTATGCAGTTAGACTGAACTGCTGTCTGTCTCTATGTCGCTGCTTAAGTGTTCAAACACTGTAGCTATATCAACTAATTTCCGTAGTTGAGCTGACGTATATACTAATATAACGCGTTTTTTGTCACCTGTCTGTAACATTGTGTTTCTTTCGATGAACAAAATGGCTTTGAAAAGAGACCCAACAGAGACAACGAAAAAAAGCTCTCCAGCCTTATGGCAGGGAGCGCTAGTGATCCCGGGATGCTTCATGCGCCCACCTGTAGAATATGTGATCTTCAGTTCAAATTTAAGGAGCAGTCGTCCATTTACCGTAATTTCCGGACTATAAGCCGCACCGGACTATAAGCCGCACCAGCTAAAATTCAGGGATATTTTAGTTTTTTTCTTACATAAGCCGCACCGGACTATAAGCCGCACGTGCACATGAGTTTTTTACAAAGAAAGACAGTACACAGAAAGCCGTAAAAATCCATAAATACGCCTCGCCGCCATTTAAGGCTCAGGGTTCAAAGTAACTTTCTGAATAAAATGCATTAAAAGTTCACATTCATTACAACTTGTTTTTGGTGAGCAAAATGTCAGAAGAATTGAATTTAAATGCTGATTGATTGGGTTTTAATACAATGCAGATGGTCCACTGCTTTGTGTAATCTCTAAGAGAAAGGGTTTAGAGCCCTTTGACGCAGGTCACCTAGCGTGCATTCCTACTAAAGCTCATAATAGTCACAAGCAACACAGCCAAAATAAGCAGCAGCCATAGTAGTGTTTCAAAATAGTATTTTTGTTGTTTTTTTTCTTCAAGATACCGCACAACAGTGGTCCACAGCCTTTTTACGAGTGTATAAAAGTGATCAAGTCATCACAAAAATCACAAAAAAAATCTTATATAAGCCGCACCTGACTATAAGCCGCAGGGTTCAAAATTGTGGAAAAAAGTCGCGGCTTATAGTCCGGAAATTACGGTAGTTCGTTTTAAATTCTTTTTTTTTTTTTTTTTACATTTCGTTTTACAATGGAGGATTACATATGCAAACTCACACGATTTTCAACCATGGATTTTCGGTCAAAGCAGGAGGTCATCAGTAAAGGAAGAGCAACTCCGGAGTTAAAAGGTTTGATTAGGACAACGGGACTTCGGAGCATGTCTTTTCAAACGGAGTGGTACGCATGATCGAAAACAAGTTTTTGATTCCATGTGCTTTATTGAATGTCTTCATGTGTGAAGACTGCTGATATGGGATTTTAATTAAAATAGTAGTGAAACCGCGATAAACGAACCGCGATGTAGCGAGGGATTACTGTATTCTAATTGTATAGTGTGGTACTGCTAACTCAAGGCATGTGGCTATGTTAAATAATCTTCTCTTACCTTGGTCCTCGATGTCTAGATTCTTGATCATCCACTGAACAATATCAGAACCTGAAAAGATAAACCACAGCGCTCAGCACGCAGACATCTGTACTCTTTTTCTGGGAACGATAGCGTCGGCACTTTTAACCCGCTGTCCATCAACTTCAACATCATCATCACAGCGCATAGAAATTCCTCTCGCCTTCCACAGCGTGGGCGAATGACATCCCAGCTATTATTTTCTGACAGCCTCTTCAAAGTTACATCCCGTTAATTGCAACGAGTGCAGGTATCATGAGCCGCTTAACAAATGCAGTAACAACACGATGGTGGGTGGACTCACAGCAAAAATAAATCTTAGTTTATCTTAAAATAGGATTACCTTTTTTTACATGAATGAACTTTAAAACCAAGAGTAGAACACATAAATAATAGAACACATTTGAGTCAAATGAAACAAAATGGCGGCTAAATATGTTTGTACAATGCGATCATTACCACACAACCAAGCAGCACCTTCTGCTCTCTCGCCGCCTTCTCTCACCACAACCTGCGACTTGTGTCATTTTAGGCTAAATATAGCTCCTAATAAATAAATATATCCTCTAAGCAGTTATTGCTGTCTGCCGAACTGTCAGGTGAGAGGACGCGAGTGTGAAATGTCAGGCGGTCCCCGCGGCTGTCTGGCGGTCCGTCCGTCTTCTATTCAGTCTTTCAAGCCTTTCTTAATGTGCGTTTGGTTTGCTTTTCCTTGCATCATGACGTAACCGCATAAAACCAGATCTTACCGTCATGAGTAGAAACGGCATCTTCACACATGAGCCACTTTTTAAATGTGATGTGTGAGGTTATCTTCAAACAATGCCAAATATGACAGAGTTTTGCTTGTGCGTGCAAGGGCGCAGCTGATAATTTTAGAAGCAGGTTGATGGGAATTAACATTGCTCATTAATAAAAGTGAGGGCAAAACCTGCATAGTGGAAAAAAAGGGACTCACAACGGTTACAATGTGTAGTGTTTCATCACATCACCACAATTCCAATACTGTTGGAATACTGAGGGCAGCATCTTGCTAAAAAAGATAAAAAATAAAACCATTTAAATAGGACCTCACAGGAAAGAGAGAAGTGCGTTGTCGCTTTGGAATACAATGAAAGTGGGTCATTACTGATATCCAAAGCATTTTCATGATTGGCCTGCTATTAATCTCTGGCTACACAATGGAAAAGCATGTCAAAGAGTCTTTGCTAGCATTAGCGGTTCGCATAAAAAGGTTCCGAAGAATATGACACTACAAAGCGGATCTTTTGTCTTCTTCCTGACATTACACCACTGCTGGATTTCCCCAAAAAATTGCGTGAATAAAAGATTCGACCGCTTTGTGGGTGCCAGCTAGCTCAGGTGGTGACATGAGAACAAGGTGAGCCTCACCTGAAAAAACGCTGGGGATCTTGGTGAGGAAACTTTTGACTGTTCGGATGGGGATGCCGTTTTTCTCAGCCTGCATCCGCGCTATGACTTCCTCCATCTGGAGAGAAACAGCAAAATATGAGAAGAAAAGAAAAGAAGAAAAATCACACAAATAGGAAGAGAAGGTCAAAGGTCAAATTTTATTACGTAATACAAATCCATATATTTAAACAAAGCTAAAGCTAATATACTCAGGCTAGCACAAAGTAAACATTTTCAAAAACGATTAAAAAAACGATTCTGCCCCCCTACAAAATTAGCTAAGAAATTCAATTCAATGCAAATTTTCGATGAGAGCGATCAAGTGTAACTCCCCCCCCCCCCCCCGCTACCAGCTGCTCCATTGTGGACGGCGGCTCAGCTTTACGACCTCGTTGATATGTTGATGGCGCATCAGCGGCAATTGCCGGCTGAGAGTCGCGCATGAGTACACTTGAAAGAGAATGCTTTGGCAGCGTCTTGACTTCAAGCACCGTCTTTGTGATTGCCGCCACCCACTTTACCGCCAGACGCAGCTCAAACACGTCAGCGGGTCACACAGGCTGCGTCAGCGGATGTCTACGACCAACAATTGTCGCTGTCATATTTTTAGCTTTAACTTTTCTCTGCGACAAAAAAGGTGCCGTCAAGTGGACGCTGCTGTCACTACCCGTCACGGTACACTTTGCGTCTCGTATGCAGGCGCAGTCACAGGCATTTCAGAGACATTTTAGCTGCTCAGAGCGCTTGACCGAGTGACAAATTGAAAGCGGGGAGTGAAAGGGGAAACAAACGACACATATTACAGCATTTGCGTGTCAAGGTGACAGAAAAGTTTTGGGAAGGGTGCGTGGCCTTGAATTGAATGCCAAGAAACTCAAATGATGAATGAATAATGAATACAAACTACAGCACATAAAAGGGAATTACTCAATCAAGGCTTGCCCCCTCAATCTTAATTTGTCATTTTACTGAGACACTCATTTCCTAACCTTGTGGGAAAGACCCTTTTCCTGTGGCAGGCACAGCACAAAGTAACTTCCAAAAAGACATGCTTGGCTGAGTTTGAGTTGGATGAACTAACAGAGACTGGAGCGGAGCCAGTAGGCCCGCTGTCAAGTCCAAGGCCGTTGACCTCCGACCAAGTGTTCTTCCAGGTGAATGGACAAACGTTCCCCCACAGACACTCCAAAAAAGGGAAAGCTGTCATAGCTGTTAAAGAGGAGACAAACCCCGCTGTGTCAACTTCATAGCCTGCTTCAACAGCTGTCGATGGTTCTTAACATCAACAAAAGCGTATGTGACTCGATACGTGTCCCTGGGGTACACCACGTGACTCATTGTTGAGTTGGAAAGCGCTATCCCAAGATTAGCCTTTATGAACGATATGAGTTTATTTAAACCGAAGCGAGGAGTCCCTAATGAGCACTTTGTCCCGCAGTGATTAGCTCAAAGCAACCTTGGCAGGCAAGCAGGGATCAATAGAAACTCACATTTGATTTGAAATGTGTCAACGGATTATGACGCATCAGACTGTTTGTTCATTTTGCCGTCATTGTTATTGTCTTTGCGGTGTATAGATTGGCTTGTTGGAAGTCCTCCCCGGACATGTCCGATTATAACTCGCCAGAGTATTCTGCTTCCGAGAAAGATGAAAAAGCTGTCAGTGGAGCTCATTTGGGAAAGGGAAACCGATTGGATTGCACTATTGAATGTTTTGTGCGTCTGAAATGAATTTCTGTGCAGTTCTCATTATGAAAGCGCTCACTTTGAAAATGCAATTGGATGATTTTGGCTTGAGCAATTCGCGTATCGGGACTGTAGGAAAGTTGGCCGGATGCTCAAATTAAAGATGTAGTCGATGTAGTCAGTGTGCACCTCGATTCTTCGACTTGTTTACGGACTATTATTGATACGCGCGAGGCTGAAATCGTTAAAGCAGGAGCTCGAATTTAATTTTTAACGAAGAGACGTCTCCTCACTTGCTTATTTATTGCGGTTATTAAGCTAACAGGCTAACAGGAACTTTCTGACGGGCAAAAGAAAAATAGTGACAGCAGCTCATCACAAAATAAGGCGAGTGGGGGTTTTTTCGCCTTTTTTTCCGCCTTTGTTTCGTTGCAATGTGCTGAAAGGTTCTTTCAGGTCAGGCAGAATATTTTTCCTGGCCATCATATCTCTGCTAATTAATTCAAATTGGTTTCATCTCGTGGCTTTTTGAAGACTTGTGCTACATGACACCAACCGTTCTGCCTGTCTTTGCTCACATCAAATGGGGACATTGATCAATACCCTTGCTTCTCTTCTCTCTCTCTCTCTCGTTCATCCACCCGCACATGCTAAAATGCCACCGGCGTGAATATTCACCGTCTTCAAGGAGCCTCTGCGGCTTCACGCTGTGTTGCCATGAAGACCACAAGTCTGCCCTTGAGAACTAAAGTGTCCGTCTTTCTTTCCTTTCTTCCATCCAGCAATGTTCATGTTGAAGTTTGACGGCAAGAGTTTGTCTCCTTTATGACCTCGTCCATATGTTGACAAGGACAAGCACGTTGTTCTGTACGTGCCGAGTGACTAACAGAGCCTGACACTTGAAAAAAGATGATTATGGTGGACGCACAAAGCGCAATCAGAAGCTTCTGGAGCAGCGTTTTTAGCAACAAACGGCGGCGTTTTCAATTACTGATGGCCCGCCACAAATTGCTTTTGAAGTGCCGGCAGGATATTGGAGGTCTTGAGGTATGCAGAAGGGGTTCAAGAAGGTTATTCAATGGACGGTGAATTACTTGGATTGATAGTGTTTTGTTTTTATACCTTAGGTTGGATCATCGTAGGATGAAATTCATGATGATTTGGAAAATTTGGTCCACTTGAAGAGCACTGATTGGCCATTTGTTAAAAACCAATGATCAGTTCAGTTGCCATCTCATGTTTTGCTGCCCAAGGCATTCCTGAAGACCTCCGGCTATAAAATAAATGCGCGCAATTGATTGACGTAATTCCCCTTTGAGCCGTTCAATAAAAAAGACCACACCTATAGCGGAGAGGAAAGGTAATTCATATTTGATACCCTCTCAAAATCCAGCTGATGTTTGTGGAAACAAAAATGCCAGCCAGAACGACATCTGAAATACGGAGGAGTCATCATTGCACGCACTCAGGCGGTCTTTGCTTTAGCCCATCGAGGCAAGCGGAAGCGTTCCAAGGTGCATTACAGCGAGTGCCAATCAATGTCATCGTATACTTTAGGAATCGTGCGTCTCCTGCTGACAGGCTGCTCTGTTTGGCCAATCGGGAAGGTACATTGGGCTCGATGCCGTCTTTACATAGCAGTGTTTGAGCGATTCTATTGGAACTCCCGTCACGTAGGACAACAAGTCGCCATGATAGAAAGTTTCAATGACAGCGCGGCCTCACAACAAAGCAGCCATGCGAGTCAGCAAGCAAGGAAAGGGGGGGTGGGTGTTATTAGTGAGCTCATGCTGACGAAGCTGTCGAGTCGATGACGCCAATCTCAAGTCTCTCCGAGCTCGCCTTCCACTTGTGAGTTACCACAGCAACGCCGTGTCCGAGCACAGTCGCAAGGACGTCTCTGCCAGCTTCCCGTTGGCTCATTCGCCAGAGAGGAAAAAAGAGCCAAAGGCAAAAGTGGTTTCTAGAACTTGTAGTACTTTGAAAACATCTCGTCACTTATCGTTTAATGATTTATCCTTCCTATTTGAATTAACATTCGCAAGATTCTCGTAACAGAACCGTTTAAGTAAACACCTGGGCGCTAATTCTCGGATGACGAGTGGGCCGCATGACATCCGGCGAAGACTTGAGGAACAGATGCAGGGGTGACAACGGTTCCCTGAAGCGTCAGGCGGCGATAGCGCCATCCAACATGAAAGTTGATTTCTACGGGGGATGCTGCGCCACCGGGCCGTCGGCCATTTTACGGCATCTGCCGTTCGGTGCTGCCGCGCTGTCACTCGTCTTCATCGACTTGGTTTCCCCCTGCGTGTAGACAATTAGTCCCACGGAGCATCTGCTACTTCCCCTCGCTGTCTTTAGTCATCATTCCGTATCATTCGCACAGCCTGGAGACATCTCCGGCGTGGCTTTTTTTTTTTTTTTTTTTTTTTTTTTCACACTTCACGACTTTGCCTTCCTAGCAATCGTGTAAGAATTTTTCAGATGAGAACTCCCACCAAGCAGCATTATTGCGTGTTCCAGAAGGAGGGTGGAGGGGTTGTTGCTGTGTGGCATGTTCAGCGGGTAATGGGAGCCGGCGATAAGACAAGGCTAATGCCGCTGTTAAACACTGATGATAGCGCTAGCATTATCGTAAACACGTCTGATGGACAACAAGAGGCTTTCTTCGGACGCTCACAAATGGATGTTGTCAGCCGTGATGCCTCCTCAGCTCGCAAAAGCTCCTCCGAGGTGTGACTGAAAGCCTTTTAATGGCTTCAGTTTATTCGTTAATGGATAAAAGCTGGAAGGATTTTTTTTCTTTTTCCGCGTGTCTTTTTTGGCGGCGGCGACTTGCAGGGTTCCCGAGGTGTGTTGTGCTGTCATGTGTGCACTTAAATACACTGCCGCTGCCTACTCTGGACAATGATGATGATTACACTCAGATGAATACACGCCTAATAGAATTCTGACTCAATCAAATCCAAAATGGACCTTTGATTGTAATATCATTGTCCGCTTTTATGTGCATAGTGGAACCTCCATCTCCGATGCCTTCAAAGTTTGCCCAAGGTCAGCTCGGATAGCCGTTAGCGACCCCGTCGAGAGCATACACGCTCTACCTGACAGACCGAAATGTGTTGACTATGTCTTAGCCAATATTCCTGACTCTGGAGTTATCATCTACTGTGCATCCTCCTGCTCGCTATTGCCCAGAGACTGAACGCCTCTGGCGTGCAACAGCAGCAAGAGGATGTGCAATACGTCCTTAACTGCCCTCCCCGAGGAGCGAACCCACACCGGAGAGACATGCATTGAATCCTAAATCAGGGATGGTTTTGCTTCGAGCGATTTAAACACGAGGATGTATCCTCATTTGACAATGATTCCTAATTTTTGGATTGACTGTAGTAAATTTTGCCAAGATTAAGGTACAAGAGGGATCCATTTGTAGTTTGGTTACAGATTGACTGACTTTTAGAAATGATGGTCTAAGAGTTGAAAAGTAAGATAAGAGTAGCATCATCTAGCGTGTCTCAATCTGTCTAGAAGCCATTAATAAAATAATTAAATAATTAAAAAAATTAAATTAAAAATATAATGATAATAATAATAATTCAACAGAGAATATGCAGAACCAAACCACATTTTTTCTTCTGACTTTTTACGTGGGGTCTGCTCATACCAATTTTTAACCTCCTAATTGACTTTTAAAATTTTAGTGACCCCACATGGCTGCAAAAATTTAATCAGATGTGCTTGGGGCTCTTACGATACTTATGGAGCGCACGCCACTTAAGAGTATCTCCACACACAATCGTGAGTCTCCTCGCTCAAATCAGAAATTGCATGTATGAAACATTTTTGGTTTGACTTTTCCAAGCATATGAGGAAGGGGGGGGAATACGTTTTACCACATCACACGACAAGATTATCAGTCAAGATTATCTTTAAAAGACATAATCAATCCTTTGCTGACTTTGATTGGGTGTGCAGGCAATCAGGCTGAAATTCGGGCCGCTTCACATCACACCGTAGCTTTGAGCCCGTTCTATTTTCTGGCAAGAACGATGTGATGACTCTCCTCACGCTGCGGCCGGCGTCCTTTGTAATCACAGCCTGTCCTCACGCAGACAACAGCTGGCGAAAAGTGACCCCCTCTGACGTCCTGTAGCAATGTGTGACTAACACCCACGTCATCGCAGCGTGCTCCCAGCGTGTCACTTCATTAGGGAGGCCGCCCCCCAACATGCCAATGAGATCCAGTCGGCAAGATAGGCCGACAAGTCAAGATAACAATGCTCACTTTTGATTGGCAACTGTCAGATATTAGTGGTTGAAATAGTTTTTTCCCCCACTACAATATTGCAGTTTTTTTTTTAACTCATTTACTGCCATCCCAGTTTAAATAGTCGTCAATGGCAGTGAACGAGTTAATGTTCTCCGATGCTTCACATCACCCGATCCCCTTTTCTAAACTTTTCATACTTTTAAACAAATGATCTGATGGTGCTGGCAGGTGGTGCAATCGTGTTCCTGGGGCAGGACCTCGCTCTAATTTACATGCGCACACACACACACTCATCATCTTGGTGGGCGGGCAGTGGGCGCGATGACTAAACCAAGGTTGGCCATGTGCTGGAACATAATCCACTGAAAACCAATCTCCCGCCTGCTCACCCACCATGATTTTATCACTCAAACAGTACGCTAACATAAATTAGCAAATAAAGGAAGCACTGATGCTGCTTAAGACTTTGAGGCAAAGCGTTAGTGAACTTCAATAGGTGCTTGCCAAGGTGTGAAAATAATGGATGAATTTGATGTTTATGGTAAGAATCAAATTTGTATCTAGACATGACTGGATACTAAAGCTTCTTTTTGCACTTGGATTGAGTCGTAAAGCCCCGACGACTTTCAGCTTTCCCTGAATGACAATTTGTGCTCACCTTTTATTCAATGTAAAATAAACTGTTGCTTGCACGTGGGAGCCATTAACATTAGTTTTCATTAGTTTTATTGGCTTCATGATCGCGCAGACTGACATCATGGAACTCCATTTGCTTGGACAGTCGAGTTCATCCGTCATCAAGGCGAGCTTGTTAGCAGTGTCCAAAGTGTCTGGCTGTACATTTGAGGAGTCTCCTCATTGGGCACCAGGGAGCAAATTTACCCCGACCAAGCAGAGTGGAGCATGACAAGGAAGCGAGTGAGAGCAAAGCCGAGAAGGGAGGGGAGGGGCGAGGGGGGACGAGCATGGAAACAGAGGTGTGTCGGGAATAGAAAAGCAGCAACGATGCGGTCTATTTTTAGATGCAAGCGGCGGGGGTCCTTATTCCTCAACCGCTCCCTCCTCTCCATCCCTCATTTACCACATTCCTCCTTGGCACGTGCGACAGACGCTCAGGACGGCTGCGAGTGTCCTGAATAGCAAAAAGCAGCTGGATTGCTGGCAGCCTGACATTCGGCCTTTTCACAGACCCGACAAGGACAGCACAAGTGGCTGCTCGGGCGCACGCAAACGCTGAAGGGGCGATGCGGCGCCACTTTGACGTTCGTACTATGTTTGAAGATGATGGACACCTCACAAGCCGTCACTTCCACAATGCTGCTGGTTGACAAAAGTGATGGATGCGGTGAAATGCTCCCTCATCCCCCAGATACAAGATGAAGCTTCGATTTGATACGTCCGCCTTCTAATTACATTACCACATATACCGAGATGGCGCTAAAGCAATACTTTTATTTGTAATTGTTTCTGTGAAACAATAGGCAATACCATATAAGGCAACATCTCTTATATGGAAAAATTTGTGATTGGCCTGTCATTCCATCAGATTTCTAACAAATGATCCCAGAATTTAATCAAATACATTTTTTGCGGTCGGCCTTGTCGAGGTGGAATCAGCTGGTAAATATCCTGTCTGTCTTGCATTTTACACACACACACACACACACACACACACACACACACACACACACACACACACACACACACACACACACGCACACGCACACACACACACACACACACACATGCACGCACACGTGTCAGGCTCCGATGCGGACTACATTGCATACAAGGGAAATGAATACCTTGCGAAATTATACAAAGCCCAAGTATTATATTTTTGACCTTGGCTTTTGTTTGCGCCAACTCTGATAAGAGTGATTTCAGCACGGTGGGAATAGAAGATGCGATAATTCTGCCAATGTTCCGAACCAGGAGTGGCGTAAAGGTTAATTAGGAGATAGCAATCGGTGTTCACAATGTCCATGCCGACCAAAGAGATGACAAATAATGGAGGTGGATTTTAGTTTTGAATTAGTCTATAAAACGATATATGCATACATTAGCAACAAAGGGTAATGGTCGTCAAAAAAATAAATAAAAAGGCAAAACACTGAGCTCTGTATTCAGACGAAAATGGAAACAAATATGACTCAACATGTGAGTCATGATCTTATGCAAATCACGGACAGTCAACTTAAACGATAGAAGGGCCCACATTTTTTCGTCGGAGCTAGTCGGGTCCACATTTTTTCGTCAGTGCTAGTCGGGTCCACTCAGGCTGATAACGTCTCTAAGCTAACGAGACCAGTACAGGGGCGTGGAGGCGCTGGTGAGCAATATTGGCCATCTAGTGGCCAACACTGTTATTACCACTTTTATTGTCGCAAATCAATCGACGGATATTATGTGTGCAAGCTTGCTCTTACTTCATGTCAATTCATGAAGACAATGTCGATACTGTGAAACAAATTTTGTTTTATGTTTTTAAGTAGTGTAGGTCGCTGACAAATTCCAATATTAAATGCAAATGAATTTAAAGCAAACTATCACGGTGCCGCCATTTGGAGAAAGCAGCAAGAGACTCCTGATGGGGTTGGGCGCGCTGGCGAAGCTGAGCTAACAGCACCGAGCTGTGAGCCTCAGTTGGCTGCTCAGCTACTTTTAACCTGCAAGCTGTGAGTGTTTGTGCGCCTCTGATGACTTGAAAGCGCCACAGCTTTATGCAAATCCACTCGCAGAGTGTTTGCCAAACGGCAAAACCGAAATTGTAATGGGGCGCCGGGTAGTCATTTTCTCTTGAATTGCATTGTGTCAAATGTACCACGTCAGGGATTGCTTTGGGTGATTAAGTCTTGGTCCTGTCGTCCTTTCAAGGCTCAAACCTGGCTGTATTGTCGGCATGCTTGTCCTCCTACTGTAGTTGTCAAGGTTTTCTTGATCTGTGTGCAACTCTGGTCGCAGAATGGAAAACAATACTTCGAGTTCCTACTAAAGCTTTGAGTCATGGACACAGGAGGAGGGAGGGATGACTGTGCTGCAGCAAGGGTCTGAATTGCCCCCCCCCCGAAAAAAAAACCAACTGCCGCCATCTCTTTGTGAGGATAAAAGCTGACTGGAGTGGCACGCTGCTCCCAATCAAAGCGAGACGAGAGGGAGGATGGAACCGGTTTGGGGGCGAGGGGGGTCGGGATGGACACAGCACCAAAGCAGGTTGAGACAAAGTTGGTTTTACAGTGCAGGTGTTACAGGGAGCATCAAAGAGCTGGAGACGAACCAAAGAGGACATTAGCGCCGTCGTGGCGAGGCCAAAGGGCTACAAAATAAAACCAGTGGAAGGAGATGGACAGTCCCACATGAAGAGGGAAGAAAAGAACAGCTGGCAAAATGAACTGCAAAGAAGCCGAGGCGATGCACAAAAGATTTTTTTATTGGTGTTGACTCTAGAAGGCTGCAAATAAGATTTGAGCTTTGGCAATGAAGTGAGGCGGCAGAGAAATGTACATAAAGGCGCAGTTATGACATTGAAGGAACGCTAAACAATTTCGGTTTGCTACTTTTGCAGATATTTTCGACTGGTGTCACAAATCAAGATAGATTTCAGCAAAAAGTCATCCTTGTTCAAGTCATTTCACGACTCCCGAAAAGACTTTTTCCTAAATGTTGAGCTGGAATGAAACGTCCAGACAAAGGCAAGGAGGTCAGAGTCAGCCGCTATCTTAACGTCCAGGCTGCCATCAACCCATCTATAATCCAAACAGACAAGACTAAAGGCTCCAGCTGTGCCCGACGTACACCGATGGGGGATTGGGGGGGTGGGCGCTTAGAAGCAGACGGAGCGCCGCTATCTTTGCTAGCGGCTCCAACTGCGATTATATATTTTTGCAAAGAAAAGCCGCTTCATCGCAATCATTTAGGTGCGCTAATGGGATTTATTGCTAGATTCGGATACCTGACGACAAGGAGCAAAACTTTGGAATTAATCACGGCTAATCACAACATTACATAAGCTTTAGCAGTGTGGCCCAGAAAGAAAAACATGATGGGAAGCAGTCATTGTTTTTTTGTTTTTTTTTGCTTTGTTGCAGATTGGAAGATGAGCCAATCAATAGTACTCTCTTCCAGGGAAGGCTCGATGCCTCCTTTAATCACGTCTGGTGCACCTTTGAGTGTCCAATGACGCAGGTAGTCAGCCAATATATTTTTTTTTTCTTGGTACCTACATTGATCATGATAGCGTTTGCAACAATTGCTAGACATTCGTAATGCAATTCTGCTTACCTTTTAGCATTGATGTAATGCTAATGTTAAGTACTTCACTTTTATTTTTCAAATAGTTTTTAAATATTTTGGTGGGGAAATACTTTTTTTGATCATTTCAGTTGTATGTAGGTGTCCACTAGCCAAGCATTTCATTTATTATTTTCTCCATCTTTATCGTGGTTAGATTGGTTCAACACCAACATGTTAAGCTGTTAATTAGCTGGCTTTGATTACAGCTTAACATGCTGCGCAATGTGAATGTATTGTCTCGCCGCTTCTTCATTATATCCCTCGGAGACATCGCAGTTAAATGTCGTAAACAACGTCGACACGGCCCAGTGGATTATTTGGTGTTGCCGCCTCTATTGACTGTAGCAGGCGCGTGCCGTGCCAGCCCTTCTAATTGGCATTTAGTTATTGACCACGGTAAATGTGGACACGATGGATTACCAAGTCATGAGCCAATCGTCCAAGCTGGCGGTGGTGGAGTTCGATAATTTGCAGTTGCGCATTTTGCGACACACAGGGCAGATGTACAAAAGATTTCTCTCTGATCTTGTAATTATAGATCAGCCCTCCTCACCCGCCCTTCAGTTTTTTGCTCTGTTTCCAAATCTTCTGATTATAGGTTGAAGGCGGCATTTTGCAGTTTTGCAGGGATGAGGCAAAGTTTTCAGAAATGATCTCACGCCGGTGAGGCAATAGGCAGATCAATAGGAGGCACCAATACCTTCGCCTCGCTTGTTAATTCCGTTTATTTCTTGCTTCATTAGTGCGTCTCACCGAGGGAGGGGCTGGGGTGATGCTGCAGCTCTCACTGCTTAGCATCAACACCTTCTCCAAAGGAGAGTCGCACTCCTAAAGGAACATTAGCCATACGCATGTTAGCAATACGTCTTCTCCAGGAAGACATATCACATGATCCAGCCCATGGGTAATACAGGCTGACTTTTTGGTGATACGAGCATCTGGCAAGGCGGTGTCTGATAAATAATGTCATCAAACGGACACCGGCAGGAAGAGGCGCTCCCATCAGACAATCACTTAAGGCGAGCGGCGCTGATTAGATCGCACGGGATTTAACGGCAAGGCCTTCTTCGCTGTATCACTCTTGTGGGGGTCCTCCAATGTTCTCTGCCGCTTCCGATTTTTCATTTCAGTATTAAATCCGAGATTTTGGATTGGTCGGGAGTCAGCACTCACCAGGAGCTCTACGTGTAGAATGATACATATTAATGGAAAAATTAATTATTTCTGCCTCGATAATCACATCCCGTTTTGACATCACTGTCAACAATATTGAATCGTTTTCATCGATTCCAATGCCCACATAAATTCTGCTATATTCGTTTTTTAAAGTGGAAAAGACCTTTGGAAGTCATCAATTTAATTAAAACACCCCAAAAATGCACGTACGGTGGTCACAGGCGGAAGCTGCGCCATAAAAAAACAGTCATGTGATACGAACAAGACCGATAACGTTAAATATTGACACCGCTAACTTTTGCAACGGAAGGCGTGTATGAATCACGGCGGCGCCACTGTGGTAAAAATTGACAGTGATTATGTTTGATGTAAGGTTTCGTGGCGTACATACGACTGCGTTTGCTTAAGTACTTCGAGGTGGCGCAAAGAGAACAATCGAAATGGCAGCGCCAGTACACTCCTTTTACCTTATTTGCCGCAAAGGCGGCGTGCCGCCGGGGGAGCGCTTATGTCCAAAGTGATCCGTATTGACGCGCACGTGAGCGGCAGAATGCAAAACTGTTCGCTCTCCATCGACTGAAGAGAATAATGACGGCGTGAAATAGCGGCGCTCGAAACAAAATGCGCATCGGTGCCATTGAGGATTGATGGATCCGCGTGGAGGAGACAAAAGCCAAAGCGGCGAGCTGGAGAACAATTACTAGATGCCCGTCGGCAGCTGAAATGTAAATATGGGGCGACCAGACGCTCGACAGGCTAATGGTTCTGTTTTAGTGCCACGCGGGATTGTCGTTCTGACAATCTTGACTTGCTGATGACGAGCTAAAATGTAAACGGGAGAATTGAAGAAAAAAATGAAACATTAAATGCTGAGCGATGTGATCTTGTGGAATAAATGAAGCAAGAACGTGATTGGTTCACGTCATTAATTGGTCTCATTTGAAAATACCTGACAGGTGTCTAACATCAAAAAGGGGTGTTGCTTATGTATTTTTTCAGCCTTTGGTAAGACATTGGTGAGTAATGCTGTATTAAAAAGGTGCCGGCTGATGAGCGTCCATGTTCTGAGAATTCGTCTTGTCGGCGGCTCGCATGAAAAATTTAGCTGTCGCTCTCACGTTCGCCCCACATAACGCTACACGCCGCCATGTCCATGTATGCACCGGGGTATTATTCATGCCAAGCACACGTGAGCAGGCACACACGTGTGCTTACTTTATCTATCCTTCTTTCTCAATATATTTTTTTTCTCAATATATATATTTTTTAAAGTCTTGACATTTGTGACATAGTCACGGTCATTTGGACATGCGCCATTTCACAAATTTTTGCATTAAGCTGATTTATGATAGGTCTGTAATAATGTGCAATTGACAATTACGAAAATCCCATGTGTCCATTGTTGTAGTTAAAAAGTAACAAGTGTCTGTGCTCTTTCTGGCCGAGGCGTCCTTCAGGGAAAGAGAAATCGCTATGGCACTCATCTGCAAGCAAAGCGGGTCAACACCTCGACTCATCCGTCCTTTTTCATTAGAGGCTAAACGGCGGGAATGGAGCAGCGGACGAGAGCGAGCCCGAGTGAAAAAGAGGAGAGAGAGAGCGAAAGGAAGGATACAGCTGCGGTCCTGGTGGAAGCGCTTTTTAACTAGCATCCGCCGTCCTTAACCGGAGAACTCCCCGTGCTCGTGTTATGTAACTCCCAACAGTAACTATTGAGGAGATGAGAGTGAGCTCATATCAACATTTACACGCCGAGTTTATGACATTCATGCACAAGAAGGCAGAGGCCGATAAAAGCATCTCTATTTTTTTTTTATTTATATATGAAGTGGCCCAGTCACAGTGGGTAGCCGCCTCAACTGGCATCTGGCGTGCGCCCGAGCCTGAACCGCATCCTTCCCATTGAAGTTTGACCCCAAACCACTCAAGAAGCGGCGTTTTCATCCTGGCTGCCGTGACGGCCTTCTCACTCTTATGCCGCCGCGTATGTGGGTCAGCAAGCGCGTGCCTTCACACAGGTCCAGTCCAAATGAAAAGCCACGACGCGTTTTGAAGAAAAATTCAAAGTGGACAAAGGATGCTTTTTTTCAGCTGAGCTGTCATCGCATGATTTTAAGATCTGTCTCGAAACAAATCCAGTATTTAACTGTCTTAAAATTATGAATACAAAATAATAATGTTTAGATGGCTGTCTGCTAACAGGACAAGCATAGATCATTTTATGTGGGCCTCTTCTGAAAAATGTACTTTTTCATTGCTTGTACAAGTACATAAAAATAGTCAGGTCTCTGGGGTGTCTGCCCCGCCATCTTCCGTGTAATCAAACAGCCAAGTAAAATCTTTTATTATCCGTCCCTTTTTGAAAAGGTGCCAGTGAGCAAGCCGTTCGGGATACTAACCACCTACACACGAGTTTATTAACCCATGACTTGGCCAGCCAGGCTGGCGAGGATCTGGCAATTTATAACCACGGCTTGGCTATGGCATCCCAAACACTGGAGCCAAAAGGTAAGCAGAGCTGCCGTGAGTTCTGGCAGATGCCGAGATTAGCGCTAGCTAACGGCAATAAACTAAAGTTGGTGTTTCTTGATGTAACGATGTGAGATTGTCATGAGGAAAGATTTGATTTAAAATTAAAAAATGATTAAAATCACGCATTTTAAAATAAAAAAAAAGGTGATAGGCCAGTGAGCAATACATATCAAAGTGTGTAATACGGCAGCTCACACTTCATAACGGAAGCCTCACGTGCGGCCTAAGTGAATTTGCCTTCAGATTTTGACACGCCAGCAAGTGCCAGACTCAAATGGCTCAACCCTTTTTTGTTATCTTTTTGTGACTAATAAAGTCTAGGCCACTGGGGAGCAGGAGCCTCTCTTGTTGGCAGGGAAGCAATTTCCCAAAATGGATAAAAAGATTGCCATCAAATCAGCGGCGGCGGAGCGCGCTCTCCTACATCTTTTTGTCACATTACAGGTATTAAAATTACAAGTCCGCCTCAAGTTTGAAACATATTATCTTGCGGTTCCAGCTATTTCGCTGCCAACGTGATATGCATGCTTCATTTCAAAGTGAGCCTTTCACTTAACGTTATTGCCTTTTGCTTTCGTGTTCACCAACAAAACAAGAAATCGGCCAAGGCGATCAAAACGCACCCCGCCACGTAGCAAGGTCGAACATGCGAACGTTGCATCATGAGTTAATTTATCTAATGTGCGAAGCCGCGCCGGATTAAATTGTCTCGACACTGCACTGCCCCTCCCCACGCTTTTTCTTTTGCCATTCTCCGATAACACTCACATCCCGCCGGTGTCGTTTCTCCTCCGTGAAGGCAGACTAAAGTGCCTTCTCCCAACATTGTTAACTATGTCAGCTTCTGTACAAACAGTCGGCGCACCTGCGAGGAAAACCACACGCGTGCTCTACAAAACCTTGACGTGCAGTCAGCTGATGTTGCAATAGAAGCCAGAAAAGAGCACAGGCTATGTTGGAAATCGCCAGTTATGGTTACAAACACACAAAATGGGGTGGGGGAGGAGAGGGTCATCAATATTGGATGCTGCTGTATCAATAATGCATCACAAGCGATAAGGTGAAGATGCATGATACAATATATGCAGGGTGCTCCCCAAATTTATATTGTCTATTACAGATTTTCCAGCCCTTAAGCAAGACAAGGTGCATATTTCAGTCAGGGTTAGTAAACAACCACCATCTTTCCTGAAATGATGATCTCATCTCAGTTCCTTACTCAGTGTGAAATCTGGGTCACAAAGCTATAATTCCGTTAGAGAAAACGGATGTACACACTGCCCTCTAGTGGAAGAGCAATGAATTGTTCTGGCTGTCACTATACGTCGCTAGCACGGCTAGATGAGCAAAGATACGATAAATATATAAGATATCATTTGTGGTACCATATTTTTCGGATTATAAAGTGCACTTCAAATAATTCAAGTTTTAAAAAATCCCAAAATAGACCTGGTCTTTGTGTGTGATTTTTTTTTTTTTTTAAGGAATATCACTCAATGTTAACTTTCTATTAGCCTGTCAATGGCATTTTGCATTGACCACTAGCATTAGCACTGGTGATGTTTCTAAAACAAAGTTTGTCTTGTATTTAAATTAACAATGTGTGTACGGTAATTTGGCACATTGATCACATTTCTTTGATCTTAACGCCACAATCAAAATCACAATTAAATTCCGATTAATTTCCCAACGTAGACCCAAAAAACACAAACCGGATAACTGACGGTACCTTTCTGTAAACGATCATGTTGGGGGACTCGTCCGTGACCCCGTTGGTCCCCTGTCCGCAGCTATTGGTCTGCGCCATGGTCCGGTAGAAGTCGCTCTTCCACAGTAAAGGTCAGGTGCTCCTGCGATGGACAGAACTGATATTGGAATCGGCTGGAGGGACGACGAAGCCAAAAGGCTGTCTGGCCCTTACCTGGCCGCACAGAGGATTATGCCCCGATCGTGTTTAAACATAGTTGACATTTACAGGAGCAGCAAACGTCCGTGCACCTGTTTGCATCCCGCAAAGTCTTGACAAAGATGGGCGGTTTTTTTGTTTGGGGTTTTTTGGGTTCCCAAAAAATATCAGGTCAGCCAAATGTGAATTCTTGCAGGAGGAGGTAAAGGTTCAGGCAGGAAATGTAGTGTCAGGCAAGAAGTCTGCCCTCAGGGTCCATCTGCCTGAAGATGCCTTCAGCATTCACTCCTTGTGCAGCTTTGTATACATTCTAGCAAAGCGGGTCGGCACCCAAGTTTTTTAATTCAAACCTTGCGAATGACCACTGCCTACATAATCATAGTTTTACTTCCTCGACACCAATTTTTATTCGGACGGGCCTTTGCTGGAATATTGTTGACCCAGAACAGCAAATCGTGAAGGAAAATGGATGTACAAGTGGGCCATTTTCCACATTACTTATGTTCAGGGTCACGAAAGGCCACCCACACATTGGATCGGTCGCTAGTCAATCACAGGGCACATCCAGAGACAAGCTTTGGCGCTCACATTCGCACCGTCGCTGAGTGTGAACTGAACCCACGCGGCCTGCGCGGAAGTCACACGAATGCATCACTGTGACCGACCACTGTATAGTCGTTTTATGTTTTCCACTAGTGTTGGAGAGGCGCCCTAAAAATGCCTTGGCCATAGATTAGAGCAAGCGACTAAGCAGATGCAGTGGAAACAGCACACCGTCCCTGGAGGAGGTCCTCCACAATGCAGCTTAGACACAGCAGCCACTCGGGGCTGCACAGGCAAATGTTGGAGCGTGCATGTTTCCGTTCCGTCGTCATTGCTGTTATTTATCCGCCGCACGCACGCACGCACGCACCGAGAAATTGTCGCATGCCTTCATGCAAAAAAAAAAGGAAAGAAAGCACGATGCATGCGAGCTGCTCGTGTACGAGGCCGCCTTGTGTGTCTTCGGCAGCACCTTGGACAGCGACCAACAACGCCCCTCATCCGCGCGTAAACACGCAAGACAACGCAACACGCCAGCAAAAAGCAGGCGAAGGCGGTCGTGTGTCTCGTGTGTCTTGAGGTGGTGGGCTCACCTGAAAAAACGCGCAGCCCCCCCACCCCACCCCCCGAGGCTGGTGGGACCCGTGGATCAGGACGTGCGCGGACGCCGTGGACCCGGGCTGGCCTTGAGCGTTGTCAAGCGGTTTGCTGAGGAAGGCGAGGCGGACTCATCGGCGGCTCCAGGAGGCAGACATTCGGTGGACGACTCGCTCCCCGTCTCGTTCGCTCGCGCTCTCTCTCGCTGACTCTCGCCGCGCTCCTTTCTCCCCGCTATGCTGTGAAGCGAGCGGGCGCGCACTCTCGCGGCGCCGTGGACGCGCATCGATCCGTGACCAATCACGTGCGCGGAATAAGTTGCAGCCCGTTTTGAGGAACGATTAGTTTCTAAATAGAATTGACCTACATCCCGTTCATAGAAAGTGGTTGCTGTTGGCACACTCATCATAAAGAGCTGGTACAGTATACATTAATGTGTAGAGAGGCGAAAAAGCACAGAGAAAGGCGACACTAGTTTTTTGACTGGGGAGAACTGGCACAAAGGCAGGCACTGGTGTCAGTGTGAGAGTACATTCGAGATCAGTAGCAGACATTTCGCAAAAGTTTCACAGTTACCCTGTTAAGATTTACGACAAAATGCATGCAAATAAACAATAAGAGATTCGAGCTTAAAATTATTAATACGTGATTTGCTATCACTGGGACGCCAGGAGGGCCGTATGAAATTAGCAAATTTCTTTCAGTGGTCCAAACATTTATTTATTATAAATAATATTTACTTATAATTGTTTAATAATGACTCATTTCTATATGCTAATGTATGTCTACATTTTCATTTAATTATTTTCTCCTTCCTAGACTGAAATTTACCAGTAAATTGCTGTCTAATACAACGCATTGCCTCTTGAGGAAATGAAACCACCCATCCATCCATCGACCTGTGCAAGGTGGGTAGAATTAAATCCACCGCTGCCAGTTCCGTTATTAAATTGTGTCTTGTCAGTATACTAGATATTATTATTTTTACTACACACTCTAAGAAATCATTCTGCTTTGGTGTCTCATGAAGAGTAATGTTTTCGTTACTACGGCGACCTGGTGGCATGAAGCAAATTACTACCAACTATTTGTATGTGTTGCTGCCCTGCGTGTGTTCAAGTTGACCTATATCACATTGACTGAAAGTGGGCGCCGCGGTAATTATGAAAGCTAATGTAAACGTGGAGTCATGTTTTCATTACCATGACGACCAGGGCAGAGCTAAAGCATGAAACGAGTTGAGCAGCCACTCAGTATTGACAACTTAGCGGCTGTTTGTTTGTGTTGCTGCTCTACGTGTGTTTGCATTTATAAATAGTAATTGTAATAGCAGTCGCTTGAAGGCGTATCCAAATAAAAATCGTGCGGTATTATCTCTGAAAAAGACAAAATTGTTGATAGAGCTCTGGTTTTAGATTTCCTTCAGTTGTGGAAATGCAGCCATTTGTGCTGTGGCCTGTGACCATACATTTTGCTCAAAAAGCTGCAATTTGAATAATTGAATATCAGATTCCCTCTGCTGTCCTGGCAACAAGAGTCAATGCAACTGCCTTGTTCTGACCTATAACATAGATTGTTGATTGACTTTGGTTTAAATGTGCACCAGCTGACACTCATGGTTTTAAACTTTACTTACAAAATATGGCATGTAGTTGTTTTATTTACTTTATTGTTTTTGGAGGTTCTTATTGGAAAAACTCACCTAAATTGCCTTCCAAATTAACTGCGGATGACAACAACTTTATGAGGGTCATCGAATAATTCCTCATTCATATTCTTTATCAGAATGGGAATCCTTCAAAGAGAGATAGCTCCAATATTTTACAAAGGAGTTGATTAACTCAGGCTGATTACTCAGAGAAAATGTGAATCTGTAATGTGATGTTTTGAATGTGAATCTGTAATGTGTTGTTTTGACTCCAGTGAATCAGTGTGGTGGAAACAAACAGTAAGTTTCCGCTAAGCAGGCCAGTTGAAGCATGAGAGATTGCAGATGCGACCCCTCTCCCCCGCGAGTACGTGTTCAGCTCTTGCCCTCTGGTCCCCTTTTGCTCTCTATGGACTTGTGCTTTGGGCCAGGTGGACCTGAATATTTAGCTCACCTGACTTCCTCTATGAGCTTTATTATAGGCACACCAACAAGCAGTTTACATTGTTTGTCGAAATGGGCCACAAGTGGTAGATTGGGATTTTGGTATCAGAACCTTCAGTGGGGACCTAATTGACTTGACACACTTTCAAGTTGATGAACAACAAATAGAAGCAGAATGGTTGACACCAACAGACAGCTAGAGATTGTTCATTTTGACATAATTGCAATGAATTTTTTTTTATTGTTCTCATCGTTTGATTGCACCCTTTTTATATTTATAAACAACAGGCGTCTTTTGCAACTAGCTTCCGCTTACTTGAGGTGGTTAATAACAAGCTACAGTTAGTCCATTACATTTAATTAATAACTTTAAGGAGGAAATGTTTTTTTAGGAATGGTTTTGCTGCGACTTACTTAACCGTGACGTCATGTCGAAGTGGTTTGTAAAGCGCGGTCCCTTTAAGAGAGGTTTGCTTATCCAACTACATTTCCCACAATGCACTGAGCTCAAACAAAAACGCGGAAACAAAAGAGAACCAGTTTAGTCGCAAACATTTAACATCTCGTCATCGTAAAGTAAGCTTATTTGCTCGTTGACAGTTGTTGGTTTGACATCATAATCTTCCTCAGACACACTTAACACTTGCCATGGCTTTGAAAAGAATAAAGAAGGTGAGTTTGTCCCTATCGCTTCTTTGTTTCGTGTATCGTAAAAATATCGCCAGGAAACGTCGACCGAGCCGGTGTTAGCGCCTTGTTTGCCAGTTAAATATACAAACATTCGAGTGGCTGCATTCCACTTTTATTCATTAAAACAAGAACTGAAGTCAGTGTGAATGGTGATGACGTTACAGTCGTAGGATTTCAACGCGAAGAAGCTAACTTGGGAGCTAACTACAAGTTGGCCTAGTAAAAAGACTTAAGGCGTGTTCACTTTCAATTTGGACTTTTTCTTATTGTTGTATCTACAAATCCATACACCGGTTAATTTGAGGTTAACGAGAGGTTCCACAGAGTGGTAGAAAAATTCCCCTAAAAATATGTTACCTTATTTACTTTTTTATTTTAATTTTTTTTATATAGGAATTGTGTGACTTGAAGCGGGACCCTCCTGCCTCATGCTCGGCGGGACCAGTCGGAGAGGACCGTGAGTAGACATTTTTTTTCGTCATAGTTTCATTTTCATTTTTGCTCCTTGGCAGACGTGTGTGTTCTAATTTGGGACTGCCCGTTTTAAAGATAATGAGTGACACCCCCCCCCCCCCCCCCCCCCCTTTACCAAAAACACAAAATCAACAACGCTGGTTCTCAAATAGTCGATGTTTCATTGAATGATGGACCCAAAAGTGACAATGTCAAGGCATTACTGAAAAGCTCCTGGATGTTACTTATCGTCCAATCTGATGTAATACCCCTGATCCTATTTACATAGTATCCAGGATTACTGGCCTTGCATGATAACACTGTAGCTCTCTAGCTCAAAAATAACTCTTAATTTCCCATTTTAATAGTTCAAATCCAAATATACTCTAAATGGTGATCACTCGAGTGTCTGTCAACTGTTTTGAACATTTCAGTGTCACCGTGAGAAGCTTTGCGGCCCTTCCACTGTATATTAGATTTTTTTTGTGCACAGTAACAGAGGATCTGTTAGCCTTACTCACACACTCTGGAAAGGAACTTGACTTACAACGCTCCCGTCACTTAATAACCTTTCGTCTTCCCCAGTGTTCCATTGGCAAGCCAGCATCATGGGACCGGTGAGCTTTTTCTAGATTTCTGTGTGTGTTTCCTGTATTTCTTTTTAACAAGCTGCTTCTGGATGTGCAGACAATAGGGCTTTATGTTGACTGGGTAACACCCCATTTTTTTTTCTCTTTTAATAGTTTAGCCTGGCACACACATTTGGAGTAGTTGAGATAATAGCATATCTTTTTTTTTTTCCATTGAACAGCAAATGTTAATGAAAATGTTGTTTTCCTTTCCATCTCAGAACGACAGTCCGTACAATGGAGGGGTTTTCTTCCTTTCAGTGCATTTCCCCACAGACTATCCCTTTAAACCTCCTAAGGTAGGTTTTTCATCTCGCAGAGTTTGCGACACGTCTTTATTATGTTAGCAATCGAATGCGGGTAGAGTCGAACCTCAAATGTCTATCTAATACAATCGCTTCCCGGGTTTCAAAGCTATTTTTCCCACGGGAAATAATGGGAAGTGGCTTCATCTGTGCTGGGGTCAAACTGTCACCATGATAAAGCCTTGATTAAATTTACACTTGCAGGCATTATTTGGAGTTTGTGTGACCTCCAAGTTTTGAGTGAATTTGAAAGATATTTTTCCTGAAAAAAAAAAAGCTCGCATACACAATTGGAAAATTTGTGTTGTGAGGTGCCATTGCATTTAATCACCATTTAAAATAATCCCCAGGTTTTAGTAACAAGTGTGTCACATGCCCAGGCATAAAAAAAAAAAAAAAAACAATAGCCTACTTTACACACCATCCTATTTTTGTCCTGCTAATGACTGGTGATTAGTTTTTGAGAAGGCGTAACATGCAAGTGAGCCCGCCCCACATATCGCTAACTGTGAGGACTCAACAAAACAGCCTAGATTGTGTTTTCCCTCGTCAAGGCAGCACTTCATCATCGCCACCAAATTAGCTGTTGCCCAACCTTTTGTATATAAACACTTAAAAAGTCAGTTTAATGTGTGTGTGCTTTTTATGCTGTTGTCTGTCAAACATGTAATCATTTCTTGGTGTCTGTCTTGATTTTCTCTCACAGGTGGCTTTCATGACAAAAATCTATCATCCAAATATAAACAGTAACGGCAGCATCTGCCTGGACATTCTCAGGTCGCAGTGGTCGCCTGCCCTCACTGTATCAAAAGGTATGTTGACATCATTAATTCAGTTATTGACATTAACTGGGAATTGGTGAATTTAATTTTAGAGCAGATTTTTTTGGTATAAATCTAAAACATGGCAACTCAAAAGAGGAATTCATAAATCCAACTTTGAAACAATAAAATCATTATGCATATTTAGTGTTAATATTCTAATGCCTTGAGCTCAAAAGTACAGCTTAGGTTTGTAGAAATCATCTTGCACGTTGGCCACCTTAATGTTTATTTTGCTGACACAGATCCTCCTTGTGCTCTCTTCCAGTCTTATTATCCATCTGCTCTTTGCTGTGCGATCCCAATCCCGATGACCCCTTAGTCCCTGACATCGCGCACACTTACAAATCCGACAGACAAAAGTAAGTGTCGATGCTGCTTGATTATTGTTGAAGTCACTCAAATGTCTGCCTTTAACAATTTGCACTGTTTCCATCCCTTCTGTCAAGGTACAATGACTTGGCCAAAGAATGGACTCGGAAGTTTGCGATGTAACGACAAGGCAAGTTTCAGCATCAACATTCCCCTGGAATCTTCAAGGTTTAAAAAAAAAAGGAAAAAAAAAAGCCAGTCGTTTTTCACCACACTGGTTCTAGTTTATGCCGGAAACATTTTGACGACTCCGGTTGTAATGGCCCAACTGTCTCAACTGTTCAGTTTGTTCTGCTTCACTTCAATTGCAATTTTGATTTTCATAATTCAGATATTAGCAATGAAGATAATACCTCATTTTATTTTACCTTTAAGAGATTTATATTGAATAAAACTATGCTCGTGTTACTTTTCATTTAACGCAACTTGAGTTGGTTTTGATTTTGTTGCGGTCACATAAACCCGCACAAGCCACATCACTCCCGCATACAGGTTATACCTTTGGTGACCACTAGGGGGAGGTCTTTACTTTTTCTGCACGCACCTCCGGGCCTTTGCAAGCTCAGTCTACAGAGCAATATAAAGACTATTTAAATTTCTGGACGGCTGCAAATAATACCTCCAAACACGTGATCGAGAGCGGTGGGTGCATTTCCCTCCTTGCCGGCATGTTTTGTTTTGCTTGAACTTTGCTGTATTGCTTCCCCTTTCCCCCCTTCACAGGATACGGATTGTTTCCTGTGCAGGCCAATAAAGCCGTTGCCGGCTGGCTTTGCGTCAAGGACCTGGCTTTTCTGATTGTACACGCTCGCAATGCACAACTACTGTGAGGCCTCGTAAAGCCATAGATGTGAACTAGAATGTGGTCATGAGTGTGCTAAATAGCAGGCAGTTCTCAACTTTCTTCACTAGTCATGTCAATGTCCAAGTGTGATGAAACATGGTTGTGGAGGGCAGTACATAGTTTGGAGAAAAGCTTTACTAACAAGATGAATCATTCTACTAGTGGCCAGAATTGTCCTACTACCTTGAGGTCGGTTTTGTCTGAGGCAAAACTACTGGTTGGGAAGTATGTGCTTCTAATACATCTAGCTAGCGTATTTTAGTTGTAGTAATAGCATGCAGATGTCAACCAGTGCAGAGATTTGCTACAACATGTCCTACTGGTGTGAAAAAATCATTGTGAGGACAGATAATGTAGTACACGAACCGTGCTGTATATTAAAGTTATGAAATGCTCAAACTGCTCCATACACTACTGAAAGAGGGAAGGATGCTTTGGGGTGTGTGTGGGGGGGCGGCATCTGGGAGGAGTCTGAGTGCTGGATGACATGTGAAACTTCTCTTGCAAGACTTTCTCGCTGTGTTGGCTGCAGCCGCTGCACTTAAGCGCACAGCCTGCAGAGAGAGCAGGGTTTGCCTATTTTTAGTCCCCCCCTCCCCAAGCCAGCGCTCAAATGGGGGGAAATGACGCGGCGTGAAGGTTTCGCGAGAGCCCAGCTCCCGAGTGACGGAACACGCGGTACAGCACAACTCTAACTTTTTTTGAGTCCACCGCTGACGAGTAGCGCCGCCATGGCTGCCCAGTGCGACGCTTTGAGCGGATACTTGCAGCAGCAACAACAGCAGCTGCAGTCGGACCAGGGCTCCAACAGCGAGCGCAGCGCAGACTCGCCTTTGCCGGGCTCCGAGGAGGACCTGAGTGGACCCCATCAGCTTCCCGATCCGGAGTGGACGGAGGAGCGCTTCCGAGTGGACCGAAAGAAGCTGGAATTTATGTTGCTAGGTATGTATTTTTAAAAAAGTGAGTGGGGAAACTGTTGAATATTTTCGCCGGTTTTGTAATTGGCCTTTGTTTAATTTACACCCCAAAAGTTGCTCCCGTTAAATGTTGAAGCCACGTTAGCGTACACGCGGGATTTGTTTTGATTGGCCAGCCATCATCTGCTCATCACGTGGCAAATCTGATACTGGGCACTCCTAACAGTTGACTTCAAATAGTACACAAGCATTTGCCGTGTTACCCGATAAATGGTACTTGTGAAGTGTTTTGGGTGAACTGTGGTACGTTTGGGTGCTGTTAAACTGAGTTTTTGTGTTGTGTTTTGACGTTTCCGTAATCGTGACGTCATAAGAAACGGGGGGGGGGGGGTGACGATCAATATATCAACATTGAACAGATCATGTTTATCAAAAGTTTTTCATGACTACAAGACTTTCAATTCACTTTTTTTAGGGTCGGTCTGAAAAAGTGTCACGTGTGATTGTGGTATAGGATGTGTTAGAAGTGTTGTTTTTTGGGTCTCTGACATTTGTTAATTGTCAAGCTGTTCAATATTTGCGATGGCAGGCAATGGGCATGAACTAATTGAAAATCAGTTTTCCTCCACTGTATCACGTTTCATCATTCACACCTCAGCTATATTACATTTTCTTGAGTAATCTTTCTAAAATAATTTTTCCAGTTTCCTTGCTGTAATACCCTCACATGTGGGAAAGGAGAGCTGTGCGATGATGTGTTTTGAGGGCTGGGAGAACGATAAGACAGACAATGAGCACTCTGCTGTCAGCCACCGCTTGCACCCCGACACTCACACAATTACTTGTGGATGTCGCATGCGACTCTACCAGGCCCCGCCTCTTAAAGGCACAGTCTGTCATACTAAGTTTAAGTGTGTGACTTTTTTATGCTCAAGCAATATTGCAGCCTTTCCCTGTAAACTGGGTGCTTAAGTGGATGTTTATCTCTGCACACATGTCGTTCCCCCGCGTCTGGCGCTGTTGCGCTTGCTCAAGTACATTCCTCAAAGCTCCATGTCATCTCAAACTGTTCCAGGAAAACAACTTAGCTCCAGAGCAGCCCAACATCCAAAGTGTCCCGGACATACCATGCGCCACGTCACGCTGTGCGTGTGTGTGCGTGTGATGTTTTTGTGTGGCGTGTAAACGGAGCAAGTTGATTGGACGTTCCCTGTTTGTTGGCTGGCCAGCGGCCTCTGTGTCACTCTGGCTGTGACGGAGCATAGAATGCGCGTTCCTCTGTCCGCCGCTCGCCTCTGATTTATTAGTTGAGCTCTGCGCGCTGCATGATGTGAACCACAAAGGCTCTTTGACCCTTGACCTCATCCCGCCTCCAGGAATAACACTGGATTGATGCTAGTGTCCGACTGCATGATGGCAAATGTGAGCTGGGCCACACGGGAGGGCCCGAAATGAGTTTGTGTCCGTGTGGTGTCCACTCGCCCTGCCAACAAAGCTGCATCCCAATTGTGGCCTGCAAAACAACACATCCTGCCGAGGATCGAAGACCAAAGTGTATTTTTAGTAGATAGTGCGGCCTTTAATCATATTTTACCAGCATACCATAATACAAGTGGCTACTGAAAATGGATTGACTTTTTTTTCCTTTTTTTTTTTTTTTTTTAAAAATCAAAATGGAACAGAATGAAAGTCTGCAATTATATTAGACATTAGTAGAAGGTGTCGTTTGGAAATGACGCTGCACGGCCATGTCTTCGAGTTTCGGAAAATCAAAACGAGCGTTCAGAGATGATTAGCTGGCGTGACTTCTTAGTGACTCGGAAAGCCCGCGGTTGGCTCTTTTTTTGGCCCACTTTCTCCAGGAGAAAATGGAAACTATGAATCCAGTAATTCCAGCGCCGTCTTTGGACCTGGGAGACCGAAACGGTAAATAGTTTTTTTTTGTTTTTTTTGGCGAAACAGTGAAAACAGAATCTCACACTGGTAGCCATCGGCGTTTACTGTTGTCTTCTTGGCAGCGCCGACTAGAACTCCCAAGTTGTAACAGCTTGGGGAGCTTGACAGCGGCGTGAAAGCCTGAAAGATAGCTTTATGTGGACAAGAAAACCCTGTGTGGTCACCTTTCTGCCTTTTTTTAATCTTCTAAGAGACAAGACGACACCGCGGTGACTGGGAAAGCATTAACATTTACTCCTGGACCGGTTCTCCACTTTGTATTTGGATTCAGGTCTTCTCTCTCCCGTCGTATTGATGCAGGGCTCCGATGTTCCATTCAGACAGTGGTGACATCATCGCAATTCGTACTTATAAGTCGGTAGTAAAGCTGCAGTCATAATGATGGTAGAAAGTTGTAATCATGTGACCATCTACGTATAAGTTTGCTGTGTCAATGAGTTCACTGTTGGCTTAGCCCTCAGCCGGCGTCACAATTTCTTCTGTGGTCCCTTTGCACCAAAATGAGTCTTCATCCTGGTCTTCTTCCCTGGTGCCGAGTAGGATGTTGGACAGGAAGTGCGTGTGTGTGTGTTGAGGGGGGAATGCGCTGCGGCCGTGGTCCGCCTTGCCTTTCTACTTGTTTCCTCCTGAAGGTTCAAACAGTGCTCTGTTGTCCTCACGTTTCATAGTAGATGCGAGAACAACTTGGTTGCTATGACGACCCTTATTTTCACTCACGTTGTGTTAATAAAGAGTCGAGCATCTTTTTCCACAATTGGGCGAGCCCAGCATAGCTGCGTGAGGCCGCGCCTCCTCGTAACATTACTCCAACGGGCGCCGCTGTCCAAACAAATCGGCTCCCCGGACAGGTCGCTTTACATTTCCTTCGACAACTTTGCAATAAAAGCAAACACAGCTGTCACTGGTGAAAGGCCTTTTAATGTGAAAGTGGCAGAAGCAGGAAATGACTTTGTTGGAGTTTCACTAACTTCATCTGTTAATTTTTTCAATTTCCTCTTGCAAATGTTGCCTCTGGCTCCCGGCCAGGATTGATTTAATGCTTAAGTTAAGGGTTCAGGCCTTGAAATGACTGTGAACACAATCGTTTATGTGCTATTGGCAACCCAAAAAAATACTTGCTATTTCTCTTTTCAGTAATGTTGAAAGTGAAGAAGATTGACAAAAAACATGAAATCGACAAACATGATTTGCCTTCAAGGGCCATATTAAATCCCGCTGCCGGCCAGATCTGGCCCCCAGGCCTCAAGTTTGACACCTTTGCCATTGCATAGTCTTGACGATTCTCCTTCATAAATGAGTAGGCTTTTCAAGTCCACTTCCAGTAATGAATCTCATTACTATGCGTTTCCGTTTTGGCACTTAATTTAATGTCGGTAAAACGCAGCCGAACCGCAATCCGTCCAATTTCTTAAGCGCTTGTCCAAATTAGGGTTGCGGTTGAGTCGGAGCCTATTCCAGCTAACTTTGCGGGGTGCACCCTGGACCGGTCGCCAGTCTTTTGTAGTACCCAGCGTGTAACTCAAGTCCATTTCACAGCAGGGCTCTCTCCACCTTTTCCTTCCTTTCTCGCACCTTTTGGTCCCCACAATTCAACAATTCTATTCAAGCTATATTGCAGCCATGATGAAGCTCTCAGCAGCTGGAATATAATTGAGCTCTGCTTGGTGGAAAAACCTGTAATTCATTACTTAAAAAAGAAATCGAGTGAGGGGGGGGGGGGGGGGGGGGGGGGAATGAAGCCCAGAGAGTCTTATTTCAGCTCCCTGACCCATTTCTGTGCTGGCGGAGCTGTAAATGAATATCTGTTATTCCACGGCACTCCAACATCTTTTTCTTCTGCCCTTGTCAGAGTGCAGATTTACATTCTGTCTGGTTTGCGGTTGCAATTTTAGAAATGTTTCTCCGGGGTTTTGGGGGTGGGGAGCAGAGGTGGGCGGTGGGCACCCCTTACATGCGTGCCACTCGGCGCTTTAAGAACTTTTTGTGTTTGCCTTCTAGAGAAGCTCTGGTTTTGGTTTGGTGTTCTCGCTCTGATCACCCAGCACTGACTTACCCGATTACAGAGATATATATTTTTTAAATTCTTCTGGATCTATTTCTGTGCAGAAAACTGAAATATGATTTGCTTGAACTTGACAGAAATTTCCTTTTCAACATCTGATTAGACATATTTGACCGTATCAGTAGATAGGGTTGAGCGATGAGATCAGCCAAGTAGACTTGAGAAGAAAACTGCGGAGGTGCTTCCAACATGATAAACGTCGATTTCCCAACAATGTCATGTTTACACAGCAACAGTCTTCGAGCGAGGCTTGACTCCCTTTGCTCGGCAGGGGACCCGATACTGGGCTGCAGATACCAGGCACCAGGAATGCGTTGGCTTGTGTAATCGCTTGGCATCGTTTTTGAGCGATGATGCGGGAGGAGGCGAGAAGAGAAATCAGCTTGATATCTGGACGTCTCTCGCCGATTCTTGCTCATGTGGTTCAGTTGATGTAGGGGTCACTATCTGACTTTTCTAATGAGTTCAAAAGCTGGTCCAACCAATTCTGGATTCGTTGGTGCTTTTTCTTGACGGTAGCAAAGCATCTTCCACTTAATTGTTGTGACCAATTTAACTTGCCTTGGCGTGTTAAAGCTTCTCCGGCTAACTTAGCTTAGCATAGCTTGCGCTAGCAACACATTGCAACTGTGACGCGTTCTTTTGGAGTGTGGATATTTTTAGCTACGCTTCTCATCAAAGCTGTACTCGTACCCGAGTACAATAATCCACCAGGAAAGAACATCCAAGTTCTGGATGGAGTTAGAAGGTGCCGTCAGCTTGATTGTTGCGCGTGGATCGTAGCCAAAACTGTAGAAATCAACACTGTTTACATTCCGCCCGTGTCACAACAGCGGAATCTCCCGGAATTTGTCTCGGTCCGTGAAATAATGGAGAACAGATTGGGCTATCATCTGTCAGCATTTAGGCCTTTGTGCTTTGCATCTCGTCGCTTCTTTATGTGTCGTGATAGATGGATTTACTGGATACGTACGTTCCCTAATTGCTATGGCTGCCGCAAAACGACAAGACGACTTAGGACGTAAACTCGATTTCTTGTCAACGCTCAAATGCTCAGAATTCCCAAACAATCGGCTTCAGACTGTCTGGGAAGAATCTTACTCTTGAGTCTGAGACTTTGAGCACATTCTTGAGCTGATGTCAAAGAATGTATCTTGCTGCATGACCCAATGCTTTATGACAGTTGAAGGGCGTGGCTCTGAGGCACCACAACCACTTTGTTGACTTAATGGCCACATGAAGGAGAGCATTAAGGTCTTTAAAACGGTACCATCTGACAGGCCATAAAAACATTTTTGTCATAGTTTTTGATCTCCCAAGGGTCGTTGCTGGACAGAGACGAGTGTCGTCCATGTCCTCGTGTAACCTGAGCTGCAAAGGAACAGCGCTCTATTTTAAAGTGATAACAGAAGTAACGATCCCTCTGGCAAAATGCTGAAAATAAACTCCAACAAAAGATGTGCTCTGCAGCTCTCCTTAAGCCGTCAGTCAATGCGTCTCCGCAAAGGCCTGTAATTTAGGCTGGCGGGCTAAAGAGTCGTACTCGCTGCTGTTTAAGTCAAGAGATAGCAACGTTGCAAATGCAGTCACCAAAGCAATCTTTTACGGCCTGACATCAATTGTTGATACTGTGCAGATTGGTCATGAGAGAAATTGGTCATCAGTATTTTCATCTTGGTTCATCTGTTGTCAAACCATCGACAAAGTTGTTACAGAAAATATTGTCGGGGCCTGAACAAACGAGCAAAGATAGTTTGTTCCTATAACCATCATTGTTCCAAAGCCTTGCGGTGATCAATTAAGGAAAACTCCCAAGTTGTGTTTCTCTCTATTAATCAAATTACAAGCCTCTAATCATTTTTTCAGTGTGACGCAAGGGAAATATTCCCTTTCTGAAGTGAAGCATGTCAGCGGTCCCAGGTTCAGAGTATGTGTTGTAAACGCTGCCCCCTTGGGGTCATTGTCACAATAAGCGCCCCAGAAGGTGTCGTAATTTTCCCGGCTCAGGTCTGGCTTCTCCCACGGCTGGTTTGCGTGCCACACATCTGTCGACAGGATGTTTCCCTTTCAGCGTGTTTGAGGTTGTTGCCCATGTTTTCTCTAAAGTTCTTGTCAGTCTGCAGCCTCGCCGCCATCTCTGTGATCTATCCGTCTACGAAATATACTTGATGTCCACTCCTATGTCAGTCTGAGGTTCATCCAGAGCCAGCTGCTTAATTTTAAACACATGATTTGATTATTCGTTTTAGAGAAGCAGACGAAGTCTGGAATGAAAGACTTACACAAGCTTTAGCGATTGGCAGTCCATTTTATTTGTTGGTAAGGTCTCACAAGATAGATGCTGATAGTGGGTTGCAGTTTCATTGTTATCAGAAAACTTCTGTTTAAGCGTCTGTTCAGGCAGCAGCCAACAGTTTTTTTTCTTCTTTAGCAATGATCCAGTAAATATCCAGACACCATCTGTTATTAGCGCATTATGCGACTGAGAATTAGCTTGGCTTGAATCAACTGTGAAATGTAGCTACAGCAAAACGGTCTCTGCGTGATCATAAAGTACGTTGTTGTTGACTGGGCAGCTTGCGAAAGTGTATCGTTTCCTCGATGATGTCTGCTCCCAGTGGCAATAAAGCTGATTTTTGAAAGGAGCCTTCTCACATTCTGCAGATGCATTGAAAATATCAGCGTTAATAAGGGGATGTCTGGACAGTTTTTTTATTATTTTTTTATACAGCTACCCACATTGAGATCCACAGATGCTCCTGACCCAGATTCTGACAGATGGCAACAGATCCATCTCAGTCAACGTTGGTTAAGAGACGTCATTAAAACTTCCTGTTCAAATGATAGCGAAACATGAGAATTCTCCTCTGAGGAGAGTATGTATTTTAAATCAGCAGAGCTGCCACAATCTGGAAGACTTGCAGATGTGTTGGAGGGACGACAAGCCTCGTTCGCTTTGGTGTTGGGTCCTCGGTCTCCATCCAGCGCCGCTCGCTCTTCCAATTGCAGTAGACGTGTCAAAGCGGCACTTCATCAAAATCAAACTGCCGTGTCATATTTTACGACTGATTAAAAGCACGTAATTCTACTTGTTGCATCAGCTGTGCCTCAAACTGAAATCGTAAGAAGTAGTAGTTTGATGTTGGATAAATGTTGGTTGTTTTAAAGATGCGCTCCAACAAGGTTTGGAGCGCAGTTTTCTGTTTTCAGTCAGTTGGAGGGTTCTAAATGTTTCATTCCGGTCATGTCCTCATGGTGAGCGCAAATATGTCATAACGTTGGGGAATTTTTGAGTTCTCTCTGCTAGCTTGCAAACTAACTATCTGCTAGTTTAACCGTCACAACTCTCATGCTAATAGCACATTAATTCAAGTAAAAGTGAAACTAAAACATGATGGTAAACTTTTTTTTGTCCACTACATTTTAATTGCAAATTCAAATGCATTACACTTCAGTTATTCTATGATAAGTTTTCTCTAAAGTCATGCTAAAGTAATTTTCGCCAACTAGGTAACTAACTGACAGGATTGCATATGTTGTCATTTCCTCTACATTTACAAATCGTGGCATTGTGGTACCTCATCACATACTGACCTCACCTCTTATTTTACAAAAAGGTTACGTGGTTCACGTTTATTAGCAACCAGCTGCAGTTCAACTCACAGGACCGGCCGAGGGAATTCCTCCATATTCTATTTCGTGCTTGGAAAAAGACTTTCGAACGCCCAGCTCTTGTAAATTTTTATTTTTTGTTTGCACTGGGACCCTTCTTATGTGGTTTATGTTCTTTCCTAACCTTCACTTTCCAAGGTATTCCCAGAATTGTGCCTAGGAATCTGACAAAAAGAGCAAATGACCCGAACATCATATTCATTACACCAGTCTTGGCTTCTGAGGACTCTAAAACCAACGCTTGCCCTCTATCCTTCAATTTGTCACAGGGGATTGTTTTCCAATCTTTTGGCTTACAGAGAATGACTTTAATAGCGTTCCTGTAAATGAGCGCTACCAAAAACTAGCCAAACATAACACGAGCAAGAAGGTGAGATCAACCATAAATACTGCCATGTGAAGACAATCTTGAGGACGGAGGTCGTGCCTTACATGATTTTATTTATCCTTCTCTGTCCCATTCTAGCCGCCTCAGAGGGGAGAGTCAACGGCGGTGAGGATTTCTTTCAGAAGGTGAGTGTTGAAAGTTGTCCACACTTACTTGTTTGCTTTCTTATCTTTGGGTTTTGTTGTTGCCCGCTGGCAAGTGGAGGGGGGGGGTACAAATGTCAGGTGTTCTTGTTCCTGAATGCAAGTCCAAACAAAACATAAAACGATGGGACTGACGCTGACGTTGAATCGCGGCGGGCCGCCGCACTCTGATGCTAGTAACGCAGCTGACACAACATCGGGCCTTTTTCCTCACTTATGTAACGGAACACAAAGTACACGTTTGTGTCGTAAACACGTGCGGCAGTTTTCAACGTCAAGGCAGCTCTGCCTCATTGACTTCATCAGTGATTTAGGTAATGTTCTGAAACGTCGGGTATGTGAATATTTTTAGTCAGCAACTCCCTTATCGTTGTTCGACTCATAGAATCTTATCAGTTCACAATGACCATTGATTTAGTGCAGGCGTTCTCAAAGTTTTTACACGAAGAACCACAAACAAAAATGTTATCCTCTAAACACCATCATAAGAGTTTGAGTTTCCAGTATTGAGGCATCTTTTTAAAGTTGGACAAACCTTTGGGAGCTGCCGTGAGCGTCAACAAATTATACCAGACCTCAAAAGATTAACTTTGGCCTTGGGTTTTGCCTTTTCATTGGATTTTTGTGGTTAATTTTTGTAACTGTAACACTGCAGTTGTTGAATTGGAACCTTGACTTGACAGAGAAGTAATCTCTGAAAATTTGAGAAACATTGGTGGAGAATTCCTTGGACTAACTAGAACTGGTTTGGACATGGACAACTGAGGCCAAACCTGAAATTTCCTGGGAGGAAAAATAGACAGCTTAATCCTGTCATGTTTATTGAGTTTTGCCAAAAATTGAGCAATTTTGTTAGCAAAAAAGGCTGTCGGAAGCGCATGAATATTTTGACAATAGATTTCAGTGTCTTAGCAGTCGTGTCTGTTTTAAGTATTTGGTATTCGACTTAATGATACAGAGTGGAGAAGGCAATTTAACACTTCCTGGCGCACATTTCTCAAGGCAAGTAATGCAAAACAGGCGCGTAGCGCGTCCTCTCAATGGAATTTTTACCACTACTCTACATTGTAGGAATGTCTCCACCTCTTCGAAGTTGAAATATCATAAAGCCATTTGGAGAACATTGGCCTGGAGGTGTGTCAACTTTGCCCCTCAAGGTCTCAGCATAGTAGTCAGGGCTCAAGGTTAAATCATCACTTTGAAATTAGTGTGAGGCTGTTTCACTTGGAAGACCGCAAAAGACCATGTTTTCATTCAAGTACAGTCTTCCATTTGTGTGTAATTGCCCCTCAGATAGCGTGAGCCGTGTCCGTGTCCCGCTCAAGGCTGGAAAATAAACACGGCTTTGGAATGCGTGATGCTATTGTTGAGAGTAAATGAATGAAGTGCGTGTGCGCGCGATACCTTGACACTGATGAAAAATGGAAATTGTTGGGTTTGATCACTTCCTGCTGGGCCAGCACGTCTATGTTAGGCTCAGCTAATGACATGCTAGCTAGCAACCACTCCTTTTGTTAAAGGTTTCCGAAAAAGTCAGAGGTAGAAACTGGGGAAAGCTGCTCACACAAAAAAAAAAAAATCCACCCCCGCACTTAGTCCCCAGGCCCAGTTGCTCGCTCTTACTCACCGTCTACTGGACTTCCTTTGAGCAGGCCGAAAACCTCATGATGTCAACGCAAAACCAACAAGATGACGAGCAAAGACGCAGCCTAGTTGCCCTACTAAAGCGTTGAAGTGTCTTACTAGCTTGAAGTCCATGTGCTAGCATATTAGTTGGAGACAACTGTGTGCCCTTTGTACAACTCTTGTGACTTAAAAACTAAAAGTGAAAATAGATAAATAAAAAAATGCCGATAGCTGATTTTTAGCGCTTCACTTGTTGCGCTAATAGCGCACAGATGTCAGCTAATGCACGGTTTCATTCTACAAGTTCTGTGAATTGTCTTGCTAGTGGGGAAAAAGAGTGTGGTAGTACTCGAACCTTAAGGCAGATATCAAGGTTATGGAATTAATGGCCGAACTGCAGGAAAGGTGGGATAATGCTTCAGCAGCAAAATCAAACAAAGCCCTCGCAGCTACAAGTCTTTACATGAGAGTCGTAGCGTCTCAGAAGTGTGTGAAATCATGGCACACGCCGATATAGCGAAAAAGCTGAGCGGCTAGAAGCCAATAACTACTACAGTATGTTGAGCGCAGGGCTCGGAGGGGATTTGAAGTGAGCCTTGGCCACTTTGGCCCTGAACCCCTTTCCACTTCTCCGTCCCGACACTTGCGGTTCTGTAAATAAGGCCAGGCGCGATGCTGAAGTGCCAAATCTCAAGCAAGTTGTACGTGTTCCTTTCAGCGGGCAGAAATACAGCGTGAGCACACCGGACACAACATTAGGTACCCATTTGCTCACTTCAGTCAGGCATTCCAGTTCCTGTGAAAGACTTGGGCAAATCCTTGTGTGTGTGTGATGTCAAAGCACTTGGTTAGCCCGGTTATGGCATTTTTCTCTGCATGTTAGCATCAAGCTAACGGACTTTTGTAAGGAAAAGTTATGTGTTTTGGTTAAACACTCACTGGGTAATTCACTTTGCTACTGTGACAAAGTTGAGGCGCCAATGTTTAGATACTTTTTGCTATATTCTATATGGCAATGGGCTGCTGTGAGGTTGCATGTCCTTTTCTTACTGAACAACATTTAGTTTGTCACAAGAAAGAAAAAGATGATACCGCTGTTGAATTGGCAGTGGGGGCAGTGCGTGAGCCAAAGGAACGACGACAATGTCAGAAAAGTTTTGAATCCAAAACCTCAACTGGATCATTTCTGGTGATGCCGCCTCAACGTCTGTACACCCTCGACAGCCCCTTGTGTCCCGCTGCCACACACACACACACACGCACGCGCACGTACACACTCACGCACATTCACACACACGCACATTCCAGCTGAAACAACAGCTGCACCATCGCAGGAAACATGCCTCTGCCATTGATTGCTGCAGCGCTGTCCTACGTGCACAATCACGTGCGTCCGACACATGTGCTGCCTTCCTGTCCGGAACTTTTTATTTTTCATTTTGCTCGCACAGCAGCTGGAAACCTCTAAGAGCCAATCATCATGTCAAGGCTGTGCAATGGAACCGATCGGCGGCGCCGGCGTTTTCTATTTATTCATACCGCAAAGGGGCGTCGGCAGAGAAAGGTGAAGCGCTAAAGGTAAACGAACGGCTGTATCGGGAGAGTCGTCCGCCGACCCTTTCATCAAAAATAAACGGCGTCCACCCATTAAAGCCGTGTGTGGTCATGTCAGAAATCAGTCCCATCTGCAAGCCACCGCCAAGAACAGCAGCGCCCGACAGGAAATGTCTCTCGCGCTCTCGGAACAAGGAACCTTTTGAAAGACAAACCCAGTGAAGCATAGCTCAGGAAGCTGCAAAACTTCATCTGCGCCGTCTCCACCTTTGAAATGCACTTTCTCTTGTTCTCCTTAATTCATTCCGGCTGACGTTTGACAAGAGTAAGGGTACCCATGTGTCCACCCTTGATTGGTCGCCAATCAATCCTAAGGCACATCAAATAATTCACACGTTGACTGGTTCTTAAAATGAAACCTCAAAACAACATAAAGCACCTGCAAGTAGCGGATTCCAAAATGTATTGCGTGTTCTTACTAATTAGGGTTGTCTTATAAAGTGAGTCTATTTCTTCTAGTTTTAAATGACACGCTTTACGACACATGCCATCTGTCATCGTTCCAGAGCGCAGGCGAAAAGAACGATGTGCAAAGCAAATGCGAGAACATTCCAGCGCATGGCCGCTGGCTTCATTTCATGATGAAAAGCTTTATTTAGCTACAGAGGTATTTATTTATTATCCTGCTTGACATGCAGCAGACAACAGTGATGTTGGAGATTAGTGGGCCGGGCCTCGGGCCAGAGTGGAAATCAACCGCTGTTTTTTTTTTTTGTTTTCGGACCCAAATGTTACGAATTGCCGACCTTAACTCATTCACTGCCCGGCCCAGTTAAAAATGAGAACTTTGACTTCTATAGCCGTCAATGGCAGGGAATGAGTTAATATCCGCACTGATTATGCATCACGCTATTATTGCGTCATTTGTTGCCGCCGGGAGACTTTGCCGCAGGACATTAACAAGCAAATGTTTGTTTCAACTATTTTACTTTGGAATCAGTGGGACAGCCAATTAGAATTAGACGGGGGGAGGGTGGGGGAGTCAAATTGACTCAAATCTGGCTGCAGCGTCAGCCTCACATTTCACAAGAATTGCTGATTACTTTCTATTTTTACTTTTGTTGCTATTGGATGACAACTATTGTAACGTCCGCAGATGTGCAGCTTGATCCAATCGCTTCAAAAGAGGAAATAATGCCACATGCTTTATATTGAAACCCCCCCCCCAAAAAAAATCATCTGTTGTGCAAATGAGGATTTCAAAGCAAAGCAGAAAGTTTGTTGTGAATTATTTTTGTCATCGCTCTCCGAGCGAGTGGCGTGTTCTGTTCGCCGTCTACTCCACTGACGCCACTCGCAGCTGACCATCGAAGTCGCGCCGGGGAAGGACAAGCTGTCAGGATTTGTTAGATGCGACGCCTCCCAGACCGGGCGACTCCCTCAAGAGCTGTCATTGAAGCACTTCCCACTTTCATTTGGGCCCCCAAACGGCCCCAGCTTAAGGATAGCGGCTGTTTTACAATTTGACGAGAGAAATGCCAAAATATTTTAAAAGTTTTTCCAGTAATTTGTTCTACGAGCCAACACGAGTCCAAACACAATATCCTAATTAATAACAAATTAAGAAAATTAACCTACCCGTTGTCCATGCAGCTCTCGCAACTGACGTTTTTTCCTGCGCTGCCCCCTGCTGTTGACTAAAATGAACATCACGGTGCGCTCGAGCTCGCATTGCTAACTTGTTGAAAACTGGTGGCTGACTCTACTCAAATCTTATTCCACAAACTGAATAGTAATCGAAAGAATATTTTCGACTTGAGTTCCATTCCTGTAGCGTTGTTGCTAATATCGTCAACTAATCTTGACAGGGTGCACTTTTGAATGACAACACGCCGCTCGTTTCCTCTTGCTGCAGACCGCTGAGGAATATTAAGTACTTTGCAACGGTGCTCCGGTGTCAGACATGAGAGCGCTCGAGACAAATTCTTGCCTTTTTCACCCCAAAGGTGCCTGAAAGTATGAAAACAAAGATGGAGAGTATATCTTCTTATTTTCAACATTCGACTCTCCGCAACATTGTGGTGAGAAACTTTGGAGAGGTTTGTAGCCAGAAAGCCAAGCAAAGTGAGTTTACCCGTTGGAAATTTGTTTTCTTGGCGTGGGCGCATATGCTCCTGGTTACTACACCAGGTTGGCGTTTTTCGCACGTGGACAATCAAAATTTGGGGAATTTTCTTCTGCACTTATATCGGCCTATATATTTGAACTGGATTTGATAACAGCACGCTTAATTTTTCCTCTATGACCCAGTTTAGTCATGTTAATTGTGTTTCAGATTATGGACGATACACAAACACAGATCGCCTGGCCTTCCAAGCTGAAGATCGGAGCAAAGTCGAAAAAAGGTGAGAACCCCTTCACTTCTCATGTTGGATGCTCCCTGCCATACCAAATTTGTCCTCACAATGCCTGAACCCCTTAATTTTTCCGTCATCTAATTAGTCTGGATTGCGTTTTTGGACAGTATTGATAATCCGGATCCATTCGAGTTGTATGTAACCAAGTTCATTTATCACTTTTTCCAGTGCTTTGTTACGATTAAAACATGATGGCGCTCATTAGGAGCTCGTCCAGCAGGCGTGTCCATCGGTCAGGTTTGATGCCGAGTTGTAGCCACGCCCACTTTGTTGTCCACGGGAGAATTGCCCACGCGAGTCCTCAAGCCAGATGTGCAATCCTGTGGCATTATGTAACTTCCTCACTCGCCCGCCAGCGGAGATATTCGGCAAAATGACGCAAGTCGCCGTCATCAGCGTTGCGTGTGCTAAATCGACAACGTTTTCATCGTCGAGTGTTTTCCAGAGTAGCGTCATCATTTTTTTATTTTTTTTATCCCCTCCCAAAATATGTTGGACATTGTCTATCGGTTACGAGCACATGTGTTCCTGGAAGGAGACATGTGAGAAACTGACTAACCACACATTTTTAACAAGCAGCTCTCAAGGGCAGAATAAAGGGCTCGTGATCGCATCATCTGCTAGTTGAAAGAGAGCATCAGCAAAAAGAGGAGAAGTGTCCAATGAAAACAAATATTCTTAAAAAGAAAAAAACAGTAAAGCGTTTCTTAACGCAAAAGACCGTCATGGGATTTTGCACCAGAGGTGTAATCCATATCTTCTCATATCCATTAGTGTATTGCTTAATGTGTTTAGTGGCCCTATGTCAAGCAGAAAGCCCTTTTTTTTTTTTTTTTAAATAATGAATGCCAAGATTTCATATTCTCCTTCAGCTTGTAACAATTTGTAACAAGGCAACATGTTGACACAGACTTGCAAAACAAAAGCACTGCACTGCTTTGTTGAAATGAAAATGTGAATCATTTGTAGCCTGCAGGAACTTCATAAAGTGGTCACCTCAAAGTTGACAACAAAAACACACAAAACTGAGTTTAGCTCAGCACACCGTGTTTTACACTTTCTGTTTAGCAATAATAATAGTTACCATTTTATTTTTTTGTCTGACATTCATGAATAAAGAAAATAATACTCCCACCGTGGCGCAACCCTCCCTTTTCTAGATCCGTTGACCAGCATCGGTTCTAACACCGCACAATATTTACACCTTTCACCAAAATAAAGCCCATAGTTTGGTGCACTCGAAATCATGTTCTCTACCTTTGGTAAAACCAAATTTTTGCGTGTCACAAAAGGTTGTTCTGAGCAGTGTCTGACTGAGCGGATTCTCACCCATGACGTGCGGCAGCGTGTTATTTTTGCTCTTCCTATTCAAAAGGCAGCGAGACGCTTTTCCCGTAACTTTGCATCAGTGTCGTCTTTCACGCCGAGTCTGGAAAGACTTTTGAAGCCGGCGAGCCAGCGGCAGATGTTTGTCACGCAAGAGCGAAAGTTCTACTCCATCAAAATATGAGATGACCTGCTTGGTTTTATCACCTGCGGGCTGAGCAACTCCGCCACCTGCACGGCCACGATAAGGTTCCCCTCATCATGTGCGTGCGGGCGTCCACTGATTGAATGCTCCAAGGAATCGGGGAAAATAAACTCCCACAAAGTCTGCCCTCTGGATGTTTTGCTGGAGTCCATTCTTGATAAGGCTGAATGACATTTTATAATGTGTTCCAAAATGTTCTAATCTATTTTATCTTTTGAAATACAAATGCAATGGTAAACCATTTATTGACTGGGATACACAAAATAGTCAACTGAGAACCCTGGGAAGCATCTGATTTAAGCCACAGCTCACGCCCAGACGCTCACGCGTAGACTAACTGGCCACCTGAGGTGTTCAACAAGCTGACATTAAAATACAACTTAAATGTAACCTAAAACTTAATTAGTTTTGACACATTTGAGTCAGAATTGGCAATGCAGACTAGCAAATGCTGTAAACATTTTTGGAACACTCTCGATTGCTTCTTATGAAATTTGGGAATAACATGAAGACATATCTGTCGCTATAAAAGACAACGGCACTCACTTTCTGTTTCCAGTAGCAAGCTGTGGGTCAAAGAGGTTCTTTCTTTGTGTGACTGAAAACTCTCACCTTCTGCAGCCTGAAGCTCTGCTCTTATTTTTGTTTGTTTTTGTAGCTGTTGCGTGTGCCAAATTAAGCTGTTAGGTGCACATTTTTTAACCCCCCCCAAAAAAAGACTACGCCACACTTTGCTTAAAAAATGTGGGGGTGTTCTACATCACAACTGCGAGCCGACTAATCTATGCCAGATGTGCGCTGCAGGTTAGAGTGGGGACACTGGAAGCGCGCCCTCTAACGCTTGAATTGTGTATTACAAGAAGTTATTCCAAGTTTTGTAAAGCAGGAATGAGAAAGGTTTTTCTGCTTTTTTCATTTTTTTTCATCATGTTATTTTATAGCGCTCTGTTGTTTCCATACACTTCAAAATTCCGTCGTCATCACAAATTATTCTGCCCCGCCCAGGATTTTTCCCCCCCACCAGAAAAGTGTAAACATGCGCTCCAGAGGTCCACAAAATGTGGGGCGACGTTGAAACAATAAATGGGATTGAGCGAGGCTTCTCTGAAGGCCATACTGTAAATCTGAGATACTTCAAGTGCTGTGTGTGTATGTATAAGGGAAGGGAGGAGGGGGATTCCTGGAAGGGGGTCTTAACGGACTTCCTCCACTGTGTGTGTGTGTGTGTGTGTGTGTGTGTGTGCGTGCGTGTGTGTGTGTGAATGCGTGTGTGTGTGCGTGTGTGTGTGTTTGACTCCACAGGGGTCTCGAAAGATGTAAGCATTTGCGGCTATTGCTTTGTGTGCTTATGTGAACTAAAAGTGGTTCAGGGAAATATCATTTTAATACGTCTCAGTTTACAATGTCCAGTGTTGCAAAAAAGAAAAAAAGCTAAAATCAAACATTCTTTCCTATGTGTTGGTTGAGGATGGTGATAAGCACCACAGGATGTTTTGTGTCGTCTGTTTTGGCTAAAATGCGAAGCGCAAAGCAATAATACTCAGCCCATCCGTCCCGGAATGACGGCTGGATCGGCTGAGTGGAATTCCGCAGAGTCGTGGCTGACACCCTGCCGCAACCTCCCGACGTCACGCCCACTTTCTCGCATGCCGCCGCGGTTGCTCGCAGACTCAAAATTCGAGCGTGCTCTTATCAAAAGCTGCAATTACCCTGGCAGAGATTTTTGGCCTCGCTGTGATTTGTCGACGCTGGCAGACTGCTGAGACGCGCTCGACTCCAAACGGCCATGTTGTGTTGACGTTGTCACCTTTTGTCCTGACCTGCCCTCCTTCTCTCTGCAGATCCACACATCAAAGTGTGCGGCAAGAGAGAACACGTGAGGGACGCCAAAGAGAGAATTATGTCGGTGCTCGATACAAAGGTATAAAAAAGTGGTTTCTTTTCATTGATGTGATAATGGTGACATTACTGTAAGAGGTGGATGAAGCCGTGTAAATCCCCACTGAAGAAGTCCCAGGTACTAAATTCACCCCTCATCAGATATGCTGCTCTTCTGTTAGTGGCTTCATCGCCATGGCAACAGCACAATCGCATCACCTGGGCAACTGCGCTGTGGCACCCCCTGGGGGCAGCCAATAAAGCGTGCACTTTGCACAGCCAAACGGGATGACTTTTAATTCAGTGGTCACTTTATTAGGTACACCTGTTGTGTATTATGAGCACTGTGCCGGGCAGTCAGCCTCTCAAAGGGCGTTATGCAAGTTATTGTGAAAACACTCGCCATTGACGGCTGTACTTTTGGATGTCGCCAGAGTAACAGGGTGACGCTGAAGATGGACGTTTCGCACACGGAGCACTCGCACGTGATCGGCAAAGGCGGCAACAACATCAAGCGGGTGATGGAGGAGACGGGCTGCCACATCCACTTCCCCGACTCCAACAGGAACAACCAGGCGGAGAAAAGCAACCAGGTACATTCGTAGCGACGGATGGCCACCGCATTAAAAGTATTTACTTTTGATCAACCCAACCGCAACATGATTATGTTTGGACTTGGAAGTCATCGTGAAAAGGCTTGCTCAGCGCTTTTTTTTTTTTTTCCGCTGCCCGCATAATTATATGTTTTGGTCTTGGTCATTGACCTAAATTCCGTTACAGTATGTAGATATAAACAGCCAAATTTTTGTTCTTCTTAAAACCACGCATCTTCCCGATGAACACCGATGTCCAAGGTTAGTTAATGGCTTCCTCGTACTCACTCACAAACACAAATGGCCTCAATTCTAATGTAGCCTTTTCTTCCATTGCTAGCATAAAAAGCCTACAAAATGGTCTTCCTTTTCAATGCTTTTCTTTGCTGGTATCGTTAGAACTTTCAAACCGAGCCCTTCATTTTGCTGCCTTTGAAGGATTTCGATTGGTCTGATAAGGCTCGGAGGGGAATGAGGATAAGCGTAAAAAAATATATATACTAAGCTAATCCTTTTGTGTCCCAATTTGCATGATTGCTGGAGTGCGCTCTCGCAGCACTAAAATTAAGTCTGACTTCATCTGAGCTTGCTTTGGTCTCTGCCTCGTTTCCAATTTTTTGATTCTTCACGACAGGTGTCTATTGCGGGCCAGCCAGGAGGGGTGGAGGCAGCTCGAGTTAAAATCAGGGTAAGTTGGAACACTTCTTCATGCGTCAACACTTCCTGTATTGGCTACACTTATTAGTTCTGGAAACACTTCCAGAAATTTGATTTGAGGACGTCCATCTAGTATATATATTTTCTTTAAACTCACTCGGGTCAGAACGCTCTGAGCTAAGTGCTCGTTTTTGGTTTCACACATTCCAATTTCCTACTCGCACAGCTCAGGACTCTTTTCATCTGTTTTCTCTCAATTTCCCGCCATTCTGACTCGGCTCTTTTTTTTGTTTGTTTTAGAAGGAGACATTTGGTTTTTTTTTCTCCACAATTGTATGGCATGTGACATGCTTTTGTTAAAATATGGCAAGGACTCAATCATTTGAGTGCTATTCAAGTTTAACTTTTGTTACCATGACGACTGAGGCTCCGGAGTTGCCACATCCACTGATAACAAGTGTTTAAATTTTTATCTTTTTTTTTTTTTTTTTTTTTTTGGTGAAGTACATTGCGCTATCTGGGGTATGAAATGAATAAATCTGCTTTGACTTGCCTTAATCACCCACACGCACACACACACACACACACACACACACACACACACACACACACACACACACACACACACACACACACACACACACACACACAAGAAAATCCTACCTGAAGCTAATGTTGTTAGCTAAAACTGTTTTGCTATTTTGGTTTCACAGCAGGGACATCATACGTCATATGTTTTTCTGTTTTGGACTGTGCTAAAGTGCAGAAGGCCTCATTCCTTAAAAAAAAAAAAAAAAAAAAAAAATCATGTTCCGAAAGGTATGTCATGTGTCAGTCAACTTTTGAACGTGTTTCACCACGGTGATTGTGAACGGTACGCGCCGCACCAAAACTAACAAAGCTCTACATGCGCTGAGAGGTTTGAAGTGCGGCATATTTGTGCGCCGTCTGCTCAAACACGCCGAGCTTCATCTGGCCGTACCTCAGCGAGCTTAATGGCTGTTTGCATAAGTAACAAAAAGTCCCAAAAACTGTTCATCCAGAGAACAGCACGTCAGCAGAAGAGAGGCGAGGGAGGAGCTTTTTTTTTTTCTTTTTCAAAACATTCAAACATGCATTCAGACTGTCGCGTGTTGGACCATTTAAACCGTTTGCTGTCTTTTATACAATTGATAAGTGTGTTGTTGTGGTGGTGACTCGTCAGGGGGGCTTGCGTGCCAAACCTGAACGGACGTGATGAAAGTCAGCTTTACATTTCCCATCTTTTCCAACCAGCGCTTTCAACTTGTAACTGAACTCCACATACTGGTTTTAGAGTAAAGCTGAGGTCAGCTCCAACTTTAAAAGTCGTCCTTTTCTTCCTTGATTGCTCGAGTCCGGCCGTCCTTTCTTTTGTTCTGACCTAAATTTCTCGATTCCTCAGAGAGCAAGTGTGGAAGCGTGATACAAAACTAAAGCCAAGCACATATGGGACTGATCAGTGGAGGCATTTCTTTGGTCCAAGCATTTCATGCCGCTTGCCCTCGGCTGGAAGCCAAACCCGTCGTGGCGCGCTGCCCGACAGCCAGTGTTTGGACAACTCTGTCTGTGTGTGCGTGTCCATAGTCCGCACTTTCTGTGTGTGTAGCTGCATGCATAAGTTAACATGGAGTGAGGTCGCACCGTTCACCTTGTTGGACCGCTGATATTTTGCCACTGCTGCTGAGGTTACGATCAGTGATCAGAAACTCTTGTGGGAGAACCAACAGGCCCAATTCGTCACAACTCTAATATATATGTATACTTTTTCACAACCTAGAACAGTTGTCATGCCCGTAATTGGTCAAATAATAGAAAGGTGAGATGAAGTCAAAACCTGCCTCTGTATTTTCACTCAGTTTTCACAGATCTGTCATTACTCATTGCAGGAGCTGCTCCCTCTTGTGCTGTCTTTCGAGCTCCCGGCCATCATGCAGTCGGACCCGAGCTCGCCGAGTGTGCAGGCCATCTCGCAGACGTACAACCTCGTCGTGTCCTTCAAACCGCCCACGCGGCTCTACAGGGCCACCGGCGTGGTGCGCGGCTCTCAAAACAACGCCGTCAAGGTGAGGCATGACCGACATTTTGTGACGGGCTGGCTTGGTTTCATTTCAGTGGTGAACGGTCCAGAAATTAATTACACTCATAATCCAATACACTCATAATCCAAGTCACTCTATATCACAAAATCTGTTGTGGACCCCAAGCTACAACTCACTGACCCGCAAGGGTTAGGAGACCCACAGATTGAGAACCACTGATTTAAGGGATTTTCTCACTGTCTGCAGTGTGTCCTCTTTGCCCGTTTCCACGGCGAGCCGTAAATTTCTTAGCTGAGCCCACCAACACTGCCTTTTTTCCCGCACAAGCCGCTTCATTACTTCTCAGCACCCCGCAGCCAAGAGAGTGCTGAGAGATGTTTGGGTGGCGTGAACTCGGCTGCAGGGGCGGCGCAACTTTTTCGCTTAGCCTGCTCGTAGATGCGGCGAGAGAAGCGTCTCGCTCTCTCGCTCTGTCTCTCTCGCTCGCTCTGTCTCTCGTGCGTATACTTCTTCAACTGGCAAGCGATCCGACTCTCTCGAGGAGTTTTCCCGTCTCTCCTGCCAATAAATCATGCCCGGTAACTCCACAGCCGAGCTCGTGTTGCTTTGCGTTTCCAAGCCTCTGAGTATATTTTTTTGTCATTTGCGCCCGCACTTTTGCGTGAGTTCAATCAAGTGCGTATGTTTAGTAAATGTGTTACAAAGCGTCTCGGCGTATTTGCGGCTAGGTCAGAGCGGGTGAGGCAGCCGAACGAAGGCCGACCCGATTAGTGGAATGCGTGAGCACAGCCATTATGCGCTGCTTAGAGACCCCGGGAATACCTCGGAGGATTGCCAAAGCTGCCGCGGTGTGCGAGGATGCCCTCCCCCCTTTGCGCCATGGGCAAGGCATGCTTTACAAGGCCAAGTGATAGTTGGTCTCCTCAACTCGTTGACAGACGCATTTTCCAAAGACGTATTTTCTCAAGGATATGGGCTGTTTTACAATGTGCCGTGTGGATAAGCATCAAAACTGTTGGAAATGTGCTTTTAGTGTTAATTTTCCTGAAATAATCATTTTAGTCTTGAGATAATATTTATATATGTGGTAAAACAGTTTTTTGGTGAGTTTCTGCGCTCAACAATAACTAAGCTTGAACACAAGTACTTATAGCTGGCCACTCGTTAACGTTCATTAAAAAAATAAAAACAGACCTGTTCAATTGGACATAAGCATACCATAAAAGGGGGTTTCATTCATCCTGATTGTTATTTTACGAATGACAACATTGTCTTTATTTTCTTCCTCAGCGTGGCACAGCTCTGCTGCTGGAGCACCTGGCAGGCAGCTTGGTGAGCACCATCTCAGTGAGCACCCACCTGGACATCGCCCCCCAGCACCATCTCTTCATGAAAGGCCGCAACGGCAGCAACATCAAGCACATCGCCCAGAGGACAGGCGCCCAGATCCACTTCCCCGACCCCAACGCCCCCCAGAAGAAGTCCACCGTCTACATCCAGGGCACCATTGAGTCAGTGTGCCTCGCCCGTCAGTACCTCATGGTGCGTATCTCGCCACGCTTACCGGCAATGACTTCACATTGCCGCCGTTTGTTATTGCGGTCGCGCGCCGGCACGGTGAATCTACTCCGAGCGTATATTTGTGTGGTCGCCGTAATGGATGTCACAGTCGAACTCGCATCAGCTTGGTATGCGAGGGATGCGCGGGCTTCGGCACGTCAACCGCCGTGACCTTTTGGGGTTTTGGAAAGAACCTTTGCTTTTGGCAGCAACGGCCATTAAGCTGCCACATAGCTGCTAGTTAGACGCATTATCTCGACTGCCGCTAATGATGATGGTTTGCTCGAATTTCAGACTGCAATTCCCAGTTCATCTTTGGTTTGGGTTCGGAAGTGCTTTTAGGCTCTTTTTTTTGCGTCCTTGAACCAGACTGAACTATTTGGTTTATTTTTGCCAATTTCCAGAGAGAGGGTGCTGAAAGGCCACATTTTAGAATTCTAGTCATAAAATATTAAACTTTAAAGGGGGAAATAATGCGCTTAAATGAATACAATACAAAAGTCATTAATAAAAAATTCTTTGTTTTTGCTTCCATGTTGCAAATGAGAATCTCTTCTCCAACACCTTCCCTAGATTAATTAAGGTTGAATTTAAAATAATACTAATAATAACAAATATTACAGGGCTGGTGCAGACAACCCAACATAGGACCGATATTCTCCAGAGCTCTCTTTCTTTCTTTAGCCTCCAATTTGACGTGGACAACAGTTAACAGATACCAGAGCACTTGCGGTGACTGAACACGGCTTTCTCGTCTTTTGGAAAACTGGAGGAGCGGCAAGAAAAACAGCATCGCGTGTGGCTTGTAGGCTGAGGGAACCCAAAACAAAAAGCCTACGAGAAAGACAGAAATACCCAAAATAAAATGTCAAGTGGACGTCCGGAATGGGGAGTCCTGCCTGTCAGAGCGTACGTTGTGATTTGGCCCCTCGCGCGCACTTTTGATTACAGTTCCGACCCGAAGGTCGTCAGCAGCGCCGCTACTCTGCTGCTAATTACACCTACTCACAATGGGAACGCCGGCCGTGCGCCGCTTGGCCCCCAAAATATACGCATCTGTGGTTTTGTGGCGGTGATAATGTGAAGCATATTGCGCTTGGCCCAATTTCCCCAAACTCAAGATGCAAAAAAGTCCACTAGGGAGTCAGAGTATTTACTGGATTAGTTTGACCTCGTGATCATAGTAGCGAGGATTATACCCCCAAATATAATGTGGACAATAAACTCCCCACTCTTATCCGTCCGTCCGTCCGTCCGTCCGTCCGTCCATCCATCCATCCATCCATCCATCCATCCATCCATCCATCAAGCAAGCTAGCTAGCTATAGAGCTAGCTAGCTATTTAAAATAAATTAAATGTAGCCCTTGAGTACGTAAGTTTGCACATCCCTGGACGAGAGTTTGTGTGCAAACTTACTTAAATATTATTTTTTTTAGTTTTTTTGCTCCTTGTGCTTCTCAGGGCTGCCTGCCACTGGTGCTGATGTTCGACATAAAAGAGGATGTGGAGGTGGAGCCTCAGTGTATCACGGCCCTAATGGAGCAACTGGATGTCTTCATCAGTATCAAACCCAAGCCCAAGCAGCCCAGCAAGGTATGACAATAACAATCGCCCGTCTGTGCGCATTCTAAAGGAAAAAAATAAAACAGCATTCCATTTTGAGAAAAGCGCCTCGTGTCCTCCAACGCGAGCGAGGGCGGTGTCTCTCCGTCCGATTGTATTAAACAAACATATTGACAGGTCACATTTCACTATGCGAGCGACTTAAAACGGAAAAACCAGGAAGGGAAATCAAAGGGAACGCTGCCATGTTCACTCAGCGTCTGCCCCGGTGGGGAACCACAAGCTCTCCTCAAGCTGTGGGCAAAGGAAAGACGACCAGCCGGCTCCGATTTGTGTCTATTGAAAAAAGAATTGCAACCATTAGCATTAGACGACCTGTAAGATGTGCATAGGTTGTTAAATCTAAAATATAGTTGCGGTGTTAAGTTAGGTAGCTTAGGTAGTTAGGTAGCTTTGGTAGTTAGGTGTGTCAAGTTAGTAAGGTACCGTTACATATCCAATGTGCTGCCACGGTAACTTTGAAACGATAACTTGGTCCTTTACAGATTACTTGGTTTAGAAAGTAACTTAGTTACTTTACACCATCATGTGGGCAGAGTGCTTAACCCATCCTGACCTAGAATTTAAAGACCGTTCCATCACCCCCTCTCCTCACGACCCTCCTAAGAACCCTTCACTTAAATATGTTAACGAGGTGACAGAAGTCGGCCCATCAACTCTCAGCTCTTTGGCAGAGTCGTAAAAGAAAGACTTGGAGTCTGTTTCTAGAAAAAGGGCAAAATGCAAACATGATGTTTTTTTTTTTTTTTTGGCATTCATAATTGTGTGCCATCCAAGCAGGGCTAAGCTTGTGGCTTGCCTGGAAAAAACCCGATGAGCTGTCTGACCCGATTATTTCTCTACAAGTCATATTGGATTAATTTTCCCAATATTTGTGTTTAGTGGGAGTGCCTGGCTTGAAATTCTGTGCGTCTTTATGAAGATATTTGCGTAATTATTAACAGCAAAGAGAATACGTATTTCATCTCGACACGTCACCTTATGTAAAATGAAACATCTTCTCATGAACAGAAAAACAAAAAGAAAGACGTCTTCTGGTATCTGATTTGCTCATAACATGGAATGTGTGGTGGGGGCTGTGAAGTCAAAGCAAGTTTGCTTCACATCTGATCCACATTGCGTGTTTGGCAGCAGTTGGCCCGTTTAACATATTCCGTCTACACTTCCCGTACATTTCTGCCATAACTCGTCAGATCACCTTGTCATTAGTTGCGTTTTGCTATGATCCTTGTACATTTACAGAAATTCTGGCCCTCGATGAAACCTGGCTTCTTTACATCATCTATTGTTGTGGTTCCCTCTCACTCATTTATGTCCTCTAATGCTTTTTGCGATATATTTTCCAATCCTATCATCATCATCCTAAGCAGCTTTTGACGGTCACAGGACGGTCAACCTTTGCAAAACTGTTCAAATAGAAGGCAGCAATTTGCGGCATCGTTATTGCATGCTTTTCAACTACGTGTGATAATCGTCCCCACATGTTGCTCTCCGTACTGTAACTTTTTATTGTTGACTTTAATGGCTCCTAATGTGACGTCAAAGTTCGTAACAATATCTGTTTAATATTTCCAGCGTGCATCCAAGCGAGCGTAAAGTGTTGAAAAAAAAGTCAGCCGTCAAATGTTCCTCCCACACCGACGCTGTTTGTCATTCTAATCTCCTCTTAATTCCCTTCTTCCTTCCTTTCCATCTTGTTTGTCTCTCCCCCTCATCCTCCCTTTCACTCCCTATCTCCCAGTCCAACATTCCCGAACCCTCGCTCAGCCCCTCCCATGCTCCTCACGTGTCTCACACACACAGACGAATATTTAATAATTTCCTTTGCTCTCAATTGTATTGCGCAACCTTCATCTCGCTCTCTCTTTCAGTCTGTCATCGTGAAGAGCGTGGAGAGGAACGCCGTCAACATGTACGAAGCTCGAAAGTTCCTGCTGGGCCTGGAGAGCAACGGCGTGTCTTGCTCCTCGCCGTCGGTGGCCGTCAACCCGGCCCCTAACGGGCCCTCGCCGTCCCTCATCTGTCCCGTTGGCCTGGACATCTTGGCCTCAGCTGGTCTGGGGCTCAGCAACCTGGGTAATAACAATAAAACACTCAATAAAAATAATGAACGATACCACTCCAGTTGACATGTCATGATGTAAATAGAAAGTCAGTTAAACAACCACACATCTCAGCATTTCAGTCCACTAGCTTAATGCTAACGCTAAATATGATCTACAATGTGGTGCTACTTTATAACCCTCCAAGCAATAGTTTGACCACAAATTGTGCTCTCAGTATTCTGCAAAGAGTGGCTCATATTAGTGGAGTACTGATGAGCTGAGAGGAGCTGGGATGATTCAATGAACAGTGTTACTTTTGGCAAATTGCTGCTTGTTATTGTGTGTGTTGAGTCATGCACTCGTTTATCAAGTTAAAGTAAAGAATTGGCCGAATGATGTCTTAAATGTCTAGAAAACCTGAATTTTAAGGATGCCTTTTGTCATAAATTGTTAATTCTCATTTTTTTGCCGATTTAGAGTTATGCACAGCTACATTCGTAAAAACGAATAGAAACTTCCTAATGGACAGCGTGTTCCCTGTTTAAACTCAAGGAACGTACATTTTATGACCTCTCACTTCCTGCCAAATGGAAAGGAGGGAAAAGTAGATTTAATGTAAATAATCAGTGGCCATAAAATAATAATAGCATTCCGTATTCCTTTGCTGTCCAATTGGTTGGAAGTTGGTGGACAGGCCCACATCCTGGCCGTTAGTAATTGCTACATGCTTCTCTCGCTCAGATTACACAGCAGACTGCCAGGCGAGTCCCGTGCCTTCCTCCCGGAGCCAAAGTAGCCCCTTGTTAAAGCCGCAGACCCGCTTCTTTGTGTTTTCATACACGGCCTTTGGGGCAAAGCACTCAGCGGCATATTGTCTCAATAACAAGCTTTCATTGGCGATGCCCACCTTGTAGAGATGCGAGAAATTCCTTCTCACGCTTGCCTGCCGCCTTGATGGAATTCGCGTTCAATAGTAGGAAAAGCAAGATTATCTTTTGTGAGGCCTTGACAAAACGTGTGTTTAGTTCAATTTTGCTTTGTGCGGCCCGTCGCTGATTTGTCGGTTTTGTGCTCAGGCTTCCTGGGCGCGGCGGCGTCCCACTCGCTGGCCAACTCACTGGCCAACTCGGCCGCCCCCAACGCCGTCCTAAACACCTTAAACTCCTCCATGAGTACCCTGCAGACCCCCAGCACGCCTACGCCCTCGCTGTGGCCCAGCTCGCTCACCACTGCCCAAGGTGAGGAGAAGATGGAAACTGAAGCTTCAAATTTGCTTCATGAACTGTTTGTATTTTTTTGACTCCACTAGATGGCACTGCCGCTTTATAAAAAGAAGTTTCAGAAATTTCAAGTCAGAGGCTGCCATCTAACAGGCTCAATAAACACAAAAACTTCTTCTTGAAGCTTCATAGTTTTTGTTTTTGTATATCAAATTAGAGGACATTTCAGTTCATTGTTATTTCATTCAAAGGATTTTCTTTTTTATTTTCTTTCATTGAGCTTTACTCGTTTTGTTACGTAGTTTTGGTGAACTTGGCTCAGTTGAGACTTAGAAGAAAAATTGTGTAAATCCTGATGTTGCCTTCCGCTCCCAGCCTTCTCGTCCCAGTTGATGCTGCATCCGGCCACCCACGCCACGCTGAGCAGCATCCTGCTGTCGGGCGTGCAAGGCTACACACAGAACACCCCCTCCCCACCGCCGGGCCTGGCGCCCATCGACAAGCAGCCCAACGGTGTCCCCGACTGCGCCAAGGCAGCCTGCGCTCTCAACGGCCACGTTAAGGTCCCCCCTCGTTCCCCACCCCATCTTCTTTTTAAACGCCGTCACTGACTATATCCCCCGGCCGTCATCTACGCAGCATCCGTCTTCAGTCTACGGGAGGATAGCCACTGCGTCGCTTGCCGAAACGGTTTTGAGTCCGGCGCCTTGCGACTCCATCCAGGAGGCCGGCGGACACAATCCATCGGAGCCTCTGTCCAGCAAGTCTGGCACCGATGAAGGTACTCACTAAATGCAAAAGACAGTCCCGATGGTGATTCGGGAAAGTTCAAATGTCGGAGCCTGGCCAAATTGAACTGTCTTATAAAATAATTATTCACTGACACATCTACTCACCACTGTGATTTGTATAAATTAATTGATTGAACATCACTCCACACCCGACGATTTCACCATTGGTTTCACCTCATTTACAAATCCATACTCGGGATGTCACCTCCCTATCTCTCCTCCCTCCTGCACCGTCATCATTGTTCCCTCAATCTAAGGTCCCGTAATCTTATTAAATTCACCATAATCCAAAGTACGTACAGTTTTCGGTCGAAACGCCTTCCATTTCTCTGCAGCTTATGATTGGAATACCAACAAAATACCCTTAAATTCACTGTCATCACATCATTTACAGTTTTCAAACAAAAATTGCAACAAGTTTTAACCGACTCTTGCAGCTGTTAGTTTAAATATGCTGTTGTATTGTAGAGTTTTATTGTTCTTGGTTGTTGTTCTTTATTTTTGATTGTGTATTTATATACTAACCTTGTTTTATGTATTTATTTATTTTTTAGCACTCCATCCCCCAACCCCCTCAAAGAGCCATTGTTCTTTGGGTCAGGCTGCAGTTGTAAATAAGAACTTGTTCTTAATTGTTTGCCTAGGTAAATAAAGGTTAAATAAAAAATTATTGACGAGAAACATTGACACCAAACCACCTGTCAGTCCACAAGCAGGGTACAGTAAGTTGATTAACTTTATTATCAGACGTGACGACACTTTGTGTCCTCGTGAAGAATACATACTTGACAAGAACTTAATTCCCGGTGCAGTTGTTCACCTCACCGTGGCCGTTTATTCCACGCAAAAGAAGCCAGTTGAACTTGTACCCTCCTGACAGTTTTTCCCTTTAAATGGTTCTCTCTCACGCCTCTCCTCTTTCTGCCGTGTTTACCGAGGCTGTCCTCCCCGATGTGCCGCGTCACGGGCCGTTTTGCTCTCCTTTCCTTCCGTCCCTCCTCGCTTCCATCCTTCCATCGCCTCCTGGCCGTCTATTTGAACTGGCTCCGCTCACTTTTTCTTTGTGCAGGGTGGGCCGCTCCGACGCAATTCCCTCTCGAGCTCCATTAGATCGCCTGACATCGCATTATTGTTTTTGGGCCCTGCACAACTCGAATGCGTGTGGCGTCACACGTGAACTCGGGCGGCTGAAAGCCCGTTTACAGCTGCTTGTTTTTCACTTTTAGCGCCGTTTTTGTTTCTCTTTTCCAGGCTCGGACACCTTTGTGGAGGTGGGCATGCCGAGGAGCCCCTCGCATTCGGCCAGCGGCAGCGAGTTAAAGCAGATGCTGGCCTCGTGCAAGACGTCGTCAGGAAAACGGCAAGCAGTGGAACTGCTACAGGGCACCAAAAATTCTCACCTACAGTACGTCGCCAAATTTCGGGGCCTTTCTCTTGAAGCCTTTGCCAGATTTCACCTGAGCTTTGCTAGCTGAACAAACAAGATGTGACATTGATTTTTACGTTCCTGCGCAGTTCCGATTGTCTGCTGTCGGACGCTGAGTCCAGTTCGTCCGACAGTCCCGTTGCCGACAAGAGGGCGCCAGGCAGCGAGAGGGCGGCCGAGAGGGCGGCGCAGCAGAACGAGCGGGAGCGCATCCGCTTGGCTCCGCAGACCTCATTTGCTAACATGCAGGTGCGCGCAAACGTGGACAGACGAACGAACCAAACAAACACAAATCTTCCGATACTGTTTTTGTTCCCAGGCATTTGACTATGAACAGAAAAAGCTGCTGGCAACCAAAGGTGAGCTCACATTTGTCAAGGCTCCTGAAATGCAATGATAAAGATGTCTGTGATTGTATTAGCTAAACAGACCAAATTCTAAGGCGCAATATGGATGAGCGCGTGTGTTTTCATACGTAAACGGAAATGTGCTCACCTCACTTGTTCACACAGCTATGTTGAAGAAACCCGTGGTGACGGAGGTGCGGACCCCAACTAACACCTGGAGTGGTCTCGGTTTTTCCAAGTCCATGCCGGCCGAAACCATCAAGGAACTGAGGAGAGCCAATCACGTGCCCTACAAGCCCAGCATGAGCACCACCTTTGAGGTTAGAAGCCCCTCCCCCTTTTTTGGCCTCAATGTCTGTCCAGCTCCAATATCGACTCTTGATTTGGGTCAACTTTCTCCCTCAGGGTTCCCCGCTGTCTCTGTCCCGCGCCGGCAGCCGTGAGGGCGTGGCTAATGGCAGCGACTCGGACAACTGGCGAGAGAGGAACGGCGCGTCCAACGGGCTGCAGCCCCACGCCGACTTCCCTACCGCTGTCAGCAGCCCCAAGAGGAAGCAGAACAAATCGGGTCAGCGCGGTGTTTATGATGCACAGGCTCATTATGATTATTGCCTATAAAGTTAGGAAGGGGAAGGTCGGCCGGTGCTGTCGTACGCTACACAAAATCAAAATTTCTTCTCTCTCTTGAGCTCAAGTTGCCCTCGGGCGGCAGCTGCTCTCCATTCCGCATCATTACCCTTGGTGGCCGAGCCCAACTGTTGCCATGGCAATTGGCTTTCATGACGTTTTGGGGTGCAGCTTGATTTTTTTTTCTTTTTGTAAATGTCAAATATCAGCAAAGCTTTTCCCAGAGGGTTTCTCCTGTCTCGCAAGTCCATTTGAATTTACAGTCCAAATACCATTGCATTGTGTATCCTTATATTTGTTTTGTTTTTTCTTTTGCCGGACAGCGGCTGAGCATTACCTGAGCAGCAGCAACTACATGGACTGCATCTCGTCAGTGACGGGCAGCAACGGCTGCAGCCTCAATTCCTCCCTCAAAGGTTCGGACCTGCCCGAGCTCTTCAGCAAGCTGGGCCTGGGGAAGTACACGGATGTCTTTCAGCAGCAGGAGGTAAGCGGAGCAACCAGACGTATTTTCCAGCAAGTCAAGATTGGCAAAACGTGAACACAAAACGGTCGTGATGTTTCTTACAGATTGACCTCCAGACATTCCTGACTCTGACCGACCAGGACCTGAAGGAGTTGGGCATCACCACCTTTGGCGCCCGCAGGAAAATGCTGCTGGCCATCTCAGGTATTGCAAGACTGACAAATTCTGGTGGAAAGCTGCACCTAAACATTTTGACTTGACTTTGACCTTCCCAAAATTCTACCAAATTAGCGCGACAGAAACAAAAGTCAGTCGGTCGCCGAGTTCATCTTTGCGCCAATGTCGTTTCAGAACTGAACAAGAACCGGCGCAAGCTATTCGAGCCCCCCATCCGCTCATCCTTCCTGGAAGGTGGCGCCAGCGGTCGCCTCTCTCGTCAGTTCCATGCCGAGATGGCCAGCGTCAGCGGCCGGTGGTAGAGCCTCAGGGCATTCCTGAGGTCCAGCGTTTACTCCCTTTGAGTCGATGAAGCATTTGCGTGTTTCCAAGGCGACCCGAGTATTTCAAGGGAACAGGCAGAAGGATTCGTACAATCATTTTTACCCCACTGACGCCGCTGCAGCTCTGTCGGTGACATGCACTTTAATTTTACAAGACTTTTGCCTGTGAACTCCTTCATTGCTCAGATCTAAAGAAGAAGAAGAATTACTATGCATTGGACTTAAAAAGCACAGATGCCTTTTCTTTTTTTTTTGTGCCAAGCCAAATGTGTCAGCACTTAGCCGGCCGGCCTCGTTGGGGGTGGGAGGGTACGGCCAGACAAAGTGCAAAAGTAGGTCAGCGCCCCAAAGTGGACCGCTCGGTGGCGTGTACCAAAAAGGGAAGTGTTTAGATTGAGAAGGTCCCTCCCAAGTGCCTCTTGATGTTGTGCAGCTGTTGCGACATCTCGCCATCCTTTGCGTCCATGTACTCTGTAGACCAAATTTTGTACTCTTTTATGTTTTTATTTTTAACGACCATGTTAGGGGAACGGGGCGGGATGTATAATGTTAATCAGTTTACATGTCTATTTTCTTTTTATACATTACGGATGACCTAATATGATTATTTGCTATTCTTATTGTCATTTTATGTTTCTCAGTCTGCGGAGTGCTTCAATGGCCGCATCTCGTTTATAACACAGGCTTCTTTTTTTTTTTCTTCTTCTTTCCCCGCCGTCTGTTATCTGTCAGCGTCGGCCTCTCGCCGGCCTCAGAATCCCACAATGCACTCCTCTGCCTTCGGCGCGGAGCAAGAACCTCACCAAGGAACTTTTTGTAGCCTCAAGTGCCAGTTTTTTTTTCTTTTTTTTGGGCTTGAAGAAGGGACATTTTGCTCTGACTGCATCTCACAGGGAACATGAAAACTCATTTGAAGGAACGCAAAGAAACGCTCAAATGTCCCCCGGTCATATTTTGGGGTCGTCTTGATGCCCTTGAAAAGAGCGAGAGGATTAGATGTCATAATTCTCAAGATTTGAAGGCTGGAGTTGAAACCAAAGTGCAATTATGTGTCGTCATGTTAATATTTGACAGTATTACAAGTTGTTTTTTGTACATGTGTAACAAAGTGCCTTTGGAAGTTAAGCGTTAAGTCCAAAGCGTTGAAATCCTGACGGGAAAAACCAGCAGAAAACAAATTAGTGCCTTGCTCCGGTTTTATTTTTCCTTCAATTCAATTTTATCAACCACTTGGGCCTATTTAAGCCATGTGGTAGTTAGCAACACTACAGTGCAGTGAATCATTTTCTGAGTTTGCCGATGATATATGTATGTTGTTTTTTTTATATGGAATTCTTGAAAAATTGCAACGAGAAGATGGAGCTTTATCCCGAGGCACTACACGCAAAGTGTTTGCTTCTCGTCTTAACCGCTGAATGTTGTTGAAAAAAAAGAAGTGCTTTATCGAAGCTCTGAGCTTTTGATGTTTTTCAGCGAATCGTGAAGGACTTGAGGGACTTGTCCTGTCCAAGAAAAAAAAAAACGTTTACTTGCAACTCCTCACAATAAATTGCACAGCCTTCAGTGGGATGCCAAAAAAAGGGTTTTTATTGGAAACCATTTTTGTAGTCCAGTTCCGCGGTACATTTAAAAAACAATTGTCAAACCACTAAATTCTCTAACATTTGTGTGACTGAACAATTATTTTTTGTGTTAGGAAAAGCTACAGTTCTGCACCAATGGATTTGTGTGTTGTGGCCAAAAAACCTTTGTTATTCCAGTTGTCTTATTATTGTTTATTTTGATAGTCAGGCATAAAGAAATGTTCAAACATTGATATTCTGAAGGCAATAAATGTATGCAAAATGTCTCTCTTCTTTTCTTGTGGTTTGTCTGGGAATGATTCCATCTGGTGCGCGGTTGTCTTCCAAATATTCCAGCAAGGCTCCAAGTGGAGAATCGTCTGTCGCGATCGAAAAGCTTTTTTGTTCCCTCATTACCTTTCTGCTTCCAGAACGTTCTCGGGTGCTTGACATTCAAAATGATTTTGCTGTATTTTGAGATGGAATGAAGCCAGCAAAAACACTTTTCCTGCTGTTATGTGAGAGCGTGTGCACATTTTCTTACAATTGTGAGCGCTAATCCTCATTTTAATCTGCCTCATATGCTGCTAGCGTGACTACTGATTCTTATGCAAGAGATCAATTTTGTCCCTGATGAGGAAAAGTGCTATAAAAAATGGTTGGAGGGATTCTATGTATGAAAACAGGTGATTGGGTCTTGTTGTCTAAATGCCAATGACTCCATGTCAAGCCTTAAGGGGGCAGTATTGTTTAAAAAGCTTTAAATTTCCATTGAGCTTCTTTGAAATGCTGGGGGGGGGGGTTCCATTCTTTTTATATAATAATGGGGAAATGAAGCTTCAAGGTGATTCATGAACCTGTTGTATATATTGAGCCCACTAGATGGCAGCCTCTGTTCAATACTGGTATGATTTGAAAACAATTGTCTTGTCAGCATTGAGAAGTAATTTAAGATGAATAAATCAATGTGGTCCTGAGGTAGTAAGTGCCGTTCTTCCGTTGTTGTGTTTGTGTCGTAAAATAAAAAAAATCAAGTTAATCCTTGTTGCTATCACTATAAACCCCTTTTTTTAAGCAGCGGTGCCATCTAGAGGAGAAAAAAAGTACAACTGGTCCATGGAGCAAATTTGAAGCTTCATTTTCCCATCATTATTCATATATTAATTTTATGTTCCGGATGTTTTTATACTCATTTCCGTATGATGTGATGCAAGCATGTTGAAGCAAACTCCTCCACCGAAGCGTCTGCTCATCAACAGCATATGACTGACTTGCACTTTTTTCCCTCTGACACCATTTTTTTTCTTTCCAGCACACTAGCTTTCCCGCCTTTATATTTGTTGTGTAACACTGCCGCACTGCCGACTGTGTAAATACAGCTTTTGCCGGGTTAATATGTAGGCTGCAGTGGGAAAACATTCATTACGGTGCCAGTGGAACACAACTGAGGATTGGAGAGATTTTGAAGCCTTCTTGTGGGGGACAAATAAATGCAATAAGATAGGACGTAGCCACTGACGATGACTAAGCATTGAAAAGGTCAATGAAGGTCAAATTAATTTCACCTGTAAAGTGCAGTTTGGCTGAATACAAAATTATCTCCCTTGTGGCTTTCCCTCTCAAGTCATCTCGAGTGACGTCTTGTCATGTCACATTTCCCCCAAAAAAAACTCATTTCTACCATCACATTGGTTGAGAAAAGCTGCCAGTCAAGCAAATGTGAGACAATGCTCCTCATCATAATTATGCGCAGAGATATGAGGGCAGACAGCTCCTGTGAATTACAGCATCTCCTGTGAATTACAGCATCAAAGCGACTTGAATGACTAAGCGGCCATCAACATGTCGGCAAGCTTCCCACTTGATGCCCGGCCATATTGTTTGCACGCGGCGACAGATTGCCGCTGCAGGACAAGTGTGAACAACATGATGCTGCGTAATTTGCTTGGGAAATATGTTGCTCGATGCTTGTCGTCCCTCATTCGTGTACATTTGCTTCTTTAGATACAAATGTACATTTTAGATTGACGTGCAAACATTTCTTTCAATGGTCGACGCAATTATTTTGCATACCTCTAGGCGGAGCCCGCGTGCCACTTGTGCTACTTGTGCCACATTTGGACAAGCCTTGCTCGGGACTTTGGCCATGGCAAACAAATTCCTGTGACTCCGACCGTGACTTGAAAATGGATCTGAATCTTCATCCAGCTTACCTTCATGTCATTGGCAAAGAGATTTTGTTTTCCATTTAGTCTTCCAATTGTTTTTTTTCCCACCTAAAGCACATGAAATGCACTGTACAACTAAATGGGACGAAGACATAACAGGATGGTAGCTAATGAAGTGTTTCTCGCCTCAACTTTGAAATGTTGTTCCATATACAAGCTCATCCCACAGGATGACGACGACTCCATCGCTCTTCCTCTTGCATCCTCACACGGCACCTCCCCTGCATCTTCCTCCATCTGGCCTCTGAGCTCACAGTGGATGTGAGCCAATCTTGGCTATTTGTTTTTGACTATAGATATATGTATATATTTTTGATGGATTATTTTTTCCTAATGGTGTGGATTGTTGGGGTTGCATGGGATGCTGTCAGTGGCTATTAGCCCCCCCCCTGCTTCCCAGAACTGATGTTAACACATAATGACTGTGGCTGGAGGGAATGAGCTCGGCTGATGGATGCATGGAGGAAGGAAAGCTCCAGAACCCGCCCGCCTTCTCCTCCTCCTGCAAAAAACATAGCGAGGCGATACATGGCGTACATCACAATGAGCTTTGTTTTCTGTGCTTTTCTTTGAAGCCTTTTGACGATGTAACGCTTGTTGGATATGAAGTTAAAAATTCCTTTCGGTGCTAATCTGCGACTATCGGGGTGGCTGAGCTCTTTTTGCGATGAAGGCATTTAAACGCAACAGGGGGCAGCTGCTAAGTCTTGCTCACAAGCTGACTTCTATTAAATCATATGTGCGGCTCACGCTTCTCTTTTCATGTTTGTTGTGTTTGTTGCAGCTTTAGCAGGACTGTCAATGACCTTCGGGAATGAATGTCGCAAGACTCACTTCGGTTGGATGTTAAAAATGTGAACCGAGGCCTCGGTGGTGTCATCCGGATCCCTTGCTGCTACTGAAGGCAGCGTGATGATGAGCTTAGCGTGGAGTTAGATCCCGCTGGCCTCCGTAAGCCTCACGCGCTAATCCCGCGGTGCGCGTGGAAACGCAGCTTGTTTTTGCCGCAATCAAGCCGAATCCACATGTAGGTCAGGGGCCGCGCTTTTGTAACCACTTCAAAGTGGCGATCACCACGGCCACCGCGTGGGCAGCTTTTGCGTTGCATTGTGGGAGGTGGCGGCCATTTTAAGCTACCTGAGGACAGACACACTTGAAGCAAAGAAGCACAATTTAGTCCATTTGCGTGCAGCATTACAGCGAAATGCCGCTTTATGCCGCAATTGCTCCACTAATTGACCCGAATGTGCAAACCTCAAACCCCTCTAAACAGTATTAGAACCCAGCAGTGATTTAAAGCAGCTCTTTGTCAGACATTCACTGCAGTGTGTTGAAGTGTGCGAACCTTATTTGGATCCTAGTAATTGAGAATTTAATGATTTGGAGAAGTACACAAATAGAAAGGTATTGTAATTAATCAACCAAGAATGTCTTTAAATCTTTACCCTACCATTTAAAAGAGTTCTGTCGGTGTTTTAATCATGTGGCGCGTTTACAAACTCTGCCAGCCACTGTCATCTCTTCTTGCGGCACCTTGTGTTAAAGAGAGCAAGACCAAAACAAACCCAAAGTGACAGTGACTGCTTTGGGAGCTTCGCTCATGAAAATGACTCGTGACTCAAATGTGGCCAAATGGTGTTAGGAGGTGCCCAAGGCTTGCAAATCATCGGCTAGCCTTCCGTTTATCATCCTCTTGACCTCTGGGAGACCTCCTGAATGCGAGCAATCAGACACACACACACACACACACACACAGCAGGGTTTGAATCTCGGGTTAGGGCTTCAAAGTAGGATTTTAAAGACCTAATTTGAAAGCCTAACCCCTTGACATGAATTTTGACAAAAATGACACCTTAGTTGTAAAGTATGCCTCTTTTAAATGTCACTATTCATGAATTACTGATTTCTGACCCCCTTTGCTAATTTCTGAAAGGCTTTAATTAAGCTTCAATCAAGGTGCACTCATTATGCCGTGCAATATGTCAAGGGGTTCAGGTTGGGGCTCCAGGCAGGTTCCTCCCCCATTTCATCATTAGTCCACTCACAGCTGAGCTCCGAGGACTGTTAGGACAAACAGACGGACGGACAAACGTCGTGGCTCTTTGAGAAGACCGGCTGACGTTGCGTTTGTGTTTATGACGCAACACCTCCAATTCACCACGCACGGGCACACGCGCATGCGCGCACACTTGTGGCTCTGCGTGGATGCGGCGCGAGAAGAACGAAGAAATACGAGCAACATTTCAAAGCGTTTTTGCATCCTCGCAACGGGGCGTTCCCCCGATCGAGCACGTGACGCGTCAAAGCGAGAGGAAGGGAGAGACTGCAAAGTCCATCTCTTTCTGCTCAATCTCTCCTCCTCTTTCACCAGTAGAGCCGCGAGCGGAGCTCAGCCGGCCATTCGCATTCACAGCGCAAGGCAGCGCAGCATCACCGTCTGTGACATCCACCCGGGCCGAGATGGAGGCACCAGGCTTGGCGCGCAACATCAGCAGCCCGCTGAGCCCCTGCGAGGGGATGATCAAGGACCTCAGCCTGGACACCATTAAGCTGTGTGAGCGAGACGGTAAGCTCAAAATCAACTTAATTTGCTCATTATGCATTTGTGGTTTAAAGTCGAAATTTGACCCCACCTTCCTCCCGTGATGTACAGTGCAGTGTCTACCTTTGATTGCATTTTGTACGCCTTTGCCTTCAGTTTAAAGGGACTCTCTTTTGAATGGACCGGTGCGCGTGTGGAATTTCAAGAAAAGCAACAAAGCCTTTTTGTACCTATGTTATAAAAGAAAGCCCAAATTTCAGCCCTGCAGGCACCACCACACCTAACTGCTTTCTTCTAAAGATGTACCATTCATAACTGCAAATATTGTCGTTAAGTAGTCGTCATCCCATAATTACTTTGAAAATCAGAGTTGTTGAACCCTCAAATGCATTGTGCAGAAAAATAAAAAAAGCAAGTCATCATCAGGAGAGACCGCAACATGGCTGCAGCCACATGTGAGCACAGCCTCCGCAACACCCGAAAAGATCAATTCTCGTGTGTTTCAAACACACGGCAAATGTGTTACGTGCACAGTCACCAGGTCAGCCTGCTGGACACACTACCGCCACGATGTGCTTAGTGCGTTGCTGGCTTGATTCGAGCGCTTTCATTTTCCTAATGGTCAGGAGTGGACTGGCTGCCAGCTTTTTGGGCCCGGGTTGTTTTGGTTGCTAACATTTGCAACTACTTCTGGCTGAGTAGTCTAAATCAATAGAGCTCGTGTGTCCTTGAGACACCAGCATGGTGTTTGTTTATGGAGCAACAAACACGGCTTCTGGCCACTTTGGTTGGAGAAGTGGCGAGACCGGTCGAGTTGCAGCGGTATGTGAAAATGATTAGAGTAGGGGTTCACACAGCACCGAGTGCAGAGGGGGCTTGCTTGACCTCATTCCATCTCTCGCTATCATAACCATCAAGGCACCAAAGAGAATCGCAAGATAGCAACTAATTGGTAGGCTATGAGGCTTAAAGGTTTTTGTAAGTCAAAATGTCCATTTCTTTTAAAGAGTGGAAGAAATTGTATTTTGGAGCCCCACCTACTTTGGAAAACTAACCCTATTTCAAAAGCCTGATTTAAAGCCCCAACCCTACATTAAAACCTCGATTTGAAGTCTTAACCCTAATTTGAAACTGTAACCCAACTTTAAAACCCTACTGTAATGTAATTATTTTTAAATGACCCAAGACCTCCTAACCCTTGACCCTAGAACCCTTACTCTAAAAATGACCATGGCTTTTTTTGGGGTAAAAAAATAACCGTAACGAGTATTGCTTTTATTTGTTAAAAATAAAATAAATAAAATAAAAAAATCTATATATATATATATATATATATATATATATATATATATATATATATATATATACATATATATATATATATATATATATGTATATATATATATATATATATGTATATATATATATATATATAAATATATATATATATATAAATATATATATATATATAGGCGGCTCGGTGGCGCACTGGGTAGCACGTCCGCCTCACAGTTAGGAGGGTGCGGGTTCGATTCCACCTCCGGCCCTCCCTGTGTGGAGTTTGCATGTTCTCCCCGGGCCCGCGTGGGTTTTCTCCGGGCACTCCGGTTTCCTCCCACATTCCAAAAACATGCTTGGTAGGCCGATTGAAGACTCCAAATTGTCCCTAGGTGTGAGTGTGAGTGCGATTGGTTGTCTGTCTCTGTGTGCCCTGCGATTGGCTGGCAACCAGTTCAGGGTGTCCCCCGCCTACTGCCCGATGACGGCTGGGATAGGCTCCAGCACGCCCGCGACCCCCGTGGGGACTCAGCGGTTCGGAAAATGGATGGATGGATATATATATATATATATATATATATAATTTTAGTTGTATTACAATTTTTAATATATATTGTTATTTTAGTTGTATTACAATTTTTAATATATATATATATATATATATATATATATATATATATATATATATATATATATATATATATATATATATATATATATATATATATATATATATATATATATATTGTTATTGTTATTTTAGTTGTATTACAATTTTTAATTTGATTATGTAATTTAAAAAGTATATATGTATATGTATGTATATATATACATACATATACATATATACATACGTACGTACATACATACATACATACATACATACATACATACATACATACATACATACATGTATGTATGTCTAGTAAGGCTTTTTTTTTCAGCTAAGTGAAACGCTACAAAATGAATAGAGTCGACTGTTTGGAACTCTGACAGAGCAGCTGTGACCCTGAACATGACAAGCAGCATGAATAATAATAGATGGAAGACAGCACCCACATGAAAAGTAATCGCATTGATTTTCCAGGAATTAGCCAGTGTTCTCATCTGGAAAACTTTTTTTTGTCCTTGCTCAGGACCGTCTTCATTTCAGTACTTTGCTGCTTTCTAAATTTACCTCTCACAGCCATCAATATTTAATGGGCAGCATGAGAGAAGCTGCCTGTGGCTACGCTGAGCCAGCAAATGGGAGTGCATGCAGCATCACCGGGCCTCTTCCTGGCTGTGGTAATACACACACACACACTCACACACACAGAGCACTGTCGATGCATTTCAATGCTCAAAACACGTTGCGGGACAGTTGATTCAGTGTGTGGTGCTGAATGACAATATTCTGCCGTCTAAATGCAGGATTTGTTCCTCAAAATGGAGGCTGTGCCACTTCTAACCTCTCAGATTGAGAAAGACATTATTACATATAATCGTTTTCATAAACAAAGGTAGGAAAGGTACATTGGACTCCAATAACAACCCCGAGAGGTACATTTGTTAAAATAAAAATGAAAAAGTAGATTGTTTTGATCCATCATGGAAGGTCGACCAGTAAATAAAAGAGCTTGGGTTGTTCTCCGAAGAGTGACTTTTAATCAAACGCAAATTAACGATGTCGGCCTCAGACGTGCGCTTACTGCTAACGACGCGGACGAGCAAATTAGCGTTGGCCTGGCAGCGCTAGCACTCGCTTGATGGCTAATTTAGAATTCTGTACTGTAGATTGCAGTTGTTGGTGTGACTCAGCTGGCATTTTCAAGCAAACTGCATGTCCACAACATGACTGTGCAGGCCAGATTGACGTGGATGTGTTAAGCATCTATTCATCATTTCGCAGTCAACAAAAAAAGTCATGTTCTTGGCTCACTGGATGCTTTCTAACTACTAGCAAGATTTAAATGTATCATCACTTAGCATGTGATTGGCTAGTTACCACTCACTTTTGGGTTTCTCATGAAAAACTGGCACAGGCACCATGATAGCAGCGTTGTCGTTATTCTGTATTTGTGGGTGAGCAACTTGCTGATGTGTAAACACGGCGATGAAGGAGCACATTGTTGGTATGCCTTGGTTTAGAGAAAGATGCTCTTGTTTCTGGCCGCTCGGTGCTCTCAGCGTGATGTCTGTGTCACTCTAGTGGTCCGTTTTGCCAAACCAACAAAGACGTGCTTTACAAAAGGCCAGGCCAACATCCGCGTCCACTGCTGCACGGCTAATCTAAAAGAGTTGGGAGGCCGGTCACAGTGGGATGCAGATGCCATGGCGGTAAAGCACTACTTTGCTATTCGACAGGTTCGTGACGTGGGAGTATATTGGGAACGTAGACTTGGCTGTTGTGGCTCAGGATAGCAGCTAGCGGCTAATTGTTAACTGGCTAACGCCTAGCCCGACTGCAAATGAACTGGCTGTGAGCTAATGCCTGAATGTGCTGGCAGTCCCAAACACCAGATGCTTTTATTTTTGGCCTGGTTGCAATCCTTTGACTAAAAAAAAAAAAAAAAAAGCACCTTAAGACTGGAGCAGATCGGAGCAAGTCGATCCATTAGGAGGGTGATGTGTTTGCATGTTAACAAGATTTTTATGGATCCCTCTGCATCAGTCCATCGCTGGGCACGGTAGTAGGCCTACTGTTTGTTTGATGGCACTAAATAAAAAGGAAACTCCTGAATCGTGCTGGTGTTTGCCTCTTGAAGGGAAGTAGTAAATGTGCTCATACGATTGTTGTGGTGTCATTGGATGGCTCTGAGGGTGATGCAGCAAAGTGAATAGATGCCCCGACGTAATCTACCTGCCGACACTTGAGTCGTGTCCCTGGTGAGCAGTACGACGGTTAATTTTTGCTTCCTCCGTCTGACCTTCGTCCTCCTTCATCTTTCATTCTCACCGTCCCCAGAGGATTGCTCATGACAGTAGATAAGCGGCACAGGCTGTAGAAAGCTGGAACGCACAAACCGTATTAAAAGGATTCCCACAATATTAGGTATACAATGTCTAATATAATAATTCATCATCTCACTTTACCACTTAGCTATCTTGCTAGCTAGCTAGCGAGCTACCTTCTCTCTTACTAGTCACTGTATCTTGCTAGCTCGCTAGCATTTCTATCATCTATCATCAATTTAATTTTCAGAAAGAAGCAAAAGCCATCAATCTGCCTTTTCTCTGCCCACCTTGATGTCAATGAACACAGATAATGTCAATGTGCCGAGAGCGTCAATCTGTGTTTACATTTCAGGAGGAGAATTTGCATCGACAGTATATTTTGGTTCATGGACAGTGTTAATAATGCAAATAAATTATTTAGCCGCTCGCCTAATGTTACGACCCCTCGCGGATAGTGATGAATGACCGTGGAGGGAACGGATACACCACAAAAGAAATAATAGCCTCATTTGAAATATGGTGGCACTTTCTGCTGTGGGAGTCATTATAAAAGTTGAGTGGCCATGCTCGCTCACTCTTGGCCATCTCAATAAATTCAAATATGAAAGGCCGGTCTAGACACGCTGTGCGCCGAGATTGCTTTTGTGATGGACTGAGTCTCTCAAGTGTTCTCTTTCCATTTATTCTGGGTGACAACGGGCCTTGCCTGAACCAAAGGTCAGTAACAAAAGGTGGGCCAGCATGCCGCACAGTCCCGACTGTCCAAAATGTACTTTTCAGATGGAGAGCATGCAGATAATGGATATGGATGGTCTGAGCTCTGTCTCTGATGTCTATTATCAAGAGTTCCTGTAATAGGAAACTTTATTAAAAGACAAAGCCTTACTAGGCTTTAATCATGATCCTCCTGTATAGTAAGGCTTTCATTTAAAAAAAAATTGACTTAAAACCATGCGATTTAAAAATGAATTGATAAAGGAAAAATATATTTAATAATTTATTTTTGTGTTAACACTGGAAAATCTAATGGTGATGGAAAGATGCTCATCAAGCTGCCTGCCAATTAGCTATTTATAAACAGGAATTGACACATTCTGTGTTCCAGAATGTACGTTTTGGGGTGTATGGTTGGGAGATGAGTCCAATTATGCAATTGCTCTTTTAATCTCGGGCCCTCTAAGCGCATGAATGGAGATGGCAGTGCCACGCGATGCTCGGTTGCTTCTGCCATTGTTTAGATGTGCATTCTTTGCGCCGCGTATACATGCGCACACACACACACACACACACACCGCATTGTTGCTGCGCTGCCCGAGTGTGACGTAAGAGTCTATATTCATCGCCAATTCCACAAAGGAGCCATTGAGCCGTGTTTTGACATTTCCTTTGACCTCGCTTTGCGTTGTGGGGCGCACGCCTGCAATCACACTTGGATACTAACGTGATCAAATGGACCACGCTGACCAGCAAATGTCGTTTTTTTTTTTTTTTTTTGCAAACCTTATTGCTGATCGAGAAGGAAGGATCCTCCTTTGCGTCGAGCGCACGTTCAATCAGCACCGTTTTGAAATATTCAATGCGGCTTCTGCTCGGGGAAGCACGTAGGTTTGTATTGTGAGGGGGATGTGTTTCCACGGCAACCCGCCCTGCTTAGACTGTAAGTGGCCGACAGGGAGGGAGAATAATCACTAGTGGTGAGCGGACGAGCAGATAAAAGAATGAGGGCCGCTGAGCAGGATGTAAAGGCCAAATGTCAACATTTTTCAGCAAACGTGACTTCCTTTCTGCGCAGGAAATAAATCACAGGATGGCGCCATCTCCGATACGGAGGAGCTGCCCGTCCCGCAGAGCATCAAGATCAGTCACATCACCTGCGACTCCTTCAAGATCTGCTGGGACATGGAGCAATGCAGCAAGGACCGCATCACGCATTATTTCATTGACCTCAACAAGAAGGAGAACAAAAACTCCAACAAGTTCAAACATAAGGTCAAACTTGGCAGGGGAGTGAGGGCGGGGGTCCCTGTGATGTGATGCTTATGAATTATAGCAACAACTTAGAAAATAGAGTTTGGCAAACTAAATGACCAACCAAATGCTGATTGTAATAATTAGGCCACGCCCCTTAAAGGCACACACAAAACACAGGGATGAGGTACTATCGTAAACTATCGTATCTTTCTTCAGGATGTGCCGACCAAGCTGGTGGCCAAGGCGGTGCCCCTGCCCATGACGGTTCGGGGCCACTGGTTCCTGAGCCCTCGCACCGAGTACACGGTGGCAGTCCAGACGGCGTCCAAACAGACCGACGGAGACTACGCTGTCTCGGAGTGGAGCGAAATTGTCGAGTTCTGCACCGCCGGTGAGTCATAGGGACATCTAAAAATAAAACATGTTTCGTTTGACACAAAATGTTATCAGGGTCATTGTCGTGACTACGTTAGAGGTCTCCTTGAGGAAGTCCTCCATTATTGCAGCGGATGTGACCAAGCACCTCTTGTCCGTCCACATGATGCATGAGAGCGAGATTCATACAGATGGAGGGTGTTAAGATTAGGGAAGGACGGTGGGATTAAATAAAGCAGCTAGGCCAGCGATGCAGTTTTATCTCGCAATGCAGAGGTCAGAGCATTTAATGCCGGTACGTAAGGGGCGGGGGGCTCATGTGGGGAGGTTTCATACGCTACACACCAGCTGGCCCCAGTAAAGCGGCACAAAAGCAACACTGGCAATTTTGTGAGGCTTGAGGAAAAAAAATTGCATTCATGACCAGTTCCGCAGTGCTTGAACGTCAACAAAGCTTTCTTTAAATTCATTGGCACAAAATGACGCTGAGCACGTTTGCAACTTCTTTCCAGATTATTCCACAGTTCATCTCAACCAGCTCCTGGCCAAGGCCGAGGCGATCGCAGGCCGCATGCTGCGTTTCTCTGTTTTCTACCGCAACCAGAATAAGGAATACTTTGACCACGCCAGGTAGCCATCATCTATTTGTTTGTCTGTCTTGCTCCCTTTGATAGCTGATTTGTTTGATTGTTGGTCAAATGTGTGGGCTTGGTAATTTTTTAATGACGCCAATAAAGCGGCAATAGCAGAGGCGGGAGGTGTGTCATCACAATTTTCTCGCTGGAGCGTTGTTGGTGCTCTCCAAGGGGAGAAATGTCAGGCGAGCTTGGCCCATGTGCCGCTTTTTCTCTCCGTCACTTTGTCATTATGAAATCTGTTTTTCTCTGCTTGTGACAAACGCTGTTTCCCCCACTGCGCTAATGTCATTACAGCAGCCAAGCTACACACGAGCTACGTTTAATTGATTTCATTTAGTTCTGCAAATGTAATCATCTTTGCCTTCATTTTGGAAACACTGCTGGAATTAGGAAAATGTTTTCAGGGCAAAAGAGATGAGCCCCTGTAGGCGAATACCCACCGGACACGCGCGCACGTTTAATGCTGTAAACAATTTAGCAGCGACGTCAAGGTGGATGCTTCAGGAATGCTTGTCGTGAATAGCAAAAATTCGCAACTAATTGACAAATAGAATTGATTTGAGATGAAATGGTGAAAACACTTACGCTACTGTGTATGTTTGACTTTGCAATGTGATGGCTGCCATGATTGTAGAGGGGTTAGATGCATGAACTCCTCGAGCACTTCAAACGACCTGTCAAATGTTATTGTAAAAGAAAACAGTTGCTTTTGTGCAAGTGAGAGGCTGTTGTTATGTCGACTTGTTTGAAGTCATCCATAGCTAACAGCATCTCTAAGCAACTGTCACATCGGTTGAACATATTACCTGAAAGAATCCACTTTCTTCAGCTCGTTTGGTTTTAGTGTTGCTTCTTGCCATGTGCCACACACAATTGTGATGCGCAAGTGTAGGTTTTAGTAAGCGATGTCTGCCATCTAGTGGTCAGCACAGTAATTGCAACTTAAGATTTGAACTTTAAAAAACAATAAAACTATAACTAATGATAAAATACCCTAACTCCTAACAACAATAATAATAATACCCTAACCCGTGAAAACAATAATAATAATACCCTAACCCATTAATAAAAATAATAATGATAATAATCACAGTCTAACAATAAATACCCTAACCCATATACCATAATAATACAAACTAATAAGACCAAGTAATAGTCAGCTTTTTTGACTATTTTGTGGTCATGATCACAAAATGCGGTCTTCTGTTCCAGGGAAGAGCAGGGCAACCGGATGCTCCCCTCAGTGAAAGACAACAGCGGCAGTCACGGTTCTCCAATCAGTGGTAAACTGGAGGGTCTTTTCTTCAGCTGCAACACCGAGTTCAACACGGGCAAGACCCCGCAGGACTCCCCGTACGGTCGCTACCGCTTCGAGGTGCGGGCCGATGCCCTGTTCAACCCCGACACCAACCTCTACTTCGGGGACTTCTACTGCATGTACACGGCCTACCACTACATCATCCTGGTCCTGGCGCCCAAGGGCTCGCCAGGGGACGACTTCTGCAAACAGAGGCTGCCCGCTCTCGACATCGCCGACAACCGCTTCCTCACGTGCCAACAGGAGGAAGCTGGCGACGGTGGTGGCCTGGTATTCCATCATGCCCAGGATGTGATCCTGGAGGTCATCTTCACGGAGCCCGTGGATCTGGCGCTGGGCACAGTGGCCGAGATCAGCGGCCACCAGCTCATGAGTCTGTCCACCGTCAACGCCAAGAAGGACCCCAGCTGCAAGACCTGCAACATCAGTGTGGGACGCTAGCGAGGGGAGGGGGTGCAACACTTGCATGAAATGGCGTATTGAAGTAAACGTCCCACAACATAAATGCTGTCAGCCATCCACATTCACAAAAATGCAACCTTTACTTTTTTGTTCCTGTACCTACAGCATTTACATATATGAAAAAGATGAACAAAACACACACAATCAAATTTCAATATTTTTATCACTTCAACGACGCTTACAAACACGCTTCAATGATTAATTTTTGTCTGTTTTACTGATGAATTGATTTTTTTCCACCCCTTTTGCCTTGTTATGGTCAAGCATCGTTATTCTTTCCAACTTGATTTTGATCCTGTTTGCCGTTCCAGCGGGAGGACACCTTTTCGCTACCTCCAACTATGGCATGTACTGAGGCTGCAGCATCCTGTTATATTTCTTGAAACCAAAGGTACAAAAAAACAATAAAAGCTGTGGAATCGAACTACAACTCGTACGACAGGCCTCGAAAACGTGTACTGTGATGGAGCAGCGTGATAACCTTTAAAAAAAAAAGCATGATGCAGTCTTTTAGCAACACGGGTGTACTGTGAGTCTCGTCGCCATGGCAACGCATTCTGCAAGTTATTGTGCAGTGGTTGGTGGAAAGGTAACAAAAGTCAATGTTTTGTGGGGTAAATGTGAAAAAATATTTATTTTGTATTCGTATGTACATAGAGGGAGGGCGGGGGCATATAGTGTTATGGAAACCAGAAGTGCACAGAGTTCTGATTCATGTCACTATTAGCATTTAAGCAACAGCGGCCGATATAGGAACGTGACAAGACTGAGTGGAGCTGTGACATTAACGAGGTTGCAAGGTCAACATTCAAACAATAGTCACGAGAAATTAAAACAGAAATATATATATATACATGTATGCACAATGAAGGATTAAAACCTGACACGGTTTTAAGAATTGCACTGGATAGGAAAGTGGGTCAAACTGATAAAGGTAAAAAAAAAAAGCTGGAACAGAAAAGCAAGTCATAATTTGGTTGTATAATTTTTTTTCAAGAAAAAGATTGTACTATTACATAACATTTTTTCATGAAACTTCAATCCATCTCTATCCATTTCTATTTTTACTTTGTTTTCATAATACAAAATTTTGAGAAATATTTCAAGTGTAATTTCACTATTTTGTTCTTGCTGAATGTAATTTTGTTTTCCTCTGGACAAAATGATTTGGTATACATTTATTTTTTTATTCTACGTAATATTGCCACTAAAAATTGTTTTTTCTTTATATGCCTTAATTTAAAATCTGTTGGAAGATTTCAAGGGGTTAGATTGAGGGTTTTTTTTCTCAAAAAGAGAAATATTAAGGCAACCAAATTCAGTTTTTTTTCCAAAGGGGAAAAATTTTTTTTTTACTTTTACTTTTTAGTTCCGAAAACGCAAAGTCAAGAAAATGGTTTTCATTTTTAAATTAGTACTATTACAATGAAAGTGTAACAAAAATGTATCAGCAAAACTATTTTCCCCCAGAGAAATATAATGTTATAATAATATATTACATGAAAAATGTTATTCACAAAACTAAAGTCATGAAAACTTCATTTCCTCAACTTCAAAGGAAAAAAATATATCAAAAGTCAATCACAAAAAAGTTGTATTATTTCAACACATTTGTAATTTTTTTCAGAAATTTCAAAATGTTAGTTCTCTGATCATTCTTAAACTTACAATATGTTTTCTTGAAAAAAAAAAGCTTTGTGACTTTCCCTCATAATTGTGCAATTTAGTTTTTCTGCTTACCACCCCTTCGTACAAATGCCTTTCTTTCCCAATATAATTTTAAAAAATGCATATTCCACAATAATGACAGACAAAAAACAGTAAGTGCCATAATACACCTACACTAAGATTTACACAACTCCCAGCGTACAACAACATCACGTTCATTGCTGTCCTCCAGTAAAGTGCATCATCGTCGTCATCGTCAGCTCAGTTGCTCTTGGCCGTGTCCTGATTTTTGCTGAGCAGGGCCTCGAGCAGGCGCAGTTTGGCTTTGAGGTTCTTGTACTGGCAGTACTCTTCGGCCATGGGCCCACGGTCCTCCTTTTGACACACCCTGTGGGAGGACACATCGTGTTGTTGTTGTTTTTCCTTTGGGTTCGCAGCCGTTCTTTGACTGCTTGACGCTCCCTAGGTTGCCTTACTCAAGATAGTTTTGTACAGTGTCTATTGTAATTCAAATAACCAAAAAAAGACTATTTCCACAATGTGTACAGAGTAGAAAAATGTACAGTTACCCGCCCGAATCCCCCTCCCACCCAGAGCTTTCCATGCGGTACTAAAGTGAAATTTCTTTTTGTGGATCCCCTAATCCTAACCCGACCCCTCCGCTGAATACAGTGGTGCCTTGACTTGATGTTTGGCACTCCGTAAGCGGGTGTGCAAGGTTGGCTGGGGCATCCACGTTATTCTATAAAACCATCTATTATTAAATAGACAGTAAAGAATTAAAACATTTGTGCATCGTATTTTTATGCAATGAGGAAGCAGTCATGTCAAGTCGTTTTTTGCAGCGAATGTAGAAAATATGCATGTATTGCAACTGTGTTCAAATATATGTTCTTTGGAGGTTTTCTAAGTACTGTAGCAGATGCTAGTTTTGTTAGCCCGTATGTGGCGTTTTACATTGTATTTGTTGAGTTTACAGTAAACTTCAACTGGGAGCGGCTATAAATGGCTTGAAGGAAGTACAAGGCTGCTCAAAAAGTTTCCCTATTTATCAAACTGTGAAATTCGCTGCCACGAGCTAGCAGTCAAGACAAAAAAGAAATTGCAAAAAAACTCAAAAGTCGAGGAACCACTGTATTTAATTGCATTCACTGAATTATGTTTGTTGTTTTGGTTGGAACCGAATGCTCCTAAGTTTCAAATAAAATTGAAAAGTAAACGAGTTGTAGTGGGACCTTTGTTTTTGTGGGCACGTACCTGCCACTCAGGGTGTAGAAAAGGTCCTCAAACTCCCGCAGTGCGCGGTGAAGCCTCCGTTTTTCCAAGCGGGTGATCCGAAGATGGTCCAGTAATTCGGATCTGCGTGCACCAAAAAGGTTGAAAGAATACTTTCATTCCAAGAAGGGCAATGCGTACGTTTGAGCACAAAATTACCTTCCAGGAAAAAAAAGATTGATTGCACACAATCCGTACCTGGAAGCCTCATGGAGTGTTGCCATGGTGACGATCTGCGGCTGGAGACACTTGACTTCGTCCAGAGGCGACACCAGCGGCGTGTCGGACATTTCCAAGGTGGGAGGGGGGGGCTCCCCAGGCGACATGTACTGCTGTCTCAGGTTTTGCTCTTTGGGGTGGTCGTCATCTGAGCCGTCCTCTTCCTCCTACGCCCACACACATCACTTCATTAATGGACTGTACAATTACAACATTCAGAATTAATGGGACAGAGTTCATGTAGTGGACCCACATTGCCACAAGAGAGCAGCAAAGTAAACTTTAAATATGTGTAACCAGTGTTCTATTTGTTGTTTCCTATTCTGAAAAATCATCTCACCCCTAAAGTTTCAATGTACGTTTTTTTTTTCATTTCTCTTTCAAGTTCTTTCTACTCACAATGGTGGTGATGAGTGTGGGGGTGGCGGAGGAAAGCAGCATCTGTTTGAGGATGCGGTAGCGCTCGTAAAATGGTTTGACCAGCAACCGCTCGCTCGCGTTACTCTAAAGTCACAGAAGGGAGACCGGCCACACTGTTATTGACAGCACACTGAAGGATTTCCAAACTGGTGGAATGAAAACTTTAGAGAGACAGCCTTGGTGTTGTTGTGTTCTTACCGGGCATCCATGCAGACTCTCAAAGTAGAGCAAACACTTTTGCAGACTGGACTTCTCCAAGCTCATCTGGGAAGGGTTCATCTCCTGCACATAGATACACATCAAGCTCGACATGGGAAAAACGAGACGATCCTCCTTTTGTGAACGGTGAGAGTATGAAACCTTGATGCTGTCTGGAAGGCTGAGCTCTCGCCGACTCTCCGTCAGCATCACGCTGATGACGTGGAGCGTCTCCTCCACGCTGGGCTTGCCGTTGTTGCTCTTGTTGTTGGCTTGCTGAAGGGCTGCCTCGCTCGGGGTGAAAGGTGCTTTTAGGACGTCTTCGTCCGCATGACACAGCTTGAGCTCTGCAACAGCACACAAACGAGGCTTTGCCCAAAACTTGTTTCTGTGACTTATACTGTAACTCCAAATTCTTTGGATTAATAACAAAAAGCGTTTTTGTTGTGTTTGCCATGAAAATCAAGTGTACCCCAAGTGACCTTTTAGCTGCTTGCGGCTCTTCAGTAGCTCCTTAATCAGTCTGGCAACCTCAGGATGTGCGCTCTTGTCATAATGAGAAGGCTGAGAAAAACAAAAACGTCGTGATGCAGAGGTGGTAGGCGGCCCAAGCGGAGGCTTGGCGGCAAAGTGTGACTCAACCGTTTCGACTTTGGCGTTCACCTTGAGCCTCTCCTGCTCAAAATGCTCCTCGAGCTGCCTGATCCTCTTCCTCAAGGTCTGAACGTGTCTTTTCAACACGGACACGGACAGGGAGCAATCGTCTGGTTCCGAGCGGATGCTGCAGCGCGCCCTACGGACGGAAAAATAAAATAGTTGGTTCACAATAAGGACATGGAACATTCCCCCCCAAAAAAAGACTAACAAGGTGAGCTTCTCTTACATGCGGATGTGCTGCGAGCACGGCGGCGACGGGGCGGCGTCGGGGTCCAGGTTGTAGCGAAGGCTCAGGTTGGGGCAGCGAGGAGACGGGACCGGGCACTCGCCGGTGCTGAAAGCAGACAGCAGGGGAGGGCTGCCCGGGGAGCTAGCCGGGGGGTCGGCAGGTACCTCAGGAGAGCCGCCGAGTGTATAGAAAGAATCTCGGGATGCAGGAGCAACTGCCGGACAGAGACGAAAACCTGAAGTGTCATTTGGACAGTTAGCCGGCTTGCATTAGAGCCCAATGAGCATCGGGCGAACCTTCTCGATTGAGCACATTCTGCTCAATGGCCCCGCAAGTACACAGTCACGCATGTACATGATATTTGTGCGCACGTGGATGCACTCACCGTGCTGCAATGAGTCTGCAACGGTGTCCTGAGCTGGCGTTGAGGGAGGCGAATGGAAGAGCGGCTTGTGGTCCAAACGCGGGCTCAGCTGCTTGCTCAAAAGAGGCTGCTGGTTGGCCGGCAGGTTCTTCAGATCTCGGGGGTCTTCCTGTTCCAAGTCGGGGGGGCTAAAATCAGCCTCAAGGGCTTGCAGCTTGAGGGAGGGGCTCTGGAAGCAGAAGCAGAACATGGCTAGGGGGTAGAAAGCTTCTAAAGTCCTCCAGAGGGATGAGCTGGAAGGAGTCACGCTGTGTTTCCTCGTAAAGAACGCTGTCCTCCGCCTCGCCGTTCCTCACGTCTTGTTCGTGATGGCGCTCAACCCAAAAAAGTCCCAAGGATCACTGTCCAAATGTGTCGGTGGCGTCCAAGTGCGGGATCCAGGACAGGAGACCATTATGAAGCGATAGACGACACCTAAAAAGATGGCCACATGGCGTTCCTTCCTGGCCGGCATTCCCCGCTCAATTGCCTCCACATGGATTATTCATCAGGCACGGCAAGAAGGGGCGCGGCGGGAATACCGCTCGTGTCGTTTCGTGCGGCGTGGGTGTGTGTGCGTGCGTGCTTGGGAAGAGGAGAGCAGAGGGGATGAGGCGGAGGATGAGAGGAGGTTACCACGGCAACGTTGTCAGAGCCAGCTAGGGCGGCTACGCGGTGATGGCGCTGCAGGAGTCACATCGCTGCCGTGCACAGACATGGAGGCTGCAATGAAATGCAGATTTGGTTTGAGGCACTTTTTTTTTTTTTTGGGGGGGGGGGGTTAAGTAGCTCTGATGACATCATCATCATCATCATCATCATCATCATGGCTTCAAGCACTGCTTTCTCACGCTCCCGCACTGTTCATTCATAAAAAAACACAGCATCGTGCGTCACAAGGGCAGGGATGGGAGGAGGGAGCGGGGGAGGACGGAGGGAGAGGGCATCGACAGACGAGGCAGCCACAAAGAAGCGCGTAAAGCCAAAAAATACTTACATGAGCAGCGAAGGTGCCCCGTTGTCACAGATTAGGAGTTGGAAAATGGCAGCAAGGATGGAGGGACCCGTTGTACGTCATAGCCTGTGTAATTATCGGTGTGTGTGTGTGTGTGTGTGTGTGTGTGTGTGTGTGTGTGTGTGTGTGTGTGTGTGTGTGTGTGTGTGTCGGGGGAAGCAGCAGCACCTCCTCCTCCTCCTTTTGCCTGAAGGAGGACAAACACAGCGATGATGTGTCATCGTGCTACAGTCCATTGAAAGTGGCACGTACATGCGATGAAACGTTACAATGACTAAATCGTATTATATGACTATGACAAAATGTCACCAGCTGATAATTAAAATGTAAAATGTAATGGCTGGTTAGATCATGGTGGCGTCTATGTTTGTAATCAATACTGTATCAAATATGCTCTTTTCTCCAAGGCCATCTGGCAAGTTCATTAAGGTTCTGGTTTAGTCATGTGTGACATCAGTGAGGCACATGTGAGACAACCTGTCCTGCAGCTCTGTTCTTTGGGAGCAGTGTGCCACCCAGCCTACGAGGTCAGCGCAAATAGAAAGTTAGCCGTCACATGATTCCCCCGCCCCTCCCCCCTCTGTGTTATTTGGACTGGAATCATATCAAAAGCATATCTGCGGGCAGAGCGCTGCTCCAGAAAGCCACTTGTCACACTGGCCGTATTATGAGCCGAGCAAAGACGAGTCAAGCTGGCGCAAAGGAGGACAATCGCATCACGTCGGCGAGGACGCAAACAACAATGTCAGTCGGGCTTTTTGGAGTGGAACAGACAACTTGGGAGCAACCTTTAGCAGAGTGACACGACTTGTTTTGTCACGCAAATCAGACACTACTTCAACTGACATCATTCCAAATTGCTCAGAACAAGTACACAGCCCACTTTTGTTCGCGACATTTGAAGGAAGATGTCAAATTTCACCTTATCCCTGTCTCAGTCTCAAATAGATTAGCATTCCCGTCATTGATATCATATTGGTCTAGATCGGTGCCGCGGCACACTGGTGTGCCGTGAGAGATGTTCAGCTGTGACATGGGAAATTGTCCTACATTAAATACCGCGAGCGCATTGTAAACACGATCGCCAAACCACAGGTCAGTTAGCGCAAGGCCTGGTCAGCCACTTGCTAATCGTGCATGCGTGGCAAATCGGAGAATCTTGAGATTTCATGTTGTGGCATCGGCACATACTCTCAGTTTATGTGTGTGTCCTAAAGTGATTCGTTCTTTTTTCAGTTCATATGACTTCAACCAGTAGGTGCCGGTAATGCGCATTGAAGCTGGTGCCATCTTGCCGTAAATCAAAACGAAGCAGAAAATGACGTAACTTCTCGTTCACGAAAGAGTCGTGAATTGCATGTCCCATTCACCAACTGAACAGATCTGTGAGTGAACGAGTCAGTGAGTGAGTGATTTGCATTTCCAGTTCATCGCGAGAATGGATCAGTGAGGGAACGAATCCTGACTTTCCCCTTCGTGAACGGGTCAATGGGTGAACTGCCTTCCCGCGGTGGCACCAGCTTCATTGCGCATTACTGACGCCTACAAGTTGAAGTCATATGAACTGAAAAAAGAACGAATCACTTTAGGAAGTGATTCGTTCACTAACCCTAACCCTTGTATTTATATTCACCAATCAAAACATAAAAATCAGACATTTGGTTAACTATATATACTTTAATTGACAATATATATATATATATATATATATATATATATATATATATATATATATATATAGGTGTGTGTGTGTGTGTTTTACGTTATATGAGTTGGTGTACCCCAAAATAACAAATGTTGGCATAACGTTTTTTTTAATCAACCTTTTATTCAAACACATTCGGAATAATAACACCATCAACTATAACCCAACAAATACAAAATTAAGACATCAATGTCGGCATAACGTGTGTTGGCTGGTATAGCAGCAATGCTGTCTGTCACTCACTCGTGAATCTTCGCGAACGACTAATCAGCAGTGCGATAGATGGAGGAGGGACTTTACTAGCCAGTGACGTAATTTCCGATCCAAGACGAGACGAGTCAGTGACGCAACTTCCCGTTCAGTGTGTGCGTGTGTGTGTATGTGTGGGGGGGACGATTCGTTTGAACGAATCTTTTGAATGAACTGATTCTACAGATTCAGTTCTGTTCTGGAATGCACATCACTAGTTGCTGTGTGCTTTTACTAACAGTGACACTATGACGGCTGTGGTGCATTTTTGGGCCGATGGAAATCAGAGCATGTAGTTCAACGGGAGAACCTGGATTGTTCATTTTTCACCAACGTAAAATACACAGTCAAGTCGAGACACCTCGACTGTGATAGCCACTCAGCCGCTGTCAGCTCAGCAGAGCGTCTTTAAAAGTGACTTTGTTCTTAATGTCGCAATATTGTATAGAGCTAGTCTAAAACAGTAAACAAAGCCATATTGATTATTTTGGATTTTGATCACAATCACTTTCAAAAGTTTATTCCTTACACTGTCTAAAACCTTTTTTCAAAAACTGTCACTTTCATTTACAAAAGAAATACAATTTAAAGAATATTTAGTATTTATTTTTATTCAATTATTCGACTCTCCATACATATATAGGAATAGAACTTTACATCTTTTGTTGTAATCTAACTGATTTTAATATAGAAGCTGGTGTAACACTTAACAGATTTTTGTTAGTGGTGTGCCTCGAGATTTTTTCCAATGAAAAGGTGTGCTATGAATGAAAAAAGGTTGGGAAACACTGGTCTAGATCAAAAATCAAATTTACAATTGAAGGTGCTTTCAAGATCACCATCAGTGTTTATATGAGCAAGTATGAGAACATAAATACAGACAAAAAATGGTTGACTGCAGCATAGGATTATAAAATCCATCATGACTCAGAAGGTGTAAATGAATTCCTACATCAGAACCTTAAAACTGTGAGGCAGATGAGCTAACCACTTGCTCATCACGCTGAAAAGATAAAAAAAAGTGGGACTGTTTGTCCATGTTTGGTTTTTGACAATTTAAAGGTGAAGAAAATCAACATGACCCGGCGTGCATTGGAAGAAAATGTTCGTTTCGCCAACAAAATACTTTTCCTTCTACACGGTTGGCAGTCAAGCGTACAGATGACATGAGGGCGGCTTCCATTAGTGAGGAAAGTGCACACATGATGAGCACTTCGTAGTCAATGAGCGACTTCCTGGAGGCAGAGCGGCTCACTCGCCGCCTTCAATTAAAGCCAGAAGCCCAAGTAAACAATACACGCAAGTTGTTGACTCCCAAGAGAGCTGCAAGAAGGCGACACCGGCGCTACCATTTAAACAAATCACTCGACGCCATTTATGGCTGGATCAGAAGATCACATTGTTGAGCTTTTGCTTCGATAGCGTTTTCCAACATCGGTGAGAAGTTCAAAGGTCACTCAGAAGGGGTTGGAGAATGACGGGGAAGGTGGGCGTGACATGCCGGTGGGCAGTGGGATGATTTTATGCTTCCTGAGGAGATGGACCAACACAGTGTTGCACACGTTGTGCTCCTCCAGCATCTTAGGACCGGCGGGAACGCTGCGAATGGAAAAGACTTTGTGAAACACTGCCATCTAGTGGAGAGAAGGGATCATGTATAGACGCGTCATTGGATTGGACAGTGGTGCCTTGAGATATGCAGCACTATAAGTGCAACGTGCCTTTTTATTTATTTATTTATTTATTTATTTATTTATTTATTTATTTATTTATTTATTTATTTATTTAAACATTTCCTGAGTCGAGTAATAATTAGGTCATTAACATTATAAAAAATATGTCGACGAATAGTTGATGTGAGCTTTTGGCAATACTTTACTCTTCATGCTAGCATAATAGCAGCCTTGGCATCCTGTTGTGCATGTGCAAAGTGAGTTGGGAGACTTTCAGAGATTGAGAAACGGTTCTTAACTGGCCAACTGGTTTAGACAAAGCTTAAATAAACATTCAACTAGCCACTTCAAGCCTACATTATCCAGCTTTAAGATCACAACTGTGAGGCAGACATCCTAAATGTCAGATTTTTGCTGCTGGGATTTTACTCCTTTTACTGTCGCCGCCAATATTATAAACCGTTTAATGAGGTTATGAGGGAGTCACCATGGCAACAAGCCAGCCAAGCATAAAAGTGGCTGAGAAGCTGCTATTTGGCCGTAATTGCTTTAACATTACCAATACGTGAATTCATATGACTCAAGGCGACGATCAGGATCTCAACGGCGACGTTTAGTTAATAGTATGTGCAGTGGATAGAAAAACGTTTACACACCCCTATTGGAATGCCAAGTTTTTGAGCTATAAATCAATAATTTCAGGAGGGAAGGTGAAACTAAACAACTGAGATGGTGTGGCTGTGTGCAAAATGAATCATGTTCAAACTCATGCAAAGTGGAATCAGCACACACACATCACAAGTGTGGAAGCGTTACACGGGCCCGTAACAACTCACTGAAAGATGCAAGGTCCAAAAATGGTGGCCAGACTGTCCACCGTCATGCGGTTCAACTCGCTGCAAGCCGCCACTCTGGAAAGGAAGTTGGCGATGTACAACAAGACGATGAGGTTGTCATCTGGGATGCGGCAAAGGTGTTTTTTCAAGGACAGGGTCAACTCGTATTCGTCCGTAGTGCCTAAGGGGAGAACATGAAAAAGGACAAAAATGTACTTTTAAGTCTTACAATCTCAGGATGGGCATTGGAGAAATGGGCAAAATTCAATTTTTGCTAATGGGAAGGGAGAATCTCTCTGTCAATATTCCAAACACTTTTTTATTTTCATCAACCTAGAAGACATATTGTACCGCTGAAGGTCTGGACGAGAAGTCTGCGTTGGTACTCTGGGACGACTGGGTCGGGCAGCTGTTGAAAGAAGAGCTTGAGGAGCGAAGCCACGGTGTTCACGTGTTCCAGCTCCAGTTTGACTTTCTCGCCATAATCCAACCGTCGCCTCAATTGGTGGATCTTCACCACTGAGCAGCCCCCGCGAAAAAGATCCTCATAGTCCATCGCTGATTACAAAAGCAAATGAAGTTACAAGACAGAATAAGACAATTTGTCAGAGGGTGCGTGTATCAGTTACCATTTTTCTCCAAGAACTCTACCATATCTCGTAAGACAAGCGGTATGCCGTTGACTGTTTTCCCATTTTGTCTTAGTGTCTGTAAGGAAACGCCAAACACACACTTAGGCGCCACTCCAGATTTTGGGACTCGGCAGACAGGAGCAGATCCATCTCGGTTGAAATTAATACTAAACCGCATCCTTACTGACGAAGACCTCTCATGCTGAAAGAAGAGTGATGCATTGCAACAACAGATTTTGTATTTGATGAGGTTTTCCCAACATTTATTTGCCAACACTTGACAATTGATAAATGATCTAAGAATTTACTTACAGAGAATAATGAAAGTTTCCCTCCCATGTTACAGCGAGATGGGCGGGCAAGTCAAGCACTTGACCTTGTCGGTATTTATGTCATTCCTTCCATTTGTTTTCCATTTGGTCTCAGAAAGGGTTGCCTGATGTAAGACAACTGCTGGCTTTTCTATTACACTTTGAATGCGTACCTCAACTAATTATAATTCACGACAGCCATTAAATTTGGATTAGGGACTAACTAATGAGGCCAACTTTGGCTGTACAAACAAAAAGACTGGCGGAGGAAAATAATGCAACATATTGACGTGACGTAGCGATCGCTCCGCGCGCTTGTTTTCTCAAGTCATTTATATTTTAGAGCTTGAATAACTAATACAATTGATTGCGGTTGCTTTTAAAGTAAATCAAATACAATACTGGGTGTGCAGTATTTCTTAGTATTAGGGGACGGCTGGAGGCGTGACGGAACTGCTTGTGCGTCCTTTTGAATGCTTACAACTTCCGGGTTTAAGAAGAAACGTAAATAATGACCTACCAATGGGTTTAGTCAATTCATTTACACGTAAGAGCATTGTGTCGATGTACATATTTTAAAATCACGTCATGCCAGGCGTTTTCTTTAAACAACACATTTTTTGTGGTCATCTACTTCCGTGTATCTGACGTCATTGGCCGCGCTCACATCGTCTGTCAGCAGCCATCATATAACATGTAAATAAACCAAACCGTGCACAAATCTGCACTAATAATTTGACCTATGTGCATAAATAATTAGGTAAACAAAATATCAACAGTTCTGTGAATTTAGTCTACATTAAACTTAACATGTCTGTTTTGGGGCTGAGAGGGAAGGATGCTGGAGTACCTGGAAAAACCTCATGAAAACCAAACTGCAATCTGTCAACTGTGAGATAAGACATGTTTACCATTAATCCATTATAAATGTGTGTACAAGAATCAAATTGCTATTTTGGCGGACGAGTATCCATCCATAGCCTACACTGCATAAAAGAAGTGCATACAAAGTATTGAAAACATTTTATTGGCTCAATGCATACAAAATAACAAATAAAATACGTAGATATAACTGTTAGAAAACAAGCATAACTGTCTTTATGCAAAATCAGTGTCAGTTGCATCATGTCTGCAACTTGAACAGACACAAAATGCGCCCCCAAAAATAACTATTTTCAGCGGTGTCTTGAACATTCAATGATTCTCAAAGTCTACGTGTGATTGCATGACGTACACAGTTCTAACTTAATACATGTCGACTTACATACAGCTCTACAGCCAGGTGCATATTAAAGTCAGTGCTACATAGGACTTAACTAGGTTAGCATAAAAGCGCATCAAACAACGCATAAACCTTCACATGTGTGCATGCACAGACACTAACACACACAACATACAAAAACCGCGTGAAAAAGGACCAGCCCGGCAGGTCAACATAATTATGCCACAAACAGACAAAATCATGAAAAACATCAGGTTTTACTTGATCCTAAAAACGGATCAGGCACACCTGTACACCCCAGGGCAGTAAAAGAAAGTTGAAACACAACATTGATACGTAAATATTGTTAAAATACTGAGCGTTATTATCTTTTTGGACCAGCTCTTGTATTGGATCTTGGTGGATTGTGCAATTGTAGCTCATGTTGTGATAAACAGTTTTGAAAAGTAAAAAACTTGATTAAGAACAAAGCAAGGCCTGCGCATTGTTCAAATAGGCATTTCGTGTCAATAGGCATTGTCTATCATTGATGCTTTTGGAATTCGGGTGTACATACAAAAACATCTTGTTGCTTAAGAACAAATGAACAAAAAACAGTCTCCTTAATTCTTGAAGGTTGTTTGTGCATTTCTAGCTGTCTGCCTAGATCAGTGAGGCTAAAAAATAAAGATGGCCGCCCACAGTACCCTTTGTGAGTTTGGCATGAGCCTGAGAAATGCAGGCATGGTTTTGGGAGGAAAGGCCTGGATTGGCTCTGCAAAGTATTTTGGTGCGCGCAAACCTGGCAGCAGAAAACAGGGCAAACCGTGCTTGTGCTCGAAGGTGCTGAGCAAGTGCTGGCGCGTTTCCCCAACGTGCCGTCATTCACGCGACAGAGGCCACTTTGTCGCAGTTGCTGGTGAACTGGACGTCCGCTCGGTCCTTGTCGGACGTGGCCTTCCTGTTCCGGCAAGGCAGTGTGAGCAGGAAGAGAACCAGCGCTCCCAGCAACACGCAGCTCCCGCTGAAGTAGAACGCCAGGTCGTAAGACTGCGTCCAGTCGAAGAACCAGCCTGAGAGGGGATGAAAGGCAAACAGTGAGGGGGGTTCCCGGAAAATTCAGCCAATCTGGATCCAGTTCTTGGGGAGTTCTCACTCTGCTTCCTACTTACCAACAACAGGTGGTCCCAGCATGATTCCAAATCCACCGAAGAACATGACAATCCCGTGGGCTTGTGTGAGTCTGTCCAAGCCGACAATCTTTGTGGTGATGTACGAAGTGATGGACCAGTTTCCAGAGAAGAAGCCCAGGATGGCGGAGAGGATCTGCAGTCCCAAGTAGCTTTTAGTGACAGGGATGAGCAAGAGCGCCACGCCTCCCGCAAACATGGTGAAGGCGTACAGGTAGATGCTGTTGATCCACCTGATGTCCACCAGGACACCCAGCACCAGTTTGCCCACGCATGTTGCGATGGCTCCGATGGACACCAGAGGAATGACGCTGACTTCTTCAATGAGTCCCTGGCTCTGCGCAACGTCCTCAATCAAGAGCACGGGAGGGAACGCTCCCAGGCTGAACAGGAAGACGCCGATGCAGAAGGCCACCATGGCTTGCTTCTGCAGGAGCTCATGCATGGAGCTCATGTACTTGGAGTAGGCCTGCCTCTTCTTCTTGATGACTCTCATGATGCCCAGCCGAGCCAGGAAGCCGCTCCTCTTTGTCTCTACCCGAATGCCGTCGGTGGTGATGAGAAGCTCCTTCGCCATCAGGCTTTTGTCCTGAGCACACGCCGTTGAACCCGGCACCGTCTTCAGGTCGTCCGGCTGGGGCTTTTCGAAGAGCTGCTGCTCCGTGTTGCGTTCCAGGGCCGCCCTCTGTTTGAGGTAGTAGCCTGGCATGTTGAGGGGCCTCATGAAGCCGGCGCAGGCCATGAGGTTTAGCGCCAGCGCGCCGATGATCAGGAGGCAGCCGTCTAGGCCGTACAGCACGATGAGCTCGTTCTGAGCCGTGGCGTAGATGAAGGCTCCCACGCTGGTGCCTGGAATGGAGACACCGTCGAGATATTGACTGTGAGTTCGTTGGATATTCAGTCATCCACCTTCTTCAGGCCAAGCTGGAGCCTATCCTGTTCGCTAGTCATCCTGTACGAGTATTCAGTTCTTGAATCGTCACCGATACCAACAACTGATATCACTAGCACTTTTGATTCATAAAATTCCTCCCTGGCTGATATTTTCTTACCAGACCCGGTATCCTGTGAAATAAGGCTTGGTGCTAATACCTGGTATCTCTATTCACCCAACCCTACATTGAAGTTTAACCTCACAAGCTTGTTTTGGGAATGAGGGAGGAAGCGATCGATTGTGTAACGCTGAATAATGAATAGCAAGCGTAAAAATGTGATAGCGCTGCAGCTTCAATAACATCCTGAGTTTGCTGGGTGTGGATGTGGACTTTATACAGGAAGCGAACAGCGCTCAGGTGGCGTCACTCGTCCACCAATTATCTGCTATTTTGAAGCTTTAGGCACGGCCCCCTTTGGAGGCCATCCACGTTTTGGCTTGTACAAAGTGACTGATGAGATAACTAATGAACACTAGTCTAAAGGAAACTCATCGGGAAAACGTTGACTGCAGTCTTAGAAGGGATGAGAAGAAATCATTTTCTTCCAGCCTGTACCAAATTAGCATTTTTGCAAAGCGTTCAAAAATCAGCACTGCAGTGGGGCAGTGCCAGCTAAACTTGCGCACTTTTGGCACATCCTTCCCAAAACTTCCCAGAAGACTTCAAGTGCTGCACTCCCGCGAAGCTTTACACGGTTGCTAAACAGCGGCGCATACATGCAAACATGCAAGCAGTAAAGTAGAGAGAAGTTGAATTCAGAGCAGCAGGTGGCGGCGGTAGCGTTACCTGTGGTGACCACGCCGAGGGCAAGCCCGCGTCTCTTGTCAAAATACTGACAGGTGATTGTCAAGGTGGCCGCGTAGACGAGACCGCAGCCAAGACCTACGTGAGGGGGACACAAGAAGGCAGGGTGGGACATGACAGGACTCGATGAGTAGGAAAAACACATGACATGGCTGACACAAAAAAAAACAGATATAAATACGCTACACGTGCTATCAAGAAATGACTGTCTTGAAATATGCATGGCGACCACTCTGGGCCATGTTATACACGCTCCATTACATGTGCCAGAACAGGTGGCCGGTTGGGGTAATAAAAGGTCACGCAGGAACCCGACAATTATTATTCAGTTCTCATGTCAAAGAAATGCTTGCTGTCTTTTATCATGATTCTCATTTATTAGCTGTAATCAGCTCCCGTCTTACGTAATCGTGGCCACTTCAAATGATTATCCGACTTGTGGGAAAAAAAAAAAGATTAAGCCGCTCATGCAACCTCCTTGACATTAAAGGCATTCCCGGCCGCTTACCGACGACAATGCCGTAAGAGAAAATGAGGAACTGGACATTGGGCGCGAAGGCACTGAGCATCAGGCCGCCGGCGACCATGACGCCGCTGAAGATGGTGACGGGGCGAGCGCCAAAGTTATCCACACAAGCGCTGCACACGGGACCTGCAAAGAGAAGCAGGGGAAATTATATTTTTGTTATGGAGGTGCTGACACATTCCAAAGAAGGCCACTCACTAGCAATGAGGCCCACTCCGGCCACCAGGGAGCCCACCCAGGCCGTCATGCCTTTGCCCTCTTGGAAGGTGTGCAGCCACTCAGGGTAGAGGACGCCCACTGACTGCGGGGAGCCGTAGGCTAGCAGCTGGGCTAGAAAGGAGGCCACCACAATGGCCCATCCCCAGCCGCCATCCAGCGCTCTGGAAGCCATGTTGCTGCTGCCCACCAAGTGAGGAAGGGCTTCCTGTGTGGGTGGATGGGGGGGGGGGAATCAATTAGTCAGCATCTTTTGCAAAGTACACATTCTGAGGCTGCCAACGAATTGTGTTCCTTAGGACAAAGTCAGTGCGCTTTTGTGCTTCAAACCACACCTTGGAGTAGAGGAAAGTTAAGAGTGAGGACGGAGGTCTGCTGCAGTGACTGGCCAACATTTTTATTTGATTACATTTACTAAACACAGCTTCATGTGTATATTCCTCTTTCAAAATTCCAACATTCTTTAAAGCGTTCCAGAAAACTGTCACACACAAATTCTCATCTGTAGCAAGTTCATTGCAAGCCTTTTCAGTTACAGTCATGGCAGGGAATTTGAAGTTCAACATTAAACCGGATTAGGGTTTCAAATTAGGGATTCAAGACAAAAAGAGGGTTAGAGTTTCAAGTTATGGTTTTGAATGATTCGGTTAAGGTTTCTAAATGAGGCTTTCTGTCAGGGTCTGGGAGCCTTCTCCTCTTGTCTAAGGTGGCGTCTGTCAGCAGGGTGGCTGAGGATCCACAGATGTTGCCGATCAAGCCAGCCACTCCTCACCTGAGTGTTTGCCATTGTTGGTTACCTCCACGCCCTTGTGTTCACGCTTTCATCCACCCTGCTGGCTTTCGCCGTGTACCCCGGCACTCCGGTATGCTCGTTCGTCCTCCGCCGCTTTCTTATCGAGACATCTAAGAAGATCTATTGCTGTCTTCCAGCTCCTGGATCCGTTGCTGACCTCCCGACAGATTCCACCCGTCCCTGGCAGCACTTCGCTCACTCCACCTTCGGACGACCAGCTCTGTCGCTCCTGTCCCGGACCCTCAGCTCGGCTATTTCCTACCCACCTCAATAAACATTTATAGAGTTCCTTGGTCTCCTGAGTGTGTTCTGCGTGTGGGCCAAAATAACCGCTAAAAAACATGACACTTTCGAGGGGTTTTAAGATTTTGAAAGTAAGGCTTGTAAAGAGGGTTTTATTGGTGTTTTTAGCAAGGGTTAAGGTTTTCAATTTAGACCTCTAGGCTCGAGTAAGAAGCTTGGAGTCACACCATCCTTCCTTTCTTCTGTCATCTTCTGTCCTTTCACACATCCTTCCTTGCTTCCTTCATTCTGCCCTTCTTTCATGAAGTTCATTTAAAAAGCGTTTCTCTACCTTTCATCGCAGCCTGTTCGTTTGTGAGCAAGTGCATCAAATCACTGCAGCATCAACAGCAGCGGCAGCGGGCGCGCTTTGTTTACAACGCAATGCCAACAGTGCAGCCTTTCTGTCGTACGTCACAATTAGTTAAAGCACACGCAATATGAACGTAGTGGAGCCGTCAGAAACGAATAGCAACGAGTTCATGTAAACAATTTCCCCCTTGTTGCTTATAAAAATGCGGTATGCGCTCACCTCGGATCAACAGCAGCCGGTGCTTGCGGCGGTGATGCGCACTCCTCCACGGCAACTTTCCATGTAGGATGGAGAGCCTCCTGAGTGCGTTTTAGTAGAGAGGGCAGATTTTTTTTTTTTTTATTTGGGTGAGAGGAGGTGTCGACTAGTCGCCGAGCATCAGCGCACTGCGCCTCCGCCTTCTTCTTCTTGTTTCCTGGCCGCTTTGTGGCTAGTGAGCAAACCGGTTGGAAGCTGTTCCCGCCGGCCAGCAGGAGTGCGGCTATCCGTTCGCACGCGGATGCCTTTTTACGACCTGAAGAAAAAAAAAAAAGCGACGCGACACACCTTTTATAAATAATTGAATATTATTTTACCTGATAGACGCTTAAAAAAATATTAGTAAACAAGAAATTGGATGGGGGGTGATATCCGGGGTCATGAAGTTGCACAAACTGGGAAGTTGTAAAGGAGCTCATGAGCTGACAAATATAGGCCAATTTCCAAAGGCCAGCATGAATATAAAACATCTTATCATCTTTATGATCTTGACAGAAGCCTGTTGATGAGAGGAGATTCCATCTTCATACTTGACTTGTATGGGATTATGATTTAAATGTTATAATATTTTTTGTTACATCACCAGGAGCTTTAGATCCTGTAATAACAGCTACCAGGATGGTGACTTAAACGTTATAACATTTTTTGTTAGATCACCAGAAACTTCAGATCCTGTAATAACAGCTAACAGCTATTTATTGTTAGGAATAAGAATACACCTTTTAGTTTTGCTGATGATTGACGGGTACTACACCTTTTATGTGTTGCTGATGATTGACGGGCGCTTCTACTGCTTTAAGCGCTTCCTCAGGTTCCCACACATCACGCCTGGCCCTCCCCTCCCCATCTGGTTGGAACTGGTCGAAGGCAACAATTCGCTTTAATGCCAGCGTGAGCAATGCCTCTCTTATTGCTCCTGTAATTTACTGGCGGAAGGGGGATTACAAGGCCTAATTCTTTTCTGGAAAATGGAGCAAAGCACCGCCGTGGAAGTGGCAAAGATGCTGAGGAATTTTATCTTCACCACACACACACCGTGAGGCTTTGTTGGCTTTCATCAGGCCGAGTACCCCTGCGACTCTCCCACGATTTGTGACCTCACGAAGGTTGTGAAAAAGTGTCATGACTACCAAAAAAAAAAAAAACTTGGACCACAGAACAGTTAAAAATTTTATTTGGAGGGTGGCGGGGGTGAATGGACGTACCGTCATTTTGAAGGAAGGATTTCATGAGCATATTTCGCTAACATTTTGGCAATTCAAAAGCAGTTGTAACTTTTGGGGAATATTAGGGGAGTGACAAACCAAATAGTTGTTAGTTTGATATGTCCTAACACTTGAACCAAAATACATTTCGAAACTCGTGAAGTCGGCTAATTGTTTAATTTGAAACATCTTGATGCACAAAAAAAGTATTGTTCCACTTGTATTTGATGCAAGCTCAACTAAACTCTAGTGCACATACGTCATCTCTCTCCTGCAGCTATTACATGATCTTGACCATCTCTCCTGGTCGTGACACACGAGCCGCTGTAGCTTGCTGTTCTCACCCAAAGGGGGCGTCAGAACAGGTAGCCCCTCCACGGCAACAGTCACTGGAAGAGAACACAGATCACACGCTTGAGAAGAAAAACAGAAAGATAAGATGGTGGGATCGGTGTGTGTGTTACTGAAGGCAAACAGTCACCTTGAGGATGTTTCGCAGCAGCCGACGGGGGGCCTGGAGGAGCAGACCCCGCCACAAAGGTTGCTGGTGCACATCATGGTAAGACGAGTAGAGGGTTGATAACAAAAACAAAGGTACCTTCGGGGGAGTTGAAACCAAAGTTTCTTGGAAAGAGCAAAACTGAAGACGGCACAAATATCAAATCAGATTCTCTCCAGCGGGTTACTTATGTTCACTGCCAGTGAGGTCCATTTGCTCGACATCTCCACGACCATATCGACAAGAAAAAGTTGCGTCTCACAAATGGAAAAACAATAGCTTTCATCTCAAGAGATTTTAATCATACATAGAAATTTAGTTTGACAGTACCATTCATTGAGAATGTTTTAGCAGTATGTATATTTAGTGTAAAGAGCACAATGTGTGATTTGTTTCTTAAATTTTTTTTGCCATTATCTGATGATGATAAAGCATTGAGAAATACACCAGAGAGAGAAGAGCAAAGAGTACATGACTAACACCTCAGACTACATTGTTATTTAACACCTTCAAGGCGACATTTATCTGTGGTTTATGTACCAGTGTGCACCCCCAGGGAGGACCGCCGCCCCCCCCCTTCCACATCGACTTGAACGAGCATTCAGGAACAAAAATGAACGGTGGTGCGAGCTTCATGTTGAATACGCAATGATAAAGACCTCTTTGGCGGTCTTCTCACACAACGTGAGTGAACGGATGAAACTGACAAATGGCTGAAGGGGTAGTGTGGGCAGTGATGGTGAGGTGGGGGGGCACATACTACTGCAATCGAGTGCCACAAGATAAGGCGAGAAAACAATCGATCACATCCACAGAGAGGGCCATACATCCATCTGCTGAGGCAAACATCCATCTATCGCAAAACGACAACAAAAAAAGCCTGTGCTGTTTGTGCTATCTGAAAAGCGCCACAACAACAATTGCAACCAGCTCAAGTTCCAAACAAAGCAAAGGAAAAAACAAAACGTGTACACGACAGGAGGGCGGAACGGATAATTGGCCGACGTGTCCCAAAAGCGATTATATTTCCGTGCTTCTGTTCCGTTTGAAGAGCAATTAGGAAAATGCCGCCGCGTGTGTTTTGGCCGCTTGGCATCGCGGCCGCGTCGCTTCTCTCCTCTTTAAAAACTTTGTAAGCTGCTTCTGAGCGCTTCTTCCAGAGCTCGCTAATGACGGAAGCTGCTGCAGTTTTGGCGTCGTGGCATCCGGCAGGCGCCCTTGCGCGCCCCGAGGCGGAGACATGTGTGCGCGTGCGTGCGGCGCTAAGGCTGGGAGGGAGGTGGCTGCGCAGAGGCGGCGGCGTGCTGCGACATGGCCGCCGGGGAGGACATGGACTGGACCATGGGCTGGGCCGGCGGGGGAGGCGGGGGCTGAGGCTGCAGGGCCCCTGAGTGCGTGTTGGGGGACGGCGGGGGGGTCGGACGTTTGAATTTGTCTGGGCTGGCGCTTCTCCTCGGCGAGGGCCTCTGCATGGAAAAGAACACAACGACAATGACACCTGAAGCAGAATATCGGCGCGTGCGTGTGGGCTGCCCGTCTCACCGCTACAGAGTGGGAGGAGCTTCCGTGGACGTGCAGGGCGGGGGTGTTGTAGTGGGAGATGGCGGCTCTGGACAGAGTGGCCGGCGGGGTGAAGCCGACCGTGTGGCCACCATACGAGAGACCTGCGGTAGCGGGAAGACAAAGTTGCTCAACAGGATGACGCGTGTGCATGTTAGCCGGGCTTAATCAAGCCTGATTGCCCAGAAATAAAACATTTATATTTCGGTATTTCCGGTGCAAAGATGAGGTCAAACACTACCTGCAGGTCAAGGTCGACACGAGCAAATGACAAGAATCATAAAAACGGCTCTTATATAAGGTAACTTTACGATCTAGATTTTAATATGGTGCTGCCAGGATTCTTTTCATTGCTTATAATAAAGTCCATTTATGCCCGTTGTCTTTCTTTCTTTTTCTGACAAGTTACTTATTGTCATCTTACCAGGGGATATGGGGCGGCTGGAGCTGGGGGAGGGTGTGTACGGGATGGGGCTGGACACCGTCCTGGCTCGTAGGCCCTGCGCCGACATCTCGTTGAAGTACCTGAAGAAGAGAGTCAAAAACCATTATTTAAAAAAAAAAAAAAAGTTTGTTGACAGCTAACGCGATGTTATCTGTGCTCAGGTCACATCATCCAGTTTTATTAGGGGCATTATGTTACGTAACGCAACAGTTTGGCTACAAAGTAATCCCAACACACTCAGGTTGGATGAACGCCACTTGGTTAACAATCTGCTGATGTGTTGGTTTTTTTGCTATCAGGTGTTGCAATTGCACTTCACATCAAAGCCAGTGTAACCTGAATACAGAGACTATCTATTACTTGTTGCAGATTTATTGGGTGTCTACTGCTTGTTGTGCCTTATTGTGTGTTTATTGTCTATTATATATCTGTATGTTGTCCATAATGTAAGGATATCTGGCCAATAACTGATACTTATGGAAAACCGGGCCCCCTATTAAAAGCTTTAAATAGCTTGCTTGGGGTGACCTTTCACACATCCGACTGTGTAATACTGTTTGTTGTATCATGTTGCATGTCTTGGATATTACGTGAATTAAAAAAAAAAAATAAAAATTGATATCACGCATTACTTTTGTAGAGATGGTATGAGAATGCTGAAATGTAGAATGTGAGCCTTCAAGTTGGAATGCTTTGAATTTGTGATGAAAAGCGCAACACGGGGATAAATGCGTAATTTGTTGGGAATTTTAGTGTGAAACTGGGGGCATGTTGTAATAGCGTTGCACATGTCCTTGTGATGTGGGGGGGGGCATCCTCTGAAATTATCAGAACGGTACCTGCTAGTATCATCATTTTCATGCAACTGTTATCTTGCGATCAAAAGTGTCTCGTACCGCTCGTCGTCCATCTCCAGGCTGGACTCGCTCTCCGACAACTGTCGGCACAGCGCCTCGCGACGCTCCATCTCCCGCTGGAGCTTACGCTGCAGCCGGATGTTCTCTTCCCTCATGTGCCGCTCCTCCTCAATGTACTGCGCCCGCTTCTCTGTGTCTGGGCAGGGACGAACCACATTGTTGACGGCCCGATGCCACATTACTGCATCTTAAAGCAAACTAAACGCCTGTCTTGCCATCTCAGGCTTGCCTCGATTTAGGATTGAGTTAGGCACTCCCCCTAGTGGCCGAAACGGAAAAAACAGAAGCATCATGGGAGAGGCTTACAGGTTCAGCCTAATTAACTTTTCATTAATAAGACAAAAAGGCAAAGCAACAAATAGAATTGGGAAGTGACTATGGACCAATTACAATTTAGAAATTGGAGGAATTAGGACAATACTCAAGGGCTGGTTATTTTGGCATATCATATCAATTATTTGAGCTGTGTTCATTAAACACAGCCCCCACGAACGTTTGCAACTCGATTATGGAATGGCCGCTTACGTTGCAACTCGGTAGTGCGCAGGCTTTTCTTAAGCCTCTCCACCTCGTTTTTCAGGAAGCGGATATGCCGCATCATGTTCTCCGGGGAGTCGATCTCCATGGAGACGTCCCGCGGGGATGGAGGGGCCGACACCGGCTGGTCCAACTTCTCCTGTAAGATCCTGGCGAATGAAAAGCAAGGTTGTGACTGAAGACGCTTGTCGCTTGGAGTGAGCAGCGAGTACCTTTTCTCTGCCTCCAGCTTGTCCATCCGCTTCCACAGTCTGTTGACGAGAGCTTCTTGTTCCTGCTCTAATGTGTTCTCGAGGTCGATCTTTTCCCGCCTCAACTGGAGGAGTGACGGGAACAAGAAAAACATTTAGAGAATGTGTACAGCACATTCAAGGTCTTGGCGCAGATAAGCTCGGCCGCGTGCTTGCTTGAGGACACGACGGGCCAAAAAATGAACACTTCATGATCAACGCTTGAAAACCTTTACCGACTAGTTGATTTGTTTGGCTGGAGTTGTTTGAACGAGTTTGGGTGGAGTTTTTCTTTTTCTAAGATAATTTTACTCACTTCCTCAATGTTCCATTTCTTACAAAAACATTTATCTTGAAAACAATTTGGTAACACGAGCGCTGTGCTTTTCTCGTAACATCGACTTTCATTTTTGGGAAATGTGCAAGATTATTGCACAAGGATCGTGCAGACAGAGTCATATGGCATCTTGCATGGGGGGGGGGTTCTAACCTGCTCTAAAGTCAGCTGCTTGGAGATGGTCTCGTTCTCCATCTTCTTGATCTTCTTCATGAGCTTGTTGACCTGGAACTCCTGCTCCTGCTCCAGGTGCTGCTCCAGTTCAGCCTTCTCGTGCTGGAGCTAAGATGAGAGGGAGAAGAAATGAAGGGAAAGTGTGAAGAGAGAAGCACAAACAGGCGACGGACGATGAGTCACTCATCAACTATTTGAAGACCAGAGTGTAAACAATGACGACGTTAGCAAAACACGATGGAGTCCATTGTGAAGAATGACAGATGTGGTGACCATGGTGACCCCATTTGGCAGATAACGCAGACAAACAAGAAGGAGCAATTATATAAGCAATGACGACTCATCATTACAAGGAAAACTAACTAACTAATTGATGGGGAACGACCAGCACTGAGAGGGCACGAGGCAAATAGCTTTGGACGGCATTCGAGCTTCTTCCAAACGGGAGGGAAAATCTGATCCCAACTACACGCAGATCATATGTATCAATTACAGCGCTCACATCATTCAAATCAATGGTGACCCCCCCAACCCCCCACCAACACTGCGATTCAGTATGCGATCACATCTCAAGGTGAGTCCGAGGATGGCACGGCATATCCAGTTGAGCACGAGATGGCCGCTGCCAGGGTCTGGCAAAAAGCCCAATGTCGGCAGCAATTGAAGACAACTGTCATGTGACGGAAAAACAAACATCATTTGAGCTGCAATTTCTTCACTTTTATTTTGAGCTAAACTAAAACAAACAAAATTTGGGAAGTCTACTGAGACAAACTTGAATTTACCACCCAACTGTCATAGAAGCATAACTAGAAGTCAAGGACTGTACAATAAAAGGGAGAACCAAAACACTGGCAGTCTACTTTCTGAGCCTTTTTTTTTTTATCCTGTAGAGAGTAAGTAACCTTTGATGTTTAGTACAACTCTGCACGACTTTGGCATCGAAGGAGCATTGTGCAAATGTTCCATCAGCCACACCACTCACTTGCATGAGCTTCCTGGAGAGCTCGTTGGTGAGAAATTCTTCCTCCTTCTCATAGTTGACAGCCAGGGTCTCCTTCTCCTTCTGGAGGGCTTGGATCTTCTTGAACAAGGTGTTGCTGATGAACTCCTCCTCCTGCTCCGCTCGCGCTTGCTGCGGGACAAGTGCATCAAAGAAAGGGAGGTTCACAAAGGCATTGCAATGAAAGGTCTAAGTCAACTACTTTGGGGTATATCAGTACTCGATACTTGCACTCTTGTGAATCTTTCCCATAATTTTTTTCTAAAGGAGAGATCTAAAATTATTAGCTGAAAACTACACCCTGTCACACCTAACCAAATATTTTTGTGCTTTATTCGTGTTGCTCTAAGAAGCCGCAGGCTTCTTAACGTTTTTTGGCAAACAGTCAAAGAGCCAAAACAAGGTAATGACGCTCCAGGAGAAGGTAAGCCTGCAGGATATTCTCAAACAAAGGAAAACCTTATGCTGCAGCGTGAGAACTCTACATGCTAAGATTTATGTTGTACCATGAGTCTGAAATGTTTGATCATTCTTTGGGGTTTAAAGTGAGAACATGGGCAGTCATAAACATTAGAGAGTTTGAATTCTTCACAAAAGCTTCGCAACTGGTTTCGTGAAGGTCAATGACACTTTAGAGTGTTCAATAATCATAATGTGCATTGCTTTGGAAGTCGCAAAGTCCTCACGATGGTCAGAAGCCAATTTGAATTAAGCTCAGACCGGTGAGCCGGACTTGTTCGCCACTCATTCACTGCCGTGCTGCAGTCTCTTGAATCGTGCCAATCCAGCCCAAGACATTTGCTCTAACAGGGTGGAGTTGTATAACTGAACGGCGGCCAAAAGGTTTTAATGGCAAGCTGGTGATTCACTGTTGTTTTTCCACTGGCATCAAAAACGGAAACAGAATTTCCCCTAATGGCTCCTGGGTTATTGCAGTAATAGGAGCCTCAAAAGGGGGGTTGAAACAGGAGGCAGAACACACAAATTAATCATCTCGGCAATGCGTTCATACGAGCTGGAATGTGGAATGACTCAGTGCCGGGGTCAAGAGGAGGAGACACCCAGGACGAGGCTCACCTCGACCGGGGGAGACACACGAGCCTCGTCCTGGCTTTGCTCTGCCAAGTTTGGCCTACATACTTCCCATCTCGATAAGGCATCAGTTACACACCTCGTCAGGGCTAGTGCTGAATACACTTGACTCGATGCTGCAGCTGTGTCTCGACGTTTTTTCGGTACGCTTGGCGTGTGTGTCGCCCATTTGGGACTCAAGACCCCCCCGCCCCCCCTCTCTTCAAGCAGCTCACGCCGATTTAATAAATGACTCCGTGAGGTGTCAACGCGACTTTGGACGCTGAGGTTAGCAAAGATTAGCCAGGGGTGGGGAGGGAGGAGGGTATTAAAGGAACAAAACAAAGCCAAACTAGCTGTCTGGCTAACCGCTGGTTGGTCAGCCAACCCCAACGGAGACGTTAGCACGCACGCTATTTTAGCATAGCATCATAGCCAAATCGCTAACATAACACGAGAGGCAGATGGGCGTGTTGGGCAATAGATCACACACATGACATGCAATACTCGTGGAAATTGTGCACTTAAGATACGATTAAACTACAGCATCTACGGCTAGTTGCATGACAAACGGCATCATATCGATCATGTTTGTTAGCCTGCGAGCTAAGTGGCTAAAGCTACTCACAATAGTGACGCTAGCTTTGCGCAGGTCCCGATTCTCCTCCTGCAGCGCTTTGCACTTGAGTTTGAACGTCTCTAGCTCGATTTTCAGAACTTTGTTTTCCTGCTGCAGTGAGGCCAGTCGGTTGGTGAGCTCCTCCAGGCGAAACTGGGAGATCACGATGCTCGGCTTTCCCGAGTTGGAGGCGCAAGTCGACATCGGGGTGGCCGAGCTGCTGCCCGCGCCGTCGGTGTCGCTCTCGCTCGCGCTGTCCGCCATGGCGACTGTGCTGAGGAGGAGGGAGGAGAAGCAGAGAGCTCAGATTCGACGCAGAAGAAGACGCGCGGAGCGTCCACGCAACTCTGCCCTATGGGGACAGCGCTCCAGTGTGGAAGTCTTCCGCAGCGCGGCGACTCCGTTAAACCGCTCAACTTTTTAGCACGTCATAAAGACAAAGCACGCGAGCAACTGTATATTCCCATTCGACCGCAGTCTCTCGTAAATGCTTTCTTCACTAAACGTGGATTTTTGAGCTGGAAAAATATATTTTCATGGCACCGCACATCAAGGCGCTCAATTGCTTCTTCCAGTTCGTTCCCAAGTTCTCCAAGTTTCTGTCAATCTGATCTAAGTTAATGTTTGCAACATCCCCGATGGACCCACGAAAATATTTTCAAGAAGTCATTTTGTGAATTTTGCATCACGCAAGGACACAGACAACAGAAAGTGTATTGCAAAACCAATGCATTTTATTTTTTTTATCCTTTCAAGGTCGATTTTTGAGTCTGTTTTGTTCCTTTCTTGAAAGACATCTGAAACATTTGCGCCGTTCTATATCGCCTCTAAAAGACCTCGAATCACCAAAGTGCTAGAATTATTATTACATTTCAATGGCTTCACTCTGTTAGTAAGAATTGTACATCAAAAAGTCCGCTCGGGTGAAAACACATATGAAACAAAATCGATAGTTCAACCGTATCAAAGGATCATCGAGCCCCTGATAGATTTTTAGGGGAGCAAGGAGATGTGTACCTCTCACCCCCCCACAAAAGAAAGTCACATAGTTTTAATGTCCACAGCGTTGGCATCAGCATACCGATACTGAGCACGTTGACCTAATGAAAACCAACACACGAGTGATGAAAATGATTCTAAAGGACACTGCATTAAACCTGCCTAAAACCACACGGCGTTAACATTTATTTGATGCTTAAACTGCTTCTGTTGACCATCCAGATGCCAAAATAATCTTTACTTGCGAGTGGATTTCAAATCAAGTCTCAACCCGTCACCGTAAAAAGATGAATAATGGAAAAATAAATGACCCTTTTTAGTCATTTGACACCACACAGCATTTGTGAGACGACACGGTGGAAACAGTGCACGGAGACTCTTTCTAGCCAATAACGCACGATACACAGTTACAGTGTTGTACAGCGAGCCAGCCTACTAGCGCTTACATTTGTAGTTAGTACGCTCTCGAGATGCCCCTCCAGTTTTACACACACACTCACACACATTTTTCACCATTCCCCAAAAAAATTCCTGAATTCTATGCTTGTCCATTTTCAAATATAAAACCAGTGACAAACATTCGGGCTATACGTGTACACACAGATAAAAGGGCCTTTTTTTCTTAATACGGTGCTTTTGCAAACTTGTAAAAATTGTACTTAAAATAATGTGACCGGCATGCTTGAAAATACTCTTGAAAGGCTGCGGGATTAGATCCCCACTTTGGGAATGACCCAACACTAATTTTCTGGAAACGTCCTCACGTTAAAATCAAACCAGTTTGCGTACAAACGTTATACCCGATCTAGTAGATCTTCTATTTTTTTTTTTTTTTTTTTATTCGTTTTTTACAAGAACCTGTTACACTCACAACTTCTGAAAGTGAAACTGCTTCAGTGGATTACCAAAGCACTTGAAAAGACCCCCACACCCCAATGTGACCAAACTCCACCCTAGCAGAAGCTTATTAAGAATTGTACACATTCTGACTATATATACAGAAAAATGTATTTTTTTTTTTTTAAAAAAAGGAAGAAAATATGTCCCAAAACATCCTGACAAGAGCGGGTTCAAGAAGAAAAACTATAAGGCCAGTGCTGAACATGTTGAAGATTGGCTGACGTGTTCCATTAGATCGCAGTCGTGCTGTGTTGTGTCTTCATATTTCCGATTGTGCCGTCTTTGGTCAACGGTTGCACCTACGTGTGTGTGTGTGGATGTGAGCGAAGGAGCCCCCCCTCCCCCCTGAGAGGCCTTCCCCCAAAAGTCCTAACAGGAGGCGGAATCCTCGACAGCCGGTCCCGCGGACCGAGTGTTCATCCCCCACTCTCGGGCCCTTTGATTGACGGGAAGTTGGAGGAATTTGTTCATGCTCATGCGTTGTAGGGTCAAGAGGGGCATTCTTGCCATGTGAAGTCCTGTCGGTGGAAGCGGATGCTGGCAGGACTCTTGGACTCAAATCCTCAAACTGGAACACCTCAGCCCTCAGGTATGTCCTGTTCCCAGGCTTGTGGACTATGATCCTGGATGGCTGTGTACACAAAACAGGACATGCAGTTAAAGCTTTTAGGAAATCAACAAAAGTGACAAATTCAGCTGCCTGGTTTCAATCCCCCAGCTAAAATCATGGTAGCACCCGATGCTCAGTGGGTGTGCTGCTTTTCTTGACTGGGAGTAGCATATGGCCGAACAGCAGTGGGGCTTAACAGTGAGGCTGCCGGGCTAACAACTCTTTTTGGAAAATGACACACTGCTCTGAGTCAGGGATTTGGTAGACAAAGACAGAGGCGCAGGTGACGCCGTTCAACATTGCACATCAGCGCTTTGTCACCCATGACCATTGCAAACAAAACGCTGCTTGCCCCCTCCCCTAAAAAAATGCTCAGACATGGCTAAGCCTTTTGCACAGATAAGAGCAAATATGTGGGCGAGGACGCGGTGCCATGGCGGGGGGCATGCTTACACTGTAATTCCTCAAATATTTGCCTCCACTCTAATCGATGCAGTCTCGGTTAATCGCGGCTTGTGTCCACCGCTTGAACAAACGACTCGTTCGAAATAACCTTAATAACCAAACATGTCAACCGCGTGAACAAATGGCTCACCTCGAATAAATTCCCTATGACTCAAATAATCAGACATAGAGCAACTGTACCTGGTAGCAAGGACAACCATCCGTCCCCTAGGAGTGAAACTTTTTATCTCCGGGCCTCTTGTCGTCCATCCGTCTGCTATTCCTCGACGCTCCGTCTTTCTGCAAGGACACACCGAAAGAAAGTTAGCAAGGTATTTTTTCATCATTAAACTGCGTCACAGGTGACTTCAAGCCAAGCACTGCAATCTGAAACCAGCAAATGTTAGTAGTCTATAGTTTCACACCAAAACCGGGCCTGGATTAAGAAAAGTAAGCGGGATAGGAATCAGCTGGATATTGCGCTTTTGGTTGACGGCGGTGCACAACTTCAAATGCATTGAACGAAGCATCTCATGTTCAACCCAAAAGATCTGCATGCCACCAGCATTTTGCACCCAAGACGGGTTTCTCTGCCAACCTCAAGCCCGTCCTCCGGTAGGATGGGACTTTTCTGAAGGTTCCTGTGGTTGTCTGTCGAGGAGCTAGAGAGCCGGCGGATGACCTTCCTGATGACCTGCTCGGTGTGTCAACCAAGAAAAAAAAAGAACCGATGGTTTCACAAAGCGCTTCTCTCCATGTAGCTGAACGGATCAAGAATGTGAAAGGATGCGTTACTTTTCTACTGATGAAGTTACCATCTTGGTCCAAGTAGTGTTCCTCGGTCACAGACTCGCCTGATATGTTTTTCGCTTCCTCGCCCTGCGAATGTTTGGTCATTAGCGCCATCAAAGAAGACATTGAAACATGGCAAACAAAAACCACCAGCACACCAAGAGGAAAGATTGAGCACTGCAACCTAACAAACTAGAAAGTCCCTTTGCAAAGTTCTGACAGCAAACTCAGCATGATCCTGACGCCATGCGCGAGAGGCTTCACACCATCAGAAATGACACTCACTGCATCCAGATGAAGCAAGATGCCAGGACAGGCTTGGGAATGCAAAGAAGCTTTCCTATACTATTGAATCCACTCGCACCCAACGAGGCAGCCACTTGAAGCACCCAGAAAAAAAAACACTCCAGACTCAAGCCGACCCGAGCCATTTTGCTAGGCTCGCAGGGTACCTTTAAAATGAGCCTGCGTCGGAAGATTCTGGTGGTTACGGTATGTTCTTCCTCGGAACCGGAATCTACACTAACCCGCTGCTGGAGAAGGCATATTTCAAACATCAGGACACAAATTCAAAAGAGAACAAAGCCAGGAAGAGAGAAAGAAGGTGGTTAGGTAGCCAAATGTTGATGCAACTATGGAACTTGTACATTTTTCTTCCATGGGCGGATCTGCTCAAAGACCAAGTACATATTTTTGAGATCTTGGATGAACAGGGAAACAGTTGGATTCACACTGCCTGGTTCAAGTGTCACAAGTCACAGGAGGCTTCGATCCAGCCTTCAAATAGTGGTTGGGCAGTCGGGACCGGCAGTGTAAATTGAGGCCGAACCTCGCGTCCGAGAAACCTTTCTTCTAATCAGTTAGTCACAATTACCTGGACCTTCTTCTCGGACACCAGCGTTCCCTCTTCTTTTCTGCCATTCATCGACTCGGATGAGCCGCCCTGAGGTGAGGTTTTGGAGTTATCGCCATTCTGCCGGGACCTCCCTGATTCGCCTCTGGACGAGGAAGTGACGGAATCGCTGGAGTTCTCGTGGCTGCTGAAAGACGGACAATTAGGACGGATGTTTTTTGAGTTTCACGAATTTCAACAACGGGACAACTCGCACCTTTCCCTCCTGTCCAGCAGATCCGAGCTGCGTCCCGGTGTCGGTGGCTCCGCATTGACACTAGATGAGTCACTCTGCCAACCTGAAAGCGAGCACACATCTTTTTCTGGCGGTTCGGCGCGATTGAGAAGCTTCAGATCTCTGGCTGCCTCAGCAGTCGTCTCCTGGTCCTCCTCCGTCTCCTCTGAGCCTTCTTCAGTCTTCGCTACTGCCTTGAGATCCGAGATCTCTTGATTTTCTCCGCCATCCTCCTCCTCCTCAGTGGGCTGATGTTCCCAAAGGGCTTCAGCCCATTCGTGAACAGTCAAGTCACTTGGTTGGCAAGTGCCTCTGTCTTTACCTCGCAGTACTTGTTCAGCAACTTTTGTTCTCTCCTCACGGTGGACCAGTTCTTCACTCTTCTCGGTTGTTTCATTAACACCCTCTTTGTAAGTCTCAGCCTCTATTTCATCTCCCCCAAATCCACCTCCCAGCACATTAATTTTCATTTCTGTTTCTCCCTTTTGTCCTGTGAAAATATTCTTCCTCACCTCCAGCTGACACCTATCTTTTATCACTATCTCACATTTTTTCTCCACGTTTTTAATCAAATCCTCCTCCACCCACCTTTGCACAAATACCTTTCCCACTGCCGCAATTGTCTCATCGACCTTTTCTTTTGAGACTTCCTTCTCAAGCCCTTCAATACACATGTCCACTTGGACCACATCTTCATTTTCCATTTGTGCTCTGTCAGGTGTTGAAGGAGTTGCAGACGATGCAGACGAGACTGAAGAGGACGATGTGGAGTAGGCCATGCTGACGTCTAACTCGCACATTGCCGGGACAGCACGTGACTTGGGCTTGCGGCTTGGCTCCATTTCTCGATAAGATCTGTCCTCCTCCTCGCTCAAAAGCAGCTGGTCATTCAGGGCGATGTGGGGCTTTCGCACCTTGGACGGAATGGGATCAGGGAGGTCAAAAGCTGAAAGGGACAGGGCAAGCTGACACGGTCTAAGGGGACTCTCAGGTGGGCTTCCAGCTTTGATCTCTGGGCGCCAGTGTGGGGGCTGAGGCTGGGAGTCTGCCGGCCAAAGGGAGTCGGGTTGCGGGTAATGGTGATGCTGGTGGTGCACAGGGGAAGGGTCGGGTGTGATGGGAAGTTCGGGCACCAGGAAATGTGGGTCGGAGTGCAGGACGGTGGGGGAATGCAACTCGGCTAGAATGCTCTGATAATCTGTGGGTGACATGATGATGAATGTACACCAAAGCATGCTAAGAACTCAAAACATAGCAAAATGCATCCATCCATCCCACAGCAAAGATAATGGCACTGAGGCTCAAGTGGGAGAGAGGTACCCGCACAACAGACTTACGCAACATAATGTGTGAACTAAGTTGGAGTGTATATACATAAAGTAAACCGACTGAATCCATGAAAGATGCTACATGCTCACATGTCAAAGATGAGAGGTGAAATATGAAGCTGGGCTTCTCAAACATTTTGGTCCCTTACAGTGGACAACCCCGTCATAATTCTAACGCAAATTAAAAATAACCCTAATTGCCACAGGAATTAAAACAATTTTGACAATTCTCATGAAAAAACTTGTTATCTCTACGTAGATTTTGTCGGGATAAAAAGTCATTCTTACGAGCATTAATTTATAATTCCCAAGATAGAGTTATATGAAAACTGCTCACGGAGTTCTGGGGGTACCCTTGTTTGAGAACCACTAATATAATGCTACATAAATATTTCCAATGAGGTAGGGTCAATGCGGGTGCGAGGGGAAGGTGGACAAGTGCAAGGGCATGCAGGGCAAGGAGAGTGGGAGCGGAGAGGCGGGGATGGGGGATTTGGGCTTGTGCAGCGAGACCCACAGGGGGACACAGCGGGCAAGAAGAGAGGGGAGACAGGGCAAGTGGAAACGGCCGAATCACTTGGCGAGCGGACAATGGAAGGTGACGCATGATCCGGTAGAGAGGGTGCAAGGTTGAGGAGAGCAGGTGTGCTCGAAAGTCCAGAGACGCGAGGTGCACCGCAGGTGAGCTCGGAGGTGCTTTGGGATAATTCATCGACTGCTGATTCTGTTGGAGCAGGGGAGGTTGGGGGAGAGGATGGTACAAATGAAGGCGCCGGTGAGGTGATGAGTGGGATCGGGGAGGGTGGATGCGGTGAGAAAGGGAAAGAAGGGGATCGGCGAGGATCAGCAGGGTTGAGGCATCTAAGAGGCGGGGGAACAAAGCTGAAGTATTTTTCCACTCGTGAAGGGGGTGCCAAGTCTTTGAGTGCAATGGAGAACTCGTAACTAGGAGAGCGTCGTGGGGTCAAGGGTCGAGGTGTGAGGGGAGGGGACGGGATGGATTGCTCCGCGTGCAGGATGAAAGCGGGACTGCTCGGAATCAAAGGAATAATCACACACACTGAGGGGCGGGCGTGGATTGAGACAAAAAAATAAAACAGGAGAGAATAAAAAATGAATGTCAGTGTTGATGTTAAACACAAAACAGGAAAATGAATAAACAGGGTGACTTTGGCAGAGTGGTGGCTCTTAAAGCATTAAGAGCTTTTTTGTGCTGTTATCAGCAGTGGGTGCTGCTGAGGGGGAAGTGATGGGAGGCAGGAGGAATGGGAAGAGAAGCGCTCATCTATCCAAGGAAGGCTCAGAGGAACTGGAGGGGCCCCGAGGAGAACTAAACTGAATAACACAGTCACATAATCCACCTTTAGCTAAACCATGGGGAAAATATTTTTGTACTATCTTAACGCATGCACTTCAAACAGGATACTCCTGTCAAGATTGGTCATTCATGACAACTGGCACACTGTAGCCATGTAGCCAATCTTGATTTAGTCAAAAAACAGTCCTGATAGCAGACACGTGTTATTAAAATGTTTCTGGAGAACAGTCGGAGCCAGTTGTCCAAAGTTGTTTCAACAGCTCTAGACATGGACAGAATTAAATATTGGCACTATAGACATGATTCATGCAAAGTGGGCCAAGCAAAAACAAAAAACACAACAACATGGTAGCAGGAAGAGGTAATAGGTCAGCTAATCAGAGCTAAACTTTACCATCAGCCTGATCCCGGAAAACCGCATGATCATCGGCAAAGCATCTCGTGCCAGAAATGTTACCATAGTCAAAAATTGGGCCCTCCAGTAAAGTCACAATATCCATCCGGTTGACTTTGGTCAGCACGGCCGTCAAGGCATCGGCTGAAATGACATACAAACCAATTTCAGTCAACATGATCCAAATTAATAGGAGGTAAATCTTTTAAGATATTAATACATAGAGTCTTACTTGTGGCGTTTTTCCCTTCTCGGCCGACCCATTTCTTTAATAGCATAAAGCTTTGTGCTGTCAGCGAGTTTGGGTTCTCCAATCTAATGTGGTTGATCTCATCTACTGTGAAGTTCATCTCCCGAGCCAGCTCTGTGACGAGACACACAAATTGAGCCTTTAAGAAGCAGCACATAAATATTTGGTACAGAAGTATCTGATCTGAAGAATCTGATCGGAACCACGCCACAAGTTCCTCACCGGTCCAGCTGAGTCCCAGGTGATCTGCTACAATGGCCATACGCAAATCTGTCCGCTCACAAGGACTTTGGGGACCTGAAGAGACAGTTGACAATCACTGGTTAACATTTGGCTTATTCCTGTCCTTGTATAATAAGAGAAATAAACACGTTTCCTTTTCTGGCCACTTTTTTATTTTCCAATTCAAGATATCTGGATTGCAATTGCAATTCTTCTAAACTACAATTAAGTCTTTAAATAAGATAGTTTCAATTGTTCTTTGACATGATGGCAAGAAAAGGCATTTCATACTACATGTGGTGGTCTACGGCTAATTATGCCATGTAACCTTTTAGCAAGCATTACGTGTCATGAGAACCACACAAAACAAAGCATACCACAACTCCCGAGTTGTAAAAATCGAGGGTGGCTCGTTCTCGGTATCTAAATGGTCAACATGCGCTATGTGGTGTTCTTTACAGAAAACTACCGTGACATATGAAACGTTTCTGAGACTACAAGCATAACTACGACAACTTTGCCCTGAACAGAGACAAACCAGGGATTGCCAAACAGGTTGTGACAGTCACTACAACTGGCTTGCTACTCTACTGCACAGGGCACACAGGATTGGGTGGGGGAGGGAGGTACAGGGGGATAGGAATCTGGAAACAGAGACGATACACGACACAGTACATCAATGATGATGGATCAATGATAGCTACCGCTCTAAGCGAACACACGCCACAGGCATTCCAGTCAATCAAGTCAATGACCACAACATGTCATGCAACGTTAAGTGAAATAGGTCAAGATATAAAATGTATTTGATAGTGTGAAAGTTTTACAAACTAGGCTTGATCTCTGCGATGGGAGGTGTTCGAGACCCTGCGAGTCCCTGACTGCCCTCCTTCCCACCAGTCCGCCTACTCCTCCTGCTCCTCTGACTGCCAGAGGCCCTGTCCGTCGCCGCCACCTTTGCCCCTACGGACGGGGCCCCGGCCTCAGCCCTGGAACCTCTACCGGACCTGGACGAGTGGGAGGGCTGGGAAGGTTGAGAAGGCTGCGAGGTGTCTGACAGGGAGGTGCTCCGGGAGGTGCTGTCTTCCTCCGACTGCTCTGTCTGCTTCTTTTTCTCCTCGTCTGACAGGCGGTCCACCAACTTTATTGTCTCTCCGCTAATGTCTTTAAAGTATTCAATGGTGCGTTTACAAACCTCGCTAGGGTTCTCCCGTTTCTCCTGCCTAGACGTTCCCTCACCTGATGGCCTGCTGAGCTGATTCCTATCCTTCAATGGTAACCTCGAGGGCAACTTTATGGCTGCTCTTTCACTAGCCAATGGCCTTGTTGGCCGCGAGGTAACCCTAACTGAATGTGATGAGCTAGCTGCGGTTGTGGAGCTGCCCTTTTTAATGTCCTTGACTGGTATTCTAGACCTTGGTTCTACTTTGGCAATGGCTGGCTCTCCTCTTTTCTTGGTCTCAATTTTTACTGTTTGTTTGGGCTTCTGCTTGCCTATGGCTGTTCCCTGGGTGTGAGTCGACCGCCCTGACGCTTTTACTGGAAGCCTGGACCTGGGCACTTTCACTTCACTGTCTTTAACTGGTACACTTTGCTGCTGCTGCTGCTGCTGCTGCACTTGACTGCTCTGACCTATTTCTACTTTCTCATCTAATTCCCTACAACACAGTGTTTCTATCCTGCTGGCCTTCTGAAGTGTGGGCTCAGAGGAGGACTGCAGATTGAACACCACACTGCCACACTGAATGTAGTTGGCCTGAATACTGGAGGACTCAAGGTTATTATTGTTGTTGCAGTTCTCAGAGGGGTAATCTCTTCTCTCTGATGTGGCCTCTGTGTCTTTACTAGATTGGCCTTCTGTACTCTGAGCCTCTATACTGATATATTCTGGCACCATCTGGCTCTCTGATATCTCAGCTTTAAAATCAGTCAGATCCCCTGAGTCTTTTTTCACAGTTATAGAGGCAGCTATGCCCATCTTAATCGGGGTGCGTAATTTGGGATCAACCTTGGAGGCTGTGATTGTGCATGAGGAGGCGGTCTCAGCTATGGCTTCACAGGTGGGTACTTCAGTACCAGCATAGCCAGTGTCACTGCCAGGGTGCAAAGGGTTGCATGTCGCTGTTGCTGCTGTTGCTGCTGCTGCTGGTGGTGTGTTGCTGCCTGTGGTTGTGTCTACAATTTTCACCTTCCCCTCTACTGTGGCCCTCTCCCCTGTATTTGATTGAGAGGAAATTACACCAAGGATCTTGCCCCCTCTCCCCCTTTCCCCTGTTAGAGGGTCAGAGGAATGCTCACCAATCTGAAAAAACTGAAGCCTTTCTTCAACAAAGTCCCGCTTGCTCATGTCAATAGCACCACTGCGGGTCATCTCAAACATCTTCCCTTCGTGGAAAGGGAAGGGGTTAGGCTCACTAGTTGGTGTACTCTCATCGGTCGGTGTTCGAGCAGGGGTTGTGTCGGGTGTTGTAGCCTGTGATTTGTCCTCCACACATAAACCAAAGGGCTTGGGATCTTCGTCTTTGGTCTTGGAGTCATAAACTCCATCATGATCGCTCCCTTTAGTGGACCAGGGGTCAAAGTCGAGGCCTTTTGTGGCTACTGTTTTAAAAGTTGAGTTGAGCTCCTCTTCAAGTTGGTAGCCAAAGTACTGATCTGCGAAGGTCTGCCTTTCTGGATGTCTGCCTTCAAGGGTGTAATCTATTTCTTGCCCACTGCTTTTTGCCGAAGACGGATTGGTTTTCCCATCCTCACACTTCTCTTCCTCAATCACTTCCAGCTTAGACTGACCAAAGGAGCGATCAGCTGCTTTTCCATCATTGGATAGAGCGGATGTTTTGGGTTCTTCACTCAGTCCGTCGTCTTCATCCTGAAAATCATAACCATCTAATGAGTCAATCTCAGTGGCATCTGTGTCATGGGAAAATTCAGCAGTGGTTGCAATGGAGCAGTCAGTGATGGATTGGTCATTCCCATTATGTTCTAAGTCGGCTTCTTCCCCCTTTACGACACCATTGACCCCAGCCTCCTTATTTCCATTCTTCTCCGATTTGCGGTGTTTTGAGCGTTTATCTCCCTCCTCTTTCATTTTGAAGGTGTACTTTTTGACAGGGATGGGATGGAATACAGATTCGTCGTCACTGGAATCACTGTTATCAGCTCCGGGAGGAATGGGAGATGGAGGCTGGACCCTGATGACTGGCTCAGCTAAGAAGTGTTTGTCATGCTCCTCCTGGAGGTTTACTTCCATCATTTCCGTCTCCGTCTCGGAGGATGCGCAAGACTTTCTTTTCTCAGGCTCTGACTGCTCACTGTCCAAAGGAGGTGGTGGTGGAAACTCTATATATGGAACTCTCTTCTCCCCTTTTAACTTCTGTTTCTCTGCTTCCTGTTTTTTGCTGTGATTCTCTGGAGCTGCTTGCTTAGATTTTTCCCTTACTGGCTCCCTGTAGATGAAGGTCTTGCCATCTTCCTCTTCCGACTCCTCTGGGATTGGACATGGCATGCCAGCCGTGGAGCCAATCACAGAGTCAGGCATTCTTGAGTTCAGGCTAACGTCCTCTGAGCTTGGCGCCTCGGGAGTAACGGGACTCTTTCCAGAGCTGTCTATTAACGTCACTTGTTCTAGAGTGTCATCTTCTGGACTACCTTGAGGAGACTCCTTTTGTTTGACAGTGTAAAATGTTCCCCTGGTCTCATGTACTGTCCTACTCTCATGGCTTACAATTTTTTTGTAAGTTCCGAGCTGCCCAGTAGCCGTTTCTTTCTCGTACTGCTTGCCTACTTGAATGCTGACATACACAGGTAGGGGTTTGATATCTTTGAAACCTTCTGCGACAATTGCAGGAGTTCCATGATCCAAATACTCTATTTGGTCACTGTCAACACCGTTACAAGTGATATTTGACTGGCTACAGTCTGAGTCCGTGGATTTCCCTGACGATCCGCAAGTAGATTTGTTAGACTCAAAGCTACCATGTATCGAGTTTCGAACTAGAACGGGCGTGCGAGAGCCTTCTTTCTCATGTGTTTCAACAGAGGGATCTAATTTTAAAGATTGGGATCTGCGATTTTCTGAAAAATTAGAGGACTTTCTTACAGGAATTTGAGATTCCGAGTTTTTTTTTAGACCGTCATTGCTATTTGGACTCTCTCGTACAACAAATTCGGTGTAAATAATTTTCTTGGTGGTTTCTTGTCTTTGTGAATCACTATTGTTGTCATCTTTCTGAGAATCACGAACTAATGTTGGTGATAATTTGGGGGATTGGGGTTTATAGTTACCATAGCCTTGGTTCTCCCATGTTTTGAATAACTTCTTATCGTCCTGATTTTTCCCACAGGACTGATGCACGGGTGAACACTTGGACTCACTTTCTTGAACTTTTCTCTGGCTTAATGGACTCTCTGGTGTTTTTGGAATGTTAGAACCACCAAATACCTGGTAGACAGGGAGCTTACTCTCGTGGAGCTTCCTTATGGGTTGATTAGAATTTTGGCGACCCTGAGAACCCCTATCTTGTCTTTGCGCCTCTTGTTCAAACTTAAGCCTCACCGCGCTTACTTTGGAAGAAGACACATGCAAAGGTTGTGAGCCTGCAATTTCCCCGTCTCCCTGGTTTATAGAGTCTGAATCATTGTACTGCAGCAGTACTCTCCTCTCCGGACTACTGGGTAAACTGGCACATTTCCTATCATTGGAGCCAAACTTATCTCTTAGTCTTTCTCTGCTCCATTCTTCTCCACTAGCACCATTTCTATAAACTGATCGTTCTGGACTGCTTTGTGTGGAACTAGGTCCGGATCGTGATTCCCTAAAGTCTGGTCTGCGAGATTTTCTCTCTGGAGAGGAGAGTTCATCATTGAGCTGCTCTGTCTTATCTCTGAAGAACTGTGATACCTCACAGAGTTTTTCCTCTGCCTCTTTTACGGTTCTATCAACTCTCTCCTCATACATAAGTTGCTCTCTTTCCTTTCTCTCTGTGTCGTCTGCTGGGACACGCATCCAAATGGATTGCTTTGGGCTACCATGCTGAGAAGAGTGCTGCAAAAGTGTCATTGTGTCATAGGTATCATCAGCATTTGTCATTCTCCCTGACGTATCAAACACATTTCGTGCCGAGCGAAAAATATATTCTGTTCTTGGGCCTACGGGCCTACCCTCATTTCGGCTTCTGTCTGGTGAGTGGAAGTGAGACTTTTCCTCTGTGTCAGGAAGGGATTGGTCAAACTTTTCTGATAATAACATTTTCTCAGCAAAATTATAAGATTCTCCTCTTAACTCTGAGGATTCATCCTCATTGTACTCCACGGATTGTTGGCTAAGCAGTTTCAAGGTCTTATACGACTCGTCTGCCATTAACTGGGCTGAACTAGGGCGACTATCATCGTGTGTCATGGTGTTGCTAAATTTGGAGGAGTCAAAATAGACAGGATGTTCGACAGTTTCCCTGTCCTCTGGTCTGTTTTCTGTGTAGTAATACATTTCATTGTCAGAATGGTTTTTAGTCTCTCTGATGATGACCTCTGTTGGTTCTGTTTTATTTCCCTTTTCAATGTGTACTTCAATTATTCTTTCAACCTTTGGTTTGATGTCTTCAGAGACTCGCTGCGAGATTTCCTCAGATTTGTGCTCAAAGAGTCCCGCAAGCTCCCTAGAAGGATCTTTTCCTGATTGAAAGGCCTTCATTATGTCATGAACAGACATAGTTTCCTCACACCTCTCTGATACGGCTTCACTGCCAGGTTTGTGGTACACCATCCTGGTGGTGGTCGTGATGTGAGTTTCCTCCTTCAACCGAATGCCTTTGCCCATCGGGTCCTCATCAGGGGCACCTTTAACTGAATAGCCCTTACTAAGCTCAGGGGTGGATGGAGGTTGATTGACATGTCCTTTCGACTCAGAATCAATATATCTGATGGGATTTCCCTCTACCATTGCCAGTTGTTTGTTATCCTCAGGGTGCTCATAGCTCCTGATAACATGAACAACTTCAGTCCTAGTCTCTGTGATTACCGGGGGAACGGGGATGTCCTGGAAAGGGGCCTTTGGGCCCATGCCTTCAGCACTCTGAGGGGCAGAAGGGGTCCTTTCACTTCTGGTCTCAAAGCCACTGTCTGAGAGGGGGCTCTTATCCTGTTCATGATATAAATCATCCGTGGGTTCCAGCACTGTGTCCGTTCCAAAAAGAGCATCAGCCACTTTAGCTGGCTCTCTGTCCGAAGGGGGTGATCGCATGTTTGTTGGAGGCATTTTGAGCTTTTGTTCTTGAACCGCAATAGCGGGTTTTAGGACACGTTTTTGCTTTTCCCTGCCATCCGCTTCTCTCTTTCCTTCATCTGTTGTATGTTTTGTGTCGTGCTTTTTGGAGAAAGAACTGCTACCAACGTCATTGGCTAAATAGTCCACAACCTTCGAAAGGTTGAAGTCTCTATCTTGAATTGTTTTTGCTTTTGCTTGAGGAACCACTGTCTCATATCTTGGGGGATAGCTCCAGTTGCTTGGCGGCTGTTCAACAGGTACTTTTGAGAAGTGTATGTCATCTAAGGTACCCCTTGCCATTGGCTCGTTGGCCGCGTCTTTAGTCAGGATTTCACTCACTTTTACCAGATCTTGTTTGACTTTCTCCACAATCCGGTATGGCTCTTCATCATCTACTTTCACCGCAGAACCAGACTGAAATCCTTTACTTGTATTAGAGTTCGGATCAGTCTGCAAAATGGCTGACATTCGTATTAAGTCCTCTTTCATATCCGCAACATCTTTCAGAATTTCTTGGCTGGATGACAACGGAGATGTCACGTTTGACTTTAAACCGGATGAGAGAAGTGGAGATTTGGTAGGGGAAAGATTTCTGGCAAACGACGACTGCAAATGAGGATTCATCTCTGCGGGCACAGTCTTGCGTGGGGACAGAATAGCAGCATTTGACCTGGACACCTCAGGTAGCTTTTTAAACGGGGGCTCTGGTAGAACATTGATAACAGAATACACAGGGACCGTCACTGTGCTGGATGTTCCAGCCGTGGTGGCTTTAGGAGGGGACCTTAGTGAGTTGTAAAGGGAACTGGATGCGGAGGATCTGATGGACTGATATGAGGACGATGCAGAGGAGGACAATGACTTTAAGGTGCCATACCCAGCTGAGCAAGAATTGAATGTTTTTTCAACCTCATCAAATGCTGCGTTGACGCTTGTCGTGGCAGCATTAGTGGTCGCTTGTATTCTTTCCTGGAGACTGCTGGCGAGGAGAGAGGTTGGGGAGGGGGAGTGGTACTGCGCTGGTGACGCTGTTCCATTGATCAGGGCTGCAGCACTTGGTGTGCTGTTGGATTTGAGTGGTGACGACAATGAGGAGAAGAGGTTCCTCGCGGGGCCTGACACGTCTGAGGGAAAGGAACGTACAGAGCAGAGGCCGGGGACTGTTTTGATCGGTGAGGACGATGATACGGTTGTACCAGTGGAACCCCCCACGACGGTCTTGTATGACAGAGGGGAACTGAACATACTAAGGCATGATTTGGGAGATGTTGGAGGTGTCATGGCTATTGATGTCCTCTCAAGAAGAGGACTTCCTCCTGTAGAGGAAGTCCTGGCTGACGATGCTGCAAAACCTTTCATAGAGGAACTGTCTGAAGCACTTTTTGCAGGTGACGCCAGGGGACTGTGGGCAACCTGGCCTGGGTACTGAGCATGTTGGACTACAGTTTTTATGGGAGAGGAGATGGTTCTGTACGATCGGATGGGAGAGGCCATGTCACTAACTGACTTAACAGAAGAGGCAGGGGATCCGGGAATGTTTGTCTTAATGGGAGAGGCCGAGTTGATGGACCAGACAGACTTTAGTGGAGAGGCAGAAGGTGTGTTGGACGAGGAGCTGGAGAGGGAGCCAAACCCAGACTTGGCTTGCCCAGGGACGGCGACAGGAACAGGCGGCCACGCCTGATAAGATCTCGTTGAAAAGACCGGTTTGTGAGGGTAGCCAGAAGGCTGTGTTCTTTGCGGACTTCGATCGGATGTTTCTTCAATAATTCAAAAAAAAAAAAGAAAAAAAAAGGAGGCAACAGAAAGCAGAAGGTAAAATAATTGAAAAGGAAAACATAAAAAAAGGAGAAATTCAGTCAGAAACAGCATCACTTACGAGTAGCAAGACAAAAATGTACTTGTAGATTACAGAAGGTCCCTTTTACACACTCAGGATGACGTGAGAAGTGAACAACTCAAAATAAAAATACATGACAAAATGTGTGTGTGGGGGGGAGGGACAAAAATGCATGACGTGGTCGAACAAAACAACTGAAAAGTACATTTCCATTGCCTTTTGATGTGCTTAATGAGCTTGTTTGACTTGTTGAGACGAGCGTGCCTTTTACTCTCCATTTTTTCTTCACATGCAATACCTTACATTCGATTCATTTTCAATGCCAGAGAATGACCCCACAAGTAAAAAAAAAAAAAAAGCATTACAATATCCAAGTGTTTGGCCACAACTTAGGTTTAAGAATGAGGATGCACTTTACAACAATGAAACTGTAAATGGGTAGTTAAATGAGCACCAAGTTGCAGTTTTCTGCTATTTTGTAACAGCCACTGAATGACTTTGAAAATCTTGAAATTAAATCCAAAATGTTGAAGATGGAGCAGGCAAGAATAATGAGAACAATGCACCTAAATGATATCAACATTAAGCTGTAAAGTGCAACCTGTAAAGTATTCTCAGCCATACAGTCACAAAGCCAATAAGAAGACAACAATGGCCACCGAATGAATAAAAACAAAATAAATTCAACATGTTCATAGAATGCAAATAAAACAACACATTTGGTCCAAATAAATCAACGAATGACATGTATAATGTTGACCTGCCGATATTTTCAAAAGTGGCACAAAATGCAGTAGCCAAGCTTGACACACATTAAAACCATGCAGGACGGATGACCATGTTTGTTGAGCTGGGAGAAGAAATGATTCATGAGCAAAACTCCCTCTGGATACATGTAAGCAACAGCAGGACTACAATAAAGGGACCTTCACACAGTTCAAGTGATTGTGTTAATTATGTGGAAAATCTATTGATTTGGTTTTGTCATGCATGTTATTAAAATAAAAAGGCAACTCACTGGCCGCAGGGTCGGTCAAATAGCTGTAGCGCTTACGCAAAGCTAAGGAGGCAAAGGTATGGCGTCGTTCTGGCCTTTCATTCTGAAACAAAAACAAAAGATGTTTCATCATAAAAAAGATGCTCATGGGGTTATGTTTACTTAAATAAGGTTAAGTCATTAATTTAGTTGGAAAATGACCTGTTTTGGGCGAGTCACCATTGTTGCAACCACTTTGTCTTTTTATTCTTTAACGTCGAGGGCTCATGACAGTATTTATCAAATCCATAAATTGCAAGAGTTACTATTATTTGTCAGTGTTGGTGAAAAGATTCCACTTTATAAATATTAAAGTACTGGACAAAAAAATGCGATCATCTAATAGTTGTTGAGCGTGTCTATGCAAAGGGGGACAAGTGGTGAGAACCTCTGAGATGAAGGCACTAAATCAAAAATAATTTGACTAAATTAAGTACAATGCCAAGCATTTTTACTCCGTACAAGCCAACAGAGAGACACAAAAAAAAAACAGAAGCAGCTGTTTGTGTGATGATGAAGAGACTATTTACCTCATCGTCGGGATCGGACTCCATTTCCTGTGGGATTCCCAAGATGCATTGCGGCAGGAGCAGGGGGAGAGAGATGACAAAATGGAGAGCGGCGATATTGTCATGAGATGAAGGTGATGACAAATGGAGCAGCAAAACAAGGAAAACAGAAAACATCAGGGGGAAAACCTGCTTGCATCATCATCATGATGAGAAGAGTAAAACATAGCAGGCAAAAAAACAACAAAGAGCTGGCTGGGCAGTAGCAGAGCAGAGCGCAATAGCGACAGAGATATACTTTGTGGGGTCTTGTGACTGGCTTCATATGCGTGATAAAAAAAACACGCAAATAGGCAGTCAGCTGCGAAACCCAATGAGCGAGAGATTGAGTACCGTGTGGGTGAGGTGACATGAGGCAAAAAGGGGGACGGCGTGTGCTTAGGGACACTTGATGACTTGATGCCTACCTTTTTGTGAGTCGGCAGTGTGATGTTCAGATTGCAAATGGCAGTCTGCGGAAGACCTTTGGAGTTTTTGGGTTCTTTCAGGAACGACAGGCGGCCACAGGGCTCCTGACCCATATCTCGGGTCTGTAGAAGAAACACAAAATGTAATTCACTACTTGGTTGCAGAGGAGTTTTAATTTTGTAATTGAATTTGTAACATTTAGCTCTGATTGACAATTTTACCAGATTTTTTTGTCCACAGTAGAAAAAAAAGGAAGAATTTGTTTTGATGAAAATTGCATGAATAATAATTTTTTTAAAAACGACAACAAAAAACTCGTACCTTCACGTTGAATGGAAGTCTGTTCTCCTTGAAAGAGTAAAAATTAAATACAAGCTGCTGTCCACTTTTGGTCAGCGGAGACAAGTTGCCATAGCAGTCCACATGAATGGGCTTCCCCTCTAGAACCTGAACCAGGACGATGACATGTTGACACCTCTTAATAATCAAATCAGATTTGGGGCCACTCAAGTCGGGTCAAATTTGGGGAAGTCCCACCTCAATGTCTTTACTGCGGGCCACCTCCTCAAAGTTCTCCTGCTGCTCGAGAGTCTTGTCCACTTTGTCGTCCGTCATGCAGAAGCAGCGGAGGCGCGCCTCCACCGGGTCATTCATTTTGGCGAACACCACAAATTTGGCCAGGTACGGCACGCAGATCAGCTCCCGGTATAACTGAGACGCCAGACCCACCGTCTCAGGAATCTGGTGACAGTCTGCGAGCCAGAACCTGGGAGGAGAGAGAATTTGTTACACAATATGAAGGATAGTGGATCTGATGGTCTCACAAATTGATTGTGTCGTACCTGGCCGACACATTTGTGGTAAAGGAGACGCAATCGGTCACGAAGGAAAGCGGCGTGGTCCCTGTGATGTCCTCCCACTGGGCGGGGGATGTCCCTCCTGTGCAAGGCAAAGAACATGAGTGCTCGCTCTCTTTAGGTCTAATAATGTCAAGATGGCCGTGCCTGTAATGCTGCAGAGCAAACGGAGGCAAGGCGTCGCGTCGCCGCGGTGGCCGGTGGGGTGGCCTTCCGCCTGGCGGGGCGGGACAGGGATGGTCATGGTGATTGGCTTGTGGAACTTCCTCCTCCTGGGCTCCACGGTGACAATTGGGCTGAAGGTGGCTCGGTTCCCTAGGACCGCTCTCACCATGTCATCGGGAAGAGGCTGAGCCTAAAACGGGGGCGGGGAATGGGTCATACCTTGACTTCTGAGTTGGGCTCAACTACTCAAGTCGTAGGTCTGTGATGATGTCATACGAACCTGCAAGCCGACACGGATCTTCTTGGTGAGCGCCCCCTGCGGGAAGGAGGCCTGAACCATGGGCACAGTGCTACTGGACAGGACGCCGCCGTCAGGACCCATGTGGTTGGATTCCTGCTTGATTCTCGACACCACGGCAAAATACTGAGGGAAGTCTCGGCTCACAATGCGGCAGATGCGCTTCTTCTCCAATTCAGCAGGGCTATCCAATTCTGCAACATGACCATCGGGAGCTGAGATGAGGGAACAGCTTGAGCAGCGACATATGACTACGTACTTATGTGGCACAAGAAGGAACACTCAGTCACGCTGTACCTTCTGGTTTTAATGTGGACGCTCTCAAAGTAGCGTCCTTTTACCTTCGTCCATGCCGGTCAGCAGCTCCGTAAGTTCCTCTGGCGTGGACTCAAACTGGTGCTCCCGCCACGTGTCGCCGTTGTCACTCCTCAACACAATCAGTTCTCGTTCCTTCCCCCGCATGGAGCCGAAATGAGGGATCTCCACAATCACGGGACTGAAAGAGAGCACACGGTCCAAATTTTAGGCTGTTTGTCCTCAAGGTTAGCGATGTCACATTTTTAAAAGCCAGCTTTTGAGCACGTATTTTCTCCAGTCGTAACAATAACAATGAAGCCTACCCAAGGAACTGGGCCCCGGCCGGGCCGACCTCCACGAGTCTGCTGACCAGGCCTTCCCCTTCCACCATGGGCGGCGGGTAGGCCAGCTTATGCCTCTTGGCCAGGCGACAGGTGATGCGAGTGGGCGCCGTGCACTTCCTGGGCGGGATGATGATGCGCATGCCGTTATGGCGGCTGCCCCTCATGGACCCGCCGCGCGCATCCACCATGAAGCTGACCAGGAACCTGCGGGACAACCGAGAAGTGCTGTAAGAGGCTGAGGAAGAAGACGCCCGGGCAAAGACGGACACAAGCCATGGACAAAAAAGTGAGGACCATCCCCCATGCTGTGATCACTGGACACCCAAACACGGAACAGAAACCAGAGAAGAAGATAATGGAAAAGCGCCAGACGCGACAAAAGAAAGGTGCTTTGAGTTCCGAGAGCTGGCTCACGCCTCAAATTGAGAGAAAACTAAGAGCAATGGCGTTTCATTCAGTTTGGAGGGAAGAGGTGAGATTGACGCCAGTGTTTCGGATCCTCGAAAGCAGCCATCAGTGATCAAATATTCACACACCTGCACAGATGTTTCACCAACCAAAGGTGATACGCTACTCGCCAAAAACAGGAGATTTGGCTTTCTGGTGACATTTCGGGATGACCCAAATATGCACTGCCATTTACACGTGAACTTAATTGGACTTTTTAAAAACTTTTGAATGCACATGTACAGCCACAGTTTGACTCGTCAGAAAATAGCACACTGTGCAAAAGTATTGAAACAAACAAAAGGACGTTCATTGAAATTTCAGTTAAGATCATGTGTAAAAGTTTGAGTGCAGTTGAAGATTCAATCAGGAATTTCCCCTGAAAGCCCAGCATGCCAAATGTTTTGTGAGTTGTCTGTCCTGTCGGCAAGATGTCGGATACGTGGAGAAATGAGTCAAGTACAGTAATCCCCCGCTTTATCTCAGTGTGCTTACAATTTATTTTAGGTGTTTACGTGACTTTAAAAAGTGTGCAAAGCGGGTATTTTGAAACTGCAGAAAATTCTTTCCTAGTGTTCACAGATTTACAAATGCTTCTGGAATAGGGGATCACTGTATAAATTCTTCCTGTGAGGTTTTTTTTTGTGTAAATGCAGCATAAGGTTATTCGTGTAGTCTGTAAGAGAAAATCAAGTACACAAAGATGACACGCGTGTACTAAGAAATGCAAATGAAACACCACAGCACATGGAGGAGTGGGAGGAAAAAGGGGAATGTCGGGAAAGGCAGCGGTGAATGAATGAGTGACATCAATGAAGGGGCGGGGGAAGAGGGGGGGAGTCACGAGTTACAGAGCAGCCAGCTCAGTCTTCACCTGGAGTCATACTGAGGGAGCGGGGAGGAGAAGCTGTAAAATAAACACATGGAGACAATGCAGGGGGAGGCAGAAGCCCCGAAACCTCGTTTTAGTATCAAGGCTGACAACCGCTGTCGGGATCTATGGTGACAAAACACAAACACGCCACCGGGACGGAAAGCAGAACACACTAACTGGGAGTCGACGCTCTTACCCAGAGTGGATGGGGCTGGACGCCATGTTGTGGCCGTGGTCCACCGTGTCCGGGGTCCAGCTGTAGCGCCGCAGGCACTCAGAGTTGTATTCGTGGGTCACGGCCAGGTGCTGCAAACACAGAGGGAGGGGCGGGTGAGCTAAGCAGACGATGAAGACGGGGGCGAAGGTGTGAAGAACGTGAAGAAGAATATTGTTGAAAATTGATTTCAGTGGTTCAGTTCAAAGAGGCAAGTGAGGCCAATTGCTACATTCAAAATACTTTTGTCTCTCCCTTCTACTTTTTTGATATGTCAAGTTTCATTGGCTCTTTGAAAAACTTTGTGCAGTGAATCTTTATGAGTTTCACTATTGGAATTCCAAAACTGCAAAAAAAACAATATTCCAATTCATTCAGATGCATCAGCACATGATAATGTGTGTGACAGAAACAAGCATGGGTGAGCGAAGAATGAACATGGGAGACCTGCAAATAATGGCATGAACGTATTATTATTTTGATACCTTATTTAGTGGGTCGACCAGGTAGGAAATGTCTTTACAGACACTCTGAAGCTTCAGGAAGAATGAAGAGTCAGTCACTTTATCACAAATTATGTTTGCTTTACAATTAAAATGACACTGGGTTTACAATCAAACCACACGAAATAACACTTTGTGTATTAGATGTGATTGGACTAGCGTTGAATAAATTATTTTCAAGCTTATATTGTAAAGGTGGTCAATCATGTTGAGTTTATATTTTGGGCTCTTGGGTGATGTCATCACTTAACTAGCAAGCTACATCGCTGCCGCTGTTTATAATCTGAGAGGTTTACAGTTTCTGGTTTAGCTCCTGACCACCAAAAGAACAGTGGCATGGGGAGGGAGCCCTGCAGTGTGCCCTGGGATTTTCCAAAAAATAACAGACGGAAGATGAGATGATGCACTATTCTTGTGTTAGCAGAAAGTCCAAATTCTAAGTGCTACATACATCCTCTGCAGCTGAACAATAGGCAAAACTAAGCGGAATATATAGAATTGTTTGCTTTACCGTATCCTTGGTGGGGGCCAAGATCTCCTCGATCATCATGCTGTCACGGGCAAAGGAGCTCCGGTTGAGGGTGTTGGACCTATCCGAACTGAAGGAGCGGAGGCTAAATGTTACCACCCGAGCCAGCGCCGTGGGGCAACAATAAGCGACCGGCATCAGGGAAACACAACACAGGACAAAAAGCAAGGAATTACGTTATTGCATGCAACCTCCAGGGAACATGTTTTTTGTTTTCATCAAAATGGACGGAGAGTGTCCAGAATGGTAAATTAGAAGGAGGCGAAAAGAGAGATGAGATTCTGGAGAGGCAGGTTATTCAGGGATGGAAATACCACAACTACTACAACTGCCACTACTACTACTACTACAACTACTACTACTACTACAAGGGCTGCATGATATTGGAAAAACCTGTGATAGATATTGCCATATTGATGTTATTGCGAACTAAGGAAAGGACATTTTTATTATCTAATGAAATATTTTTCTTTCATGCTGCAAAATGACTATTACAATTCTGCAGACACAACATTTAGTGTTCACTTTGGCTGTTTTGAGTCACACACTGTTTTTCTGCCGTATGGTGTACCACAGGGTTCAACTTTGGGGTCCCTGCTGTTTTATTTCCTGCCCCTGGATTCCATTTTAAGGAAGAATAGCATTTCCTTTCACTGCTATGCAGACAACAGTCAAATGTATGTCCCATTAAGCAAAAAGGACACTTTCTCCTTAAGGCTACTTTGTCCTGTATGGAGGAAATCAAATCCTGGATGGCACCAAACTTCAAACTTTTACAGAAAGAACAGAGGTTACAGTGTTTGGTCCCAGTGGTCCTTGTAAACCTCATCCTGCTGGGCCTCAGTTTGAAATGTGGGTATCGAATTGGACAATAAAGTGACAGTGAATAAATACCACGGCTTTGTTTTAAAACATAAGACCATAGAGAGTTTTATGTGTCTGAAAAGACAAACAACTAAGCCGGTCATTTGTGACAGGGGTCCGGGGAGGAGGAAAATGCAGAGCTCAGCATGTCGAGCGGGGGCGCAGTTGGGCACAGAGAAGAGCTTTTCTTCACGGTCGCGTTACCCAGCAACTCTGAGCTGCCTAAATGGACACAGTGGCAATTCCCAGTTGGAAGTCTCCCGAGCCAACATCCGTTCAAAGGGTCGTCCTTCCTTTCAAGTTGTTCAATCGGTATCCAGAGTGTCACATCACCTGCCTCTCTCCCGCTTCCGTCCGTTTCTTTCTACAGAACGAGGCTGCGTTCATTCAGCTGCCAGTCCCACCACTTTTCCGTCCTCTCAGCCACTTCAAGCATCTCTCCTTCCAACCTTTTTGCATTCATCTTGCCACTAACCAATCTGTCTCCTTTCCTCCCTTGAAGCTTCACTGAACAATTTCCCGCCAAGTTGACAAATTACGAGCCATTCTTTATGACGCTACTTATGAACGACAATGGGCATAGGATGAGTTATGTTAACATCGGTGCGGAATATTGAACCAAAAATCCGGAGTCCTGGTGACTGCCGCGGCTTATTCACTGATTTATGACCTGTGCGACTTGCGACTTTGTTTACAGCTTGGCTGCCTTTCAACAAGGTCCCCTCTGTTTCTCTTTCAGACACTATTTCACTAGTCGCCACACTCTATTACGGTATGTCTAGCAAAACACTGCCGGTGTCAAAGTCACGTAAGAAAAGGCAAAGAAAGGCCATCGATTTCGACACCATGATAATAGTAATCCGGCTCTACAGGGGCGAGAGGAAAGTTAATGGGATTGGAAAAGCTTTAGCTAGCCTGCTACACTGCCGCTAAGCTGCTAACAGATGGTAGCTACAAGTCAAACTGCATCGAAAAGCGACTGACTGCCCCGACCAGAGCCGCAAAAAAAAAAAAAAAAAAACTGAAACAATTCTTGCCCTTAACTTATGTCCCTGGAAGTTGCCGCTTGAAAGAAAGCCACGTCGACATTATAGGATGAGTGTGCAAAACTCAAAAAGGTTCGGGTAAAACAGTTAATGCAGCTTTTTTTTCCAGCACGGATGATGAATCAGGTAAACAAGTGAGGGGGAATAAGATCATCACAACATTGCAAAATAGGGACAAAACTACCACAAACAAACACTGGGGGACATGGGAGGGAAGCTCTCGGTTGGCGTTAAGGGGATTTGTGTGAGAGGGTGATACGGGACGCCATTCACAACTAAAGACTCCTACGACAAGATTCTCGTCTTACCTTATTCTAGGGCTAGAGCAAAAGTTGAGGTGCAGGGGAAAGAAAAGATAGGAGAATGTCAAGCAAAGTCAGAGAAACCTAAATGTGTGTTGGCAGTGTGGAAGGCACAGAAAGGAAAAAAGTTCTTCATACTTTAGTCAATCAATTCAACAACAGAGCATGTAAGACGGATTTATCATGAAGTTTACATTTTAACAAAATGAAATTGAGGTAGGCCTGCACAATCTGACAAAATCACATTGGTATGAAAAATAGTGGTAACCTTAGAGCCACAGTGATAATTAGGGGTATTTTTTTTTGCACATGTGATCATCAACACCAATTTTAGTCGGCACGAAATGATTTTACAACTAATGAGGCTGTTGCCAAACACAATCATGATGCAGTGCAGTTGCACATCACAGCATATGCATTGCATCTCATTACTGTGCAAGTGTACCAAATCCTGTGGCTCAGAACTATTTCCGGTTGCGCCCCCAAAGCCTTGTTTACACGTAACAAAAGTGTTTTCCAAACTCAGATCTGTAATCCACTTCTTGCCCCGATTTGTTTTGATCACTCTAACCATCCACACTATGTCAGTGGTGTTTTTCACTGCAGCGTTTCTTCTGATTTAGGATCGAGGAGCAGCCCACAGGAAACAGTATTCAGCTCGTTTATTGCTCTAATTGGGGCAACTTTTAAACTCCGCAATTGAATGAGGCCACGTGAAAAAAATGCTGAATCATTTTAGCGGTTCCGATCATTAGATGGCAACTTTCCAACAATGTACCAGTGCACACTGTTCCACCAGGTGTCATACATTTGCTATGTGCACCAAGCAGTGATGTAATGTTTTATCCATTCTTCTTCTCCTGCATGTTCATCTTAGCAAATGACAAATCGATGCCTACCTGGCCGAGCGGGCACCGATGCTGAAGCCCATGTAGCCCTCCTGAGGGAGGGAGTCATCCCCCAACTCTTTGAGGTCCTGGGGCCGCAGGTACTTGTCCGTGTCGCAGGTTATGGCATCCTCACCTGACGGAGAGATGGCAATAGCGCCGTGAAATGTTTAAACCAGAAAGTAGTCCCTTATCATTTTTTAATCATACTGGAGGCCTCAGGACATTTATCTGCACCATTTATTGCTGAATGCATCTGCAGGGCCTACTGCAACTTTGTTCTTGTTTGATGTTAAAGCACCCAAGACCATGCAATGGACAGTAAACATTACAACATAAAAAACACATATCAAATAGATAGATCCATTTACATCCAGAGTCACTCTCTACCCTCTCCCTGACAGCAGAGTCACCAACAACCCCAAGGCACAAACGACAAGGTGAGCAGAAAAGTGAAGCAACACCACATCGCACCTCGATCGGCGGACCGGTGGACGATGACACGCCGCTCCACGAAACGGGCCGCGCGGCTACCGTGCTTGGCTTTCTCCCTCATAGCTGGATGGTGCTTGTGCACCGCGCAGCCCCGCAAACAGTGCGCTCGTTCACCGCAGCCCCTCCCCTCTCGCCTTCGCGAGTGCCGCACTCCAATCGTACTCAAGTTCTGCTAGAGCACCACTCGTTGCGTTTCCGGTCTGATATTTCACAATAAAACCTAACAATAATATTTATCATTAGAAAAAAAAATTGACCATGAATTCGCCGACACTTTAAAGAAGAACGCAAATGAAATTAGTTAAAGTTCATATTGAATTATTTTTGCCCGTTTGCGTCGACATACTACGTGTAATCGTTTGGACGTTTTGGATGATATACTACCAAAAAATTAAGTCACCTTTGCGGTCATGTGAGACATGTTAACGCGAGACGAACATTTTTGTGCCACTGTTCGTTTCGTACAATCTTTCAAGTCGAACGTCATTTTTATATTTTGTGGACTTTCGCTTCCTGCTGAGACTGGCTGCTATTGTCTAACTTAACTACCCACTGTCCAGTTCAGAGAAACGACTTTCAAAAGACATTGTTTTTCCGCATCATTAGTCATTTTCTTCTCTTAACATGCAACGATAAAATCTCAAATGTACACACCGTATTCAATAAACGTTGTGATACGGTTACGACACGCTTACAGTGACTATATCATTCAATTTTGAGTTGACTTACTGTTCTCCGACGCAGCCATAATTCCTTTTTATTTAGAGTTTGCAAGTCATTTTAAATATCAAGGGAAGTTTCCTTTAAACGGTGAAAAAGTCTTCCAAAAATAATTCGTCTTTTGGTACACTGGGAGAAGAACGCGTAAAGTCCGGTGACATCTGACGTCTGCAAAGTCCCGAGTTAAATCCCTTAAGAAAAGCTCATCTCGTAGGCTTTAAAGAGGTGACACTGGTCTCCGCAAACGTCTTTTCTGACGCACCAAGAACCTGTCGACCACAAACAAGCACTAACGGTCATCTCTTCTTCGACGGCGGAGGAGTTCTGGCCAAAACCCACAAATGCCAAGTTTTGGCAAAAGAGGGAGGAACCCAATTGAAACCGACGCGAGGAAGTGAACAAGTTGCAAACTTTGCACAAGCGTCCAATTGTGCAATGTGTGATGCACATCACGTATTTAGAAGCAGTGAGAGCCTACACACGGATTGTGACCAGCCTGCAGCATAACAAGATTGGCCATCTAACCCAGAAGGATTAAAGCGACTCTTTACATCCACTCTCTCCTCTACACAAGCACACCACCTATGAATCATTGTACAAGTCTTCAGTCTATCCAGTCCCGACTCATATCTGTCATGTCCCCTATCGGTTGACACTACGTACAACCCCACGCACACAACTGTTGTCAAGGCAACACATCCGCAAAGCAGCTCATCAATTTTACAAAAGGAAACAAAGCTCAGGAGACCCAAGCATCTCGCTCTTGTTGTTGTTGATATTTGGCAAGGCCTTTGCGGCACTTTAGAACATCTCCAATGCAACAAAAACGCAGGATGGTTAGATAGAGATAAAAAAACAAAACAAAGGAGCTTTGAGTGGGAAATAACATGCGTGCTGTGAGTCTGCAAGGAGAGCAACGGACTTTCAGAATAAGTCAGCAGGAGTTCACGTTGGGAGCAAAACTAGCGTCAAATCTGGGAGGTAGATGTTATAATACACTATACGGACAAAAGTATTGAGACATACATGTTTGTTGTGAGTACCGTGAAAAGAAAAGTCAAATTTAAAAAAAAAGAACAACCACACACAACAAAGCAAAGCCACAACCAGAGCGGTTTTGACGGCAACCTAATGAGCCGATACCTTCATCGTCATCTGACATGGACTCCTCCTCCAGACTTTCAGGCACATTGGCCCAAACTGTGAGATTTGAATGCATGCCGTGACACATGCACACGTGTTAACACATCACAACAAGGCACATTTTCTATGACAGTACAATCATGCCGTGCAGGAAACGAAACAAAAAACTGTTGTTAGCTTACCTTCGTCATCTGACATGTCCAGGAATTCGTTCATGGTTTCCGGGACGTTGATTTTGTGTTTTTCGGCTGCACTCTGTTAATATTAGAGGGAAAGTAATCGTAAGAAGCAAAATACATGATACAAAACACACGATTTTGTAAAACAAATATTTTTTCCCCTTTTTGGCCCCATTTTAAATCCATCTATTAGCTTCATCCTAGCTAGCGCTAAGCTAGTTTGCCTTTTCAATTCAAGTTTGCAAGCTCAACTTGGTGCATGGCGTTCGCCGGCCAAATATTACCATAGCTAGCCAGCTGACGGTCAAACATTATACTTTAATACTTTGTTTCAATAACTCAGTTTATTGTTACGTAGACAAAGTATTGAAGCACTAATTAAACTGGTCAACAGTAAATTTGTGTCCCTGAGTCCTTTGACAATAATGACTTTTATCTAGCATAGCAGGTTTGTTTTTAAATTTGAAATTCCTTAATTCATAAATATTACAAAATATCTTCTTCTTGATGCGTCTCACCGCAGTATTCAGGTTTTCGTCTGTCACAGGCCTCAGTGTGTCCACCACCGAGATGTAACCAAGGCGACGGGCGATGGCAAGTGCCGTGTTCCCATTCTGTGCGAGAAACACACAGGAAGTTGGTCAGACAGTGACACAGAAAAGAAAAGAATGGAGCTGCGACGGAGCTCTGGGACTAACCGCGGTGAGCTCGTTGGCTGAGGCGCCACGTTGGACCAGGAGGTTGATGATGTGCGTGTGGCCCTGCTGAGCCGCCTGATGCAGCGGTGTGTAACCATTCTGCGGTGGCAAAAGACACACGGCATGAAGACATCAACAAAACACAACTTTGTCATATTTATTTTTTTCCACCTTGGTTTTGCCATTGATTTTGGCATGATTCTGGAGCAGGAAGTTTGCCATCTTGGCGTTGCCGTAGTGACAAGCCACATGCAGCGGCGTGTAGTCCATCTGTGAGAACCCCAGAGACTTTTATTGAACCGCAGGCGTTACTTCGAGCATCTGCCGTGTGCACGCTGGCAGAAAGCCCGTACCTTGGTTTGCGCGTTGACGTCAGCGCCGTGGTTGAGGAGGACTTCCGCAACGTTGACTTTGTCCTCCTGAGCCGCTAAGTGGAGCGGTGTGAGTCCGCTCTGGCGGTGGCACAAAGACAGGCACAATAGGAATGAATACACTTGAGAAAACTGTTGGTCCAAAAAAACTTCATTTGAGACCGTGGCTCTCCTTTTCCACATGACATGATAAACACACTTGTTGAGTGACGTTACCTTGTTGCAAATGTTGACGGCAGCGCTCTTGGCTAGCAGCAGTGACACCAGGTCCACGCTGCCCTCCTGTGCCGCCAGGTGGATGGGGCTGATGCCCTGCCGCGTCATCGCGTTGGTGTCGGCGCCGTACTCCAGCAGCGTGGTGCCGATGTCCATCTGGTTCTTCTTGGCGGCAATATGTAGCGGCGTGTAGCCGTTCTGGCGAAGAGAGAGAAACGCAGAGTTGGCGTGATCAGCTCTACTATGTGGGAACTGACTTTGTTGAACTTTTACATGTTGTGAGGCCCAGCATTATTTAAAAGCTAAATGGATTTTAGGCTACATTTTTAATGACACGGATATAGGTGGACTTGGATGAGGTGACTTGACGACACATCACCATCAGCAACAAGCACAAACGTGAGCTAATGCGCATTACGAATGGAAGAAATGAGAGCGATGTGATTTGGATGCGATACGGACACACACAGCGGCCCCTCCCGTCACAGTTGCGTGATGCGTGTACCTTGGCGGCGGCGTGCGGGGAAGCTCCCTGATCCAGCAACAGCAGGGCTACTCTCTGATTATCGTAGTGAGCGGCTACATGCAGCGGCGTTAGCCCGCTCTGAAATGGCCCACAAGCACGCACACACACAGCAGCAGATTAATAGATAGGACTGAATGGAGACATGCACAAACGTGACAGGAGCCAGAAAAGACACATGGCACAGTTGAAGACTTTTGTGTAGGTCGTGTGGGTTCATGCAAACATTGAGAAGAAATCAGAACACTCAGCAGAAGACAGATGAATGATTGACTGCATGATCATCAATTCAAATGAGGTTCTCATATGTCAAAATGGGCGACTCCTCCTTTCCTCATCATAACAACGGCCCACAGTTCAATGATGCTTCCCCACATTTTTGGACGACGCCCACGCAGCATTCCACACGCTCGACAGTGAGCTTGACTGAGTCACCGTGTGTGTGTGCTGCATCACGCCGGAATGTGCTCAACACTTTGACGATGGGAGAGAAAAATAATCTGTGGTATTTTCGACCAGAGTTCAACGTGGGAGGAAAATCTCGTAAACGAAAAAATTGCTGAGTCGTTAAATAGTAGCATCGTGAATTATCATGATTGGCTGATATTATGTGCCGCTAAATGCTAACAGATTTTGACCAATTCATCACTCATGAAGAAGACTCCCCAAAGAGAGCCTTAGTGGCCTCTAACTCGTTTTTTGGTCTTTCTTTTTTTAATAGACTCCTCACCTTGCCAGCAGCGTCAGGCGCAGCCCTCTTCTGCAGGAGCAGACTGGCTACCTCCATCTTGCCGTATTTGGCGGCCACGTGGAGCGGACTGAAGCCTTTCTGTTGGGACGTACAACACCATAAAAGTCAGATTTAGCTGGAAAGTGCATTTGAAATATTTAAAAAAAACAATTTCGTGTTGTCTTATTTTGAAAAGCTACCAGTGCTGTACTTCTTCATGTACACTTGATTAAGGTGCAGATATTTTTTCCAAAGTAATGTGGAACCCCAGCGGGTTGTGAAGCACCTGACCTATTTTCCTACTTCTACTGTAACTCCAAATTTCAAATGACAAACATCTGGATATGAAAATTGTGTCAAGCTTTGCAATCACTGACATGAATAATGCAAAGATGGCCGTTTGACGCTGACATAATTTCCTTGGAACGGCTGACTCGAGTGATGTCCCGAAAGATAATGTGTGTATGCGTGTGTGTGTTACTGTGTAATTGAGTGTGTGCACACCAAGGGGTTTACCCTCCATTAATCTGCTCCACTGACAGAGGTCACCTTCACGAAAAGCCCCCCTAAGCAACATTGCCCACACACACACACGGAAACCACTTCCATTAAAAAATGTCCTTCACAGCTTATGACCTCCCTCAGTGGAATTCGCCAATTGGGAAAATACTCATGGGAAAGACCCCAACAGAGGAAAAACTGAATGTTCTCGTAGCTCTAACATATTTTTTTTTTACCTTTGTGGAGGAAGCCAGAGAGGCTCCGTTCTCCAGGAGCATGGTGGCGACATCCTGATGGCCTTCGCGGGCTGCCAGGTGCAGCGGCGTGTAGCCTGAGGTGGTGGCGGCGTTGGCCGAGGCGCCGCACTGCAGCAGCTGCTGCACGATGTCCACCTTGCCCAGACGACTGGAGATGTGCAGCGCCGTCTGGTCATCCTGAAATTGAATTTGATTTGAATGCTCGACTTTACAGCAAGTCTTCAAATGACAGGTTTTTGTGATATGAAAAAAAGTGCGCACCTTGGACTTGGTCTCCACTTTGGCCCCGTTCTTGAGCAGGTACCGAACCACGTCGGCCTGGCCTGCCCTGGCTGCCATGTGGAGCGCCGTCTCGCCCCTCTAGAGGACAACGGTCGGATTTTGAGCAAAAAAGCCACACACTTTTTCAACAGAGAACAATGCAGTGAGGATTCTCTCACCACATTAGTGGTGTTGGGTGAAGCTCCGTGATGGGTGAGCGCGTGGACGATGTTCTCGTGACCCATGAAGGCTGCCACGTGGATTGGTGTCAGGCCAGACTGCAAAGAAACATGTGCAAGTAAGCTTGAGAATATACATAACCACTTCAACTTTGATGTCTGTTAGAAATGACTAAAGACACGTGAGCAGCACCTCGGTTACAGCCTGGATGGACGCTCCGTGCTTCAGCAGCAGCTCCATCACTTTTACTCTGTTCTTCTTGCAGGCGATGTGAAGCGGGGTGAAACCGTTCTGTGGAGAAATCAAAAGGCTTAGCGAGTATCCAACCACGAGAATTCTCACAATCGGAAGAGATCTGGTACAATGGCTGTCTCAGGAATGAAGCTAATTATGCTAATTTACAATAGCGCTTCCAAGTCGACCCCTCCCCCGTCCTACCAGGGCCTTGGCGTTGGGGTTGGCCTTCTTGTCCACGATGAGCTTAGCCACCTTGTAGTGCCCGCAGTGGGCGGCCACGTGCAGCGCTGTCAGGTAGTCGTTGGTGACGTCATCCACCGGCACGTCGTGCTGCAGCAACAGCTGCACGCAGTTCAGGTGGTCGCCCTGAGTGGCCATGTGGAGTGGCGACAGGCCGTTCTGAGGTGGGATGGAGAGGAAGCGACAGGGGGGGAAGCGAAAGAGAGAGAAACACGGAAACATAGACGGATGGACAGACAGACGGACAGCAAGTCAGTCAGGTAGACATCAGGTGACTGTGAAGGGAGTCGATCGGGAGGCTGCGGGAGCATTGTTATAACGAGGGCATTACAACAATGTCTACGCGGTTACATTGGTGGTCCCGCCAGGTCAAAGTGGATGCGGTGAGTTCAGGTCGGACGGATGTGGCCGGGGACAGTGCCACACCACGTCGCCACGGCAACAATAAAAGCGCTGCTATGTGACTGGAAAGGTATGGTGAAGAGAGCTAATTCATTCACTGCTACTGACTGTTACTGACAAGGTGGAAACTGGACAAATCTCACAAACGGACAGTGGTACCTTGAATTATAAAACCAAACACAAAGGAATTTTGTTCGTGGTCCTGATGATTCGCAGATTATTTTGTGTACAGTTGATAACTATTGTTGCGTAACTTGTTTGTATCGGAAGTGTTTAAGCACAGACCACCTGTTCACTGCCACCATCTCACAGTCAAATTTTGTGAAGTTCATTCTTATGTGTAAAATTCCTATTTGCAAGGTGACAAATCAAGTGAGCAACTTGAAAAACACACAAGTCAAGGTACCACTGTAATTTGGTATACAGCTGCCCATGAGCTGGAAAACAAATTCTACTGCGAATCTTTGAAACCTTCCCGGAGCCGCTGCTACCTTAGTCTTGGACAAGATGGGAGCGCCTCTGTCCAGCAGGATTTCCACCACCTGTGCATGACCGCTTCTCGCCCCACAGTGAAGCGGAGTCAGACCGTCCTGCCAATAGAACAGGGGGGGGGGGTTAGCAGGATGATGCTAGCATCAAGCTAGCTGACAGTAAATCAAAGTTGTTTGGGTTTTTTTTCCAATAAAATACACATAATTCTCAATTTCATGTTTAGCTTGACAGTAACCTTAAACAGGAAGTGGTATTAAAAAGCTGTAAGGTTATTTTTGGAAGATGGCCACAGCCACCAATGGCCACCATCTAGCGCTGCCGCTGATGTCAAGCCACAACTTTAATTAAAGACAAATAAAGTACTGTATATTATACTGAATTCATATTACTACACATTGAATGATAACGTTAGGTTTGGCAATGAACAAAAATGTTTCACTGGGGTCAGAAAGGTGATTTTTACAATACAAATGCCCGATGAAGGGTTATTAAATATGATGGTTGGTGTTTTTGAATGCATCCCCACATCTGTGTTAAAAAACCCCACAGTGGGACTTGATGAAACATCACCGGTCTCCCGTTATGACAAGAATCATGTTGTTACCTTGGTCTTGGCGTCTATTTTGGAGCCTCGGTCTAGTAGCAGCTTGACCATGTTGCTGTTGCCCCTTTTCGAGGCCACGTGGAGGGGCGTGATGTCATTCTGAAGACAGGGAAAGAGACCATGGCAAATTAGTACTACAAGAAACAATGGTTCATTATTAGCGAGTCACAAAAACAAACATTGCGTGGCGCTTAATGACTATGATAACGACACAAGTGCTGCTATTCCCATCTGCAGGCTTCCTCCTTCTATGGATACAACATGTGATTAATGCCAGAAAGCGGCACACACCTCCAGACATTAGCTGATGTAATTGTGGACCTTTGCTGACTCCGCTAAACTCATGTCAAATTTGCATCTCCTAAAAATATATATTCATACCAAATTTATTTAGTATATTTTGGAACTGGAGTTCAACCCACTTTTGTGTTTTTTTTAATTTCATTAGGCTGTAAACTATGATTAAGTTATGTTTAACTATGACTAAACCCTCTTGCTTTCAGTATGTATCTTGTAATTTTCGAGGGTAAACCATTTCATTCATTCATGAGGCATCTTGATTGATGGACGGAGGCGGGATGCAGTTCACTTTCCAGACAGCAGAGGTCACACTAAACTCACTCTGGCCATGAAGTCCACAGCGGCCCCTCGGTTCAAAAGCAGCGTGGCCACGTTAATGTTGCCATAGTGGGCTGCGATGTGTAGTGGGGTGAAGCCACTCTGATTGGAACACACACACAAACAAAAGTGAAAACACATTGTAATACAAATCTTGAAAAAACACAAATCTGTGCCAACAATTAACAAGATATATGTATACTGCAACTGTACTTTAATATACATCATAGTGTAAATGTTTGACAAGGTGAAATCTAATTTAGATGTTTGGTTGAGATGCCTAAACTGACCCTGCAAATGAACACAACATCGTGAATATGAGTCATTTCCTGGCTTAGTGAACGACAGCTGTCCAAATGACACAACAGCTCCGTGAGTGCTGTGTAATCATTCCACATTACTGATAATCCAGGGGAAAGGAGGTGTTTGCTGACGAATATCTTGTTCAAACAATGGAGGCAAAGAAAAATAAAATAATTATTTGAATTCAAACAGACCGTATCAAAACATTCTTCTCTTTTTTTCTTTACAATTTTTGGATAAGTTTCCACACAAAGACATCGGAGTGCCAAATTAACAAGGCCGGTGTTAACATAGCAGCAAAGCTATTCTGGTACCATGCAAAATGCTTTTAGCAACTCCAATTTGCATTTCCCTTGGAAATTGTGTGTGAACGCTGAGAGTCGCCAAAGCCAAAAATGCCAAAGACGCAAATGAATTGTTAGAACGTCAAAGGAATTGGCAGGTCCCGTGTGAACAAACCCTCTTGTGGGATTCCAATAATTAGGAACAGATCAGAAAGCGGGCCAAGCTGACGATCCTTTGCTCTGAAAAACCTGCACATTCTCTTCAACAGCATTGGCATTATGAGGGGTAAATGCAAGCTCAAATATAACGAGACAAATTAAAGCTGCAACAAACCAAATTTGGACACCATAAAATCTAGACTTTAATTTAGTTGTCTAGGATGGCCGCTTCTTTTTGGGCCTTATTATTTCCCAACTCCCCAGTAGGAATTTGTCAACATTCGAGCACTGGAATTCATTCCAACATGGCTGTCCTAAACCTAAAATGGTTGACTTAGTGTTCATAACTTGAGATTTTTATGGATCCTATCATGTCCACCCAATTCTATGTTCATCAGTGAAACTGGTGTCAGGAGATTTTCTTTTTGTCAGTGTACAGATTAGCACCAAAAAAAAAAAAGGGCAAGTTTGCAGTCGTGGTTCAAATATGAATAAACATGGCACTTTGAAGAAGGGCTTTCACGGCATTTGGTGTAAATGCTCTTCTCTCAGCATTCACACACCAAATGTAAAGCTGAGCCTAGCATCAACTAACATCATCTGTTGCCATGCGGGTTGAGGGCAAGCTACTGCTGATAACCGCTCTACATGCTCCACATACTGGTTATCATATTAATCAGTTTCATGGGTCGCGGAATTATGACAATTAAGTCAATTTTGAGACTCAAATCTTTTCGCCCCAAAATTACAGCCGAAGCTTCCATTTTAGGGCACCATGAAACCATTAAGGAGAGCTTCAATACCCCAAAGTACAGCCAAAAGGCAGCAAAACATGCGCCATTGATCCAGTCTAGTCTTTTTGCGAGACTATCTGCTAACATGAGTGAAGACATGGAAGAGGAGAAGGATGGCGTTACATGGAAACAAGGAGTGGGGCAAAGGGGCTTCAAAACTGCAGTAAATTGAGGGGACTGTTTTGGGGGAGGTTTCTTTTTTTTCAGACTAGTTATGAGCTGAGATGGAGAGACTTTATGTACAGAGTTGAGGAGTACCTCTGTTGTTCTATTCATCATCTACAAAGTCAGCCAAAAGAGGAGAGAATGCGGAGTTAGTGAGGAAAACGACAAGGGCCTCCATTGTGAGCGGAGAACTTAAGAAGTTCCTCAAAAGTGGTTGCAAGTCATAAAAAAAATCAACAACACACAAACTGTCAAACGTGGGTGCCTCACCTTGGACTCCACGTCGGCGTTGTGGTCATTCTGGAGGAGCAGTGCGGCGGCCTTAGTGTCGTCCTTACGGGCGGCGATGTGCAGGGCGGGCAGACGCACTTTGCCCTTGGTGTCGTTCTCCAGAAGCAAGGAGACCACTTGGTCGTGGCCCTGCTGGAGGGCCACTGCCAGAGGGGTGAAGCCATCCTGCGCACAGTCCAAAGTCAAAACGAGCAAGTTGCTGAACGTCACGAGGTGATCATTAGCTCAAATACTAGCAGCTGACTAGTTGCTAGCAGCTAGCTGGTCAACCTAATGGAAATCCCTTCCCCGTATGTATTTAAACAATGAAAGTGCAAGACATTGACTTGTCCGCATCCCTCGGCTATTTAATTAACCACATCGGTCTTCTGTGACGTTTAAATGTGTAGCATTTGCGCGTGTCCGCACGAGCTGAACGATGTTAAATCGGAGCAGAGATCACCATTAATACGACTCAAGGTCACTCTACCTTTGAGCAATCGATGAAACTGGGCCGAGAACCGTAAAATGGAAATCGGAATAGATAAGATCAGACAAGTTGGACGGTTAGATCGGTGGTGTCGAAACGACGGCTCGGGGACCATTTGTGGCTTGTTGTCCAATTTTTTGTGTGCTGTACCTCCGTGGCCATACTCTGACTTGCGCTGTTCTCCAGAAGGAAGCGCACCACCTCCAGGTGATTCTCCTGGGATGCCATATACAGAGGAGTGAAGCCATTCTGCAACACAGACAAAACAGAACCACAGACCTTCAGAACTGAGCTTGGAAAGCACAACGCCCTCTGTGAGATCCATTAAAGCACACCTGGCAATGCTTTCCTTCATATGTTAGCTAGCAAATTCCCACTTTGTTTCTATTAGACACGGCTATGGCATGACAAAGTGACACTCCAACTTCACAGTGAAATGCTCAGTTGTGGATTCACCAATCATGAAATGCATCATTTACATTGGGAACATCTTCCACGTCCGCTTTTGTTTGTGTGGGGCTCACCTGAGATTGTGCGTTGACATTGGCTCCGTTTGTGACCAGCTCTTTGACGACTTCCGTTTGGCCGGCCAACGAGGCGATGTGCAGGGCAGTGTTTCCTTTCTGGATTACACGGAACAGCAGCAGGAATGCTGTTAAGCTCTCACACACCTGTTTTCTGCAAGTGTGTGTGCGCACGCGAGCGTGTATACGTGTGCGTGTGTGTGTGTGTGTGTGTGTGTGAGATGCAGCCAAGTCTGTTTATATCCCAGTACCAATCACACTTAAGTTCCAAAGGCTTTCAAGCTCTCCCGGCCCGCCGCGCTGCCAACAATGTGTCACTTCCGATGCCATGCGCATAAACGAGCCTTGGCCGTAAATATGCTCGCAGCGGCTTTTATGAACCCGCGCCCTCCCCGTGATGGCACAAATGACCTCGCGGATCACCCCGCCGGCCACGTGAAAGCAATGTAGTGCGCTGTCGGGCAACGGTGACACGTGCGGCGTGTTCTTTACCAGGAAAAAGAGACAGAACCACGAACAAAGACGCATGTGGGGCATATAAACAATGACTGCTTCCTACCTCCTCCTCATTGACTGTCTAAAGTAAAAAAAAAAAAAAAAAAAACACACACACACACGAAGCATCCCCAAGACCTTCCACTTGTCCCTCAGGCCGCTTGGGGTCCCAATTACAAGGCTTTAATTGGGGAGACCCTGGCCTTCTTCTTGAATATTTCATCACATGATATGTTTGTCAGCAGAAGGTTTGTAGCCTGTGGCAGAGAGGCGGGGCGGGGCGGGGTGGGGTGGCGGAAACGACTGCCAGACATTAATGGGGGATAATATTTCCCCCTCAAAAGTGTTTATTAGCATCAGATGAAAGCAGCTTCAGAAGAGCCGACCCCTCCCATTATGCATGCCATTAGGGGTTGTTGTTCAAGTCACCATTTTAAAGCACATTTTTTGCCATTCCTCCAGCAGCTGAGGCCGTTAAAAGAGTTATAATTCAAAATAAATTCCCTTCATCCCCACCTATGGAGCAGCAGCGGCGGCTTGGCACCATTTAATCCCCGCAGCCCACGCACTGATCCAAACGGAGCTCCCGAAATCGTCGCTGCGTGAGGCGAATGGAGGCTTACCTTAGTGGCAGCATCCACGGCGGCGCCCAGTTTCAGCAGCTCAGCCACAACCTCCACGTGGCCCTCTTTAGAGGCTAGATGGAGAGCATTCAGGCCATTCTGAGCAAAAAGCAGACAAGTCACTTAGAGGCATCGTAGCGGCGACACGGGATTAGTCGACCGGCGGACGGGTTGACACTATTGCTCTGCCATGACAAGTGAGTGAGAAGCGGTGACAAAGAGAAATGTTTAATTGTTAGCCGCCAGGCGACAATGAGCCATCTTGAAACATGCTATGCTAATCAACACAAGATGAGGAGGGATGGTCATTTCATTTGATTTGTTTCTATGCCAGTCTGTCTCTCTTAACTCAGTGGCAGCCCAATTAAAATATTGATGCCATTGACGTCTATAGTTGTCAATGGCAGTGAATGAGTTAACGTGCCCAACTCACCTGATTGCAAATGTTAATCTCGACCCCAGACTTGAGGTAGTCAAGGACCTTTTCAAGGTTTCCAGCCCGGGCAGCTCGCAAGTAACTGGCATTACTGTCAGACTGCAGAGAGAGAGCCAAGCAAGAAAAAGATGATAAATATGACATATAATAATATAAAATATAATAAATAAGAAAATAATGAGCCGCAATGGAAAATGCAGACTAAAATGTATTTCCAGGTACCAGGTAGAATTCAGTCATCATTCCTCAATGCAAACGACATCAGAAGAGCCAAGCTAGCATTCGCACATGCGCTTCGTGCACTCCATCATCCGCAAGCATCACTCGGTGCTTTCAAGTTTGCAATTTCTTCCAGTCCAGATGCCGATTTAAAAAGCAAAACTTCCTGTAGACCATATGCAAGCCAGCAGAGCTCTGGCATGTTAAGCATGCGTGTACGCCGTCAGCCTTCCTTCAAATCCCGGAGGCAGGATCCTGACAGCCAGAGTTCTCGGTCGCAGCCTCCCCGAATGTGCTGGACCGCCCTCGAAAACAGAGCTTTGTCGGCTCAAATCAAATGACGAGGTAAGCATAATTTTGCCCCATAAGAAAATGTCAGCGAGGGATGAAGGGGGGGGGGGGACGGACAAAAGCTGAAAAAGTGGAGCTGCTGCTCTGCGTTTCCACCATGCTTACATTTTGCTGCTTTCTACAAGTGAGCCTTTTGTACGCGAGAGGTGTGGCTTCAAAATAGAGGACCACGAAGCAAACAGGGCTTAATTCCAGAATATTATTCAGCACGAGAACCTGCTCGACGAGCGACAGTAGGGCCTGATCCAGAAACAAACAGAGCAGCACACCGAACCAGTTTGTGAATGGAAAATATTTGTCAGAGTCATTTCCTGATTACTGGGACCTTTCAACTCACGCTCCTTTCTAGGAACAGTGTCTTCCTTTCTTGACAACCCCCCCCAAGAGGACATCTCGGCTCTCATGGCCTCTACGACACCAGACAGCCAACTGCGGAATGTGGCTTAAAATTCTGCTCGTTCAAAGTTAATAATGATTTGTTTGGATTGACAGAGCACTACAAAGAAGTCAAGACGGGAGACAAACAAGCAACAGGTCAAGGCGGCTGCAATAAAGGCATCCCTAAAAAGTGTCAGAACTGCTCAAGGGGCAAATAATATACTCTGAGGTCCAAATAAGTCAATAATCTATATGTGTCAAACATTTTTAATTAACACCAAAATGTGCACTTGACGTAGAATCATAATAGACTTAACTAAAGTCTCTCCGACGACCTTGGACTAGTCTGTCCTCATTCATTGCTTATTAAAGCCAAAGTTTCCCATGCAGGATAACATCTGTGCAGCATGTGTGTGTGTGTGTGTGTGTGTGTGTGCTGGTCCACATCCAAAGAGTTGTCCTCTTTCTTACATAAGCAGTCCCAATGTGTGAAAGCATGCGTTATATGCTGGAGCTTGCCCGCCTGATCAACAACATGCCTCTGACGTAAAAACACGCAGGTTCAAATGGCTTGACGCCAACAAAACGACAACGGAGCTCAAACAGCTGCACTTCGTCGTCATGTGACGGAGCTCCGAAAACATGATATTATATTCTCTTCTTCTTTATGTGGCCGGCTTAAGTGGCAGATTAAATAGTTGAAGTCGCCAATCGCCCATCTCGCCGCTTTATCCCTTAATGCTTAGCGACCAACATGTCGGATGCGCCGCCCTCGGCAAATCTGTCCATTGAAGATGAAGGTGCGTCAGACAGGAGAAGGGCGGCAGATTTATAAGCCAAATATGGCTAAGCCTCCCCACGGTATCGGATATTGAAAGAAAATGGCGCCGTCAGAGAGTATAGGTTAAGCCTCGGAGGACGGCCTTAGAGGAAAACGACACGCAAGGGAATGACGTGAAGAGATGAGGCGCGTAGATTTATTTTTAATGGAGCTTGGCCAGGTCAGGGTAAAAAAGCAGCTCGTCGGTGGGGAAATGACAGCAAAGGTGAGAACTTACCATGCCGCCTCTGATTAAACACAGAAGCTTAAAAAAAGTGGAAGCACAAGAAACATTAAGCTAGTGACATGGGCACTATTGCTAGCGCATTCCCGCTACGTATGCTAAGTGGATGATGATTGTTATGACAAAGGATGTTATGTGATGTCATTTGTGATAGAAGCAAACATGATCCGGCGCATGAAAAAAAATTGACAGCAAGTCAGCGAATGGGAAATTGTCGGACGACTCGAAAAGATTATCGTGACCGATTTTCCCGTGAGGTGGGGCGTGTTAATTTCTGGAATGTACTCAGAAACATCCGAGGCCAACGATCGGAAATGTTAAGTCTGTTCAGCAGTTATGTCGTCAAGACTGTGACGTGAAAGGCAGATGTTTTTTGAATAAAGCTCGAGCTTTAGGTGCGAAATAACCAAACGTGTCAGCTGGCAAAAAGGCGCACAAACCGACGCGGAGGCTTGAGGTCATGTGCTGATTATTCAGGCTGAGCTGAGAGCGTTTGGAACAAGCGGTGGAGTGGCCGCAGCGCTCGTATTGTTCCACTTGATCCCTCACTGTCCTGACTAAACAAAAACCACACAGTATAAGTACAAAAAGGGTCGAGGCCCGGCGACAGGCCACAAAAAGGTGTCCGGTGCCAAAAAACCTTTGCACTCACATCACAACAGATGATGAAAGAAGTCAGCAAGATACTGCAACCCTTCTTTACATTTGAGGAGACACGTGGTCCAGAACCTTCTCTTGTTTCAAAGCCCTCAGTACACAATGCTCGCAGGTCAAACTGTCAATTACTGAAGTTGCTATTTTCGGCTATTGGTAATATGACTCAAGTCAAAAGTGAGAAAATCCCTCAGCGTGTTGCATTTTCAAGTTTTGGAACAACAAACGAGCGCCATTTACTCACATGTGTTGGAAATCCGGCACCTTCCTCTACAGCCATCTTCTCTCTCTGTTTACACTGTCGCTTTCTCTCCTCTCGGAAGAGGAGTGAAACCCGACCCCCCCCCTTCCTCACCCCACCAGCCCGTCACTGTTCAGACGCTCATGCCAACCTAACGGGCATCCATCCCACTCCAGCAACCGTCGGATATGAAAATCATACAAAGGAAAACGCTAGCAACAAGCTTTTAGCATCCGTGGCGCGCTTGAGTGAGGGATGGAGTCGGTGCGCGGATGAAGCACACATGAGGAGGATGCTGAGAGCCTCTCACTGGCGAGTAAACAAAGCACTAAAGCAGTCTCCATTCTGGAAAAAAAAAAAAATCCCGGTTTTCCCCCAATCGGGTTAAAGCCCGCAGTCTCAACCTCGCTATGAAAAAGCACCTTTCAAGCACGGAGGGGACCCCCCGTCTTCATGACTTACCATGACAGCAACGGTTTCTCCCTCCTTTTCCGCCTCCTTGCTTTTCTTCCTCACCTTCATTGACTCTGCAGCAGCAGGAGGAAGAAGAGGAAGGGTCTTCTTTGTGCTCCGGGATTTCCAAGGTTGGGGAAGCGAGCGTGCTGGAAATAGACGCTGGTGCAAATCCTTAAGCTAAAATGACTATGTGTCAACCCGCCCAGCCACCTCCATCCCTCCCACCCGCAATTTTATTATCCCACCCACTATCCGTCGTTCCCTCCCACTCTCGCTGCCTCCCTCGGCGTGCGACTCTTTGTCATCCCGTTTATCAGTCCTTTTTCTCCTCAACAAAGAGCGCCTGTGCGTGGCCAGCACACCAGTGCTACCTGGACTCAGCAAGTGTTAGCCAACCGAGATTTATTTTTATTTTTGAAGTGATGTCGTCTCATAGTGAAAATAACACCAGACGCTTTCACGTGGGGTGCCGCCCCTCCCCCTTTGCAACCCGAAAAACAATCAAAGGGGACACTAACAGAGGATTAGGAGGGCTCGCTCTCTGGTATTAGGGACGCCCCCCCATTCCCATTGTCCTCCTACTGTCCCACCTCTCAACGCAAATAGCTGCTCATTCCACATCATATTTAGCAAACTCTCATTCACGTAGGATGGATGCAAAGAAATTAGACCGTTTGGGGGGGCTGTATCTATAGAATATTTTTAGAATCGATTATTCTATCGGGTATAGCAAAACACCCACATTTCAATCATGAAACTCCCAAGCAAACTCAAACATCGATTGAAGTCCAGGAGCAAAGTATTTCTACTTCTTTGCTATTTCCCATACTGGCTTGTCATAACTCCACTTCGGAAAATAACACACACGCACACAAACGGAAAATACGAGCTGAAAAAGGTTGAGCTGATCACTATCTGCTTGCTAGGGAAAACATGATTAAGTGGAACACATAGCGTAGCTAACATATATGTTTTGTGGGTGGTAGGCAAAGGGCCACCCACTGAAGAAAACAGCGGTATTGCTTGAACAGCACATTTGTGAAAGTATGCCATAGAAATGGCACAAAAAGAAGCAAGTCAGCATTCAACACAAGTCCAGACACGACAGGAGACAGCCGCTCTGCCCACACGAAAAGCGCAGTCGAGGAGTCGTCCTGTGGGTCGATGGATAAATAAATAAATAAATAAATAAATAAATAAATAAATAAATAAATAAATTAATTAATTAATATAATATAATATAATATAATATAATATAATATAATATAATATAATATAATATAATAACGAAATTCTGAAGGAATCTGTCTTGAGGTAACCTGACTTAGGTCAAAACAAACATGGTGCATCATCAATTAGTTGTTATGCTGCACACCAATAGAATAAGATGCTAACAGAAGTAAAGAGCCAGTGGAAATGTTTTTAAAACCGGATTTTAAAACTGTTTTAAGTTCTTTGAGTGTGTTTCATCCCAAATGCACGCAACTACTGTATACTTTTCTTCTTTGCTTTTATATGTGCCGTAAAGAAAAAAGAACCCCCTCATGGTTCTTGATCATTTTATTTGCACGTAGTGCATTATCTGTATCTGTATCTTTCAGTGAAAGGCGCCACTTGCATCACGGGTACATTTCAGCGCTCTTAGTCAGCGCCGTTGTGAGACATTTGGAAGGAGAGTGAGACGCGGGAGGAGACCGCGAGCTGACCGGGGGAGGCACAGATGCTCCGGACTCCCGAGGAGGCGTCTCGGGCGCGTGATTGGTGGATCACAGGCACCCCCGTTCACACTAGCACCGCAGTGAGTAGCTTGACTTGTGTAGCGGAAAAAAAAAAAAAAAAGAATGCAGGGTTGCCATGGCGATGGGGGAGGCTCGAGCAGAAGAGGACGACTAACGGGGAAACTGTGCTGGTGAAGTCCGGACTCAACATTTTATTCTTGTCGCGCCAACTGTCGTTAAATTTCAGATCTCAAAAGTTCTAGCGGTACTGTTGCTCGATATTAGTGCGTATGTAGTGAAACATAAGTAGTATCGAGCCACAAAGGCCTATTTCTGTCATTTACCGGAAAATGTGTTCCTGTGATTACAAAAAAAAAATGCTCCTGGAGGAGATAAAATGAAATATTCTGTAATGATCATTATTCCAATCTCCCCCCAAAATGTGATTGTGTTTTATTCGTGTTCACAAATTCCCTCGCAATTAGAGCCACATGCTCTGAATTCCACCATCGCAATTCAATCAGAGAGCAGACGCGTATTTCTTGGAACGAGCGTTTTGCTGCAGGACTCTTCCCAGCTTGTTACAACCCGCCAATAACTCCAAAGTCTGGTCCGCCTGTGCTAATCCGCTCGCTCTCGCCGTACAAAAGACAAGCTCGGCCATCTCGGAGGAGCAGTAAAGCATCTCGCCGTGCTCATTCTGCAGGCGGGCTATCTGGATATGCGTGTGTGTCGCGCGCACACACATCATGGAGAAGATTTACTGCTTCTGCTGCTCGCTCAAGGGCATGGCTTCCCTCCCATCACCTGGGACTCGAAACCATCGGAGAGGGACAAGAGGAGGACGAGGAGAGGAAGCGAGTGAGGAAGATGCCAGAGGGAAGGAGTAGATAGACATGCTGCGATCTACAGGGACTCAGATTTGGTTTCCATCAATTTGAACAGGAGACAAATAGACAACGGAACATTCACACGGTATCATGTGAATGTCAAAAATTAAAATATGAGCGATTAACAAGTCAGCAAAAAATGCCAAAGGCCCTCCATCACCATCCTGCCAAAAAATTCTTGCATGTGGGAGGGGGGTGAGGGTGTTCCTCGAAAAAGTCAGGGAGGGTTTCGAGGAAAAATAAATGAATCAAGCTAAGACAACGGTGAGAAAGTAGCAGCGAAAAGAATGAGCTCAGGGAGATGAGCTTGATCTGGCACCAAGTCAAATTGATGACCAACCTCGTGGTCCTCAGCGCTCTTCTGAGTTCATCCAACAGTCAAACACTGGACTCTGCTGGTCATTTCGGACATCACAAGCCGACACAGTAATGTGCATTTTTGGGGCTGCTTTTAAGGCACCACCATATTTAACTATTTTCCCGAGCCCTTCAAGTGACAACCAACAAAAACTTTTAGGTATTTTTGGAGACTACGGGAGACTTTCTCCAAAAAGGAAACGTTCATCCCTCAGCATCCAAATGAATGGCGCTCGTGTAAATGAGACCACTCCGCCGAGTGCCATGTATTCTAATGTCCTTAAAATGAATGTCGTCCTTTTTGCCTGTAATTTTATTAGTGTTCAGACAGGGAGGGAAATAAAACCACTCAATGATCTTCTAATGTCATCATTTGAAACGTAATCATGTTTGCTGGATACACGCAAGGGGAACTGTGATCTATGGAAGTATTTATAACTGTGTGTGTGTGCGTGCGTGCGTGCGTGCGTGTGTGTGTGTGCGTGTGTGTGTGTGTGTGTGTGAGAGAGAGAGAGAGAGAGAGAGAGAGAGAGAGAGAGAGAGAGAGAGAGAGAGAGAGAGAGAGAGAGAGCTGCTTCTACAGACAGAGAAACTTCCTCTCCTGACACAAAGGAGAAGAAAAGCCAAGTGTGCAGATCTTCATATTGTAGAAAAGCAACAAATTGTTTTTCATATACTTCATACTTTCTCACACTAAGCTGTCCAAGTTCCAGCATCAATACCAACAATACGCTATCTCAAAGCACAAAAATAACTTTGGACCGAGCAGAATCAAGAAGCGCGCTGACCGCTTTCACCGGATCTTTGGCAGGTATGGAACACCAGACTGGAGCCATCTGGCCCCTTCAGACCTCACACAATACGCAAATGTGTGCACACAAACACACATGGTCACCGGGGCACAAAGCAAACATATGCGCAGTAAACATGTTAAATTTAGGGAACATGTTCTCATCCTTCTGACAACAGGCCAAGAACAGAATGACGACATTGATGTGAAATGAAGGTGTCAGGAAAACGACATTAATAATTACAGCAATATTTTTGCAAAATACAACAGCACATCATTTAGTTTGTGTCAATCAAAAAGGAGCATGAGAGTAAACCCCAACAAAGTGAATTTTTGTTTTGGACGTGGAAGATGAAGCTGATAGCTTGTGGCAGGCGGACGTGGCGCCCGTTCCAAACAGTCAATTCATATTGTGTGCGGCAGCACTTTTACTTTAAAATCTACAAGTGACATGATTGTGAGGCCACCTACCGCAGCGTGAGAACGCATTGGCTGACCCTTTCATGAAGGTCAAGGGAAACAAAATGGCCGACCAGACACGCTCAACCTTGACTGATGGCTACAGTCAATTATGGTCAATTACGCAAGTGCCTCTGCATTCTGTGCTGGGGTGTGCTTTCCCAAACGGCGGATTTAAGCTTTTGCTGTCTAGGGACAAGGTGCCAAAAAGTCAAAAGTAAGCCATGAGTGTCAACACAGCTGACACACAGTTGACAACATGCCCGTCAGCAACATACACACACTTACGCAAACACGCACTCTGTGACAGCCACCTCGTCAGCAGTGGCGCCACGATCAACTTGTCAAACTCTAATTGTTTTGTCACCTTCAAACGTCATTCTGACCGGTGACAAAAGCACAACTTTAAAACAACATGCTGGACATTTTGTGGAAATGATATTCATATTTGAAACGGGGAAGCTAATGTCCAAGCTACACATGCTACAGAAGTTAGCAATTAGGATTCCCTTTGCGATGACGCACCTGTTACTCCACCTGGAATTTGAAATATGAAACTTGTTGAGACTAGCTGTACCTGTAAAAGTATTTGTACTCGGTTACCAATTGGCTGAAATACAATTTAAAAAAAACAACGCATCCCGTATGACACAAGTGTCAAACTCAAGGCCCGGGGGCCAAATACGGCCCGCCACATCATTTTATGTGGCCCGCGAAGACAAATTGTGCATCAAATTCGTGTGTCATTACTAGAATTGCAAATTGTCTTCACTTTTAATAATATAATTTTTTTAAATATTTGACCAGTTTTTACTTGTCTGATTTGAAAATGAGTTATTTGTCAGTTTGTTTTGTAGCTTTTACTGTATATAATATGAGGTGCTCATACATTTATTTGGGTTGACAGTCATAATGGCCCTCCGAAAGAAGCTATGACTACAATACGGCCCGCGAAAAAAATTTGTTTGACACCCCTGCCATATGATGCTATCCTATCGACTCAAACATGGGCTCGCCCACCCTGAATTCACTTTCTAGCCTTGAGGGGTAAACATTAACATGTACAAGCAGAGCACATAGCATAGCACCGTTCAACGCCACCTAAGCCATCAGTTGAGTAACGACACCCATCAGTCAAGTAAAAAATATACTTTGGGTCATAGTAGATTTATTGAAGCGCTTTGTAAAGAATGCAAGCTTCTTGTAAACAGATCGCACAGCATTTCTTCAGTGCACTCGCAAAAAACGATTTGCTTAAAGGTTTGTTTTTATCCCTCGTGATCACATGTCTAGTGCAAAATAAAGAATACCAATCCCAGCTTGGAGCGCCAATCAACCTTTTCAGTTGACATCATTGCTTTTAGGGACGCGCAACTGGAAGACTGTAGTGGCCAGCAGATGACAAAGCTGATGATTTCACCAAACTTGGGGCTTATAAAAAAATGCCAAGGCCATGCAAATTAGTTTCTATGGGAAAAATAATTACTACATACAAAAATAAAGGGTCCATTCTCATGGTAAATGACCTTCTTAGGCTGCAATGGATTTTTTTGCCTTCTAGACAGAAGAACAAACGCAGCCTATGTGTTATGACAAAGCCTGTGTTATAAATGAGACTATTAGCTGGACCTTGTAGAAGGGCTTCCGTGCTTCACACTTAAAAAAAAAAAAAAAATTATACAAAAAGGGTCAAATGAGTTTTCCATTCATGTTGAGACTTGTTTAGGGAGCGTCTATGTTTGGAATTTCATTAGAGAGCAAAGTGCAGGGATATTTTCTTCCGCTCAACATGAATCTGGATTTCTTCATGATTTGCACCCCCAAGCAGGCGACAACATCATGGCCACGTGTGAGCGCTCACTGTGAAGAGGTGTTATTACCATTGATTTGTCCTAACGCAGCATATTTCCTCCGCTCCACAGTTTACTTGGGGGGGGGGTGAAGGCCCTTCACTAGGATCAGAGGTCAAAAGTAGATGAGTCCAGGCTGGATGATGGAACCAATACAAAGTTGGCAGTTGTCAACGTGAATGAATTTGCAAAATGGTTGCCATGTGGCTAGCTGGCTACATTCTTCTTATTATCTGCGCATGTGACATCAGAGTGGCAGGTGGTTAAGTGGGGGGGCCAGGACACGGCCTCGTGGTGGCGGGGGACCAAAAAGTAAAAAAAATGTAATTATCAAGGCCAGCAGTCATGATTCCCAGGGGGCGCGTGAGTGTGCGTAGAATGAGCATTATCTCGTTCCGAGTGTCACCAGCCAGTTATGCAAACACGGCGCAAATGCAAAACTGGAAAAATCGGCCTGCAGATTACTGAAAAATAAAATTAAATAATAAAGATAAATCAAATAATTAAAAGTAAACAATAATATGATCTAAATAGCTTTTTGGAATATGCGGGAAAAGACAGCTCCAGCTACAGAGGCTCATTTCCATTCAGTCCAGTGGTTGCGTAAAGGCCCGTTTGGCGGTACCAAATCAGGCCATCACATCGTCAGAGCAAGCGTGAAGACTAAGCGCTCACGCAGAGAGGAGGAGGACATGCAAGGAAAGGCGCTTCTCACCTTCAAGTGACCTTCAGGCTTGCCATCACTCTGTCTTTCTCTCTTCCACTCTTTTTATTTGAGCTTATCTACTCTCTTCTTCTCCAGTTATTCCCGGAGGAAAATTTAATATGGGCCCAGCATTCCCCTGACCCAAATAGCAGGAACCCCAGAAGACATGGATCAATAATTAGAACGTACAAGATGCCCCTCAGAAAACATGTAGGGAATAACAGGGACTAGCTTGACAACGGTAACGGCGCTACTTCCTTAGAATAGAAGTTCATCAAAACGACAGGAATTGGGATCAGCAGGTTTACCATCTCTCGCCACACTCGGCGACCGTCAAGCTGCCGGCGATGTGGATACAAGCGTTCTGTGACACGGGGAGGAGTTTCCACAGCCGACGCAATTAGCACCGAATTCATTAACCTCCATCTTTGATGTGTGAAAATGAAGAGGAGAAAGAGGAGGAGCGGATGAGATGCAACACTTGTGGCGCCTTTGTTTCGGCCACACTGGTAAGTGGATGAAAAAAGTGACAAAGCGACAAATTGGAGGCAAATGGATTCAACGGGCTCAATCTTGGCCCACCGCCTTGCCGGAAGTCTGTTTATTTTTCCCTCCGGGGACAAAAAAGAGGCTTCTTACTGACACTTGCCATCGGGATTGAGGGCTGACATCCAATTTAAACGTTTACATTCTCCGACGAGGAGCCAAGGTCTTGCAAATGTTGGCTTCAGACTGAAAGGCTTGATCCCAACAGCATGCATTACGTCTCCTCGTCTTGTTTCTTGGCCCTTGAAATAGCCGTTCACGTTTCCAGATTCTCCGTATACTTTAGCGCTCGGGCAAAAGAGAGGGGTGATCAAGCACAAACACACACACACACACACACACACATACAAAAAGCTGCTCAATATTTGGCATGTGCTGTCCAGGTCTCCATTAGCCCGCCAGCTGAGTGAGTGGTGCCTGATAAAAGCAGCAGACCTCATCCAAAACACGTCACGCAAGCTCATTTAAGAATCCATCGCTACATTTTGACTACAGATATCAATTCCTCCGCTCAAATCTAGCCTGCCACACTGGCCATTTTGTCAGTGAGAAGCACTTACTCATAGCAGGTTGATGCAAAGATGTTAGTCACGGCAGCTGCAGTATGATATAAGAGACTTTTGTCTTCTGCCGTTACCTGACCTGGACTTCATGTTGAGCTCAACCACCATTGTGAATATGTGCAAAAAACACTTTTCAGCTGTTATGAAGCATTTACTCCTTGTTGTAACTACATACTTCTTTAATGACACTCATTTCTCTCCAACTTTGGCAGCCTTCATTGAGGACGCAGAAAGAGTTGGAAGGCCACCAAACAAGAGGAGGAGGTAGCACACCCAGAAACCTTTCCCAACGACAACTGACAAATTCACTCCCTCGCTCGGGTGACTGATGACTTTGCAGTGTAGCAGCAGAACATTTGGAGCTAATAATAAGCCGAGTCAAGGTGAGATAAAGGACAAAAGTGCTTTGGATCATTTATTATTTATTTATTTATTCATTTATTTATTTATTTATTTTTCTAAGGTGAGACAATGGACAGTGCTTTGGAGTATTTATTTATTTATTTATTTATTTATTTATTTATTTATTTATTTATTTATTTATTTGGGGGCTGATGCAAATATATATATAAAGATATACAGTGTAATGACTAAAATGACTATTTGCATTCACATTAAGATGGACGGTTGTTGTGAATCCGCAAAGTGTACTTGTCTTTGGTTTATGTTTAGTTTGACCTCTCTGCTGGGATGAGCGACCCAAATGAGGACACACTTGACAAGTGTCTAAATAATCACATTATCCACATTACAACAACGAGCTGTACCATATTAAGATATCGCCGGTCATTTTTTGATACGAGTGGTGCCACTGTTGTGGCAAGGGACAATGATGAGGGCCCTGATGACTTGTTCCCTTGTTGTTGATGTTGAGGTCAAATAACATTGCCGGCAGCATAATTTAAAACCGAGGAACCCCGGTGGCACAGCAGAGTACAGTAAATGTCATCGTGAGCCAACATGAGCCTTCGGGGTCAGCGCACAAAAAAAAGATTCCATCCGACTCCACTGTCATTACACTACTGCAAACTACTTGATAACTGTCTGCTACTAGTACTCCTTGTGACATTGTCCTTATGACAAGTTCTGTTTCGGGTGTCCATATTGTGTACGATCGGACATGTAAGCTAGGCAGCCCACGTGCATCCTCTCCATCATATGAAAAGCGCGTTCATCAATAAATCAGCCGCTGTGCATTATGCATGGCATCACATACACGGAAAGAACCTGCAAAAACAAATCCACTCAGCATTCTCGCTCACAAAATCAAGCAGAGCCGGAGAGGATTTTTTCATTATTATCTCATTCAATTACTCCATCTGTGCTGATCTTTGTGTTTTTGTCTCTTCCGGTTATTGAACGGCCTTCTCGCCAGGATGTCACGTCTAAGCCTTAGGTATAGGACAAGCGTAGCAAGAGGAAAGCAATGCTTTAAAAAGGACAATCGATGAAATATTTGCTAGGTGCCTGATAAGTAGGTGCGTGAGTCTCTCCAGTCATGAAACTCAATTGACCAAACTATGTGCGCTTTGATCGACTTGGGCTTGAGCTAATTTCTTCCTCCGCCGTATCAAGGACGCGCACGGCAATTTGAAAGGTAATGAGAGGTCGGCTGTGTGCACACACTCAACGGCGCAAAAGGCGCATTCTAAATTACGCCGAGCTGTGTGCACCAGAAAAAAGGACCAAAACTAAGTCACTACATTACAGACTTGAAAATAAAGCCCCATCATTGGATTCCTCACCCAGGCAAAAAAATAAATAAATAGTCATACACGGCATCATAACCGTGACAAGCTCACAACTGAAACTGTCAGCAGCCCTAAATTTCGAACCCTAAAATCACCCCTGAATTGCACCTAAACTGATTATGAAGAACACAGACAAACATGAAGTTGAAAAATGTTTTTGACTGCTTACACAACATTTGCTACCTAATCAAAATTGTCCCATGACGCATTTTGAGAAAGTGTGGGAACCCCTTACTTTTTATGATCACATCGGAAGAGTCACACATTCAAAAGTGAAGTGCATGCCAGCGTACACACACGCACACATCGGTCCACTCAAGGTCAGCCGTGAATTGAGATGGCCCACGTGGCTCCACATTGTATGATTAGCAGAAACGTGCTGAGATGGAAACGTGTACGCTGAGGTGACCTCCAAGCGCCTGATATCAAGACTCCAACACACACACAGAGCAAAGCGAGAGTCACGCTCCAGTGATGCCGGCAGCGATGTCTGCCGCCGCCGAGCCGCCAGCCGGTACCGATACTGCCTTTACCTTTCTCTTCTGCTCCCGGGACGTGGCTCTCCTGCTCTTCCTCCGCTTCTCCTTCTCGTCCTCCAACGCATTCACATCCACTTCCCCCCGATTCTTCTTCAGCTGGGAGGCCGCGTGAGCCATGAAGCGGCCGAGGGCACTCGCAACACGCGCGCCTCACCTGAGATCCCGGAGAAGTTAGACAACGGTGGCTGCGGGGGACAAACCCCGGGATCCCAGAGGGAAAAATCGGGGTAGAAAAGGAAAGGGGGGGAAAGGGAAGAAAAATGCCCTCCTTTGAAAAGGACAACGGAGAAGCGTAGGTTCTCTTTTGGCTGTTTGCTGCCAAGATCCTGTTTGTCCTTCCTTAGGGCTGCTGTCCTGCTAAGGTGCGCTCACTCTCGTGCTCTTGACTTCAAAGTGAGGCAGAGGAGCCTCCTCCTCCTCCTCCTCCTCCTCTGGTGGCAGCGTGAGTCGAGAGGTGAGGACAAACCGGGTTGGAAGGAAGAGCGGCGCCAGCATCGCCAGCAGAGGTGGATGGAACGAGGGAGGCAGAGAGGGAGAGAGAGAATGGAGGGCGGGTGCGAGGGGAGTGGTTGCTGTGGCAACCACCTTCGGTTTCACTCCATCCTCCTAAATGCTCCCTCACAGCTCCACCATACACACGGGTCTCGGAAACCATGTCGATGTGAGAGAGAATGAATGAAAACTGCAGCTGGCACACACACACACACACGCGCGCGCACACACACGCACGTGCACGCACACGCACATTTTCATGTTTTGTGCGCACAATGTTTAGGAACGTCACAAATGGGAAAGAGAATTACATATTATTTATTTAAACACCAAAAAGTCCAACCAAGACATGTAACTTCGCCAAAAGAGTCTCCTAGCTTAACGATTCACAAGTTAACAACGGATTAACAGAAATGACGAGAAAGAGAGAAAGAAAGGAAAGGTGTCCTATTTAAAATTACCGACCGCCATGCTCACGTCAAAGCCAACAGCTTGGCAAAGCGTACGGAAGCCATCTTTGCGTTCGTGCGAGACCACGCGGCATAATCGGGAGCCTGGCCGGGTCCTGCCGCCATCGTGAGGCTGCCTCACCATGTGCCTGTCAATTTCATTTGCAGCTCACGTGTCTTTAACCTGGAGATGGAGGGTTAGGGACCATATGGGGCAATTGATGAGGGGGGGCGGGGGTGACAAGCCTCCAGGGACACATAGCCAGTGGAGACCCGTATAATTCCGCTTTCTCTCCCCTCCCTTGTTTTCTTTCTCTTCAAATGCAGCCACCAGCATTGGAAAGCGGTGATGTCATTGGAGGGGGGATGCTGACTCGCAGCCCCCAACGTGCATCGGGGGGGGGGGCACATTATGCCAAATGATCATGCCGTTGCTAGGCGACCACCAATGGGGCGGTTGCGAAAAGGACAAGAGAGATGGATAAGGAGAGGTGAGAAAAAGGATTGGGATGGGGAGTGAGAGGAGGTGGGGGGGGGTGCTGGGTACATGTGCACACGAATGGCGGTCGTACCAGAAATCCTCCAGAATTGCTCACGGGGTGGTGACGTTTCAAAAGATGCCAGTTGTGAAGGCTTTCATTGAGAAAAGTCCATTCAGAGCACAACTGCTGGCAGGTGGAGACGAAAAGAACTGCCAAGGTGGACGTCACTTCACGGCAAAACATTTACTCCCAGACAGAAAAAAAAAAATCTCAGCTCCAGAGTTGGCAGGTGGCCGCAAAAGAGTTGGAACATTTCCACCCGCCGTTTCCAGGCGTGTTGCCAGGTAGACATAAGGTCACCCACTTATGGTCCCAGATGCCAAAATATTACAGCCACGGGACACAAAATGACAAATGGACTGGCACAAAAATTCTCCAAAATATGTCCTCGCTAACCCAAACGGGGTTACGATTGTTGTGTTTACAGTCAGAACTGCTCATTCGCTCACTTGAATGTTTACGGGCAGCACGAAATAAAAAATAGCATTCATGCATTTACACGTCCTCAAAAGGAATTCAAACTCAGAACCTCTCAACTGCGAGCCAGCATTTGAGCCATTACTGAGCCTCATCGAACAATCATCGAAAAATCAGCCAGTAAATGTATTTATTTTTCAATATTTCTGCCAGAATCGGGGTACACTTCACGGTCCTGTTTCTTTTTAAAGCCAGTGAGCTCCCTTCCTTTTTTTTACTCATGAAATCCCCCAGAGTGCAACAATCTCATTGACCTTTTGACCTTTACAGCCACAACAGCGCATCCTAGTTGGGGGAGCTGGGGGGGGGGGCAGCTTGCAGGGAGACAGCGTGTGCATGTGTGTGTGAGTGTGTGTGTGTGTGTGTGCGTGCGCGCGCGTGTGTGTTTGGGGGTTTGAGCTCGACAGGTCACGCTGAGGGCGCACAGTAAGTAATTACACTAATAGCGTGAATAGTTCAGGTTGGCTTGATGATGGTTTTGAAGCATCATTAGTTCCCCAAAGCGCATATATATTTAAGGCTATAATGATTCTTCATATTTTGTGATATTTGGGCTGGATAGCTTCACAAAATGACGAAGGGATCAACATGATGGAAAGAGTTGAGGTGATTTTAGCATTAGCATAAAATACTTTGGGTGCAATATTTTTGTAGCAATGAAATAGAAAATATCGCGTAAGTCATATTTTTAAGAATGCACGTGAGTGATTTAAAATAAAAAAAAAAGAAGCGAGGCAAATGTTCACCATCCTCATGATGGTGAGTGCACTTGCTACTTTCTGTACTGTGCTGCCCTCTAGCGTTGATCCATAGAATGCTGCAAACGTGCTTTCGATGCAAACAAAACAGATGCGCAGATTTTAAAACATCGTCCCATGTATATCTCTTCATTGGACCTTAGTTTTGACTAAGCTTCACCAGGCAGAAAAGCTCATTTCAACAATATGTGACTATTCCCTGTTGATGACTGGAGCTCAGACTGGGCGAGCAAAAGCCTCCAGCAAAATGAAAACAACCACATTTAGATGGATTTCCTTGTATGAAAAATGCATCTGAATATGAAAGAAAACGATTTTAGTATCAATTTTGTGCATTTCTTACTCATGCATACACAAGATAGCCTCGGCCCACTCTTTACATGCACCCTTGCCCATATGATGCCTTCACCTGCATCACTCAATTCCATCACTTCATTTTTTCTTTCTTTCCCTCCGGACAGACAAAAAGTACGAGACGTAACCCAGTTGTCTCCCACCAACCTAGCAAAATGTGTGTCACCAGGAAAAACAAGAGCAAAGTGTCCTTGCGCACTTTGCCCACAGGGGGGCAGCCAGACATTTTTGGAGGAGGAGAAGAAAGAGGGGGGGGGGGGAGTACTGTGATGAAGCTCTGAATGACTTGCTGTCGGGGTGTGCGTTTGTTTTTCTGGGGGAAAACGTCTGCTTAGTTGTTTTTGAAAAGAAAAGCCCAGAACGCAAAGCACAGCGAAGACAGCAAGCACGCCTAAGCTGGAGGTGAAGACAGAAGGTTACGTCAGGTTAGCTAGATGGAGGGAGGGGAGCTGACATTTACACTGCCCGTTCAGTGTCATTTGCTTTTCTTTAAATAGCATCCTCACCAAAAGTAACGATTTTCTTTCCCTATTTATGTTTTTTCTGTAGACTCTCTCCTAAGCTATTCTACTCACCAGTAGGTGGCAAGCAGGGCTCCACTTAAAAATAACTACAATGTTCAAAACCCCCAAAAAATGCGAACACCACTTTTGCGTCACGAGCTATTTCATCATAAAATGGCCAAATAGAAAAACAACACTCGCTTTTCCTTGCAACGCCTTCAAGCTATGGCGAAGGCGTCAACGCAACCAGGACAAAACAGCTTAATGAAGAATTTTATCAGGGCGGGTCGGGAGGCCAGAGTGGGTTTCCTCCCACAGGAAAAAAAAAAATGAAGACGAACCAACAATTTCACGCTCTGTTGCCGAGCGCAAAAACGAGGAGGCCCCTCGCTCCCACAGTTCGCCTGTAATCACAAACTACCCCTAACGTGCTGCAATAATTCATCGCCGCAAAGGGCAGCTGAAAAGTAGCCACTGATAAAAATGTCCTCATCATTTCTTCTTCAACTCAAAATAAAAAGCACAGAAAACATTTCCCTGCTTTTCTATTCAAAGCATCCATCATAGCACAAGTCCAATCACATTAGGACTTTCCCAGAAATGTGGGGCCGACAAAATGATGGACGAGCCGCGGCGGCGGGGAAGGAAGATCAATTCGGGCATTAATAAAACATCATTTGCCGATTCTGACCATTTACAGGAGGCTTGAGTGCTTTTTAATTGCAAATCGTGAACAGTGCACAGCTTCCATGGATGAGAATTAAGAACGCTGTAACGAGACTTCAGGTTGAGTGAAAAGAAGGGAACGTGGGCGAGTTCGCTGCTAATTCCGACTGGAAAGAAACCTTCCGCTGCTCCGGTGGGCGACTTGCCGAGTTATTCCGGGAACACTTTTTCAATTATTGTTTACAAAATACAGGCTCCTCGTATAGTATGTCATCATTTTGTACATACCCCCCACCAAAAAAATCAACTCACCAAAATGTTAGTATTGAGGTATTATATGTTCTGCAAAAAACATATTAGGCCTACTCAGATGTAGTGTCGCGCAGGATAAATGCAACCAAGACTGCCATCTAATGGCGATTGGTGTTATTACAACTTCAAACCACAATCACGCTCTGCATATTCAAAGTGCGGCACCCACTAACTCGCATATCTGAATATGATTTTTTTTTCCCCAATATTTTGGGGACACAATGACATTGATAATCCTAACTGTGTGCCAAGACCAGCAGAAATAATAGTAAGACCATTTCGTGTTGTAAGAAAAGACAAAATGAGTGTCGTTCTATTTTATTTTTAATCTTTCTATTTTTTTTAAACCTGGCTGTACTCCGTGGGAGCTCTGCGAGTTGGAGTCGCATCAAAGACGGTGAGCGCGGAGCTTTCTCCCCATGAGAAGCAGCGGACGCCACCGGCACCATATGCGTGTACCCGTCAGTGGGTCGGCATGCCATATGCCGGAATGCGCTGGCCGCATGCTTCCTCTCCGCCAGTCATCTCCATGTCTGCGGGGAGGTCCACGGGTGTTGGGGTGCAGCCGTGGCAAGCGGGGTTACAATTGGCAGGAATTGTCATTACGAGGTCGTTTGTTTTTGAGGTTCGTTTTTTGTTTGAATTTGTTTTCAGAGCCAACGCGAGCTTGTGCTGCAGGGAGCGCACCAACGCTGAAAATGTGACGGCAGCGTGAGAGTGGCTGTGAGCCGGCGGAACATCCTCTGCCGGTGTCGTGTTTCCCCCCCAGCGTGATGGATGGCGGAGACGTGCCAAGAATGGTCGCGCCTGAGGAGACCTCGCGCTGGGCCGCCGTCGGCGTACACACGCTGCACTTCTGCATCGATTCCAGAGCAAAGGTCGGGCTCCATCTCAGCATTTGGAGTTTGTAGTACATTATTCCGAACGCGCGGATACATTTACAGCAAACTATAATTCTTGGCCATCAATGGAAAGTATTCATTAACAGACGGCGCTATTCCTGACTGTAAAAAGATGAAGGTGGTGCCAACACACTTAAGGCCTTTTGGCTTGTGCGCTGCTCTTGATTTCACATGCGATGCTCAACCAGCATGTACAATTTGTTGCGACAAGTTGGAACATGCAAGTTGGGAGTAATACTTTGAAAATGATTTCTCAAAAGAAAATATTTTGTTTATTTACAGTCACTTGTTGCTAGGCAGGTTTCATGGCCTTGTTTTTTTTTTGGGGGGGGGGGCAAAGAACTGTATTGCCCCACTCAACAGAAAAAGGACAGCAGCAGGAACAGTCCAAATTTAATCCTCTTACTCGCAAGTTCCTGGGATAAAGCAACAATGGCCTATAATGCAAATATCACGGCTGACTATTCTAATTAATATCCGCTGCTACTAAATGCCAACATCAGTCAGCTCAAAGCATCAAATTGTCCAAAATGTCAAGGTGAGATGAAGGCTCAGGAATGAATGGAAAGTAATGGGCAATTGATTCATTGATTAAGAGGAGAGTGTGATTAAATGGCAGCTAAGCGCCTGATGTGCTAATGAATGAGCGCCTAAAGGTTACAAATGGGCTCTTAATTGGATGCAAATGAGATGATTGGGTGGTCGACTGCGCAGGTGCTCAGCAACCAGCTTCATAATAATAATCATTGCAATAACATTCATAATAGCTTGGATGTACATAGCAACCTTCAAGGGACCAACAGTGGAGGTTTGAAAAGTATTCATGGAAAATTAAAATGTTGAGAATGTTATAAGCTGTTAGCGGCGTAGCTAGCAATGGCCAGCAGCTGATGGCCAACACGAAGTTAGAGTTTATATTATACAATAGGCAACTCGTAAAGATGCAAATTTTCTAGCATAACAAAATTGTGTGATAGCTTGCAGCAACAAAGTTCTTTAACCTCTGTTAACAAACGTGACTAAAGTAAAGATTGAAGTCAGTCATTTTCTCTTCATATATATTGATTATCTTGTAAAAACCACTAATATTAATGCCGTACTGAGTAGCTGAGAGATGAGCTGGGTCCTTCTTATATTATCCCCAGGCTGATCAAAAAAACATTAGAACAACATTTTGTGTGTGTGTGTGTGTGTGTGTGTGTTTTTTTACAAGTGTGCCAAGGCACCCGTGTACTGTACAATTGAGACGGCAGTCACTCAACATGCATGACACACAACAACAAGAACTAAAATGTGGCTTGAAGCACTTATTGTACTGGAAGTAGAACACTCCCCTTCCGACCAGAAAGTCATTTGACAGCTCCGCGGTTCATGCCACCATCCGCTAGAACGGAAATCAACTCCGATAAGGCCGCGTCTCACACTGAAACAATCACGCGCTCCGTCACTCAACGCAATAACACCAAGCAACAGAAGCAAAGCGGAGACCTATCAAAGCCCGTAAGCCACAAAAACCGGGAGATCCTGCCATGTTTGATAAGCAAACGCCGTCCGCTTTCTCCCCTCCCACTCATTTTGGCCAAGCGGCGTCTCCCAGCCACCGCCCATTCGTTGCTGCTCCGCCTTGACAGCTGGGGCCTCCGGTCTCGTATCAGTGTATATCTGCAGATATGTCACTCCGCTTGACGGTGCGACTGATTGGATGGAGTCAGGGAGCGTTGCGGCTGAGGCCGCAGGTGTGCGTTGCTTACTCCCCGCCGCTGTCCAAGCTAGAAACTTCTCGTTAGGGTGGCACAATGGCTCATTATAACGACTGGTCGTGAGATGACACGTGCAAACTTATATGAGAAGACGTGTATGAAAGCCCCTCAGAATCACATTTGTCAAATTATTGCCTTGGATGTTGGGGTGGTCACAACCAGATAGCGCCGCCCCTGCCGGTGTCCCACTCCCCAGTTTCTGGCACCGGCGGGCACATTTGGCCACCCATGCGTGACTCTATCGACAACGGTGGTGCACGTCTCCCTCTCCAAAGTGTGTCCTCACCTTCCCGTCCCCAGAGCTCAACCTGTCATGGCCACTCAGGCAGAGGCTCAATTGAAAAGGGGACGAGGTCGAGGGGTTAAAAGCAAGCTTCCTTGGGGCCTCGGGGGTTGTTCATAATTTATATCAGGTTTCAGACTTGAAATTAGCACAAGACCAATGACCCATTTTAATACAGAAATGAATTTCTGTTGATAGTGGCTTGTAAGGAGGAAAATAACGGTTGCCATGGCAACGATACCACTTTTTTCGCTTTGAGTTCAGGATAAGCTGCCAATGGGAGAGAGAAGGCAACAAAACATAAAGGCACTTTAAGACATTTCTCGAATACACATAAACAATCAAAAGACTCGAGGAGCAGACACGACCCTAATTTTGATTTACAAGCTGAACTTGCTGCTAAACAAAACACACAACTGACCGACTAACTCCAACTCTTGGCCTCCCGAGAGAAGACAATCCAATCCTGTTATATCAGAGGTCTACTTGCGAATCTCACCTTTTCAACTCTTTGCATCTTCACTTCATCACGGCCATCTGTGACCACTCCAAAGGAGCGAGAGTGCATCAAAGACAAGTCAAAGGCAGCTGACCATGACAATGCCGGCACGCCAACATGTCGCGCGAAGCCGCGGACGGCAACGGCGGTTGCGGCCACTTAATCAGACAAGTGCTAATCTGGTTAGCAGATCAACAAATTAGCCTCTCAAGAGCTGAAAAGGAGGACACAACCTCACAGACAACAGAGCGGGCCCATCACCATTATGCGCCACTGTGAAAACGGTTTGAATTCGGATTAAAACAACAATCCGGTTTACATAGCCTGTTAAAGTGTGACTATTTTGCTGGGGCTTTTAAATGGTTTCCTAAAGTCTGTTTGCCCCAAATACAAATCCACCAGCGGAATTTCAGAACTCTTTGTGAGCCACAAAATGGACAGACGAGCTCATACAAAAACAACTCAACGGGATTTCTTTCCACTTCTGTAAACAGTTATCAGTGTGGTTTATTATGGCGCCGACATCTGGCATGGCACCTTGACATTGCAGTCAGAAATTTTGGGAGGGTAAAACAATTACAGGACGTGCAAAAACGACTCCGCAGTAGTATTTTTTTCCGGCGGAGCGCCGTGACATTTTTTTAATGGCGCCTGACTCAATAAAAGTAGTGAAACAAAAGAGACATCCTCGCCGCCTTCCCGCTACAAAGTGCACGTCTGCGTTCACGTCTGCTCCTTCTTTTAGTTGAAAATACCCCCCTGCCCATCAACCCACCCCTCCCTCCTTTGGGTTTTCACAGCCAGGCAAGGGAGCGAAGCTGGTGCAGCAGCAGGAGTCACAAAAGGAGGTCAGACAGCGGATGGATATCATTTTTTCATTATTATTCACTGGCACATTCAAAAGTGAGAAAGGAAGGGGCGGTCGCCACGTCAGGTCCATATTTGCTCAGCGGCCTTGGCTTTACTCAAAAGCTAAATTATGAAGACAGAAATGTACTTGCGAGAAATGGGGCAGCTGGAGGTGTGCCCCAAGTAAGCTCGGTCCAACTGCACTCATTGTGATGAATGAATTGCGTTGGAAAATATTTATGGCGAGTGTGACTGAATGAGTGCGTGACATAAAATGTGTAGGCCCAAACAGAATTATTAAATATAAAAATATGAATTCTGCAAAATGGCGGGAAAGTGAACACGAAGCTCAGAAATAAAGGTCCCGTAAGTAATACAGTTGGCCAGATTTGCGTTGCTCTTTTTTTTTGCCATTGAAAGCGCTTGTCGACCTCGCTTCCGATAATCTCGTTTCCGACTGAGGTATGCGATGGCGTCTTTGCGAACGTTCTACCGGCGCAGATTAGCAGCCGCAGTTCGACGGCTGCAATTAGCTGCTCTTGACGATGGAATAAGAAGATGAACGAGGATTATCCGTGCTCTCCGATCTTATTCCCTCCCAAATCCCTCATTTCACACTTGTCCAGATTAAAGATGGCGACACGGTGGATGTTTAATTTCTCATTGACTGTTAATTCCAGCGGCGGCTCGCCAGTCACGTCGGTTGGAGCAGCCGGCGCGTGCACTCGCACGGTTTGCCGCGCGAGATTACACGGCCACCCGGCGGCTCGGGGTCAATACTAATTCTGTTTTTATGCGCTTGTGACTGTGACCATGTTGGCTAAACAGACAATTAGCTGCCACTTCCACTTAGGAGACGGCCACGTCTGCCAAATGCTTCTTGACCGGCGGAAGAGCCTCTCGCGGTGCTTTTACGAGGACGCTGACGAGAACTTTTGCATGTTGACACAGTTTGAATCATCAAATGTTCATGATGAATGGGGGGAGGCGGGGGGCTTTGAAATGCGGTTCAGCTATCACCATCTAAGCCACAGATCTTGTTTCTTGTGTCAGCAAGAACTCGAGAGGGCTGAGGATTAGTCCTGCAAGACTTGTTGACATTATTTCTCCTCTGAGTCCAGCATGCTGTTAATTACGGGCTCACGCACATCTCTCATCAAAGAACTGCAAGAGAGCGAACGAGAGATAGCAAGAAATCAGAGCGGCGAAGCAGAAGCGTTCCGTCGCTCTGCGTCTCGGTCATGATGAGGACGGCAATGTCGTCGTTTCATGACGCCTCGGAAGGAAATGGTTTCTCCCCCGGCGAGCACCCACACGACTCCGTCGTTAGCTGTCGACATTTTCCCTCATCTTCGATTATGTAACATTTTCCTGCACTTTTAATGTTTCACATACATGCTGCATGCTTTATAGCATCAATTAGTCATCACTCGGCTTCTCTGCTGATTTTTTTCTTCTATAATGCCACCCTGAATTCAGAGTCAACCAAGTTGCGAATTTTCAAAGGTCCGAAGGATCGAAAAATGTTTCAAAAAAGTGACGTGTGCTTGCTTCAAGCTTTTTATTGCCACTACCAGATTAAGTTTACATATGGAAGTTTTCTAGCTTAATGCTAACGCATCATACAAAACACCATAGACGGGCTTGTAAAATTAGCATTGATATAGCGAAACCACAAAGGTTTGAAGACAAACAGAGCACCAAACCATATAACAATACTCAGACAAGTGCTAATCTGGTTCTTAGAGAAAAAAAGAAAATTCAACAAAGGTGCAGGTCATTTCAAAAAATGTCCTGCTTAAGTTTGGAATTTTGCCGTTGGACAAGGCCAATGGGAAAACATCCTCAACTGGGGAATTACGACTTGGCAAGTTCTCGGCCATCTGGGGCTCGTCGCAACTGAGGCGACATTCAGCATGAGATCTCAGCAGTGATTTATTCACGAGTCCAGTCATGGAAGACTCCATCCCCTTCCTGGACACCTCAGCTCTGCATTCACTCATCTTTCCATCCTACGAACCCAATTCTTTCATCTCTTCCTGCCCTTGCCCTTCCTCCTAATCATCCTTTTTCCTTATTTAAAGGCAGCTCTGTGAAAGGCTCGAAGGCACTCGCACCACTTCTGCGACCTGCCATTTCTACACACACACACACACACACACACACACACACACACACACACACACACACACACACGCACACACACACACGCACACACACACACACGCACACACACACACACACACACACACACGTACACGTACACACACACACGCACACACACACACACGCACACACACACACACACACACACACACACATCCAGAGGCTATCTCATTAGCCGGCTCACACCCTCACAGCTGGAGGTTGTCACATTACGCGACTGTTAGTGCATTAGCTAACCGCACGCAAGCACGCAGGGTATTTCACAGAATCAACACACCGATGAACAAGTGTATTTACCAATCTTACTCCACTCAAACAACTTTATAAACTATATTGCACGCTATTTAGTAGTAGTATTTAGAAGTGTGTGTGGATTAGATTAACATAATTCATCACTATCCGATGGCGGCCTGCAACTTTTAAATTTTTTGGCTCATTACGTCAGCTGTTTGCTCAGAGACCATCATAAATGAAGGCGTCCGGTCGAATGGCGATAACAACTTTAGATTCGTGTCGCCGGGCGACTCCGAGCCCGAGGAAAAGCTGGGCCCGCTCGTTAAAGTCAATGGCTTGGAGAAGGGATGGATGGATGTGACAGAGAAAAGCGAGCGGGCGGCGTCGGGTGACGGACGGCCCGACACCTGCAGACAAAGCAGCTGCTGGCAAATTCAAAGCATGAGGCCAGAAAGAAAGGTGGGGGTGAGCATTTGGGTTATTGGAAAGCTTCACTAAGGTTGATCGCAGCACGCGGGACATTTTGCTCGCAAGGTTATGTAACATTGTGAAGCGCTGAGGAGCTTCTGTTAGCTTTCACTGGCACACCTTCTCATCTTCATCCTTCTCATTCCCTGTGTGCACCATCACAGAAATTTGAAGTCAGGTGAGTTTACCAGCAAAGAAATAAATTTTTCTAAAAGGGCCGCCACAAATCGAGCGGCGACAGTCACAACGGGGTCGACAGACAAAACGTCGGCCATAAAACGCTTTCGTTTGGCACAGAATAAAAAGCTTTTGTTGTCCCACTTGCTGGCGTTGAGTAGTTGCCATGGCAACGCTGAGCCAGAGGAAGCCCAAAGAGGATCCCGAATTCTTGAGATTTTTTTTAACAAATCCAACAGTGCAACTCTCGTTCTTCTTTCTTCCTTCCCCTTTGAAATGGGTGGGTGGGGGGGTAGTGTAATCAGAGTGGGAAGCGGAAGAGGCTGCCATAATGAGGCAAGAGCAGATGCTTGCACAGAAAATAACCACGCGAGTGCATCCAGGAAAATACCTGAAAATGTTCCTCACATTGCAGCTATAGTACAAGATACTGAACCATTTGGAACAATTATGTAATCGGGAGCACCCCCCCCCCCCCCCCCCCTCCCCCCCCCCCCACAAAAATCCATTTAATATGTGAGTATTTGTTTTTTTCCCATATTTGTTACTATATCCAAGCAATAAATTAAACTGTATGAAAATTAACAATATCACAATTGTTCTCCATGATTGTTGTGATTTGATTGCATTAGAACATTGAAATAAATACTGCCTACATAACATTTACAGACAAAAGTAAAATGAAGCAGTTCTGTTAAGGCATTTCTGTTGAGCACGTAGCAAGAGCCCATGACTTTGATGTCAACAAAAGCCATCAAAACCTTTTTAGATGAAGTGGAAAGGAGAACGGATGAAAAAGGGAGCACTTGGAAACAAAGTCGCTCACCGGCCGAAGCCTGATGGGCTTTCGCCAACAACATCTCACATGCGGCGAGAGAAAGCCATTTCAAATGTGCTGAGCTCTCTGTGTTATCGATTTATTCTTGCAAAGTGAACATAAAAAAAAGTGCACGTGCTGATGGCAGTGCGGGCCAAGCGGCAAGATGGGACGAGTGGAGGAGAGTGGCAAGCCCTCGTTTTGACCTTTGCTTTGATTAGCTGCACACTCTTCACCCCTGAGTTGGGCTCTCAAGGCTTACCTCGAACTGCTTTCGTCAAAATCACCAGCACGCTCAACAAAGGCTTCCATTTTGGTGCCTTTAAAGCTACAATGTCCACTCATTTAGACCTTAAGACATAAAATCATGGCCGAGTGGCTACAAAAGGTATTTTTGGATTTTCACCTGTTGCCGGTGAGGACTCACTATAGGGAAGCGGCCATTTTAGACACAAACACCCTCCCATCCAGAGTGTCCAAATGAAAATTGCCAACACCACGCCCTCTTTCCACTTCGCAGCCCCCTCCCCACTCTCCTCTCCATCACACCTATTCTCCACATTCTCACTTATGTTCCTCAGAGAATGATGGAGCTTGAGCAGGCCAACCCCCGCCTTGTCTCCCATGCAGGCCAGGACCCAAAAGGCAAAGGCAGGAAGAGCCCACCTACACATGCATGCGCTCATTTAGATGAGGGGGAAGCCCACACGTGCATGCGCTCGCTCACACCTCCGCTCGATCGACACCTGATGGAGCACATTTATGTAAGAAATCTCACGGATGTTCTTTTTGGCATCATCCGTGCTCAATTTTCAGCTTGCGTAACCTCTACAGGACGGAGCGACGACGTCAAGCTAACGGGCACGCGCGTTTGCCGGACTTGATATCGCCATAAAGTCTCTTGCAATTGCCGATAAAGCACAATCAGGCCCACTCAAGGATGTGATCTAAGTCCATTAAGGCTAATGTGAACATCAAAAAGACGTGCGAGCACACACACATACACACACAAACAAACGCACACACACACACGCACGCACGTAGTCGGAGGAACATCTTCTAGCAGCACGTTGGCATGGCGGCCGTCTGGGGTGCACGTCATGTGTTATCCCGCTTTGAAAGCTTCTTTCCAGCAGTCGTGTGCATCTCAGGGGGCAAGATGGCCCAAAGCATTTCGTTAGGCACAAGAAAAGACCAGGGACGAAAGCGAGATGTTTGTCACATCCCCCAAAAGACAACACTCAAGCTGGAAGAAAATATCAAACAATATAAGCAAGGGGTGCCACTCAATTCACGGGCGTTTTTCGTTTTTAAACGGAACCGTTTGATTTGGCTCAAGTCCGTGTGATTCTGATTCAACAAGATGCTCGGTTGGAGAGCTTTGGAGTTTCTTGTTGAAAGTAGGAAATCTTCTATGGCAGCGAATTGACCGACAGACAGACAGACAGACAGACAGACAGACAGACAGACAGACAGACAGACAGACAGACAGACAGACAGACAGACAGACAGACAGACAGACAGACAGACAGACAGACAGACAGACAGACAGACAGACGGAAAAATGTAACATTTCCCTCTCCTGGCCAACAAGTTCAAGCAGCCAAGTCTCCCCTTCCTCATCTTCTTCTTCTCGCGCTCTCTCTTTTTCTTTAATTCCACTCCCTCCTCCTCTCGTTCACCCTCGACATCTTTCGCTCCAAAGAGAGCCGAGTTGCCATGGTTACAATCATGAACACATCTGGCGTAGTCGTGATGCGAAATACGCGCATGCGCACGCGGTGCCCCGACGACAACAAACCGACAAACGGAAGCAAAGCGGGACAAAAAAAGAAAAGAAAAGACATCATCAATATGCATGATTTTCGGAGCTGTTGGGTGCTCGGTGGCGGTAGAGCGGAGCCTGCGTGAGCGAGATAAGAGAACGGCGGCCGGCTGAGGAAGAAGATAGTCTGTGGGCAACTTTGATGATCCTGTTGGTTCAGTTCAACCAACCTGCACTGCAACTTCCGATGGAAGATGAAGCCCGTGCAGCAAAACGCTTAAAATAGCGGCCTCAGAGATTTAATGTTTAATTTTGCATAGCCTCAACTCTGGTAGAAAAAAAGAACAGCAGCAGGAGAACGTCCACTTTTCATTGGACTGGAATTAGGGCTGAATTTTTTGGGACAATATATACATTTGGGTGCAATATGATTCGAGTATGGCTCAATTCGGTGGAATTACGATTTGATTCGATATGGCGTGGTTCAGTTTTCATGGCTCAATTACAGCTTTGGTCCATAATGGCCGGAGTACCTGATCATTGTTTCTCTAAAGTAAATGCAAATGTTTTTTTTACAAATATAATCAGTCTGCTCTCATGGAGGCTGACAGAGATTGGACAGTATAAATAGTTGACAAGGTGAAATTTGAAGGATTTGGACAATTTTGAATCAAAAATTTATATAAACAATTAATTGATTATAAAAATAATCAATTCATCATTGTCAATTAATTTAGTAATTAATTAGTTGTTGATTAATCGTCACACCGCCCACATAAATTGACCAATCATTATAAATAGATTTTTTAAAAGCCTACAGACCAAGTGAAACGAGGCAGTTTTTGGAAAATTGCAGCCTTTATGAGAGAACGGCATTCATCATCCTGATGTCGATTTGAATCGGATTTTTTTTTTTGTTCAGGCCTCATTTGTTTTGATGGAATTTGAACCCACCGGCGTTGACATTCAGAGACGGCTGTTTTTTTTTTTTTTTTTTTTTTTGCACCACATGAGGTTTTGACACATACAGAGTGCCCGTAAATTTAATTGGAAGCCAAAGCAAGGAGTGCGCCGCTTGTGAGCAACACACCCAACAACCTTGTTAAAATGTATGGCGGCAATCTTGCGCGTTCTGCTCTTCGCCTCCTGTCCAATAAATCCAACATCTCAAGGGCCAACCCCAAATAAAGCCTTAAGCCTCTTCCCTTCTCGTCCTGCCAGACGCGAATAAAGAGAAAAGAGATAAGCGCAGCTTTTTAGGTTTGTTTAAACTGAAAGAATACACCACTGGGTTTGTGTTCACTAAAGAACAAAAAAAGGTGATGATGCGTACGCACGCAGGTCGACATTCCAAGTCATAAGTCAAAACATGTTTGCGCGGCTTCCTCTTAAACGCCTCGAGAACACGTCGGTAGCCAAACAACAGCAAATTACAGAAGTAGAGTTGGATAGGACAACAGATCACTCTGACTACCAGCCCCCCCGCCCCCCCTCTACTTTGCATAGCTGCGCTCCTGCAGCCAATCACCCGGGGCGAGAAGACAACCAGCCCGACTAGTAGCGATTTAGGGATGAACGCAGGTGACTGCTCGTGAGACATCACCTGTCAGATGTTTCCAAATCTCCCATTCATCTATTGAAAGCAAAACAAACTCACCTTTTTGCCTTTCTTTTTGCGATGAGCCGCTTTCCCTCCTCCTGTTCCTGAGGCCGTCTTCTCCTTTGCCTCCTCACTCATGCTGAGAGTCACTTCTTCTTTCTTTTTGTTGTTGCGCCTCGTTTAATCCAGCGTGCGGGAACCCGTCGTCAGCGGAGTGCCTCCATGGCCACAGTGATTGAGAGGAGAGGAGATGATGCTCTCCTCCTCTTTCACCATTGAGATCCACTCCCACTCGGCTGCCTTGGCAATTAGCGGCGCGCGTTCGCAAGGGTGGGGTAGGCACCCACGGCAAGAGCGAGCGAACGAGTTGTGATGAAGGAAGGGTGTCCACCTGAGGCTACCTGAGAGTCCTCAAAAAGAAAGAGAGTGGAGAAAGTGGCAGTGAAGGAAAACCAAATACAACAAAAAGAGATCCAGTCCCTCCTGCCTTTTTACCATGCGCGTCTCTCGCAGGCGTGACATCAAGTAAGGCTTTCCACATCTCTGACAGGGGAGTGTGTGTACTGTTCAAGGTGGGGAGGGGAGGGGTGGAGGGCTGGCGGGGGTCCTTCCAGAAAAGGAACTCCTCTCTACTCCTTGCCAGCACGCGGGATCATCTTACTGGAAAGAGAGAGAGAGAGATGTGGATGAAGATGTTTGAGACACAGGCGGGGGTGTCATAGAGTCAAGGGGGAGGAGGGGAGGTGGGCTGGAGACCACGCCTTGCCAGCACGTCCCACTAACGAGCCAATTCGGTGGCTAACGAGACAGACAGGGAATGGGAACAACGGAGAGGGAGCGAAAAGGGGAAAAGGCTGCGGGAGCAATGTGATAATGGAGAGACGGGGGGCCGGGGTCGGGGGGGGGGGGGGGGGGGGGGGGTGTTGAGGGTGTCAAAGTGAAAGAAGGCAGCTGAAAAAAACCCTGAATGACCAAACCCTGAAAACCGATTAATCATCCAATTAGTTTAGAATTGTTTCAAAGAATGGACTTCTGTGACATCATCGCCTTCCACAAGAGGCAGGAACCATTTGGAGCGACGTGCAATCAACACTCAACAACCTTGAGAGCGTTCAAGCTGAGTCAAAGGCTAACTGGCCAGATGTGGCGTCACACGTCACATCAACGCTGTCATCTTACTCCATCCCCCCCCCCCCAGCCTAGAGTTCATGGGCGCGTTCACGATGGTGTGCTTGCTTTAGCACCGTGCCAGAAGTTATTGATCGGGGACCTGGTGGCCGCTCCATCAGCACGCTCTTTATTATGGAACACACACACGAGTGGGAAAACATTGCTAACCTTTATGTACATTCAAAGCAGTATGCGGTCATTTTAATGATGGTCATTATTATAAAATGACCATCAACAAGCAATTGTTCTTTTCTTCATTGAAGAACTTTTGTGAGCCTGCATTTGCATTTTATTTGACTTTTAAACACAAATGGCACCCAGTGGCCTTTTTTCTAGTGTTGATGAATGAAATCATTTTTGTTGGCGCAAAAAGACATTTGCATTCACTTTGCTGGCGCACAATCAAACAAGTACAGATTACAATTAGTATTTAGTCATAACAAGCCACAATTGACTCGCATTCTCTTAAGTAGTCATGTGCGAGTTTATGTTTGTTATTTTGTGTTTATTGGACAGTTTATTAAGCGCAATAAAAGAGTTGGAGTCCGAGAACTGTAATAGATCACACGGGCGTCTGTTTCTAATATTCACACCCGTTGGAGGAGTGAAATATAATTACGATCTTATTTCAGCGGTGTCCTTGCAGCCAGGACCAGACAAAGTCACAAGATGAGACGATGATGTTGGCCATTACTGTGGCTTTGATCACGCCAAACGCAGACTTGTAGCGTCATTCGTGGAAAGCTAATTTTGCACTGGTGCCTTTCTCAACATTCACCACGAAAAGAGAACGAGGAGGACGACTGATGAGTACTCGCTGGCCTTGAAGACGAGAAGGTTAAACGACAAAATCAGTTTTATTGCCTTTTATTTGATCGCAAAAATGTTAACAAAGGCTAAGCTAGCTAAAGCTACCGCAATGGTTGAATTAGATACTTGTCGGATTAATTGGCAAACGATTCATTGTGACAATTTGGCAAAATTCAATTTTCAAAAATTGTCTAATAAAAAAAACTAATTGTTTAATGAATGGACAGGCCTTCTAGAGAGCCAATAGTTTATGTAAACAAGCAATTTAAAAAAAACAATTTTCCATTATACGGTATGTCCACTTGACAGAACACATAGCTGAGATGAAATTACATTTCTGTTCCAAATTCACATTACAACCTAGAATGCTGAAATAAATTGTTGATACATCTTAAATCAAGGCCTTGTACAAGGTATTCAATCACTCTGAGCCCAAGAGATACTGTTTTTTTTTTGGTTTTTTTTTCTGCCGCTATTCTAGAAAGTAAACACAAGTCCATTTAGTGCATCATGGGGAAGGAAGCTGTAAAGAAGCAGGCTGTGACAGAAGCCACCAGCAGCCTCCGAGTGTCTTCTCACATCCATCACTGAGTGGATCGAAACCCGCCAATCGATGGCGGCTGCCGAGCGCTGAGTGGGCCCGACACAAAGCTCAGCAAGTGTTGGGTGGCGTCCCTCCCCTGCCCCCTCCCCTTCTGGGTTGCTCCTCTCAATCATCACATAGATGATAAACACCCCTGCACACCTTCCAATCAATCAAACTCAACCAAACAACGAACAAAACAACAGCTATACAGCTTTGATGCAAGTATTGATCCATGTCTGTATCGGGAATCGATACTGAGGGAAGTTATTATTACCACAATGAGATTTTGGATTAGCAATCAGAAGTCATGTGTAGAAACAATGCAAAATCGTGCCAACAAAATCTATGGAACAAATATAACACTGATAAGTGTTCATGTTGCTTTTACGCATTAGCCAGCAGGGAGGTGTTGCCAAGACAGCGGTTAAGATCCAAAGTGCCCTCCAGGAAAGCACCTAAACGTTTCCAAAGTAGCGCGGGCTGCGTAAGCGCTCATATAGTAAGTCATCCCGACGTTTGAAGTCAAATGTCACGCAGCGGGACGTGTCTGTGCATGCAGGCAGGGCGTGCAAACACAATTCTCTTTTAACCCAGAAAGTACTGAGTCAACGGATTCATGCGTTTCAACTTGAAATGATAATTAAAATTTTGATGTTGATGCACGTGGCTTGGTTTGAGCGCCGAGTGTCCTTCAAGGTGCTCCAATTGAGCGCCACTTTTGTGCTGCAACCGGGTCAAGAGCAGACAGGCACTACCGTACTGATAAAGCGCTACAGGGACGAAGGGGCTCCATTTTTACCTCGGCCCGAATAATCCAGGGACCCATTTGCATTATCAACACATATACAAGTACGCAGCACCAGGAGAGCGATAATGAGGGTTTTACTGAGAACCGCTGCTGATTCAGGAGGAGGGGGGGCGGGCACTTTAAAGCTCCCTCACCTTGAATGTATAAGTGTAAATATGTATAATGACTTTAATTTGCCCAAATTGCTACTTTACAGTGGAGGGACAACTCCCCAAACAAAGTAATGACAGTGATAAAGCGCACGCTGGTATTTGGAGTCAAGAAGCTTCAGTATGTGCAGAATAAAAAGTCTGAGTCCAACCAGACTTGCTTCAAAATGACACCATCAAGTGTAAAAATGATCATTTCATTTCAATGTCCAAAATGGTGACGCTAAAAAGAGTGTGGAAGTGATAGACGATCAGACACACAAAAAAAATCATACACAACACAAACAACCGGCCCATCCTGTTTGTGTTATGTCTCAAAGCATGAGGCCAACAAGATTCGAACCCTGTACCTCAGAACTGTCAAACATGCTAGACCACCATGCTGCCCAATCGCGACGTGAGAAAAGCTGCTGCTGCAAATGAGCTTGAGCACATAAAAAGTGTTCAACATGCAAGGGGCAGGGCTTGCCAGAAGCTGCAACTGTCCATGAATGACAAAGACAGCATTGCATATTATTATCGTTGGATTCCTCTCACAATCTAACGATCTCTGAACAAAAATAAGCGTCGCCACGGACAACCGAATGACCACTCTCTCCCTCTCTCCTTACGTAGCGTGCAGACACACATGCACACATGCGGATGACACGCCGGAGCGTTTTTCTCCCAGCAACATCATCACTTGCTTTCCCACCCTTGTCTCCATGGAGACGAGCATCCAGAGCTGGCAGGTTCCTGACTGTTGTGAATCAGCACAGACAAAAAAGGAGGGGCAGGGTTTGTCTTTGTATTTCAACATGACTGGGAGGAGATTTGTATAGTTAACATGCGGCCAGTGTATTGTCTGCCAAACGACATTTAGCTGCCCGTTCAAAATTTTTCATCAAAGAGATGTTGGAGGTGTGGCTGTGGATACAGGCAAACGCCCGGGGGGAGCTCTGCCCCGTTGGCCCCCCGGTTTGGTTGCCATTGCCCACAAGCGAGATTGCTACATTGGGAACAGCGTTGTCTTGATTTACAACTGCCTCGATTTGTGAGTTTTAACCTGTCGCTCAGGCAATGGAAGGAAAAAAAAAACAAGTTAACTGAGTGAGAGCAAACATCGGATTCAATGCCGTTTGCCACGGGGAGAAAAAAACCAAAAGTGACAGTTGCACTTTCAGCCAGGAAAACAAACACACAATTCTTATGCAAGCACAAATTTATTTCCAGACGCTCACGTATAGATCAACTAGGCCACGCCCACTTTACAGATACAACACATCAGTTGATTATGATATATGCGTACTTTCACAAGGATGTTAAAAATTTTAGTAAGGAAAAAAGAAAGGTTATTTTTATGTAAGTCATTCATTGCCTTAGTGAGGACACTTTAAGGGAAGTCTCTTGTCACCGGCCCGGCACTGTCCTTTCTGACACACAGCAGACTCTCTCAGTAAAAAATTGAAATGTAATCTGATGACAAGACTGGAGCCAGAACCAGCCACCCCCCAAGTCCCCCCCACCCTTAAACCTCTGCTTGGCCCTTTGTAGCGCCATCCACCGCCACCCTCTCAAGAATCTCCCAGTGATGTTTGACCTTTCATCAAAGTTCATTTCCGCTGTAACTGCACATACACACACACCACAGTAAGATTGTGCGCGCGGGCGTGTTTATTTTTAAACACATGCTCTTCTTGTGTGTATTCATGTGATGAGCTGAGGTAACACACACACACCTCAGTTAAAGAGATAAGATGTTGAGTTTTCTCTTGCGCTGAATCTATTATGTCTGTTACGTTTTTAAAAGGGAAGTCAAGCCAAACACTTTTTGTAGTAATATGTTCTGTGCAACTCAAATAGTTGGAACACGGTGTTCTGATTAATGTATTGTTTGTGGAATATGAATTAAATGGGCAAAATCCAGCTGTTTTTTATCTCTCTCAGAGGGGGACTATTTTGCAAGTTGCTAAAATTGACCTCACAGTTTCCAGGTCTTATGTCACAACCAATGACGGCTCAGCTTCAGAAAACTGGCGAGCCATGATTGGTTGTGTTCTGAGACCTGGTGACTGTGATGTCATTTTCAATTGACAACAAGTGGCAAAATGGTCACCTGAGATGATTATATTCAAGTCATAATGTTGTGAGAACAATTTACAATATGTAGGTGTTTATTGTGAAGTTAATCGGTTTGATCTTGGCTGATGGCCTCATAACTGAAGCGTAGTTGCGCTATTCATCTTACTAATGTTTTTCAGTCTCTGCGGTTTTGGTTTTTCACAGCAAGTCCAAACACAGACCTGACGATCAGACAAAAAACAATTAGAGCGTCAACAAGCTTTCATGTAGGACGGAAAAACAAGTTGAGCATAAAATGACAGCGGCAATTCCTCAAGTGAACCCATCTGAGTCCTAATTACTTGGAAACCACAAGCATGTGCATGACTCGAAGGCATGAGGCCCGCCGTAACGTGACGGCAACATTCCCATACGTTCTTCACGACCAGCTCCGAACATTTGCATATCAGTGGGAGGCATTTGGCATTCTCGTCTTATGTAACGACGAGAACAGATGTGACATTGTTCTCCACTATGCTCGTACTTTGGGACAATTCCACCCTCAGAGTGCGGGAGTCATCCGAAGTCATACGAAACGATCACACAAACAACATGAGAGTGCGAACGAACGGAAGGCTCTTGCATACGCCGTTGCCATGGCACACGTTCACCATGGCAACAGAGCCGGCAACGGGGGAATAGAGCGGCGGCGACGGCGTCGTCTGGGCCGCTGTGGCTGCTCAGACTCATACACAAATACGTATGGAAAGCAGGAGGAGCATTTCTTACAGGTTCATGTATGGGCACAGTCCTGTACAATTACATGTTACTCGTGAGGCCAAACTATGTACGGGTGTGCCGACTTGAAGTTACAAGCAGAGTGCACGGCCCAGCTAATAATATAGCTGCTGTATGGTGTTAGTTCCATGCATCACAGCAGGGGATGCTTACAAAGGTTCAAACCTGACTGACTGCAAGGGGAATCCCAGGTATTTAACAACACACACACACCGCACGCACGCATACACACGCAAAGTGACGTGAGGTGGAAGTGGCGACACTGCATTTTTCCTAAGCTCCAAAATCGACATTTACCTACAATGACTATTGAAATACCGCCTGATCAAAGTCATAAAGATTTGAATGTCTAAGACTACCCGAGGCTTACACAGTGTGAGGTGTGTTGAGGGCCAAAAATAATAAAATTGAGAGCCTATTGGCATAATTGTCTGCACACAGACACTGATTGTTTTTTTTTTTTTTTAAGTTAAAAGTGAAGCTAATTTGACAGGCTTTGAAAGCATGTGGTGCCCATTCTGTTTTGGGCAATCTGAAAGAGTTTTCATCACTCTACATTAGCAGACCTAACTCTGAAGTGATCACTGGATTAGATGTTACATTACAACCAAAGTCAATTGATCTCTTGGGGGAAATTGGATCTTAAACAGATTGGAGCCTCAAAAATATATCTATCCCATCCTAAAATGGCTGCTGTGGTGCGGGCTAAAATGCACACTTAACGATGGTTTCCTTGCCCACTAAGTCTTGTACTGTTAAAACTCCGTGGAGGAGAGACAAGCGGATGGAGATGTCTTCTGCTCAGTGTCATCGTCGGAGCAGGTGGGCGTGGCACTCAGCGATAAAGCTGACTCGACAGCGACATCTATTGGACGAGGCACTCACTGGACACTACAGTAGGTACACCGAGATATCCTGAAATCTCATACGAGGCGTATCAAAAATTCTGATTTCACAAAGAAAAAAAAAAAGTGCCACGAGTGGTTATAAATTAAATCAAGAAGCTGCAGACAACCAGTGCTGGCTCAAATAGAACTTTTTTTTCCCTTACAAAAAAAAAGGAACAATCCACGCTTCGATACATATTTCGCAACGCAAGCCCGCCATCTTGTGTCGTAAGAGGACACAGCATTGTGGTTTTGAAAACTTGCTTGCCAACTGAATAAATAAAATGAGACCCAAACTGGAGTCTTTAATCACTTTTTGTTAATAGTTTTATTTTGAGGTGCTGACATACTGTCTTAGCATTTTTTTTGGACAAAAATACAGAACTGGTACCCTTTGCTAAGTCAACACTTAACTGCTACCTCTTGAACATTTGCAGTATGCACAAACGGTTGAGTGCCTCAGTCATATTTACTGCATAACAAACATTTCGGCTTTGTGATGTTTAAAACTGGAACATCATCTAATAAATACATCCAGTGCAGCGAGGGGGGGGGGGGGGGGGGGGGGGGGGGGGGTTTGTCTCACCTGAGATGACCCACATAACCCGAAAGACGGAATGAACGTGCATCCTCGCCAAGATCTGCTGCCTTCAATTACAATTACATTCGCTGACTCGCTCAAAGAGAAACACAACGACAAAATCCTTTCAGAGACACGACATATGGACAAGCATATCAAAATAAAGCTCATGAGTGTAATTTTAGACTGTAAAATGAAATGTATTGGCGTGGAGACTATTTGAGCTTCTTGCTGAGTTATAATCCAATGTGAGACGAAAATTGCATAAAAATATCCGTACAGCATATCTGCCTTGTGGGTGTCATACGGCACAGTTTTGAGGGTCGGTGGTTACGCTGGCGTACACGGGGGTCCTCAGTATCACTCGTACAGCTACGGAGTGTGCCGAATGCTTAACTAATGCTAATGCAAAAGTTCAGTGGTAACCAAGCAACAAGTGAATGTTGCGTTAACGTGAGGAGCTTCATCGCGCTTTGACAGAAGGCTAGCTGGATCACATTTGTTATTGTTGTAATTTGAGGCTTGTCATTTGAGCCCAGGATGTTCGACTTAATGCTTCAAACGTCCTGCCCAGTTGATTGCAACTGTCCGTTTCGGGGCGTGATCGGCCAGCCGTACGCAGCATTCACATTACCTGCCTCGTCTTGCTTTGTCATCTTTTTTTTCCCCCAAACTTGACTCTGACTTTGTTTTCGGCTGCACTGCTTCACTTCTGGTATCGCTCTCGCGTCTCTCAGTGCTGCAGGAGGAAGTTGGTGGCTATGTTGATGTCGTTGTTGGATGCTCGGAGGGCCTCGAGGGCATCCGGCCGGGAGAAGCCCATCTCCACCAACCTGGCGACCTGCAGGAGTAGTTCCATGAAATTAGAATTTGGATATAGCGTGTAGAAGATTTCCATTGATGCTTTTACACCTGCAATGATTCTTACAGATAATTTCAGCAGAGTCTGAAAATCTCATTTAGTTCCCCATTCTTTGAATATTTTGACCAAAGCATGTCAGACATTGTTTATCATTATTAGCACTGTATTGGTACATTTTTCAATATGAACAGGCAATGGTGACTGCACCTGCTCCTCTGCGACAACGTTTTCGGATGGTGGCGGCGGCGGCGGCGCGCTGGGCTGCGTCTGAGCCTGCGGCAGTGCTTCTCTTCTGCGTCTCAGGGAGGGGAACAACCTGCTCCACGGGAGCAAGCCAGTCTGCTAAGATAAAAAGGATTTTTATTTTCACTCTTTCCACTTAAGTAATGAAAAAGAAGTCTCCGAATCGCATGGAATGGCTTTGTTGGTTTGAGCAGGAAAATCGCCGGTACTTGTGCTTGGTGTCTGGAGTTAGCGCGGGCCTCGTTGAACTGGGCCAGTAGCAGCTCTTGATCCAGTTGGTCCATCCGCTGTTGCCTCTGGATGTCCAGCGTGGCGCCCATCCCCAGAGGTGCCTCGCTGGTTGGTTGAGAACCTTCAAGGGGGGGAACAAAAATAACATGACCATGTTTGCGCATCACTGTTGTTTAAACCGTGACGGCGCTAGCTCGGACGCACTGGAGAAGAGCGGCTCCAGAAGGTAGCGTGCGACGGCACACAGCCAGGCAGGCACAAAGAGAAATTTCTGGAGCCAGAGCACGTTGGAGTGGTACAAACCACCCGAGATCTGAGACACATGTCAAACATTAATCAATCAACCATTGTGTTATACGATGATGGGTTTACCTTATACCAGTGGACCCTCAGGATAAAAAATAAAAATAGGCTGATTACAGCATTCTATAATTATTGATCTCTGGGCACTGTGTTTTCAAAATTGAAACAGCAATTTGGTTGTTTGCTGATGAAGTGTACAAGGCCGCTGGAGCATCATATGACTCACCAGGCCACTGAGTGCCAGGACCCACATGAAGGGACTGGACGTCAACAGCTACACAGAGACACAAACAAAGAGGGGGCAAGATTCATGACTGGATGCGTTAAAAACACAACGGAGCTGAACAGAACCATACCTGCAGTCCGACGATGTAGACCAAGGTTTTGTTGGTGATGCTGACGAGGCCCAGCACCTGGGTGATGGGCACCTTGGGGATGGACCAATAGAAAGGCACAAAGAGGGCAAAGACCGGGGCCAGCCTGTGGACGTCACGCATCAAAAATCTAATTTGTTGTGATCAAATGTTACTTGCAAGATTGTGACTGTATACAGAAAAAAAAAACAAAAGAAAACTGAAACAGTAAATAGAACATTGCAATGCATTTGCTTTGGTTTGGCCTTGTTCCCCAAACAAATTAAACTCACAGCCCCGCAGGCAACTCCTCCACCTCGTAGTCAAAGAGGAAGGAGAACGCCTGAGCCAACAGCAAGTCCAGCAGTGCAGAGACAAACCAGGTGCCCAACAAGAAGGACTAAACAAGAGACATGTTTTAAGAGGGGCAAATATCTCAAAACATCTCTGGTCCTCTCAAGCCGTCTAATATGAACAGAACATGCTGCCAAGCTTGTTCATCATTGGCACTCACGGCAAACTTCCTGGAGCCAAACCTCCTCTCAAAGATTCGGAAGTTGTAGATGAGCATGGCACTGCAGAAGGAGTCTTTCACGTCCAGACACACTAGCCTGCCGCACAGCAAGCGCCACACCTACCACCACATCCATATTGTTAGGCACAGTCATATCAGATCCTTTAAATCAGGGGTGTCAAACTCATTTTTTTCACGGGCCGCATTGTAGTCATAGCTTCTTTCGGAGGGCCATTATGACTGTCAACCCAAATAAACATAAAAGCACATCATATTATATACAGTAAAAGCTACAAAACAAACTGACAAATAATTTGTTTTCAGATCAGATGAGTAAAAACTGTTCAAATATTGAAAAAAAAAAGATATTAAAAGTGAAGACAATTTGCAATTCTAGTAATGACACGAATTTGATGCACAATTTGCCTTCGCGGGCCACATCAAATGACGTAGCGGGCCGTATCTGGCCCCCGGGCCTTGAGTTTGACACCTGTGCTTTAAATGTTAACTCAAGTCAAACCTGCTGTTGGTGGCTGACAGCCTGCAGGTTGTACTCAAACATGTGCTGGTACTGCGGGAGCAGGAGAAGCATCACCGTCAACCCACTCAGAACTAACAGCAGACCTTTGGACAGAGGAGCCTTGTCTGTAAAGAACAAAAAAAAAAAAAAAACATGTTCCCGTTTAACCCGAGATTAGGTTGTTTGGCACCCCCTGGATTACAATTTAGATTGACGCCTCTGATTTAACCCAAGGAAAGCTTCGTTTATGCCAAAATATTTAGGTTTGATTGATTGATTGATTGATTGATTGATTGATTGATTGATTGATTGATTGATTGAACTATTTCCACAGGTCTATTTTAGCTGCCTCAGCCCAGCTATCTAAAAAGCACGTTCAAGTTGTTGCGGTGATAGCCTGCCTGGATAAATGAATGACAACTTCATCTACAGCCTGCCAGGGTAAATGAATGACAACTGCATGCTAATCTACTTAGCTGAGCTGGCTGCCAGAGGCGGGGGGGAGACACTCACACAGGCCCCGGGAACCGGTGGTGGTAAACATGACGTCGAGGAAGTTGACAATACTCCAGAAGACACACGGCGAGGTTTCAACACAAACTAAGAGGAAAGAAATAACGGGGTGGCGTTGACGTAGCGATCCATGCTGGCTGACAAGGAGTGTAGTAGAACAGGACGGGAACAGGAAGTAGATCGTCACCCAAACTACAGAAGCTCAACTGGACCAAAATCAAGCGACCCACTGTAAATGTCATGAAAGAGCGGCGCATTAAGAATTCCTACTACATATTATTAAAACTGCATTTATTTCCTTTGTCGTACATGTTTCCAATTAAATGAGTTTTTTCCCCCCGTGTTGTACCGCTATTATATTGTTTGCTCGCAATGCATTGTGGTCTATACTCAACTTTTCCAAGTGCGTTGAGGGTAATTTACATTTACGCTCTTTATTCCTAGTTTGGTCGCTAGAGAGCGGTGTTCCATTGAGTTTGAAGCTGAAAAAGGCTAAGCCAAGCAGGGCAGTTAACACAACTACACAAAAAGGAATTTAAGACATCGAAATCAAAAGAAAAGAAAAACAAGTAATCACCTAAATTGCTACAGTAATGCACAGCACAAGAACATGATCATGTTAAATTTTATTCTAGACATGCTCTAAAAAAACTTAATAATTCGTCATTTTAATTGTTGTTTTTGTTCTTATTCTTATTTGTTGTCAACTTTTTGTATTCACCCATAAGTTCTAGCCACTTTTCATTTCCAATTTAGACAATTCTGTTCATCTTCTAATAATTAATGTACTTATTGTTTCTTCTGTCAAGTTAAGACCCTGGCCTGGGGCCAAGAGGGCTCTGGTCCCACTTTTCATTTACTAAGAGTTTACCTTACTTACCTTAGTTTCATTTACCTTAATACTTTGGGCCATATAAACGCCTGCTAAATTTAAGATGAAATCAGAAATAACATTGGGAGTGAAGATCTCAACATATTTGTCAGCCAGGTGAGTTTTGCCACACAATATTTCATGTACGGATATTGTTGCAGCTTTACGTCAGCTGAGTGGCAGCCATCTGTTTCAGGTCGCCTCCAACGCACACACCACCAGTGTTGGTCACGCTGCCGATTCCTTGCGAGTAGGCCCCGCTGCTTTGCGAAAGTCCACATCAAACGTGTCGGACGAGGCCTTCCCCATGTGCGGCTCCGGTGGCTCCGTCTTATGTCCAAGTCCAACAGCTGTCTAATAGTATTGCGCGCACGGGGACACAGCGGCCCGTTAGTTCCCATTGGTTAGTTCCTGCCCATTAGCTCTATTTGCTTGCCGGTGGTCAGACGTTGAGTGCGAGGAACAGCTTGCTAATTGTGTTTCAGACCTTCTCTGTCACCGGCGTAGGAGTCGGGTCTAAAAAGGTTGCTTTGCCCCTGTTCTCAATCAAACATAATCAGATTAAACGGCACAAAGATGTGTACGTGTGAGTGTTTGCATGTGTGTGCGAGTGTGCCAATAAAGAGAGAGCAGATTTGGAGACAGCCTTGACTCCTGCTGTTTGCTTTGTTCATTAAGAGGAGATGAGCAGATGGTTTGCTGCTCTGTTGTGTCGTGCACTCTCTCTCTCTCCCTCGCACACACACATTCAGGCCTGTCACCTTAGCTTCATCCTCCATTTATCTTTTCCATGACACGTTTCTCGGCAGGACAATGTTACTTTGTGTGTGCAAGTGAAAGAGTGTGAAACTGTAGAAGTGTGCCCAATGAAGACACACTAAAGCTTTTCCATTCAGCGACTGACTCTGAGGTGGTCATCCAAAAAAGGTGATGACTCATTTGTTAATGCATTTGTGAGTCACACTGCGTATCTAAAGAGGACACAAAGTACAGTAGCACGCAGTGGGTCAAATGTACCAGGAAATGACACATTTGGAAAAATCCATACCTTATCAGACCCAGTTACAAAGTAAAAATATTTAAACGGAGGTCAAGTTTCTTTGCAATCCTACTTTTTTTTTTTTTTTTTTTGCTTGTCGAAACACGCTAATCTGATCAATATTGTGATATTTATTCACTTCAGGGTGCTGCTATTTTGTCCTCTACTGGTACCTGCTGTTGACTAAAATTGACATCACAGTGCCCACAGGCTCAGCTCGCCACAATGTCACAGCTCACCTGTTTTGGGGACCTGACTAAATTTTGGATCATCATACATGGACAAAAAGAGGCAAGAGAAATGCAAAGACAAATCTTAATATTAAAAAGTATTTGTATTGTTTTGTCAAACTGGCCTACTGCATAACATACACCATACATGTACTGACTATACAACATGCCTTTTCTGGATTATAAGAACAAAAAGCATTGACTAGATATGTACACGGCTGGGTCTCAAGTTGTATTGATCGCTTGAGCCCAAACAAAAAACAACTACGCTCCTCGTCAACGGTCGAAAGAAACACAAACACATCATCGGAATAAAGGAATTGCTCTTACTACTGTCCGGGATCGGGTGATAAATGCAATAAATTAAAGGTAGAGAAGAGTGGAAAACTTCAAAGGTGTCCGCCATCTTGCTTTCAATACATGCTGGCTGTCTGCAGGAATACTCGGCCCTCTGAAAAAGACACGGAAAGAAAGGCGGCGAGATTAATTTGAGCGCCTTTATAGCGAATCCTCCAAATGATCATCAAATTTGATGCCGTAAGTCTGCCTGCATTAGACCACGTAAGCAGAAAATGCTTCACAATATAACACCGGCCATCTGGCCAGGGTACCTGCTACAGATAGCGGCTCATTTGGGGGAAATTCTCCGGGTGGAGTTGATCAAAGTATGAGCGCTGGAATGGGTCCAAAAAAAAAAAACTTCTGCGTCCTGTTACGATAGAAGTCTGGTCTTGGTGGCTGATTTCTCTATTTTCAATTTATTAGGAAAAGTTTGACTTGACAGTCAGCGTGTGGACAAGGGCTCGGGCCCATTAGAGTGCCTCGTTGTCTCAAATAAATGTGCGGATAATACAGGGAAGAAACTCAATAGGATTTTTTTTTTCTGAGCACAGGAGTGAATATAACAGAAAAAAGATGGACTTCCTAATAGCAGAATGTGCTTTGTGCCATCAGTTCATTAGCGTGATGAACATCGTACAAGGGTCCTGCATCGCTTCAACTGAAGAGCAGGAATAAAAAAAAAAAAACAGTTGATAAGAAAGGTTTAACTGAAGGCCTTTTTTTTTTCTTCAAGGCGTTTGATCCCCTTTTTCTGCACGATTAAACTTGCTGGCACAAAGGAAGCGCATCTTGCCCCCGCCGTCTGACAGACAATTCCCCTTTAAATGATTTATTACTGGGTGTTAATTATGCAAATGATGTCCAAACAAACTCATCACGAGAACAATTAAGACAGCCGTTAATTAGTGGCCAGTTCTCTTCTTGCTTCACTGGCGTTCAATTAAAAAAAAAAGCGCCTTGGAACAAGCTTGCTGTCTGCTGCGGCCGGCCCGGGGTCCGGTCCATTGGGGAGGGGAGGAGGGGGGGGGGGGCTTGTGTGGGGGGCTTAGGTGGTCCACTGCCAGGAACTCTGGCTTTTTTTTCTCTCACTCTCTGTCTGTCTAACACGTGGCATTTCGCTTGTTAATCCAATGGTCGCGCGGACAATAGCGTGGGACAAATAATAAATATATTAAACGTCACGGTGCATTAAAACCCAAGGAGCAGTCAAGCACGGCGTGTTTCTCAGAAGTGCTCCCTGTGCGAGAAAAAAAAAAAATCACTCAAAATGATCTTCCGGCAGACCGATCAGCGAGGCATCGAGTGGGCAAAAATGATCAATGACTTCCTTGTTGTGTGGGAGCTTCATTTGGTTGCCTGTTTGCAGCTGCATTTTATTTCAACTTTTTTACTTTGATTTTCAATGTCAAACTATTATAATCCTTTGTGTTATTTTTTTGTGTGCCTACAATAGCATACATGACATCCTAGTTGAGTTCAAGCCGGCTAACAAGGACACAAGCTGTTGTGATTCGCAGCTGGATGGTTCTTTTGTTTGGCACCTTGCACTGTTGTCTTAACGTCCATCCTGTCGTCCTCCAGCTTGACAACGTCCGCGTCCTGGCTCGCAGACTCTGTCGGGAGAGAGGCGGCGGATGATTGATGTGCTGCGCTTTGGTCATTAATGAATAAAGGAAGTCAATTATAAAGCTAATGAACAGTCCATGCTGTCGCCAGTAAACGCTTGTTGACATTTATGTAAAAAAAAATAAAAAAAGAAGCTTAGTGTTTTTGGCGTACCCGGGAGCGCGCCAGTGGCGTGCTGCAGGAAGCCGTGCTCCGCCTGATCTCGAAGTTTCACCTCCTCCTCCAAGGCCTCCTGAAGTCTCCTCTTATTCCTCTTTTCTTTCTTCAGTCGCTTTTGGATGAGAACTGAAAGAAAGCACAGGAGGAGGACAAAAGTGATAGCCATGAAGCCATCTATTTGTTTTGGCTCATGTGCAGGCTGACATCATATCATGAAAACTCAGGTGAGATCATCATGCATTAGGTCAGCGTTGCTTCGCTCACTGTTTGGGATGGATTAGCTCTTTTCTGTTTTACACGCTTGAACTTATGGTAACATATTTTTTAGCCACATTGTAGACATATTTGAACACAAATATTGCAGTAGAAAACACAGTATTAATTTTAGGCGGGGCCCTGTAGGGCAGCACGTGACATCAAGTCTTAGCATGAGTGTGAGCTGTGGTCGACAGCAGCGTGCGCATGACTATGTTTAAGGATATTACTCTTCTCCCATGTTGCATAAATAGCTAAAAGTGGGTTAAGACACTTTTTGAGAGAAGAGCAGTGTTTTGCTGCCATGTGGTTGCTTCTTATTGCTGTGGAACTATGTTGCAGTGAATTTTCGGCTACCTCTGTTCTTCTGCTCCATGCTCAGCTGCCTCTCCAGCGTCTCTCGCAGCTCACGCTCGCGCACCAGTTCCATCTTCAGCTCGGTCCTCTCCAGGTGGTCCTGCTTCTCCTGCGCCCGGGCGTTCTCTATGGCAACCCTCAGCAGACCCTGCTTGGAGACACACACAGGCGCACATCAACAACAGGTTACACGCTGGACGCCAACGGCCGGGAGCCACGCTAAACATTTGCCGACCGCCACTCACAGCCTTAAAAGAGGAATTTATAAACGAGCTTAGGTGGGAATTTTTCACAAAAATCGGCGGTAAGAATTTTAGCCACACTTAATAACTAAAAAGACCACCATGCAAGTACCACATCATGTTAGACACTTGCTGAAACTTCCAAAATATAAATAAATTAAAGAGATTGAAGCGATTTCACCTGAACAAATATACTGCAGCATTACATAATAAGACAAGTCGGGGTTTTTTTCTTCTAAAAAGCAAAACAAATATTTCAATGGGAGTTTTTCAGGAAGGTGGTTTTACTTTTTGGCCATCAATAAAAACATTTTGGGATGATTTTGTTTTTCTTTTAACAATGGGTAGGCAGTCTTCTGATGTCATTCCCATTTTCGATTTCTAAACATTTTATTTATAAAAAAAAATGAAAATAAAAATACAAGTCTAAAGTATCATTTTTTCCCAGAGTCAAGATTTTTTTTTGCTTTTTCACAGAGTGAAAACCAATCCGGCGGTGATTCGTCCACAACAAAGACACGCGAGAAGCAGGTCAGCGCACGCCCATTGCAAGTTAACCATATCCTAAATGTCCGCCTACTCTGTTATTTAACCATTGGCGCTCTTTCTAAAGTCGCCCTTCTATTCATCTCCGAGTATAATAACGGCAACAAAGCCCCGGCAGAGCCTCACCTGGATGTTGGTGAGCAGAGTCTCTATGGAGGACAAGCCTTCCGGGAAGATGAAGGGAGCGTGCTGGAGACCTGCCGGGAGCTTGTGTCCCGCCGGGTGCGGCGCCTTCTCGCAGCCGTCCCGGCTCAGCGGGGGGTGCTGGTACACTTGTCTGTCAGCGGCCAACGGGTTGGATTCTGACACACATTGAGGGGAACATTTCTCAGGCCCTCAAAGAGAACAAATCAACAAAAGACGTGATACCAAAACCTGATGTCATGCTAAGCATGGTAGTCGACTGCTTTCCAATTTATATTTCACCTGTAATTAAATTCAACAAACGCTCTGCAGCTTCAAGAGGAAAAAGAGAGAGAGGCTCTCCCAAATAAATCACAGAGACATTTTCTCATTCTGCCCGTAAAGCATTTTTGCGAGAACGGGCCGCATTTTGACAGCTGCTACGTAAAGTACTTTTGAATTAAAGTCTTGTTCTTGTGACCAACGCGAGCGAGCTGCACACTGTTGAACAAATTCGGCCAGATGCTATTTTGGTTCTCCGCAACACATTTGAATAATTTACAGCTTTCTAATTTGTTGAGTGAATTCCTTGTAAACACATAAAAGCACATATTAAATGGGTGTTTACACTAATCTTTTGTCCCGGTTTAGGATTTCTCTTTTTACGGCGTGGCAGTGCGCCGATTGATAATGCATCACAGCTTGACGTGGCCATAAAAAGCAGCAAAGAAGAAGAAGCTGCATTATGGATGACCATCTGTTAGTACACGTGAGGAGCACGTGTGTGCCTACTGCATGGCAGCGGCGCAAAGTAACAAAGTGGAAATGGGTTGGTCGTCACAGACTGCCGGCCGAGACGCGCAGCGCTCACAACGCGGACAAATGATTCCAAAAAAGTAGAGAATAATTGAAAATAAAGCTGCTCTCAAATACTTTGGGCACGTAAAGTGAATGGGTCAAAGCACACGTTCGGGAAAAACAAATATTTCTAATGTCTAAACATTAGCTTTCTAGGCGCTAGCTATAAGCTAGCTTGCACGCTAACAAAAGGCAAGTGGCTCCACTTGGTCACCTCCTTGCTTGGAATTTGAAAGGACAACACTGAGCTGCTCCGTAATCTGTATCCTGCAGTGAAGACGCATTGTCGGCATGTCGCTAGCTTAGCGCAGTCAGTCCTGTTTTCAACAATTATCTTCAAACATTTAAAACTCACCTAGGATGTCACTAGTCAAGATCTTTATATACATTGTCTGCAGTTTTTTAGTTTGACTCAAGGGATTGAATAAATAATTCCACTTATAGCAGTGTCATTTATCACGTGGATTTATTAAGTTCACCATGTGTGTACTTTGCCATCTGTGTTGCGAGGTGCTGAAAATGAAGATGTGCCATTTTTTCAAATTCACGTCAGACACTTTTTTTTGGCTCGGGGAGTGTCCGTGGAGGGTTCGTGGAGCTTAAACATGCACTTTGATATTCTGCCATTTCCCCCTCTCTCTCTCTCATCCATATGTGACAAATGACAGTGTTTTCTCCACTTAGCTGACCGCAGCATCTTTCAACCCATCCCAAAAAAAAGTGCCTGCCACGGCCTCATGTCTTGGCAACTGTCACATTCAAGGTGTTTCACAGATGAGAAGCATCACCCCCCCCCCCCCCCCCCACACACACACACACACACACACCGTCGTCTATTACTTTCTAGCTAAGAGTATTGCTCTGCAGAGAAAGGTAATTAGCAGGTGCTGGCGAGCTCAGCGGAGGGCATCCAACGACACTCCTGTGGCTCACACACACATATACGTCCACGTACACACTCACGCACACACATACTGATAGCCCGCTGAAGTGCGCAGTCAGCAGCGTGGGCTCCCCAGGCTCCTTGGATGTGACTGATCCTTTATTGAGTTACTGTTTTACGCCTACTTTACCTCACTCCCGCTCTCCCTCTCTCTCACACACACACGCATCTGCGGGCCCGTTTGATCATTTACCCATCTCCCTAACCAAGGTCACTGTCTGTTTTCACCCCCCTCCTCCTCTTAAACTTCATTGCTCTTTTTTCCTGCACTCTTATTCCTCTCCAGGCAGTCCCCAGGGGGCATCGAGCATCACCACGTGAAGACTGCCAGTCAGTGGAAGCGAGAGAGCGAGAGAGAGAGAGAAAGAGAGAGGGAAGGATAGAGGTGAGGGCGGGGAGGGGGGGGGGGGGGCAGAGATAGAATAAAATTCTGCTGATGTTTGGTTAATGGGAGTGAGGTGTCAGGGATGGCCTCTGATCTTTGCTGCATGGATACGTTGTTCAAAGAGCGCGCGAAACAGCACACACAGCCAAATCTGATTCTCTCTCACGCACACGCATGCAGATTCAAGCACAATAGATTGACAGAATGACAGCGCCGACGTGCCCTTTGAAAACTTTGCCCCCCCCCCCTCGATCCGCATGTAATCCGGCAAATGTACGCAAGCTTCATTTGCATGCGGGAAAATCAATTCAAAGTCAATTGCATAAATGCGGCGGCCGCCCGAAGGAGGCCTTTGCGTGTCACCGTCACTGCTTTTGTCAATATGTTCACGGCGACCTGACAGCCCCCCGTCAAAAAAAAAAAAACATACCTGAGGACGCCTTTGTGATTTGGGAGATTTGATTTCAGGAATAATGCGATTCGGCATTAGAATACATTTGCACAGGCGCTCCCGTCTTTATTTTTCTGCTGACTGTTTGTCCTTGAGCAGTCCTCATTAAGCTAATGCAAAGCTCGCGGACAGAGAGAAGCAAACAAACTGACGTTGCAGCGCCGCGCCGATGCTGGGGCCCTAACGACAGGGAGGCGGGTCGTTATGCAGATGAAGGCCGGGAGCGCCGCCCGGCTCGTTAGGCCGCCGCCCTGCAAAATGGCCGTCGAACGGAATTTTCCACCTTTGCTCTCAATAGGGGGAGCAGAAGGCCATTAGCCACAAATGACGTCGCCCGCACCGCCTTGAAACCTTAATTTCAATCCTGACAAGTTTTCAAAATAAATGAAAGAGTTTGTTCCTGTTTTCGAAGATCCTGCAAAGGACGCGATGTTTGCATGGATTATTCAAAGTATCCAAACCTCCTATTGGCAGGCTTTGTTGTCTGCTTATTGATTTGTCCGCGGAATAATCATTACTGATTAAGCATCTGCAAATGATTAATGGCCGTGACAAGAACATCTCGGGAAAAAAAAAAAATCCTTGACCCAAAGTGGATGTTGGACGTGTTGTCTGAGCACTAGAGTTGAACACTTCTTCAACGGAAGCCCGAACCGCTTTTCTTTCAGGTTTTGTATGCCGATCTTACCTTTGTCAGTGCGCCCCCTTTTGCTTTCCATCGAGTCGACTTCTCTGAGGCCCGACTGTGCCAACATGCAGTGACTTAAAGTGACGCCATCGAGGAGCTGGTCTGAAATCAAAACATTTAGCGTGTCAATATTTGCATTTATTGGTGATTGTTTGAGGGAAACAATGGCGTCAGTACATACGTGTGTTTTCTGCGGCGCGGTCTATGTGAGAAGGCGAACTGGACACGCTGCTGTGATTGGATGACAGCTGAGCTTCCTCCAGCGAGGGGGAAGGGGAGGGGCTGTCGTCGTGCATTCGCTCCTACGGTCAAACCGGAGGATAGACAGACATTGATGAAACTCACAATTCAATTTTGAGTTCGGAATCTGTTCTCATTTCGCAAGACAACCGCAACATGAGCCAAGTGTACCTAATGAAGTGGCCGGTCACGTATCTAAAGATGGAAACTGTGATGTTGCCCTAAAGTTTTTCCCAGGACAACTGGGAGCACTGCCACGAGTCTTGGAAGCTGCGAGCCGTTCGAAAACAGTCTTCCTCCTTGCAATCAGGAGTCAACTTTTTTTCCTTAAAATGTGATGTCAGACTTTTGAGTCACGTGTAATAATCGTGTGTTATTACAGAGAGTTGAGTTTAATGAATCTTTAGGGAACAACTTTTTTGTAAAGGGAAAAATAGAACATTTTGGGTGCAGCAAGTCAGTTGCGGCATCTATTTGGAGGCACACCAAAATAGTACTGTTCAAAAACAGCCCGGTGCTTTTAATACACTGAAAAAATAAAACTTGGCAACACTTTTGTTCTATGGGAGCATTCGACCAAGACGGTTGCGCTGCGACATGATTTCACCTTAATGACGGAGGCGGGGGGCCGGACGGCGGGGTTGGCGTGGTGGAGCTGCGCCATGTTGGCGATGCTGGCCAGCGTGCTCAGGCGATTCATCTGGCCCATCGCCATGGAAACGGAGGCCGGTGCCAGACTGGCCGGGATCAGGGGATGTGACATCATCATGAAGGGCAGCTGGTCCAGAACTTGAGAGGGAGAAAACAACAAGATGAACACTTATCTCTTTTCCCCTCCACTTATAAGAGGAACCTTCAGCAAACTCTGAGGAGGAGGTCTTGTGACTCCTCGATTGTGAACCCATTCAAAGACTCCAGAAAACCGGAAATGCAATGTCAAAACGTTGTGAGTTACTTGCAATGCAATGATACTCTTGTGCTTAGCAGAGCACAAAGACGAAAGCGTGATGATGTTCTCACTGTCCGCCTCACCGGCGTCAAACCACCACTTGTCCCTTTTGATTTTCCGCTGTGCTTTCACCACTTCCAAGAAGCGCACCTCATCTCACCGCGGCCAATCTATTGTTCACAAAGCTCTCTTTAAGTTGAGAATTGAGCGGCTTTAAAGGGAAATCCCTTCTCTCAACAGCACCCCTGTGGCTTGTTGACGTCCCTCTGGTCCGAAACACAAACAATTCCGTTGGGGGGTAGAGGTTTGACATAAATATTTATCATTTAATAAAGGCACAAGCAAAAACAAAAGACACACACGGCGAGGAAGTGGAACAAAAGAAGCTGATGGCAGTGCTGGTGCCGGGCCAGCAAGGCATGATGGGTAATTATGCACACAAAGGAGGGCAGGAAGAACACAATGTTAGGCGCCTTTCTGCACAATTGTCATAAATAATGTGAAAGCAATGAAGAGGGAATGAAGGAAGAACAGTGAAAGAAAGAGAGGAAAGGAGAGAGAGGAAGAGAGGGAGGAAACGAAGGAAGGAAGGATGTGAAAAGGACGACAAATGAGCATACAAGTGACAGTAAGTGATGGATGGAAACCAAGAAGGAAGGCAAAAGTGATGAAGAGTTGAAGGAAGGATGGAAAGGAAGGAAAAAAGGAAGGAAGGAAGGAAGGAAGGAAGGAAGGAAGGAAGGAAGGAAGGAAGGAAGGAAGGAAGGAAGGAAGGAAGGAAGGAAGGAAGGAAGGAAGGAAGGAAGGAAGGAACAATAAAGATGTGAACTGACTCTTTTGCAACACTTTAACTTACAAAAGAGAGAAAGGTCGGCAAAAATTGGCCAATTATTTGACGATATTTTTCCAGGGGGGCTATGGAATGAATGTCAAGAGGCAAAAAAAAAAAATGACACTATAATCTCCTGATTTTTGCTGATTCATCCAGCTACTTTCAGCGCAAAAGTGTCTAGTGAGTAAGTGAAAATATGTTCGTGGTTGTGCGTGTTTTTGTCGTACTGCATGCTTCCAAACAAAAGAAAACGTGAGCGGATGGAGACAAACAGCCGCTGCCTTCTTCTCTGTCACCACCTCTTGCTATCATTTCATTCTCATTCGCACCTTCCCCCTTCTTCTCTTTGGCCCTCCCATTGCTCTCTCTTATGTTTCATTAAAAAACATCACAAGTCAAACTAGCGCTCTTCTGTTTATCCAAACAAACCATTACTGTAAACAAACATTTCCCAGAAGATCTTGTTAAACGCACAAATGGTTTGCACGCGCAAAGGTGTCGCGCTCAGCATTTGTGTGCGTGTGAGAACCGCCTTTGTGCTGCTTCCAGCCCAAGTTGGGGTCCCGCACTTCCCATAAGGCAGTGGGTGGCGCTATGGGGGAAAGAAAAAAAAAATGTCGTGTGCATGTGTGTGTGTTTCCACTTGACTGTAGCATTAAGAGTGATTAAGCTTTACAGGTTTCTAATGGGTGGTGGTAACCATGCCACCCAAGTCCACACAGATGCTATCGGCGCTGGTAAACAAAGCTTACGAGCGGACGTAAGGACCTGAAAAAAAACCCTTCAATAGAAACTAATAATAGTAATGAAGGCAACATAGAAAGGGACGCATAATTTAAACTGTACATCCGTACGTGTGTGTATGTGGCGTCCCAGATTGATAGTGTATTCCACACAGGCCTCCGTATAAGCCCTGTCATCTGTCTAAACACACTGATGTCGCTTTAACCTGTCGATAACGGCAGGGGGGTGAGGTGTGTGGGAGGGGAGGGGTGAGCGGCGCATCCGGCCTGTGAGTGTGTGTGTGTTGCGCCATCGATTGCCCGTCCGTTTGTCGTTTGCATTCAAGGTAGTGAATTAGAGAGAAAGCTATTGATTGGGCTTCGGCCTCTCATCTTCGTCAGCTCTCTATCTCGCGCTCAGTCCATCTCGGTGGGCAAAGCACGCGACGCCAGGCGTGGCCACCTACGGCCCACTCTGTTTTTTAATCCGGTCCGCATTGCTATAATATGAAGTGCTTCCCTGCTTTCGCTGACATTGCAAAAAAAAAGGCATGCGAGGTTGTTTGACGATTCAAAATGTGGCCTGCCTTTGTCTGGTGACCAATCCAGGGTGCATCTTTCTGAAATAAGATCCAGCTCACCATAGAACCTGAGCTATAAGCTTGGTCTTGATATCAATTTAAATTGTAAGTGAACCTTTCCCTCTTAGGGGGAAACATGATGATGTCACATCCTGCGTCCAATCAGCAGCATGTAAACACAGATGCATGATTCGTTTTGACAGCACAGCGACGTAAATTGTGCGGCGTGTTGTAACCGAGTAACCAAAGTTGTCTGCGCCTTCATGTTTGTGTGCGTGGACAAAAAGAGATAAATGACACCGACCCAATCCAGGACTGTGGTCGCCATTCTCGCCGTTGTGGCCGCCATGTTGCTGGTTGCTATGGTAACCACCCATCTCCAGTTTGATCTTCTTAGCCAGGGCGGACAGATCTGCGACAACAGATAAAAGCAAGACAAGTGAAACTGACTTCCATCGGAATTTTAGATCTAAAAGACAGCACTTTTTTTTTTCTTTTTTGCAGAGGCAAATTTGCATGAATGGGCAGTGCCCCACCACATCCAGCAGATGGCGCTGTGGTGAAAACAGCTTGTTACTTTGTCCTTTAAAAATGAATCTTAAATTTAAATTGTGAACTGAAGCGTCTTAAGTTCATCTCTATGTATAAACCAAACGTCATGGGAAGGTATTGACATTTAATCTGTAAAAGATTATTCAAAATAATAATGACTTTTAAAAATGTAGATGACTTAATCGGCCAGGCCCTACTTTTTCCATCTATTGCGCATCAAAAACGGTAGACAGGAAGTTGCATGAAACACGCCATGAAAGGCACACTGATGTAACTAAACATAACCTCCTTAAGCTGGGGCGAGAGGAAAGGCGATCAATAGCAGTTGGATCAATGGCCCCGCTGGAAGATGAAGCTCCACTGCTGGTCGTCATTCATTGCGACCGCTCGGGTGCACCACTCATTTCGTTTGGCAGGGAATCAAGAGGGACATTCGTCTCCCCCACACGCGCAACACAGCATTTGGAAAGAAATGAGATTTTTTTTTCTTTCTTTTTTTTAAATCAAGGTTGGACTCTTTTTGCCTTCTAAGACAAGAGCGGAACACCATTTCATTTCTTCTCTGAACCTCGGAGAGTCCTCTGACCCCGCGAGGGCAACCTTTCAAAGTCATACAATTAAATATGTCTTGCGCTAGTTAATGCGAACAAACACGACGAATTATTAAAAGTGGACAACTGTGCAAACACCAGCGAGGAAATACAAACAAAGCCGTAAGTCTTCATTTCCTGATCTTGATGTCCAAACGTTAGCACTGAGCTCAACTGCTCGGTTGTTTTCTTTCTCCTCCTCCTCCTCCTCCTCCTTCACACAAAAGATGCTCTGTCCCACCAAAAACGTCGACAACCACGACAAATTGTCCCCTTTTCTCTTCTCATCTTCTCCGCTGCCCTTTTTCCTCGCCTTACTTTTACCTTTTCAAAATGTCAGCATCACAGCGGGCCGCCCCGCCGCCATGTTGCGTTTGTGTGTGTGAGGGAGACACTAAGGAAGGGATCACATCAAACGACGGCCGCCGCCTTTTTTTACGCTCAAATGTCCTGTCTCTGCCTTTCTCTCACTTTGGCTTCCTCTCTCTCATGTGGGCCTGCCTCTAATCACGAGCGCTGACATTGCCGCCGTGCACTCTCCTTGAGGTGGGAACGAGAAGGCTTTTTTTTTTTCCCAGAGAGAGCAACAATCACACAACACACACACACACACACATACATACATACATACACACACACACCCTTTGAACAACAGCGACGGAAGTGGCGGCTAATAGAAAATCTTTTGAGGAGCAGAATAAAAAGATCAGCTCGCAGAGACGACACAAAGACAAGGGCAGCTTTGAGATCGGTCAGGTGCCAACAATTACTTTTCTGCCTCTCCTTTTAAACACGCGCGCGCACACACACACACACCAGTTTAATAACAAGGCGCAATGATACGACCTTTAGGAGGCTTTTGACTGATTTAAAAAAGCACTTCGAGAGCTCGACTAATATGGATTTTTTGAGGCAGATGCTGATTCAGATATTTTTCCTCTTTATTTGGTGCACGTGACGGTAAGGCAACACCAATATGGCAAAAAGGCCAACTGCAAATTGAAATACACACCATGCTTTTATTTTGAAGTTGTTCATGGCGGCAGATAATTAATAGCTCACAAGTTTTGCAGGTTTGAAGATTACTTTTGTGAACTTTGTAGTTCATCTCGGGGGAAAAAAAGTAGACCTTCCAACTTTTTTTTTTTTATCTGAGGTGTCAGAAGTGTGTGTTAATCTTTTTAATCAGTCACCTCATTCAACTCCGCCCCCTCGTCCTTCTACTTGTGCGGGTGATGGGTCGCCAATGTCACCTCAGCCAAAATGTGTTCTGCATATAAGCGACCTCCATACTTTTATTTTTTATGGGACTTGTCATCATTAGGATCACAGGGGAGCCCACTTTGAGCAGAGGCGGGGTAACTGGACTGGTCGTCGGGCAATCGTGGGCCACCTAACGACTCACGTTCACGCCACTAAATCATTGTGCTGACATTTGGCCAATCCGCTATTGTTCTCAACCTGACGGCTGCCAATTATTAGATTTATTCATTGGCAATCATGTCAAAACTGCAAAAAGGAAAATGTGGATTATATCACAAGTATTGGGACACCTGTGCAAAACAAGAAGCACAAATGTTTTGTCCTTTTGGGAATTGATCCATACCAAACTCCTGCAAGCATACCAATATGGACCAGGAGGATGTGCATTTATGTATTTATTGATTTATAATGAAGAAAATATGTGTTTATTTAATACAAATAAATAAATAAATAAATAATTTTTTTCTTGATGGCAATGGGATCACCGACATGCGTAACCGGTGTCGCACGTCTCCAAACATGCGTGTGACATTTTACAGTTCCCGTGTGTGTTTTGCTGCGTTGCAGGTAATAGCGCCGAGTGCTGGGTGGTCACCTGCGGGAGGCATGATCCCGGCGTGCATCAGACCGCCGTGGGACAGCATGTGGTGAGCGGCGCCGTCAGTCACCGTCTGCAGCCTCTTGGGCGGTCGGCCAGGCCTCGAACTGCGGAGCACAACATCGCTCGTTAGTCACTTTGGTGCTTTTTTGTTGTTGCTGTTGTTGCTAAGACTGAGATGGGTGGCCCGCCCATGTGTACAAAAAGTGGCCTTCAAGTCTATAAAATTTGACAAGTGAAATGTGAGTGTTTTCCTGGAAGCAAAAGCAAACGTGCCCTCCCACCCCCGTAAGTACGAGCAAAGCAAAAAAAGGAGTTTGCCCCTCATGGCATCAATAAAGCGCCTCATTACTGTTCAGCTTACTCGTTCATTTGTGTGCTTATTAAATGTGTGTGCTCGCCCACTACTCTTTCTTGTCTCACTTGGCCATTTGTTGCTCTGTTGTTGTTGGTTTTTTTTTTCATTTTTTTCTTACCTGGAGCAGACTCACACTGGGCCAATTGTCTTGAGCCCAGTTTGCCTTTCGCTGCATCGTCCCCCACTGACCAGCACTCAACTGCGCTCAAGCGCCTTTATGCATGTCATCACTTTGTGCTAGAAGACCACTTGACTATTTTTTGACTCCTTACAAGTTGTCGTGGTGATTTTGAGCAGATAAAGTACACTACTGAGCGAAGGATTTGGGGTTTACAGGTGAAAGTTCAGAACCTCTACCTAAAATTCTCACATCTTTGGTTAGCAAAGGGCGATGCTGCGATCACGCTAATACAAAGTTTGCTGATATTAAATACAGTTTTTAAAAGTAAACCTTCTGCCTTTGTTTATAATGAACACTTTGGCCTGTATTTCAATGCTGGTCATAATGATTGGAGCTCTAAGTAATTTTTTAGATGTAAAACGTTGTGCGCCACCACTTTGGATGACGTCTGAGCCCGGCTTGTGTAGCAATCCTGACGTCACGTCGCGCATTCTTCAGCACGGTCCACGATTGGGCCGGACATGCTCAATCAATCCTATTTGTGAGGGTTGGCGAGGGGGCGCGGCGTTGGCGAAAAGCTGTCAGACATCACTTGGGCTCTGACTAAACGGTGTGAATGTCCTGACAGGGGGAATGACACGGGCCGCATCAGGCTTAATGACAAGCAGCGCGGCTCATCTCCCCTCATACAACACACTTCATAACACGAGCCCGTGGGTGCATGTATGCCCGCGAGGAGGGATATTAAAAGAGGGAGCCCGGCCAGCCAAAGTGTGCAGAGGAGGGAGAGATGAAATATACGGAAGGAGGGTCCGAGAGATTAAAAAAAAAAGAGAGCGAGAGGGCGAGAGACGAGCGGCAGCCGCTTCCTAGCGTGGGGTGTCTTTGAGCAGATTTTAATTAGAATCTAATCCGGCCGTCATTAAGGCCCCATAAACGAAGCTGTCAGTCAGGAGATTAATGGCGCCTCATTTGCATATTGCATATAATTCATCAATTACCCGGCAGAAAGGACCAATCCCCTGTTGACACACCCACTGGCTGCGAGTGAGGCGAGTGTGTGTGTGGAAGACAGAAAGATTATGTAGCCACTAACTGAGAGAAAAACAGGTAGCTCCATCACGTGTGTGAGTGTGTGTGCAAGTGAGGCAGCTCCAAGCAATATGTGTGTATATGAAGTGCTCAAAGGTTAATTTGATGAGCCGATGAGCTCCACAGTTCCTGCCCTCGGTTTTAATGAGTTGTTATTATTGTCTCTTATTATGGGCCCAGACCGACTGGGATGTGACAGCTGACATCAGATATCACACACACACACTCCTGCACACACGCACAGGCCGGCGGCACAGAAACACATTGAGGTTTTCGCACAGGAATGTGCTAAAGGGATTTGTTGGCAAATGTACTCACATTTGCCAACAAAGTAAAGTCATGAAGTCTTTTTGGGAGGCAGTGCATGCTGACAGGCTGCTTGGCTTCAGAGTTGTTTGAATTTCAAAACTTCTTTCACAAAAAATAATGAAAAGTGAATGAACATAAACATTAGCTCCCTAAAGTTTTACCCAGTATCCCAGAATATCGATATGACTGAAATATTCATCGTTCACATATTTTTGTTTTAGGTTCAATACGAAACAAAAAGTGCAGTGCTGCCTTTTACGACTGACTAAAACGTAAAATAAACTTTGGGAGTTCCTACTTTATTTTTACAGTGCATGTAGGGACATACTGTGCAGTACAAAAGCAGGATACATATTTTTAGGTGGCTAGTTTGAAGCTAAAGCGCCCTCAACTGATAGCACACACTTCAAATGAGACAAGAAGCACCACTGGAGGGAAATAAGACAGCAAAAGTGCATGCTTGGGTTTTTTTTCCCCTTTCTTTTTTACTGCAGCCGCTTCCCTTTCCCTCACAACTGTTTATTTGCGCACACTAATTAATGGCCTGTGCGTGCTGATGGCTCCATACACCTTTGCACGCGTAGAAGGGGGAGAATCAGCTACACACTGAAAAGAAAAAAAAAAAAAAGAGTTGGAACCTAATTTTGTGTTTAGTCTTCAAGTGTGTTGATACATCAAAGTGACCCGCAGAGGGAGGTCTGTGTGTTGTTGCTCATGTAAGTGTGTGTGTGTGAGGTTGAAGAGCGCTGGGTTCCCTGAGGTAGGATTAATGAAAAAGCCTTTCATGGAAAAGTCATCAAGCTGAGGGGATGGAATGAGAGAGAGGAGGGGTGAGAGAGAAAACAGTGCATTGTGTGTGTCTATGTGTGTGTGTGTGTGTACGCGCGTGTGTGTATGTGTGTGTGTGTAAGGTGTGCACAGAGGAGGGGGTGTATGGCTTATGACCTCTTTGTCTCAAACTTTAATTAAAATCTCACCCAGACGTCCTCCCTCATGCCAGCACTGGCCACACACACACACACATTCACACACACGCATACACACACACGCATACACACACACACACACACACACACACACACACACACACACACACACACACACACACACACACACGGATTTCGTGTTACAAAAAAAAGGCATTACAACACATTGAGTCCTGTCCTGTCCTGTGTGTGGCTTACCTGTGTTTAAAGTGAAACGCCAAACATGGCAGCTGGAGCTTAACGCAGGTGGAGGAGAAAGGAAACATAACAAAGATGACAGATCTGGCCAAAACCACGCCGGCGAGTCGGCAATGGGAGAGATGTAATGAAAGAAGAGGAAGTGTGAGAGTCAAAACAGTGGAACGGCTACAGGCTCACACCAGGTGCTGATAGGGAGCAGCTGCGTGCGTGTGTGTGTGTGTGTGTGCTCCTCACACAGTGGCCGGAAGTGTTTCTTTACTCAACTGCAGAGAGTACGAAGCATCTTTTTACACAAATGGTCAAAGTCTACAAAATAAAGAAGAAACAAAACAGATTGTCGCTAGTATTCCTTAGCAGCTGTTCTCTCTCATACAAGAGGCCAAGAGTGCTTGCTTCAAGCTTGTACTCGCTCTCAGTTGAAGACTCTAAAACCTACACATCGAGAAGAAATCCACATTGTCTGTTTAAACACCAAAACATTCAACTAAATATCATTTTGTGTGACAAAAAGCTGCTTGCTAGCTAGCTAGGAATTAAGGAGAAATGCCATAGACAGGCTAGCAGAAATTAGCAAGAGAAATGTTAATTAGCCCATGTGACAATGTGTGCCTGTTTTCAACTTGATACGTGTGCAAGGGTGCAGATCGATCAGCATCACCGAAGTGACTATATGTGTAAAAAGAAAATACACACAACTAGCTTACACAAGATTTTGTTTGGAATACATTAGCCGTCCGTTTACAATACCCGTGACGCCCATCCTTTCAATCTGTGTTTATCACGCCGCGTTTGTATTCGCCGTCACGGTCGGCTCTGATAAATCATAACCATGGCCATCATCACCGTCATCATGGCCGCCGCCGCGCAACGTCAGACCGAGTAAGATTGATCGTCGCGTCCTGCCTCTTAAAACAAAGACAGATCACGAAAGGCGAAAAAGCGAGATGTGCTATTGTTATTAAGGAGGCTTGAGGGATGATGTCATGAAAGGAGCAGGGAGGACGACACACACACACACACACACACACACACACACACACACACATCCACTCACACACAGGACGTTTGATCATGGCAAGAATCCGATTTCCGAGACTGATACCGCCTTGCATTCCTCTCCGACATTCCAGGGTCAAGACGATGTCAAGACTGTGTGTGTGTGTGCATTTGTGTGCTTTGGTGCTCACTCCATTAGGGGCTGTCGGTGATGATGCGGAGGTCCCCTATGTCACCCCACTCTTCACAAGACAACATCAAAAGAGCGCCAGGGTTAAAGTTGAGCTAAACACAGCAGCCAAAAAGACACACACACGCACGCACACAATGCCCCCCTTTTAAGACTCCTCACTCTAATGCTGCTCACTTTGACAGTGAGTTATGGTATAGCAATGGGGCTCGGCTTTGAAGAGTCCACCTTCACACACGCACACAAACAAACACGCACGCACGCACACACACACACACACACACACAAACGCACACACACACACACACACACACACTAATGGGGTGAAAGGAACTCATCCCAGCATTTTTCCTCATTCGGACAAGCCAAAATGTCCCCTGCTAAGACAAATGTCCCCACAATAAAAGGTTGGAGAGTTGATGAGGGTTGAGCTATACAAAGGCAGAACGACAAGTGCGCACACACACACACACACACACACACATACACACACACGCACGCACGCACGCACACACTTGCTCGCACCCCACACACCGACACACACAAAGAGCGTTTTTTGTTGCACTCTGCAGGCCGCCTCATCTCATTTATCATTTATCATCATAACAGATTCTTCGGTCTCATGTTTATTCTCCACCTGCTTCACATTTGGCTCTTTTATAAATGACCCGCTTCAAAGACACGCGCACACGCACACACACACAGAACATGGTTACAAAGTGCTGATTCTGTTTCAGCACCAGTCCATCTGCGGTCAGCCTCTTAAAGGGCCAGTTGGCCTCAACGTGAGAAACTTTCTGGGTAGGCTAAATTGCACTGGTAGCATTAAGTTGAAGGTTTCTATCAACATTTTTAGTCGTTCTTCATCTTTTTTCTTCAAGTTCTACATAAGAAATGTTTAAGTGCCACTATAATGACCAATTTAAAAAATAGAGTGCTTTTATTCTTCAAATTATTCACTGATGTGTTCCTTGGGGCTACGACTGCTAAACTAGCGCTAGCACACATGGCCCGCCTCTTGCCCGAAGTTACAGTAGCTGCGATCACTTCCAGCTCAAGTGCAAACAAACGTTACACAACACAGACATGTTAACGACTATGTGTTCACGTTACACCTTCCACCGGGCGAATTGAGGTGACATGAAGGAGAAAAGTTGTATCATTTGCCTCGACTGGCAGAGCCGCTTTGAGTTTCACGTCATTGTGTGTCTAAAAGTCGAAACCATGTGTTGCCTGTGACACATGCTCTCTTCTTTTTAATAGTAACAAGAGCTCCGGTTTGTCACATTACACTTCTTTTATGTGCCAGCGTGCAGAGACGACGCACACACACACAAACACGCACATTTACACAGCTTGACCCGATGTGTGCTTCTAATAGAGAATGAAACTGTTCCTTTGTGAGCGACAAAGAAAAGGACCAAGGATCGGGTTGCCTCCTCCACCGCCGTGTTCCCTCGGTGGAACTAATGTCATTTAGCCAGCCGGGCCAAGCAAACAAGCAGCCGTGACCGTGCGTGTGTGCGTGTATGTGCGCGTGTGTGTTGTTGTTCCACCTTTACATGAATTATAACTAGGCTTTGGCAGTGAGAAAAGTCAGGCCTTCTTCATGGTTGAGTCACTGTGAGCGCAAATGAGTGTTTTTGTGCACGTGTGTGTGCGTGCGTGTGTGTGTGTGCACGCACAGCAGGGGTGAAAGCAAGGGACAAAGATGGATAAACAGGACACTTCCGTGACCGCTCCTTCAAACGCTTTCATTTAAGCGTCCAAAATCGATGTTTACTTGTTCCGTCATTAGCCTTTAAAGAAAGCCGAGCGAGCTGTTGTTTGTCCCAGTGGCTTGTGCGACCATTCTGGTCTGACACGTAATAAGTGACGGGCCGTCTTAATCAGTAACCCGTTGCGAGAGAGAGCTTCTCGGAACTTTTATTTTTTTCTTGCTCGCCGATTCGGACCACCGCAGCGGGAAGTTGACACAACAGCACAAATAAGGCCTCGCAAAGTCGTTTGAAGACTCCTAACGAGTGATCTCCTCAGATCTCATTAACTTAAGACTGTTAGGGTGTTGTGTGGCTAATTGAGACACGGCGGAGGGTGTGCACTTTTCTGCCGTGTGTAGAACAGCGTTCCCATTAACACCTGACATGGAAGAAATCCCCCAGAGACTTCTTGAGACAGATCTGGATTTCGTCTTTTTTTTTTTTTAGCTGCAGGGTCTCACGTGTGGGTGGCGGAAGTGGAAAGGGAGTTTAGTGTCATATGCTTTTAATACCTATTCCAATTTTTATTCACTCCACAAATTAGATCATAAAACAGGCCATAATATAAGGTACACCTGTGCAATCTAATGAGATCAGTGTCAAAAGGTCGTAAGATAATATGACTGGCTTTGGATTTCACCGACGAGAGAGGGTCGATACCTCTGGCCAAACCTGGCAACACAGTCCCACACCACCAAAAAACGGCATTGCAAACATTGTTTGCTCGTCACTTAGTGGCCATCCGCTTGAGAATTCAACAGCATGATGGGTTGATTTACAGTTGGGCTGATGAAGCTTTCTCCATCCCCATCCTTGTTGACATGTCCTCATCTGCATTTAGTGGCAGGTGTAAATTGGATTATTCACGCACGAGGGAGCGGGGGATTAACTACCACACAATAGCAATTCCCCAAACCGGGGGCGCAAACTTCTGCTGGCAAAACCCGTGCCGGTCGGCGAACGGCGAGGCACCGGGAAGCCACAAATCCTGGCCAATTTAGCCTCCTTCATCGCGACATCGCCGCGGTATATTGGACTGATGACCCGTGCGGATTGGTCACCAACGGAGCTATGCGAAAACACATCTTATTTGCATAATCTCATCATAAATACCGAGAATTCATTTAATCATCTTCTCTGTTCTGAGGCTCTGGGCTAAAGAGTGTTGATATGATAAGACAGTGAGTTATTAAGGGAGGAGAGAGAGTGAGAGTGAAGGGATCACAGAGTGAGCTTGTCCTGATTTGAGCTGCCGCTTGGGGCCAAATGAAAATTAATTAATTTCTGTGAAGAATCAATTTCTAAGAATGACAGTGTTGGATTCGGCGTGAGCTCGCTCGCTTGTGTATATGTCAGTGTGTGTGCGTGTGCGTGTGTGTATGTGTGTCAACCAGAGCGAGAGATCACAGCCTACGATAACACGACAAAGTTTGCGTGTTGTTTTTTTCCCCAACGAGGATTACTCGAGTCCATTATCTACGCCATCAGCGCTCTTATCATGCGTTAAAATTATGATTAGCAACAGAGCAAGAAATTAAATGTGGCAAGTCAAAAAAGAGAAAGTTAACCGGCTTCACTCAGTCGGAGATGACATATCCTGGCCTATTACGGGATTAATTTGCCATCATGAGTAATACTCAATTTTCAATGTATGTACAGTATTGGAAGAATGGAGTTTCGGGGGAAAACAACGATGCGTTCACTGCACCTAGAATTTAATGATCACAGCCTTGACTCGATTGGCATCCCGGACATAAACGGAGGTTAGTTCACCTTAAATCAGCGATTCCTAACCTCTGCACTCAGAGCGATAAGCAGATGTGCCTGTCGGAATTATCCAACTTCACTGTTTTGAAATTTCACGGTCATTACAAATAATGTATCTTTGTTCATCTATCTATGCTAGTGACATATAGGGGCAGGTGAAATGATGAAATAGCTTTCCACAAAAAGGCAGAAGAAACAATAAACCTGTTGCAGGTGATCATCAAAACAGGCAAATAAAATGAGAGTAAATTGTCATTATTTCAGTGTCCACTGCAAAACGACCACATAAACTCCCAAATTTCAAATTCAATCACAGTTGACGGCGCTCGACTGAGGATAGCAAAAATCAGTAAATAACTGACGCTGCCCCAAAAGTGATTTGACAATGTTAATTATTATAACTCGCCCACAAACTTTGAGCACTTGAAGAGAAGCTCACAGCACTTTAAATGCTTACAAGTATATTGTAGATAATATTTTGCCACACAAATAATATTAAAAAGTTATGATTTGTTCCCCAAAAATGTGAATAGGTGCGTTTTCTGGAAATAACAGGTGATAGGTTACGTAAACAAATCTGGAAAAACAAAGGGTGAATTCACAAACGTTGAACCATATGGGGCTCCATTTGTATTTCATGCTTTACAGGAAAAAAAAAAGTTTGGGGTTTTATTTTCTGGAGCTGTATTTACAGCACGCTTTTATAATGTAAAAAAATGGTCCAAGTATGCAGGGAATAAGAACGTTTTTCAGTCCATAAGGGAGGACAGTTTAAAAAAAACGGAATGGGCGGGGGAAGTGTACCGTAGTGGAGTTTTGTAGAAAAAACAGTAATACGTCACCTGGGATTTGTTGACCCCATCACTGACAAACAAGCTCACCCTTGACCCTCCCCCTCCCCCGCACGGGGGTCACCCACACCCCCATTCCTCCCCGTCCCAGAACCCCTCTCGCGTCCGGCCGGTCTCACCTCGCGTTGGTACAGTCGCTGTAGAGCGTCTCGAAGTCCTGCCTGGAGATGAGCTTGCATCGGTTCACGCCCGGCTGGATGGCCCCGAGTCCCCGGAGCACGCGGACCTGCTCCACGTTACACACCACCGGCGTGATGTCCAGCCTCTTCAGCTTGGTGTAGACGGTGTGGAGCCCGCCGACCAGGTGCTTGAGGAACACGTCGAAAGCCTGCGGGAGGCAAATGAGCTCCGTGTCTTTGACGGTGAACGACGCGAGCTTGGCTCCCTTCACCTCCACCAGCCGGCACTCGTTGTTCTGCGGGGTGCTCTCCACCGGGGACGGCGTGGCGTACACGGGCTTGTTCCCGTTGCCGGACACTGGGACCACACCGACACCTATGCCGACACCGCCGCTCTTCAACTGGGTACCGTTCGGGAGTAAGAGGTCCGCCCGGAAATGGTGGAGCAGCGCCGGACGCGCCGCCGGAGGAGCCGGGGAGGAAGTAGCGGACGTGGCTGCAGGTGGCGGTGACTGAGTGGCCGGAGACGCGGAACTCGCCGCCGGGTGGTGGCCGAGCGGAGCCACGGGTAAAAGAGTCGGAGGGGCTGGAGTTGCCATGTTGGGTCGCGCGAGTTAGCCAACCGGTGGCGGTGAAAGCAAACAAAAAAACAGGAGCAAAAAGTCAACTTTGGAGTCGATGAAAGTAACTTTGTCGCTTGACTGCTTTGAGGGAGTCTGAGGAGCGACGACGAGAGGATGGAAGGAACGCAAAGAGCAGACTTGAGCGAGAAAAGAGATCACATAGTTGATTGGGAATGGAATGGAGGCTTGTCTCACACAAGGAGATGCTCCTGTCACATTATCATAAAGAGGAGGAGTCTGGACATATTCTCACACACACCGAGAAAGAGAGAGAGAGCGAGAGAAAGAGAATGATTAGCCTACATAAAGTTCAGATAAGCCTCTTTACCAACGCCCAAAACACACATTTCATAATTCTTATTAATGCTGATGATAAGTTTGACTGTGGCACCCAAAGCCTTTCTCACGAAACACATTAAAACCTCTGTAATCTTCTCCTAACACTTTTTGAGCTCACGTTATACTTTGAAATAGATGCAAGTTGTTATTTTTTAGCGCAAACATGCCCTAAATCTGAATCTTATTTAAAAACAGACAACTGAGAGCTACTTGGATATGTAGAAATTGGCAAAAAACAAAGTCATTCCGACAACTTGGCAAAGTCTGTCAAACCTACTGCGAAGTCGTGCGAACGTGTATTTAGTAAAACATCAGCCAAATCTAAAAAACGTATTTCCCCCCTAATGAATTTCAATCAAATTAAAACCAATTCAGAAAAGGAGGCATGCAAAGACATCCAAAGCTCCTAATCAGTCCGCAATAACCTTGCCTTGCCAAATTGACCCTTTTACCTGTTCTTGTGCACACACGCACACACACACACACACACACACACACACACACACACACATTGCTGTCATTTCCATATGGAGCTTGCAGTCCTTTCAAAGTGGCTTTCACGGAACATTGTGCTGATAATGATCTCGGCGGCGAGGGAGTGCCTGTACGGATCTCCAGAGACCATCTCGCCATACGACAACTGGGGGGGGATAAAACTCTGACTGTACTCCCAACTCAAAGGACTTCGACGCTTTTTTTTTCACCCCCTCCCACTCCGACAAGACACCCACCCCACCCCGGCTAACCCTCTCCAATAAGCCCTCTTGTGTTTTTTAATTGGCAGAAATTAATCTTTAGGATGTAGATGGTAGATTTACATTCATTAAAAGTCAAGAGAGGAAGCCAGGCTTGATGCTAATCAAATCTGCTTAATTATGCTTAACATGAGTATCTCCGGGGGGACGAGAGGAGCGGGGGGAGATAGCAAACTCCAAGTTTTTACTTTTTGCCTTTGATAACTCCTGCTGAGTCTGGCCTTTTCTTTGCCAAATAGAAATGTCACGACTCGGGCGCTCTCCATCTGTAGGAGACGTGCGCGCGCAGCCCTTGGCGCTGATTAGTCAAGTCGCACCTTAAACGTGCCGTTTAACCTCTCGCCACATTAGCGAATTATCTCATCTATAGGTCAAATGCGGCCGCCCGATGATTGCGTGCTCACCTTTGAAGCTTTTACTGCAATTTTCCCATCCGTGCAGCCTGGTGGGGAAATGGCTGTGTCTCACAACAGGAAGGTCATGGGTTTAATTTGCGCGGCAGCTATTGTCGTTAAGATACTCTTAAATCAAACAATGCGCCGGTTAGCGCAAATAGATCCGCAGGCCTCGAGACCTGGAATGCTTCTCTGTTGTTGTGCAGTGGTTATCATTTCTTTCACAAAATTACTTGGCTCTCTAAATACCACCAGCACGACTGATACAGTAGCGTAATAGGACTAGGTGTTCATTAAAAAAAAAAGGGTTCGTTCCTAAAAATGTAAAGAAAAAAATACCATACATATGTACCTCATGTAACTTATATGAAACATATACCGTATATTTATTTATTTTATGAACATTTCAGCCTTCATTGAAGACGGACAAAATGTTGCTGACTTACATATTTTCTCCATCAAAAACTTGATGCTGTTTATTCATCCAAACTCCACATGGCTCTTTTGGCCAGTGTGCAGGAACACGAGTGGCTGCGAATGTGTAGGTGGCGAGATCAGCCCATCAAGTGTAAATACCACTCAATCTGTTCTCATTAGAGGGCTAAAACCATACGAATGGCTTTGCCTCTATTAAAAAAAGCCCCTGGGCCTTGGATAAGAGAGAGTGTGTGTGTGCGCGTGTGTGTGTGTTATTATATGAGCGCGAAGGAGAGGGGGGGGCAGAATGATGCTTTGGCATTTGTGTCTGCAGAGGGGATGTGAAATGCCACCACCATCAACGCTGCTTAATTCTCTGATACACACTTTTAATCTGAACAGACAATCCGTCCCGGCAGCCACTGTTATGATTCAAATCAACTTGGAGTGAAGGCTGTGTGTGTGTGTATGTGTGTGTGTGCGTGTGTGTGTGTGTGTGTGTGCATGTGTGAGCACTCTCTTTTGAATGAGGGACGATGTCATTGTGTTTTGATATGTGATTAGATGTCTCAGTGTGTGTGTGTGTGTGTTTGACCAAGATATCACACACATCCATTGCACACTGCCCTATGATAATGTGGATTGATTATGGATATGATAATGAGAGGCCGGCACAGCGTCGCGACCTTCACAAGGTCTAATTGAAACAAGCGTCGGTCCTCCGAAGCACTTATCAAGTCACACGGCACATCATTAATCACCAAGAATACAAGCTGTCACCCAAACACACACACACACACACATGCGCGCACACACACACGCACACATTCTCTCCATTTTTCTGTTTTGCTATACCAACACACACATTCTTTGCCTTGTCCACCGTCTCTGTCTCTTTTACACGCAATCGCACACACACACACGCACACAATGCGAGCTGTCACTACAATGTGCCTGCTCTTGTCTTCTCTAAAGTGGACTGGACAGCTCGTCCACCCCCTGTCTTTATTTTCTGCCAGAAAACTTGATGAAAACGCCGTCTCCAGTGAGATTTAAAAAATATAATAATATACATACAGTTCAGTCCACTTGTATTTGGACAATGACAGAGTTGGGTTTTTTTTTTTTGCTTTTGCCTTTATATGCCAACACAATGGATGTGTCCATGTTGGATGTGTCCATGTTCATGCAAAGCATTGCTGCCTTCACAAGTTTCCCTTCTGGATCCATCTATCATCCATCCATTCGACCAATCATGGCTCACCTTTTTTCTGAGTTTGGTCATTTGACATTCGCTAAATTCTGATTGGCTGTGACCTGAGACCTGAGCAACATCTTCAGCCAAAAGCAAGTGACAAAATGGCCGCCCCCTGAGGGTTAAAAACAGGTTAATTTTTGCTGCTTAATTCAAATTCCACAAACCCAAATGTTAATCAGAACGCCACGTTGGGGTGCATATAAGTTAACGTCAAGAACATTTTAGGGTTGACCTCCCCTTTAATTTCAAGCCAAATGTTACTCTACTTCCAACTCCACGATGCTGGTGTGTGAAGGCTAAAGTGTAAAAACTTTGTCATTGTCCACTAACCGCGTTTGCGAGAACATTCAACAATCCAACAAACACGGGCAGCTGTTCACTTTGAGCCCGAACCAAAATTGAATTAGGCCGTGTTGTTTTACTAGCCGCTTTTATTAGAAGACAATTTTACAGCCAAATGTGATTCCGCCGGCTGATTACGGCAGCATATGGTGCCTACCTGTTAAACACAAAGCGTTCAATGCCATCTCAACGCCTCAGTGAGCCCCCCTCGAATAAACTAACAAGCCCAATATCATACTTGTCATTATGTAGTCCAACACTCCAAATTGCAATCTGATAAAATAGCTGCTTTCATTATCATTGCGGAGGATAACACGAAGGGGGGGGGGGGGGGGGGGGCAGCCCAGGATGCTAATTGTTATTCAATTAAGTGATTGTGTTAATGAAAGCAATTAATAGTTTCAAACAATCAGGCAAATATATGATTACTATGCGTCTGAGCAGAAGATGGCTAATTACAACTGTAAATCAATCAATCCGACATTAATCAGCTTGGAAAAGATCCAAAAACAACAAAGTCACCAAAAGACTTTGGAAGTTGTTTTATTTTTTTTCCAGCAGATTTTGATTGCCACGCCATTATCCCGTCTAATGGCTGCTAACGATCCTTAAAAGAGTTTATGATCCAATTTCCTCGCCGTGAATTTAATTGGGAGCTAAATAGTTTAATATTAAACGTGTGGAAGTGTGTCCCGTATTTAATCAAGGGTGGTATATCGGGGCAAGCCGGAACAAGGTCACACAACTCCTTCGAGGGCAAACACGAGGCGCTCAGATTAGGCATTGATACGCAAATGTGAAAAAAAATCAATTATCCAAGTCCCCCCTTTCTGCATGTTGCATGTCTGGCTAGGCGTGCACAAACATCTTTATGAATAAAAAAATACTGTTCAACTGAACTGTATTGAACATAACAATAACAAAGTTTTTACCTAAATAAAAGTTTATACAAGCAATTCTTAAATAATAAATATGACCGTATTGAAAGACTACTGAAAAAGTTAACTACAACTGAACTGTAGTTGGGCGATGATTCTTTTGTGTACCACTAGAGGGAGTCTGTGTACTGTTAGCGTTGAAAATCACTGCTGCAAACTATACGTGATAATATGATTGATTGTGGTGACTAGCAAGCTAACGTAGCTTTAGTAATTCTCATTAGCAAAGCTTCGGGTCCGGCAAACAAGAATAAAATTTAGTCCAGTGGTTGGTTATTTTCATTCTGAGCGAAAACTTGAACTGTGAAAAAATGTGTACCATTCAGCGGTGTTGCTGGATTTAAAAACAAATGACAAAACAGTGAGTAGCTTTGTGACTTTGATTTTTGAATCCCAATTGAAAACTGAAAAGAGGAATGATTCACAAAGCCATTAGAGTGAAGACATAAAGAAGATAAGCGTACACATGCAAATGCAAAAGTGCATCAAACATGTAGAAAGTCTCCCTTTTTAATTAATCATGTAATGAGCACCAAAAGTGGACTTCAACTTCATCAAAACAACATCATACAAAGGCTACATTATGATTCTTGTTATTATATTAGAAATCGGTCAGCTTGCCACTTTCATTTCTCACTCGGAAGTTGATCACAAACAACAGTAGTTGTTTTTCCACCTCGACGCACTGTCCATAATTTGGCTTTTTGCATACAAGGAGCCACTAATCAGTCTCATTATTTCTTGCAGCATCCTTTTCCCACACCAGGAGCATCGCGGCACGGCGAGGGTCCTGCGCTTTTAAATGAGAATGCCCTCGTTTATTTAGAAAAAATTAATAACGGCAGGTAATTATCAGACATACAAACATAAACACCTTTAGAAGTTTTGGTTGTGAGGGCTGGCTTGAAGTTGCCAAAGTCATGTGACCTGACCACTGCCCTACTTGAGCACCCCCCCCCACACACACACACACACACACTTTAGATGTTTATGCATATATGGCCGCTAATCTACCCAGTCAGGACTGTGGGATTTGGGAATATTTTTGTTTTACGCCAGATCAAAGTGTCTGGAGGGGATCAGGAGGAACACATCAAACACGGAAGACTCCCACGCCCACACTCGCCAATCAAGCAACTGTTTTGCTTTGTGGAAAAAAAAAAGAAAGAAAAGGATTCACACTGTGGGCCGTTCTCTATCTGCACCCCCCTACTCGGTGTTGAGAACTTTGGCTGGTCACATCTGTACGCTTCACTCAAACCAAGGGGTGGTTGATTCTTTTTGTTTTGCTGTGTGCAAAAAATAGAGCGCCTTTTATCGAACAGTAGAAGTAGCCCTGCCCCATATGAGTCAAACATGATTCGCCTTTTGTGGAACACGAAGAAGAGTGTGTTAGCAGATAAAAAAAAAAGGTGCAGCACGGCAGGTTCGAACTGCCGGCCTGTCAGTTGGAGCAAAAAATGCTTACGTCGACACCCGTGCGCTCACACGCTGACTTCCTCTGAGGGGTGTTATTATCAGATGGCTTAAGGGTGGGAAGAGTAGGAGTGGGGGAACCCTCATTTGTAGACATCTTAAAGCAGCAGTAGCAAATAAAGTTGGGACCCCCCCACCACACCCCCCAAGCACAATGAGGCCGTGATACAAGCCCTCGCAGATGAGCGCTTGTATCAAGCCTCCTCCATATTGGCCTGTGGAGGAAACTTGTGTGCTTTCAGCATTTTTTTTTCCTGGAAGATGAATCGAGCTGTTTTGCAGACAGTGGAGAAAAGATAACAATGCACTGAGCGCTTTGCGTACGTGATGTAAGGGCCATCACTTTCGCCATAGATCTGGAGGTTTTGCCAATATACACCCTTAAAAAGATTGGGTTTAAAAGAACCCAATTTGGGTTACAAATTGGACTGACCTGGATTGTTTTGTTCAAAATATTTTTTTTTTTTGTACAAAACAACCCTAAGTTTTTAACATGGTAGCTTTACCTATTAACAAATATATATAAAAAATTCAATGTGAAAGTGTTTTTTTCTTGTCTACTTGTGCATTATCAGCATTGGTATCAGGAATTTGCAGCCCCAGAAGAGATGCTGGGTGTGAATTTGAACATTAAGTGGGAAAATGCTCAAATTCAGCCAGATGAGCAGTATATGTGTAACTGATAGCTAATGATATGGCTATGGTATTGATTCTGCTACTTGTACACCAGTGGGTGGATACCTCACGTCAGCCTCAGACAGCAACTGTCACAAAGTCATTAAAATGATATATATATATATATATATATATATATATAAACACACACACATATATATATATATATACACATACACACACTTCATCCATATGTTTTAGTGTGACCCTCTCTCAGCACTCAATAAAAATTCCAATGGACCCTCGTCGGTAAAAGGCTTTACAAGAGGCTATATTCAGCCGCAATTAGAAATTCCCAGTTGCATGACTAGCCTGCATTTCTGAGCAGGTACACTAGAAAAAGAATGTCCAATTTGTATTTGATTGCTTTTTGCAGGGTCGGCGAAATGGAGCCAGACATGTATCAAATTGCTAGTTTATTTTTGCCCAATCATCACAACAGTAGCGGGTACCACAATGTTTTACGGGATGGATTCGGCATCAGGCGCTTTGCACTGAACTTTAAAATATCTTTACCTGTTTTTTGGTAACACAAAAAGAAGGCATCTAGTTATTGATGTTACAGAATGAAAACTAAAACTCTGCAATCTTAATCTTGCGCAATACTGAAAATATGATTTGTAAACAAACAGACGTCTGAATGATCAATCTCTTGCACATACTGAACCTCAAAAGATTGGAAGAAGGGTGTCACAGCACCGCTTAGTGGTCATTGACTGTGTTGCATTTTAATTTAGACATTTATACACAATGTGAACGTCCGCGAAATATGGCTATACATGAAAAAAAAAGACACTTTTGTAACATTCAAAAGTAAACATCACAAAAAAAAAGTTTTTTTCATAGATGGAAAATGTTCGTTTGCAATTCATAACTAGTTGATAGTGCTATTTTTAAGGGGTTCACCTTGATTGACATCTGCAACCAAGGGCAGGATGGGACAGGAGGGACGAGAGAGGATAAAATGGCTGGAGTTTCAATGGTAGACGGACAAGAAACGAATGCATTCCAGTTAGGACACCAAAGTGAGTTCCATCTTTAGTTTGTGCAGTTTTCAGGAGCCTGTAACACAAAATAGAGAATGTTAGATCACCACTGTGACACATTGTTCAGTTTACCTAATTTAATCTAACTAATTAAGACCTCAATTAGATACAGGGCCACACAGGTGACACACTCGTTAGCACATTCGCCTCACAGTTAGGAGGGTGCGGATTCGATTTCACCTCCGGCCCTCCCTGTGTGGAGTTTGCATGTTCTCCCCGTGCCTGCATTGGTTTTCCACAGAGCCTCCAGTTTCCTTCCACTGTCCCCCCCAAAAATGCTTGATAGACCGATTAAGCATCCCAAATTGACCATAGGTGTGAGTGTAGATGGTTGTTCATCTCTGTGTGCCCTGCGATTGGCTGGCAAACGGTTCAGGGTGTCCCCCGCCTACTGCTCGATGACTGCTGGGACTCAGCACGCCCGCAATCCCCGTGAGGACAAATGGTACAGATAATTTAAGTACATGGGTGTTACAAAACACATGAGCGCTCATGTCATCAACAAGCCTGTGCACCTTGAGGGTCTCTGAGGCTTTCCTCAGCTCCTTGATGACCGAAGACAAAGCTTCTGGATTGATGCCCTGCTCACACAATCTCACGCAGATGGAGAGTGACTCCATATCCAGGCCAGTGTTGAGCAGCCTGGAGATCTCAAGTAAAACTGGTGGAAAAAAAGATACGAGGAAAACCGACATGATAAATCCAGCAAAACAAGCAATCGGAAAACACAAAGATGTTGGAGATATGTCACTATTACCGTCCATAGTCTCCCGGACAGCATTCAGGTTTGCACTGGATGCACTTGCCATGGTCCTGAATGAACAGTTAGCCCAACTTGCTAGCAGGAAGCTACCGAAGTACGAAACAGACTCCAAAAGAAAATATCAACAATTCAAACAAACGAGTATAAATGATTTGAACATTTTTCGATCATTTTACGAAGATTATAAAACAAAACTTTCTCTTTAAAATAGATGACAAAACTATAAACTCGCTACCGATATTTAGCCTGCTGGAGTTAGCGTTGAGAAGGGGGAACCGGATATGACGACAGAAAACACTGATTGGTTGTTTCGGACTTCCTGGAACGTTTCTATTCGCCGGCAGGTTACGAGAACAAAATTGAAATTGCGGCCAAAAACGCTTCACGAATTCGATAGACCCTTCCTTAGTTCTGTGGTGGTTCTGGTAGCTGATCATTTGATGATGTAAGTATCACTTGTACTCGATCTGTCATATCGTTTTAGCTATAAAATAAAATCACGTTAAACAAAAAGTAATTTCCCGAACGGAAAAAGAAAACTAAGGAAAGGTGTAAACCAGATGTCGTCTTCGAGGACACTTTCCACCTCAACTTTATTGATTAAAATCGAATTTTTATATCACAAATATATCACGGCATGCCATCAAAAGGCGTCTAATATTAATATAGTGATGATGTGTAATGGTAATTGAAGCGCATTGCATTTGATTGTCCATGGTGTCATTTACGATCGATGGAAAAAGATACATTATTTGTTGTGAATTCAGTGACTCTTTTTTTTTTTTTTTTGTACCAAAGAAGAGACATGTCGTTCTTTCATGGCACACTTACATACTCTGATTCAAAAGTATACTTTCTTGCTTCGTTTTGGTTGTCTCTATTGTTGCTATCAAAGATGTCGGACCACCCGGAGCCCCAGATCACCCCAGAAACACCAGGGAGACCCTCAGTAAGAAATCCATTTGATAGTCCCAATGACTACCACGACCTCCACAAGCCCCTCGTTCCCAGTCCATCTGTTTTCAAGTTATCACAAGCTGTAAGTCACATTTATTCACTGTGCCGACGTTTAATATTAAATGCTGTTGTAGATCGGTTTGTCACCCCACTTTTGCTCAGGCTCCCTCTGGGTTCAATTGGTCAATCGAGGATATGGCCAGTCTTCTTCCAGTGCACATAGATCAAGAGGAGATCCAGCGGCAGTCATTTTACCTCAGTCAGACAAGGTAGCTAAATCAAATAAAAAGCTGAAACCCAAATGTATGACATTTCTTCGGGTAGAGTAATGAGTTGGCCTAAAAATATACTTTTCTTCTTGGAATCTCAAGGATGGACTCCGACATTGAAGAAAAGCGTCAGAAAGCTATTGAGCAGGTATGTTGTGGTGCAACAAAAGACTTTTGAAACATTTCATCAATGTTGTCAAAATAGAGTCGAAATTGTCAATAGATGTAATATTTTGTACTCTGATGCAGTTTTTTACCAAGGAAACAATTGTGCCTTCGCCATGGTCTACATCAGACTCCCGAAGAACCCCTCACATGTCAAAGACCTGTATGCTTCTTCCCCGTATTGCTTACTTAGCATTATCTCCATTAAAAAAAAAAAAAAAAAAAAGTTTTATTATAGCAAATTGTTTTGCATCCTCAGGGTCTCTCTCTCCGATGATAGAGGAGCAAGAAAAAAAATCAGGTCAGTACTTTTTAGGATAGGAACTTGTCTTTTCTTTTCACCATTAATTAACTTTTGAAGTTTGTGTCGCAGTGGCCTGTCAGACGAGCCTCTCGTTACCGGTGGCCTTTGATTTGGAGAGACTTCTAGGTAAGCCGACAACAGATTAAGTCTGGGTGGTGGGTGATTCCGCTGTCACGTCACGGTGCTCATCTCCCAGGAGACTATTACCGCAACGAGGAAGCTGCGAGCGACGGCTCTCCGGAGAGCCTCAGCCAATCATCTTTGAGACGCAAACTTTTCCTGGATGGCCAAACCAGCTACAGTGGCTCCGACAGCTCCAATCCACCGAGCCCGGAGAGAAGTCATTCTCGGCAAGAGAGGCCCTTGATCCATGGGGAAGATTTTGTGGGACAAGCTGCCATGTTTTCCTCCCCTTTATCGTGCGGTGTGGCCGCTCCAACGCCGTCCACAGTGAGTCCTCCATTGGTCAATTTTTTTTGTTTTGTTTTTGGTATGTTACAAGCCAGCTTCAAATACAATTAATTGTATGGTTCTAATTGTAATGTGCCATTGACCTAAAAAAAAAAAAAATCAATGTCTGTTCTGCAGGGCCAGTTCTCATCAAGTCCCATCCAAACTAGCTGCTTGAGGGACTGCAGCAGCTTCAGCCCGCTCTTCCCCGATCGTTCATCGCCCGCCGACATGGCGTCTCCTTCCGTTTCACCCATCAATGCTCATGCCCTGCGCACACCCACAGGCCCAGGTTTGATACCCGACTTCACCCGACCACCTATCCTCACGAGAACTATTTATTAATTTTCTTATAGCACAAAACATTTTCACTAAAAGGAAAGTGACAACATGACTGGAAATATTTTGCAATTCTATCCGAACAGTAAAATAAAAACATCTAATTTGGCTCTTTCACACAAAATGTCACCCACCACACTTTTTTGTGTGTGTGTGATTCTCCTCAGCTGAGTGGAAGCGACCAAGCAGTTTGACTCCCCACGGCCTCCCCTTGGACGCGAACGTCCCCTCACTCACCATGAGTCCAGACGTGGAGGGCTGCTCTCCCATCCGCAGCTGCTCTCACCAGCGTCACCCTCGGGCCAATCACAGGCCCCGATTCCGTACCTGCACCACCCCGCCTCCCATCGCCGCGATCCTCAACCCCAAGCTTCCAGACGTCCAGGAGGCGGAGGACCTGCCATGCGAACTCTCGATGGATTCTGATGGAGTTTCCCCTCTGGCTCGAGTGAGCTTGGGCTTTATGGACACGGTGAAGATGGAGAACGAGCAAGATTCAAGGATAGAGGGGAAACTAGAAGATGAGGAGGGAGACGAGGACCTCTCCAGACGCCTGACCAGCTCTCGAATGGGCAATGTGTCGGCCACGGAAAGCTCTCAGATGTGTTTCTCTCTTTTGACAGAACGCAGCAGCATACGCTTTGATTCCAGTATGCAGGTTTGTATTTTGATTTTTTTTTTTATTAACCACCCTCCCTCTTTTTTTTTTCTTCTAACAAGCAGAGTGGAGTACTGTGTGGGTTCCCTACACAAGTATGAAATTTGATTTTAATACATTTTCCAACCTGGGTGTCACCTGTGACCTTGTGTAGGTGGACAGCGGGTATCAAACGACCTCAACAGCAACGGGCAGTCTGATTGACGGCCTCGGCTCGGACTATCAGGGCAAAGAGTCCTTCGCCGCTTACCTCAACGAAGACACCTCGCATCTCACCAAAACTTCAAATGTCAAGGTAGCAGTACCACTGGGACTGCTCTCACACACGCTACTGCTCTCACACACTACTCTCATAGACCAACAAATTGGTATACACTGGTTTTAAGCCATCTTTTGGGCCGGGGGTTGTATTCTGCGCCTTATGCGAATATGTGCCTGTGAGTATTAAATAATGGACTTTCTTATGAATGGTCGGCTTTTCTGTAATTTATTCCCTGCAGTCATTTTGTAACTAATTTAAATTCTTTACACACTTGTTGACTTTGTCTTTTTCTAGGTGTGGTATCCTCATCACTGAACTGTTTCACACATCAAAAGGGACAACCCACTTCTTGCAGCTTTTTTTTTTTTTTAATCTGTACAGTCATTCTCCACATTTTTATTGGAGACATCAAAAGAGGCGCTGGCATATCAATGGATAAGAAGAAGGAGGCTGCAATTTTATTACGTGCTGATACAATCAGGAAGACTGGATGTTTTTGAGGAAACTTTTTAGTCAAATACAGGTGAATTTTTTTTCTTAAGTATGCCACTAATGATAAACTGACTTGCTTGGTCGTAATTGATTATTTGTGATGCTGCATGTTTTTGCTTCCTAAATTCCTGAACAAACATTTATGGCTGAACAACACTTGTCACTTTACTGGATATGGCAATCCCATGTCTGTCAGTGGTTTGCAATTAATTCTGTGACGCAGTGTGAATGACTGACTGAAAAGGTTTACAATGAATGCCATCATGCTGTTTCCTGGGCATTATAATAAATCCTTAAGTACCAAGTCTTCAGCTCATCATACATTTAAATAAATATACCACACACATGCTCTTTCTTAGATAAGGTTTTTAATTTTGATTAACCTTATGAGTTATTCAGCGTCCTCAGGTCACCTGAAAGGTGCTACATACATCTTGTGAAGTCATAAAATGTTTACTGTATTTGTTAAAATAACTTACAATAAAGCCATAGAGAATGAAGCAGACTGCCTCAGGAAAATTCATTATTTCCATTCTTTATACTAAAAAAAAGACAATTTAGAGACCACTTAAGGCTGTACAAAATCCATTTCTTAAAAAATCCACTTATTAACAAAAGAAAAAATACCTTGTTTGTCTCGCAGATTTATTAAATTGTCCAAAGAATCTGCAGTTTGATACTGGTTCAACGGTCCAATTTGGGCTTCTTGTTTGGCGTTCCAACATCCGTGGCTGAAACACTCACACCCGGAATCTGAAGATGAAATGGAGCGGAAGATAATTTAAATAAAAAATAAAAAAAGAGACCACAGCAAAATGATCATTTTTTTCAGATTTTCCTATGTTATATTCTATTCTATAAATCACTTTATTTATTTTTTTTCAGAAAATGAAATTTTTCCAGAACCATGTTCTAAAAAGAATAGATTATTTTAGGATTATGATAAACAACTTAAGTCATTTTAACCTAATCTAAAAATGACTGGACCTATCTTCTTGTTTTCAAATGGATTGGTCAGTTCTTACCACAGGCTCAATCAAGGCCATGCGTATCTTCTGGTGCTGAATATTGGAGTCATCCAGGCTGATGGTGACCTTCACCCGGTCAAATATACGGAAGGTGTGCTGCTCCACGGTCAGAGACGGAAACTGAATACAAAATGCAGTTAAGCAGCAGAAGCTCGTAACACGCATTGCGTTTTTATTACCTCCTCATCAAATACGAGGTTGAGGCCACACTTGTCCTTCCCGTCGAAGAAGACCGTCCCCTCCAGCCCAAACTTTGGGATAAGGACGATGATGGCGTTCTTCCTCACGAATAGGACAAATCCTTCCTCGCTCAGGATTCCTCGGGTCTTAAAGAACAGCTGGAAAGAGAACACAACTGAACGTTATAATCACTACTTTACGAGACTTTATTTTCATAATCGACATATTTAAGGTAGTCTGTTTACCTGCGTGTGGAAGGCCACAGACGCCCTCTGAGCATACTGGGACATTTTGTGTCTGTAGTTGAGGTTGTTGCACAGCGCCGATAGTTTGTGTTTGTCCGTCAGATCTGGGTAGGTGCTATCTGCTCCGATTGCCACGGCTAGAAGGCGGTGCACGATGATGTCAGCGTACCTGCGCAGGTAATGTTGGCATTGAGTCAGGAACAGGTTCAAGTGAACCTTTTTTTTTTTTTTTAATTAGACTTGATAGGAAAATATTTTTTGGTCTCGTTTTCAATTCAGGTTGGCGAGTCAATCACAAATGTCTGCCCATGCAATTCAGAGCGAGACGTACCTTCTAATGGGCGACGTGAAGTGCGTGTAAATAGGCGTGGCCAGACCATAGTGGTGGAAGTCGCTGTCCATGCCCGAGCAGAAATAGATGGCCTGCATCATGCAGCGAGTGGCCAGGATGCGCAGCAACGTGTTGAAGTACCCAAAGCCGTCCACTTTGGCCGCTTCCAGCGAGTCGGCCAGCGTCTTCGCCGAATCCGTACGGAGCAGCACATTCTAAATCATGTGGTGAAAAACATGGGAATGTTAATGCAAGTTGAGTACACCCTGGCAACCTGAACACAATTTGTTCTAGGAGGCTGTTCATCCATTCTTTTCATATCCTGCAATAATACTACCCCTAAAAAAAATAATGAAAATCAAATTCATACATAAAAAATGTATCCATCATATTACTTAAATTGATGTGATACATCTCTAAAAGTCAACATGCTCCTGTTCAATTGCCAGGTTTTGTTTGACCCACCTGGGACTTTGCTGCTTTCATGAGAATGTCATAGTTGGAGGGCGGAGGTGCCGGATGTTTCCTCAGCAAGGCGCACTCAGCAAATTCGTCGTAGATCTTTTGGGCGACTGAAATGTTGGCCAGCAACATGAACTCCTCCACCATGTAGTTGGTCTCCCTGCCAATTGGTAATCAAGGTCATTTCTATGTGGACCTAAAAGAGAATTTGTCAGAATGCCGGTTTTGGAAGTATTTACTTGAGCTCTTTGGTCTGAAGCTCGACGGGGTCGTGGGTTTCGCTGTCCATGTGAAAGCGGACCTCCACGTTGGACAGCGTCAGTGCCCTGAAGGAGAACATGTACTCTTTTGTCATTAACTACAAATGACACGTCATCCCACTTTGCAAGCCCACCTCACCCTTTCTCGATTCTGCGCTTCTTGAGGATCTTGGCGAGCTTGTTGAGGCCTCGCAGACTTTTGGTGATATTGTCATTTTTGCCCGTATCGTCTATTCTCATCTGGGCCTCCGCGTAGGTCAAAGATGCCTGAATTGAGCCACAAGACAGAGTTACACAACGCCGTGCTTGTGTCCGTGATCACTTCATGGCAGACCTTGGAGTTGATGACACTTTTCGTGAAGCGTGTTTTCAGAATTTCAGCCTCTTGATTCATCTCCCAGATAGACGAGAAAGCCAACCTTGCAACAAGCAAAAACGGATTTGAGTCAGTTGGTCCAACATATTTGGAGAGACAGCGAATAAGTGTCCTTACCTATCCACGTTGGAACGTAGCGAACACAGATTGGAGCTCAGCAGCTCCGGAACCATGTCGATCCTCTGTGGGACACGACACACGCGTGTAAATTGTCCAGCTAAAACTTCATGATGCTTCAGTGTGTGGGTTCTGCTCACCTTCCCACAGAGGTAAACCGTCGTGCCTCGGTTGGCGGCCTCTTTGTCCAGAGCGTTACAGGGTCTGATGAAATGACTGACGTCGGCGATGTGGACTCCCACCTATGGCCGACACACTCGATGGAGCGTACACGTGCATCGCATGGATGGGAGCCTGTGGACGGGACACTTACCTCAAAGTTGCCGTTGCCCAGCTCTATATAGTGCAGCGCGTCGTCAATGTCCGTGCATCCGGGAGGATCCACACTGCACACGTTCAGATTCCTCAGGTCCTCCCTGCCCACCATGTCCTGGAAGCACAAAAGTATTGAGACACACCTTTTTGATTTGATTTGAATTCCCAGACATATTCTCCAGAGATGTCATTTACCTCCGGTTTGATGCTCCATGGCATTTTGGGAAGAAAACTGAGCACAGCCTGAGAGAAAGCCTGATGGGGAATGTCGTGTTCCAATAGCAGGACTGCCTCTTCTGTGTCTTTTTCCCCCGCTATGCCCAAAGTGCGGACAAAATGGCCCTGATGAAAAGGAAATGTCGATCTTAATTTACCGACACAGTACATCCGTGACCCCGAGGAAGTAAATGGAGACAGCCGCAACTCACGTTGGGATATCTGGAGTCTTTGGGCCAGCCGTCGATGGCCACCATAATTCTCTGGCCTGCTAATGTGGACGCTTGGCGGGTTTCGATGCGGATGCGTGGAATGCAGCGGTCGGCCGGCGTGAAAAGGTGCCGTGTCGACTAAAGGGAAAAACAAGACACCATGAGTGTGGATGATTGGCCACCAAAAGAACCTGACGAGTGCCTCATTTGACAGCTGTCCCCAGCCGTTACTGAACGTTACCTCTTTGATTTGGGAGACATTGAGCATGCCGCAGAAGGGCCTCCAGTTCCTCTTGATGATCCCCACGATCTTGCCGGTGGGCTTTCTACCAACATCCCCTTTGGGACTTTTCAACTGCTCACAAACAGGGAGACCATCATCAAGCAGCAGCGGTTCAAAAACAGACTGCCATTAACAGCAACTCACAGCATCCTCCTCTTCCTCTTCTTCGTTGGTGTCATCTTTGGCCAAGCCCACGTCTTGCAGCATGATGGAAGACGGCGCCACCCACTGACTGCGCGGCAACAGCTGCACAGCCACCACATCTAGGTGCACAGCTCTGTTGAGGTTCTGAAGGCCCTGGATGAGAACCTGGCCAGATGTATGCAAAAAAAAACAGAGTTCAACACAAAGCGATATAGGGTGATAATTTTACTGTGTGCTGAATATGCGTCTTGACTTAAGAGTTCAATTTGACGTACCTCTGTGCCGTCTTCCTCGTTGTTTTGGATAAAAACTTTGGCCTCAAGGTAGTTATCCCTGCTGGCCTTGAAGGTTCCCTGGTGGAAGGCGCCACTTTTGATGCCAGCTTGGATCCTGGACAGCGGGAAATGCTCGGGGAATAACACCCTACTGCCGGTGATGTCGCTCTGGAGGTGCAATGTCACGATAGCAACAATTCAAGCGTCTAGCCCCCAAAACTCAGCCCAAAGAAAAACCCTGCCATATCGAGGAAGAACTTATCTGCTTACCTTTTCATCATTTGACAACGCCAAGCGATCCACAAGCTCGGGGTTTGCTATCAGGCCTTTGACGTACTCCTCAACTAGTGTGGGAACAAATGATGCTTAGTAAGCAATTATTACTACAGTTTATCATTTTCCAATCGGTTCAATAAAAAAATAAAAAAAAGCTTACATTTGTACACCAAAAGACCGCTCTCTTGTGCCTTTTGCTTATTAGCGACATCATTGGTTAGGAGCACCACCTTGGGCTCATCTGGCTTTGCCAAGTGCTCGGTGTACCACTTGGCCGCCACACGAATAGCTCGATCGTTCCGGTCGTTGGCGCTCTCTCCCGGTTCGCGTTCGATAAATGTCTCTCTGCAGGAATCAAAGTAAAATAACAATCCTGTCCAATATGAGAAGCTAAAAGAGAGTAGTGGAGATGCGCTTTGTTACCTGTGGTGCTCATTGGTAAATGTGTAGAAGTGTCTTTCCTCTTCATGGATGAGATCCTTGAGGCGTTTGTAGATTGGCGCGCTGCGGTGGCGTACTTCTTGGAGAACGGTTTGAAGAATCACCACGTTGCAAATCACGGGGTCCTCCAAAATATCAATCTGTGTGATACCACAACAGTGTGCATTAGTTGGAAGAAACAACAAAAAAAATTGTGCATCATGCGCGCAACAATCCATGTCATTTCAGAACCAGAGAGAAAAAGTGTGGAAATGTTTACATATTCCGCTTCCCACATTTACTTGACAAGCTGGATTGACAGCCTGGTACATCAGTTATTTGTGTGTTTTTGTTGTCTTACCTGATGTAACACCACATTGGTGTCGGGGATGAGGTAATGCGAAAACGTGCACAAGTTGCTCTCGATGCACGCTTCTCTCTGCAGAACCGTGGAATCCTGACGGCATTGATCGCACGCCTCACTTCCACACCAAATGTCGTCTCGCAAATAATGCTCGCGGACTATTTTCATCACCCGACCGGCCCGCGTTTTCTTAACGAAGGTTTTAGACTTCAACATGATGACTAGTACGCCGATATTTAAAAAAAAAATAAATAAAACCTAAGCGTTTTCGGCTACTATTTGATTGAAAGTACGGAAAACTGAGCCTCCCATGTGAGGCTATGCGTACTCCTTTACTGCGGCCGGACGAAAACAACCCACAGCAGACAGACGTTCCCAGCAAACCGTATTTGCGTTTACTTTGATCTGATTAATGGAATGGTCGTATGCATATCATATATATGCAAGGCAAACCAAGTAGGAATAATACACGAAAAATATTATACGTTCTATGTAAATAAGGTACTTTGAAGTTTGTTTTTTTCGGCCATTCCAACAAAGCCAAGCAATATCAAACAGGCAGTTTCTAACACTAAGCGCCTCTATAGTTTGGAGGTGGTACTGCATTTGTTGTGTCTTACTAATAACTCACTTTTCGTACTACTTTTGGCCTAAGAATTTTTCCTTTAATGGAATATGGATATTGATTTTAAATAGAAGATCGACTTCCCCAAACTGATAGGCAAATAGAGTTCTTGTACTGCACGTATCTTACAACAGGGAGCGCTTTCAAACACACCAGCGTATTAACATTAAGGGTACGTCTCATTTTGTCGATTCTCTTGCCTTTGTATTCACGGTATACTGATACCGGACAGAATGACTATTTGCAAATAAGATGTACCCTGAGATTGCTGCGGAAGGAAGCGGGACCCTTGAAAATAACGAAATGTGTATCTGACAGCTCTCCTCTTTATGTCGTCTCGTTTGATGTGTATATAATATTTAAAGTAGTATGTGTTAAATACGGATAAAATGACGTTCCATTCTTGCTTGTTTCAGCGAGTTAACTTTGACCATCCACAAGGCAGCGCATAACTTATTGACGCTTAATTCGTTAGCATTACCTAGCTGAGGTGCAAAGGGAAAATGCCCCCGAAGAAGCCAAAGTCGAGCGCCGCCAACGTCTCCAGCTCTCTAGACATGGAGTCAGAGGATGTCAGCCTTGAGACCACCGTGCCCACCGCTGAGGATGGTTCCTCGTCGGACGAGATGCGGCCGGGCTCGCAGAAGCTCATCCGACAGCTGATCGAGAGGAAGGAGCTACTGCAGAACGTCCAGCTACTGAAAATTGAGCTTTCCCAAAAAAAACTCACCTTAGATAACTTGAAGGCTGACTATATGTCCAGGGTAAAACAATAATTTCTGAGTTTGCTGCACCACGGTATATATTTTTAAACTCAAAATGTTACAGTAATAAAACTTGTAATAACGCAACAATAGTATGATAATAACATATTGACATAACATAGTAATGATATAATAACGTGTTATTGTGGTGCTCCGTTGCTGTACTCTAGGTGGAGGAACTGGAAGAGAGGCTGAATGATGCCCTCCATCAGAAACAAGTGTTGGCGCTGAGACTGGACAGTGAGATAAAGCTCGCTCAGGAGGACAACAGGTGGGTGCCTGTACACTAGGAAGCCAAAAGTATGCCCTCATCATCATCCATTGGTCTTCAGAAAGCAGGAGGCTCTGCGCAAGAAAGAAGTGAACGGCATCCTACTCCGGCAGCAGCAGCTGGAGGAGGCCAACCTGCAGATGCGGGAGAAGGCCGGAGATCTGCGCCGCTCTCTGCGGGACTTGGACATGTCGCACGAGCGCTATCTGGAGCTTCGCGACCTCTCCGAAGACTCCATGTCCATTCAGGAATTTGTTGCTGTGAGTTGCTCTGTACTTCTTGCATGAATTTATCATCCATGTTGATGTTATTTAAATGATGTTTTTAGGTCCGCTTTTACGAAGCGGTGACTCCGTTAAGGGCTCAAGTGGCCGAGTTGAGTGTGAAGAAAGACACGTTGAGCGAAGACCTGGAGATGCAGCGGACACAAATGAAGTCTCTGATGGAGGTAGTGCACTGTACTTTTACAATCAACCTGATTTGTTATTTCACACCCACTGGCAATACATGAGCAAACATACAGCAGAACAAATTCTCCCTTAAGTGAGCAAGTGGCGTAATTGTGATGAATGTGAGGTTTGCTTTCTTTTAAAATGAGATGACAAAATGCCAAGCGTTTCTCCTCTCTTCCCACACCGATAAGGTCACAGCACAATTCCTGATGTAGAAAATTACTAAAGTTGTTTGGCAATTTTTTTGTGTGCAACACACGTTGGCAATATTTGCACCACATGCACAAGGCATGTGAAAAATATAATTTGCATACAATCAATGTCATGTCAATTTTATATCAACAAAATGTCCTCTTTGAATGTGACTGCTCCCAATTACAACTTGATGTTTCTAGATGAGATATTTTCATTCTCCTATTATCTCATATATCATATTCTTATCCTCTGACGTGTTAACTTCAAATGTTATTTTATTTGTGTGCGTTGAGAGCTACGAGGAGGAACGCCGTCTCCGCACGGAGATGGAGCTGAGGAGTCAGCGACTCACGCTGGAGCTGGCTGACACCAAACAGCACATCCAAGATGGGGACTACCGTCGAGAAAACTACCCCAATGTCAAACGGTGACATTTTTAAAACACTCGCTGTTCTCTAGACAGACTTTGAGGGTGTTTTCACACTTGGTCCCTTTCAGCCCTCGAAGCGAACTCGGATCGATGACTCAGCATTTTTTGCGCATATGTGAACGCGCCAACCGTACTCAGACCCCTTTAAAACGAACCGTACTGAGGAGGTGGTCTCAGTACGGTTCGCTAAAAAGTCAACGGTACGGTTCACCTAATCTGTGCATTGTGAACACAAAGCGCACTGGGTTCACTTCGCCTTTTTGCACTGTATTGTAACCTCCTTGGCTTGCCGTAGATTGGTCACGTGACTGCAGGTTCAAAAACAAAACTGTAGAGAACAGAGAATCCAAAGTATGGCAGCAGCAAGTCGTGGTCGTGACCGTGGTTCTAATAGTAAACGTAGAGAGGCATGTGCCGTTCAAAGTTCTGCCACGGCACCTGGACGCGGCATAGTTTGGGGAGAAGACGAAACGGAATGTCTTTTGGAAATTTGGAACGACGACAGCATTAAATCACAACTATCTACGACCCACCGTAATGCGAAAGTATTTCAAGAATTTTCTGAGAGAATGAAAGCAGCCGGTTTTGATAGAACTTCTATACAATACAAAATAAAAGTGAAAAAACAAAAGTATTTAGCTACTCGAGATAAAATGCGAAGAAGTAGGGAGTCAGGGGATATCAAAAACTACCAAGAATGCAGTGCAGTGGGAGTGTGAGAGTTCTAGAGGACCTAGTGTGAACAAAAAGAGGACTGAGGCCCCATCAAGGCTGAACTGAACCAGAAAGAGAACTCGGTCCTCTTTGAAACACACTCACAATGTGAACACAAAAAGAACTGAGTTCGTTTCCTCTTGGTCCACTTTTTGGTCCACTTAAAGAGGTCTGAGTTCGGTTCTTTTAAAAGGGTCCAGGTGTGAAAACACCCTAAAACTTGAGGGAACGCTTCAGTTGTGGTTGGAAAGATGCATAATGTCGCCTTTAAATTGCTTGTAAAGTTCTCCAAAATGGTTATGGATCTTTTGCCAATTAAATTGGCCTATTATACCCATCCTATTATCATTTATTTGATCCTTTGATCCTAATCAGGTATGTCAAGTGAGTTGATGCGTGTCTTTTCTTTTCTGCGGTAGCGAGCGTGACGCCTTGGAAGCTGAACTAAAGGAGGTGAAGAGAAAATTCGAGACACTTAACGTGACTCACGCCGCCCTCAGCAGGGAGCGAGACACCCTCGGCAAAGAGGTGAGTATTCCAAGCCCGACTCTGACATGCAATGCCCTTGCTGTATGGCTGTCGCTTGCCCCGTCAGCAAAAAATACTTTATTCTCAAATGAGTATGGCTTTTTATGCAGAAAATACATCTTTGTTTCTGTAATGATTGCTTCCATTTTTTTTTCTTTGAAAAAAGCGTTGCTTTCATTTTTTTTTCTCCAACAAATATAAATGTTGCTATTTTTTGCACATATTTTTAAATTGATATTCAGATCATGAGGTGAAAAAAAAATCCCTCGTTCCTCCCTGCCACGCCTGCAGTGTTGTTTCTGCCCCGCAGATGGCGTCATTGCAGCAGTCAGCGACCTTGCTGCAGAAGGACAAGGAGTACCTGCACAGACAGAACATGGAGCTGAGCGTTCGTTGTGCGCATGAGGAAGACCGACTGGAGCGCCTGCAGGTTGTTACAGTCGACGGTGGCGGCGCCTTACATCATGGCTGTGCCACGTCTAACCGCTGGCGTGCCTATTCCAGGTGCACCTGGAGGACGCCAAGAAGGCCAGGGAGGACGCCTATGAGAAATACGTGGCATCCAGGTTGGCATCTGCTGCGTTCAGCCTCAAGTGACCACACAAACACTTTTTATTTTATTTTTTTGCTTTCTGTTGCAGCGATCACTACAAGTCCGAGTATGAGCGCAAGCTGAGAGACGAGTTGGAGAACATCCGACTGAAAACGGGTCAGGAAATCGATAACCTGCAGAGAACGTCCAGGGAGATGTATGAGAGAGAGAACAGGTGCGGTATCCCCGGCCGTCGTCCGTTCATTCTCCGCCTTTGAAGATTCATGAACTGTTTTTTTTGTTGGGTAGAAACCTGCGTGAGGCCAGAGACAACGCGGTGCTGGAGAAGGAGCGGGCGCTCACTGCTGAGAGAGATACCCAGTCGCGATACGACCAGCTTTTGGAACAGTACGTTTGACATCGCCGGTTTTCGAGTCAAGTGTGCAAAAGTATTAGAACAACCTCAGGATCATTTTGGGTTGAGGCCTCCCAATTTGGATCAGCATGGAGCTACTGTATGTTTTTACCTCCTGCGTAAGGAATGGAATCAGTGCACGTCTTACTCAGCAAATTGCGATGAAGGCTCATGCAGATGTCATGAATGCATCGTGAAATGGAGGTGTGTCATTACATAACCAACTGCATCAATACTACGTTTAACCTGACAAGTTGATCTGCTCTTGCAACCTGAGCTCTTATTTCAGAGTCTTTCAAGACAGCTCCACAAGTTTATAGAATCAGACACGGACTCTGGGCGAGAGCATTTAAAAACACTTAATAACATTTAAGTTTGTTGCCGACAATTAGCACAAACCTTTTCATAAATTCTTAAAGAAATAATTTCTCTTAACCAATCAAGCGACAGAATGAAGATGGTCATTATGAATGCCTCTCAAAGTCAATTGAAACTAAAAGCACAATCTCTGATGCCGCCTTGGCGTTGTCTCCTGAAAGTGGTATGAGCATCGGCAGGTCCACTTTTGCTGCTGACATTAAAAGTCACTTCCTGGTTGCGGTTGAAAGCTCACAAACCTAAAAAGGGATTAGCCTGAGAACGGCGCTTAAACTGTCAGAAAGAACTTCAAGCCAGTCAGTGCAGTTTTTTTTTCTTCTCAGAGGCTGCATCATATTTCACAAGCATTTAAAAGGTCATATTATTGTTACGCAGCGTAATTAGCGAGGCAGCCTTGAGTTTCAAAATGCAAATTTACACCGCAGCCTTGAGTTTCAAAATGCAAATTTACACCGCTTGACATGCCCGCAGCCCCTGATGAATGCCGACGCGTCCCACGTGACGTTTCAACCCTGTCATTAGAAGAAGTGCGTGCTGGCGCTTTGATTTGCCGTTTCATGCTAAGAATGAAGCGGCAGGGTCAAAAGTCACTTCAATTGCGAGGGGGGGGGCTTATCAACCATCTACTGTAGTTTTAACCTTTGTAGGTTCTTTTGGTCCATTGAATGACATACTTTTAGTCCGTGTTTATTATATTTGTGTATGGATATTGATAGCTATAGATATGGAAAATGAAATGTGGTCCTTCCAGCGTGTGTAAATAATTTAAACTATGTCTGACATTTTTGTCATATTTGACTTGAACTACAGTATGTCAAACAGGCTGTGAATGACACGCGCAGCAGCAGCAGTGTCCCCGTCCGTCTCCAGGCTTGGACTGCATGCTTGTCATTTCTCCAGATCCAAACCACCAGCTGTTGCTCTTACTTTCCATACACGCACAAGCATGTAGATGGACACACACAATCGCTCCCCCCCCCCCCGTACTCTCTCTGCCACGATTACATTCCGGCCGCGCATCGCAAGCCAGCAACGACAGATGCTAGCCACAAGCCCTTAACCCCTAACCCCACGCTCGCCCCTATTTTTGGGGCAAAGAATGAGCCGGACGAGCTTCAAATGGCGTCGGACGACAGTAGCGCGGGCACACGCTGCAGCAGGAGTTGCCGTCATTGTTTCAAAAACACACATTGGAGCCCAGCCGGAGGGAAAATTTGGGATTCTCCACGTCAGGGTTCCAGGACACATTCACACCAAGTCATTCTTTGCCTCTCGATTGCAGAGCGGCATCAATAAAGGAGGACATAAAATGTCGACCATGTGCACTTGTCCGTCACACAGCGCGCGCGCAGCTCGGCCGAATACGCTCTATGGATGATGAAATCCTATCAGCTCGGCTGTAATCGGGAGTTATTAATATTGTCCGAAGCAACCTCGGCGGCCCGAGGAAGCGAACGTGCTCCAAGAGCCGCTTTGTTATTTTTAACCGAGTCGCAGAGCAAACCCTAGGAAGATATTTGCGGAAATTTCCGACTAAACACCAAATGCGAGAACTTGATGACATTTTTTGAATACAGATGTCCCAAATTCTCAACAAGGAGCCTGAGAGCCAAATTCACAAGAGGTGTTTGGCTCATGACTCCGCCAACACATTTGCCGGTTCAATTAAAATTGTTGTCATGACGTTGGCATCAAAAGTTAAAGCTTTAAACAATACGGAACTCCCACGTTACACAGCGCACAACATTTAAGGCTTTGTGTGCAAGCTCGCAAATTGACTGATTACATTTTTAAGTCCAAACGGTGCCTTCTGAGAACCCGCCGCTTTGCCCTCAATAGGTTCCTTGCGCCAAGAGCCAAACGCAGTCACCCAACATCAAACGAGAGCGGCGCATGGCTGTGGGCGCTTTTCTAGGTTCTGACTTTTCAAGACTCGGCAGTCCTGTTGAGCGACGCCGCGCTTGCCAAGTTGTGTGTTAGGAAGAGAATGGAATGATTTGTTCCCCCCCCCCTTGTGCTTTTTATAATGATGTTCTCTAGTGAGTCACTGTCTCTAATTGTGTACATGGGACAGACAGATCAGACTCATATCAATCAAAGAACTGAAACATTTTGAAAGAGAATCTCATAGCAATTAGATTCTTTTCCAGAACCGCTTCACCCTTGCGTCCAGGCCCAGAAGCATCATGACTTTGCCCAAGAGGCGCTACACCTTGGAGCGGTTGCCAACCAATCACAAGGCAGCTCCAGACAAGCGTTCTCATTTGAGACTTTGGAGTCCTCGTTTCTCCTAACATGTGTGTTTTGGGAATTTGGGAGGAAGCGGGAGTACCACAACACGCCAAGAGATCCAAATCTCAGAACTACGGGCCAGCGAAGCATTCGCGCTGCCCCGTGACGTTACACTTCACACTGTATATAAAACTGCTTCCATGCTCAAAAGTGGGTAGTAAAAAAAAAGTTATTTTATCATGTCTTTGCACTCTGACAGGTTTCGCCAGCTGCAGCTTGGTACAGACGGCAGGGTGGCCGAGTTGTCAAACCAGGCCAAGCTGCACTCCTTCGAAGCCGAGCGCGCTCAGTTGCTGAAGGAGGAGACGGACAAGGCTCTGGCCCAGTGCCAGGTGGAGTGTGAGAAACAGCGCAAAAAAATGGAGGTACTAACCCCCCCCCCCAAAAAGAAAAGTCAGGCATTTGCCGGCCGTAACGCAACATTACACAGATGAGCTGCCTTCTTATTTTTGTCTACAAGTTATTCTTCCTCATGCGCCGTTGCTATGTTTTGCTGCCAACCTGTCAGCAGGCCTTCGTCATCAGGCAAAATTCTTTCAACACGCTCACGGCGCTTAGTTTTAGTCATCAGACAGCAACTCCAAAGTCTTTTGGCTGATGCGGTTTCCTCCGAGCACTTCTCAAGAAAAACTAATTAAGAAGAGAGAGGGAAAAAAAAATACTAAAAGGAAAGCTACAGATTATCTTTTGACGTGAGACTACTGGTTATTAGCATTTCTTTTTCTTTTTTTTTTCTTTTTTTTGCAGAAACGGTGTTGATCTTGTGATAAGATTCTTGCCCCAAAAGATAATTAATAGGGCAAAAAACATTTTGGGGGGCTTGCTCAAAAAATTTTTTTTTTTTATTGCGCCGAGACTTAAAAGGTGCATCTCAATAAATGAGAACATTATGGGAAGCTTATTTTTGGTTCATTAGTTCAATCATAAAATCACAAAATTGGCCATCTCAACTAATTACAACATAAGAAACAAAAATGATTTTTCAAAGCCAAATAAATCTGTGGCTGTGACTAGATCAACATTTCCTAGGAAGCTGTCTGTGTCATGTTTTTGTCAGAATTTAATTGAGCATAAAGTAGTTGTTAGTAGGAGGGGAAATCAAAATAATAACGTGTTTCATCTTGGTTTCCACCTTTGTGACAGGTCCTGACGCAAGAGTTTTACCGGCTACAGACGTCATCAGAGAAGCGCACCGCCGAGCTTCACGCTCAAAATGCCGAGCAGGCGTCTCGCCTGGAGACGTACGAAAAACTCGAGCAGGAGCTGGATCAGGTCACCGTGCAGGCTGCTGAAAGTGAGGCCGCTCAGTGGTTGTCGTGTTGGAAAAAAAAAAAAAAAAGAATCAGTTGATCTGGGAACGCTTGAGTAGATGTGTGCTGACTCCGATTTAGCATGAGTTGGAATGTGTACGATTAATTCAATATATTTTAGAGGGTGTGCACAGTTGTGCAAACACATGATCTCAATTGTTTATTTTAACTTCCCCGCTCTGAAAGATTTCATTTTTATGAGTTATACCACTTATAAAAAAAATCAAATTATTTATCTTGGCTTCATTTTTAGATCACGAAAAAAACTGACAGTTGAGTAGGGGTGTAAGGATTTTTTTTATTATCCGTTGTATGCTTAACAAACTTTGCTGAAGAGCCGCTGTTTGCTTTGGTGTCTGTCCAGTTGAGAATGAAGAAGAAGCGGAGAGGGTCCTCTTCTCGTACGGTTACGGAGCCAACGTTCCCACCATGGCTCGAAGGAGACTTCAGCAGAGGTGCGGAGCCTGAGGCACACCGTGTACTGCCGCCAATATCCACATGCGTAAAACAACGCATGGGCATTGTTAGGACAGTGGAACTTTTTTCCTCCTTGGTCGGGCTGATTCTTGACTTGAAGTCAATGACATCAATAAATACATCTTTTCATGTCTTGCGAGATTTGCCAAGGTCTTTGCACAACGTAAGGACATTTTGAACCTTCAGATTTGGTGCAACTTTAATGGAAATGCGCCATCTTTGTGGGTAGCCAGGAACCGATTAATGGCGTTTCCATTCATTTCAATAGAGAAAAATGATTTGAGATGGGATTGGATAAAACTCTGCGATCGGTACAAATCTAATCTGTGACCTCGCGACCTTGTGTGGTCTTGGCGACGACCCTTTCAACAGCTACAAACGCCTTTGTGTTTATTTTTGCATCGTTTCTCAACAAAAAACTCATAAAGTGAGTTGCTCCGTTGTATGCCAGCCAGGTGACAAAGCGCTTTCTCCACTACTCGTGTTTGCAGTGGCATTAAACCTGCCCGGGTGGATGACAGCCTTCATACCAGCACAAATTCCTCTTGCTTTTTCTCCTCTCATTGCCAAATGTCAGCGTCTCACCGTGTGATATACTGCCATCATCTGCTCTCAGGCACTTTCCCCGTCCTCTCCTGCAGTCAACTACTACGCTACTACTCGCTGTGTTGTGACTTGCATCGCATGCGTGTGTCCTGCATGTGTTTTTATAGTCCACGCGCACTTTTTGATCTAGTCAACTCTACAAACACACAACACACTAAAAAAAAGTTCATATTGATCTCATCTGTCATGATTACGTAAGCCATGAGGGAAATATTGAAGTAACACTAGTGGTAACTTGCAGTGTTTTGGAATTTTCTCCTCACTCTTTGCACATGTGTGTGTGCGCAGTGTTCACCTGGCCCGCAGGGTGCTGCAGCTGGAGAGGCAAAACACATCGCTGAGGAGAGACTTGGAGAAGCACCAGTCCCAAACAGGCCAGATATCTGAGGAGGTAAACAGCGAGCGAGGCGCCGCAGCCTTTGCTCTAACGGCCGGCGTCTTATTTTGCAACCTTGGCACCTCTGCGTCCACATCTGCGCTTCCCTAACGTTGTCTCCCAACCTCCCCCCTGAGCATCAAGGGTACACCCCCCCCCGCCCCAGTGGCATTGAACAGGCATGTGCTAAAGTCAATTCACCTTGGACAATCGACTCTGTGTCCTTTCACAAAAACTTTCTGTTGATGGCAAACACAACAGCTTAAGTGACAAAGTGTGAGAAGTGGCGCTGTCTGTCTGTCACACTTGTTGACTCAGAGAGAAAAAAAACATGGCCACCACCCGTGACAGCAGCGGCCTTATTCTCTCTCAGTGCCCGGACGCAGAGACTTTGCTCACATGTGCCCCGCTCGTGCTCCACTTCCAAAGTTATCGTAAGGCTGAAAAAATGTTGACGGCGCAGGTGTCCAGTTTTTTTTGTTTTTTTTTTCTTTTTAATCGCATTTAGTGTTTTTTTTTTCAGAAAGTTTTTCAAGCCGCACGAGTGTTGCGATGGTTGAGTGCAAAAAGGCGGGGCACCACTCAAAGCTAAATAAACCAGCCATTCAGCTGTCAGCAAAGACTGACTGGCATTCATTGGGAATACCTTATGATTCACTGGCAATGAAAAGAAAGCGTGAAAAATTACAGTTTCTCAGTATAGCCAAGGGTGTTAACCACCCACACAGACGCCCTGACGAACTTTACTATTGTCCAAAACCTCCCACCCACTTGGCTTTGCCCTCCTACCCACTTTTGCGGGTTGTAAACCTGGTTTAATGTGTAACAAGCAGGCTTGTCCCCGTAGATTTTAGACCAGATAGTAAAAGCGCCGCAACACTGCTTTTCCTTCTGCATGCGAGCTTGGTGTCGCTTTGTCGAGTTGGGGGCTGTGACATCATTTTGAAAATAATGCATGTAATGGAGAATTGAATTTGGGGCCCTCCGTTAGTTTCCAAAAAGAACCATCCCAAGATGGAGGCAATTTAGGGAAGGGGGATTCCTAGCTGCTAGGCCGCGGCCCAGAATATTGCAGCGTTTGGCACAATGTGAAGCAAAACATGAAAATCCACTCCAGACTGTCCACCTTATCAATCACTTTAAAGGGCCTCGTGTGATCTTTCAAGCAAACCCAAAGCCGAGTCCATACTTGAACTCTGTTTTGCTGCTTAACGGAGGCAAAGCTCCAAGCGGACAGCACACGAGCAGAATAATTTGGATTTGTGTTTGTTGAGCCGAGCATTTTCTGTGCAGCTGCTGGCAGCCCAGCGGCTGCTGGAGCAGACGCAGCAGCCCTACAGCTACCTGATCGAGACGGTGAGACACAAGGACGGAGAGATCAACAGCCTCAAGCAACGCGTGGCGTCACTCGAGGACGATGTCACGTACGCATACACACGCACGCGCGCCACATATTGACATAACACCTTTAATTTGATGCGATTATCTTCATTTCTTTTGTTCCACTGCAAAGGACTCCTGATTGGCAGTCATCCATCTCTCCCAAGCCTTGAGTGATTTAGCACTTTTTTTCTCATCCGCGGCTTTGGCACCTTCACAATTCCATATTGGTGTTTTTAACGTGGGTGATTACAGCTGGATGAAAATCAATGCAATATACAATTACGACGGAAAAATACTTTGGAACACACTTTGCTTAATAACCCAGCAATCTGTTGTTACCAAAGGTAACAAGGGTAAACTTCTGCTTTACAGTTAGGAGGTCCTGAGGTTCAAATCTCATCGACGGCTTTTTTTTTTTTTTTTTTTTTGATCTGGCACTTCAGTTTCTGCCTCCATTTCAAAAACATGCACGTCAGACTTAAACTTCTCCTCAAGTGTAAATTCAAGTGCGCTCTGTAATTGGCCGGCAGGGTCACCTAGAATCTGCTGTGACCACCGTTGGCCTCGCATTTATTGCACCGGTGTGCCTTAGGCCAGCCGTGGGCCGCAACACTCATGCTTCCTAATCAGTATCTGAGCACGCCACACCTACAGTATGAGGTGGATGGATTAACTCGGCAAAGAAGAAGTGCTCACCAACAGGTTTAGACACATTTGTGAACAAGATTCGGGAAAAGTAGCACATTTGAGCCAAAGCAGCTGTTGCATGTATTAAGATAGCTGTTTCACTTTAATTTCTCTTGAAGTGATTATATAATTGCAGCATGGTGGCTCGTCTGTCTCACAGCGCCTGCCGGTGACACCTTTGAAATGCAACATTAGCAGGCGCCGCGAGCCACAAGTGGCCTTCAGGTCATGTGACGGCGCAGGACGGAAGTCATTATTTAACACACCGCTTCGCTATTCATTGTGCATCGTGGAATGTCACGTGGCTGTGTTACAGTGGCGTCATTTTTTTTTTTTTTTTTAATGCGTCACTTTTATTTGGACAAAAGGTGGCTGCTGACGCCAAGATATTCTCATCAGTTTCCTCCACGTTCAGCAGTGGGCAGTGAGGCTGGCGCCCACTTTTGATACTCATGCAGGGTCACAGTCCATTCATGTCGTCCTGTCTTCAAACATACGGGAGGTGACGCATGCTGATTCTGTTCAGACTCCACCCTGATACAAAAGAAAATCACTTCACGTGCAATTGCACCTTACGTTGAGTCACTCTTAGTCATCATAAGACCGTCTGACATGTTGCGTAAATTGAGGCAAATTGAGCACCCAGACGTTTATTTTTTTTTTAATCTCTTGCACTTTGTGTCGCCAGTTCCCTGAGGAAAGAGCGGACGGCTCTGCTGCAGGTGAAGGACAACATGGCCGCCGATCTGGAGCGGCTCCTTAACCATCGGGAGGTACATGCCATGAGGTCCCTTGCTTGTGCGGACAGAGATCTGCCGCCAATAGCAACATTTTGACCCCTCCCCTAAAAATATTCATCATTACCTGTTTATCATTTAAAGCCCAAATATACACCAAACAATGATTCAAAGTGTCGTCAGGAGAGCCTCGAACCAACGCAACGGCGATCGAGTCACTTGTGCCTGTTGGCCATCTGCAGGAGTCGCTTTGAAAACAAACATTCAGGCTTTTCACACCAGTCAAGTTCTCTCACTGTGTTGCAACAATTCCTTTACGATTATGTGTGCGCGCGCCCGCATGCCCGCCTGTGTGAAAACAGGTCCACCCCCCTCCTGCATCCCCCCCCAGCGCTTGCCGTTTGCTGTATGAAGTATGTGCCATGTCATAGACAGCTGTTCCTCCGCCTGCCTGGTTGAGATGCCACCGCAGTGTGTGTGTGTGTGTGTGTGTGTGTGTGTGTGTGTGTGTGTGTGTGTGTGTGTGTGTGTGTGTGTGTGTGTGTGTGTGTGTGTGTGTGTGTGTGTGTTTGTGTGACATGCCAGGGCTCCTGTCCTCAGGGGTGATAAATAGAACAGCAAAATGGCTCATAGTCCTCCCCTTCTGCCCCGCAAGATCCTTGAAGCTCGTTGAGCCCCGGGGTCGCCCTTAAGAGCTGGTTCTAGACCAGTGATTCTCCACCCTGGCAAATTATCTAATTCTCATCAGTTTCTCCCAAAATTAATTATAGAATTTAATCATTTTTTTATAGGAGTTAGCCATGATGAAACAAGTCCTGATCAGCATGCGCTCACAACAAGAAAACGCGCCAACCCTCTTGGAGGCGGCCACAGTCCACCCGGAGACCGCCGGCTCGGTCAAGCGGCGCTCCAAGTCGGACGGCGGGCCCGTCAAGGACGAGTCGCCCGGCAAACCTGCACCCACCGTTTTTGTAAGTGTCTAACGGGGCCAACACCCATGCGTGAGTCACACGTTCTCAGCCGAGACACGAGGTTGGCAAGACGGAAGGAAAAAACGTTTTTGTCAGTTGGGTTTCATTTGAGCAACAGTTGCCAGAGAATCACACAACTTTGATCTTTTCTTGATATGTAAAGTGGAAGGGAGACATGATTGTTAATTTGGGCTGAAATAAGGTGTGTGTATGACACACCAGCGCATCCTAATCAATTATAATAGCATATTTCATTATTATTTTTCCAGTCCCACAATGTTATGTTTTGATTCAAATGTTTCCTCTGTTTTATTTCCAGACAAAAAGAGAAACTCCTGATTGGTACCAAAGACTCAAGCAGAAACCCAAATAACGACAGATACCTGTTGTTGTTTTTTCCTAAAATTAAACAGTCTTTTTTAATTTATAAACTTTGTAAAGTCATTTTCCCACGCGTCCAGGTGTTGCTCAGGTAATACATTCCTCTTTCCTGGCACACGTCGCTTGTTATTGCAACTCTCCATCTTCTCATCGGTTAAATTGGACGCTTGGCATACATGACATGACCTCAAAGCACGAAAGGGAAATCCACCTGATAGTTGCGAGTTGAGCGCAGCTGCTGTTGCACATTGAGTCTTGTGCGCGCTAGCCTGCTCAACAACAGTACTGAAATTCCTTCCTTGGTTCTTGGCCAGTTTTTCCTGAGGTTTCCTTTCTATTTTTTAGAAACATTATCATCTGCTTTGCCTGCACTAAATGCCTTCAACTAAAGAATTTGCATTGTGTCGCCTTTGTGGATTTTAGACAACCATAGCTTCATTGATTTATTTACTTTTTAAGGACTCAGTGGCAATGATTAGAATTTCATGAAGTCAATTTCTCCCTTATTTTAAATCGAGGACTTTTTTCTAATAGACTCACTGGCATGGCTTAAAATTTCACAGATGTAATTTCCCCCTTATTTTCTTTTGTTTCTATTCAAATTCATAATTGGGATATTCTAAAATGATTTATTTAATCGGCTAACCCCCTAAATCATCCGGAGCGTGTTAAGGTTTGTTCAACCTTGATTTGCCCTTGTGGTTGTGCGGTGCAGCGTGCACGCGTGCTTAATGTATTTGGACGGCGCGTTCAGGGCGGTGGCCGCTCTTGAATGAGTGATGGGTAGCTTTTTAAAGGTCTGGTAGGCGGCGCGTGTGCTGTATTTACACCAGGCCCGCTCCTGCTCCGCCCTGCACGCCGCGCACAAAAAACTGATGGTGGGCCGCTGGAGGAGGCGAGACAAGTGCAAACGGGGATGTAAGCAAGATCGTCCGGCTCCACTCCCTCCCCCGGCTCGGCTGTAGCATCCTCATCCTCTTCTTCTTCTTCCTCTTTTCGGCGTACTCAAACGGGGCTCGGTCCAAGTCTTTTTGTTTTCCCTTTCCCCCCTTTTGGGAGCTCCATGACTGCGACACTGGCGATGAGCGGAGGCGGCGGCGGCGGGCACGAGGAGCCCTTCTACCCGCTGCACAAGGCAGGATTCCACTTCCACCTGGAGGACTTAGGCTTGGAGTTTAAGATGAGCGACTCGGACAGAAGCGGTGTAAGCGTCTACACACAGGTAGGAAACAAAAATAGAAACGGAAAAAGCTCGCACTCGTTGTGATCGATTGTGTTTAGGATTCAATGGGCGTGGCGGCTGTTTTTCATAACCGGCCTGCCACACCATTTCAACCCAGCACGCTTTCGCTCTTGTTTTTCTTTCGTTCTTTTAAATAAATCGCGAAGCATTTGCGGTAAACACGCCAGGCATCCCTCCTTGCATTCTTTTCGCGTTGTGCGTGCGCAGCCAGTTGGCGAGCAGTTGTCGGCTGGCAACAACTGACCCTGCATGGTCTGAAAGGTCCCGCTAACTCTCGCTGCCCTGCAGGAGAGCAAATGAGGGCGAGAGCAGCGCGTAAGAGCCGCCACGGGAGCTTCGAAGTAGCCCAGACAGACCTGGACGACTACTGCAAGGAAGCGTGGGGTGTTCCCCTCTTCCTCTCTGCAAGCTAAATCCTTTTTCGATTTGGAAGCAAATGCGCAAAGTCATCGCAGTAAATAGTGGAGTGCACGCGGGTTTGTGAGTTGAGCCTTACAGGCAGAGTGGGAATGTGGCAGCCGCCTATTGATGACTACTTGATAAATAACTGAGCGGTGACGTGCCGATCAAATCTAGAGTGGTTCTTGGCAGAAGCTGAGCGAAATGCTTAATTATTTTTGTGTCCTTCCTCAGGCAAAGTGTGAGATGGACCGCTATCTCTCCCCGGAGCCGCTCGCAGACGCTCAGAAGTCCCAAAGAGACAGCACCGCAGAGTTGGATCACTTCTTCGGGGAGGCACCGTACACCCTCAACATGAATCTCTTCCTGCCTGACGTGGCCTACCCGAGGTCGGGCTTGGCTCAGCCACCGCGGCCCCCTCAGTCCCACGGGGACCTCGTGCAGATCAAGACGGAATCGGCAGCACCGTGCTTCTCTCAGAACCTCCATGTGGCCGCGGGTAGCTGCGGCGCCATGGAAACCAACCTTGCGGGCTTGCCTGACTTCACCAGCGCTTTCAATCAGCCTGGTGGCGAGGCAGTGCCGGAGGTGTTCATCAAACAGGAGATGACGTCGCCGTTCGAGCAGCAGCTCCACCAGCATGACGGCGGCGCCTCGCTCTTCCAGCTGCTGATCTCCGGGTTGGAGCATCACCATGGCGACGGCATGGAGGCTCACCACCATCATCCCGACCCTCAACAGCAGCAGGAGCACCCTCCGCACTCCTCCGCCGTCCACACGTCCTTCCGTAGTCCCCAACAAGAGCAGACTGCTAAGTCTTCCTTCTGCGCCGGGCCCTCGTACTCTCGCCCGCACACCCACTTTTTCCAGCAGCAGGCGCCCTACCTGCCACCCTCACCACCCAGCTCCGAGCCGGGCAGCCCTGACAGGCAGAAGGAGCTCCTCCACACCATGTCGCCGCCGCCCTCATACGCGGCCTCCATCGCCTCCAAGCTGGCGGGCGGCGCCCCAGGACTGGCGGGCGACCCCCTGGCGCCGCCGCTGGCTTCAGGTGCTGCTCCCGCTGTCCCAGGGCAGGCAGCACCACTGCCTCACGCCCCCGTGGCCACGCAGGCCCTGACAGCCGCCCGCTACAACCGCAGGAACAACCCGGACTTGGAGAAGCGGCGGATCCACCACTGTGATTATCCAGGTTGGAACAAAAGCACCTTTGTCGTTGTTGCTGGTATCGGCAAAGCTAGTTGAGCATTTAATCACTATCGTTGCTAGCTAGCTTGTATGCCAAGGCAAAACTGCTGAAGCACAAGATGGAAGGAGGGGTGTGGCACAGGCCCATTGACATTTTCACATGGATCCAGGTTGCGCTCTTCCAATATATATATATATATTTTTTAGTCAATCCCACTTGAGAATTCCTGACAAATGTCAGCCGTATCCCGTGTGAAGAAGCTTCACCTTTTATTGTTGCCAGATGTGAGTTGCGACTGGACAAACATGCTCCGGCAATGTTTATTTGCAGAAGGTGTCAGCATGCCTTGGCAGCGTTTGAGCATTTGCCTTCCTTTCCGATGTTAGATCATCGTGAGCGATTATCTTGATAATCTCATGGGTCACCTTCGAGTGATATCGCTCTTTACCTCCGAACCCATAATTGTGAACCTGTTTAGTAAGTCTGATGGCAAATCTCGCTTTGTTTGCAGATACAACTCAAGAAGCCACAGGTCGCATTGAAGCGATTCCTTCTAATTCCTCGGCCTCGTACTCGAGTAGTCACGAGAAAATTCCGGACTGTTCCGGAGGTGAAGTTGCGCAATTAGGTGTTGACGTTTGTGCTGTGACTTTGTTGTTTCATGTCTGTTGCAGCATTAGCAAGCTGATGAGTGATTACAACTTGTTACTCGAGTTCCTTTTCTTTTCTTTTTGTTTTGTTTTTCACAGCTCGATTTTGTTCTCTTTGTGTACTACCAGGACGATTTATGGCTGCAGCCCCGTCGGCAGTCAGTTTTCACAGACGCTTGCGCTTTCAAGACATGACTGCGACGATGTTGGAATGAATCCGTGGGCGTATTGGTGTTAATTAAGCAGGCCTGTTTTGTCAGTGCGAAGGCTCGCGGCTCAACGAGCTGCGTTAGTTGGCTGTTTGGAATCTTTTGATTCCTCCTCAATTTATCTGACGCTCTCACGGGTGCTCCTCGATGTGCAGCTACTTGCAGGCCGAGTGGCGTCAGCTTATAAAAAAGAAAAAGGCTTCAAAGCCCGGCTAGTTTCCCGTAAGCGTGTTTGCGCACGTCTTCCAATTCAAATGATGCTGAGTGCTCTCGGTCTCACGCGTCAAGGAGAGATTCTCTCCTTGCCAAACTCACCTGGAGGGAAGTGTTTCAAAGTGAACCTTACTGAAGAACCTCATTAGGAATGCAGACGTGAATGTTAATTGTCTCGATTGTGACGTCATAACGAGCAAGCGCGGTCGGTTCAACCTGTTCTGTCCCCTGCAATGTGCTCTTTCATTGGATTTTTTTAATTGGGCAAATTATTTTTAGGGACATTTGTCTGCTGCAGTGTTTTTTTTAATTGGCCAAATTACTTTATGGGACATTTGTCTGCTACGATATATATATTTTTTTAACTGGACAAATTACTTTTTGGGACATTTATCTGCTGTGATACATCGTCAGGTGTGCCATTAAAAAATGCGATATATACACGTGTGTGTATATATATATATATATATATATATATATATATATATATATTTTTTTTTACAAATTATGTGTCCTTGTTGGGCAGTATGATAAAGCGGTTGGAACGCTAATCGTACATCGTCGATTTGTGAATAGATTCAAATCAATATATGTGAACTTTGTTTTAGGATGTAGAACATGTGCACTGGCTCAGTCGAATCGGTTTCCAATCCTGACAAACATCTCACTGTATCGCGGGATGCTTTTTGCCAGGTGACTGGTTGCATTCTTCCACGACGACCCGTGATTGATTTGCGTTGCTTTCTGTCCCCGCAGGCTGCAAGAAGGTCTACACCAAGTCGTCCCATCTGAAAGCCCACCTCAGGACCCACACGGGTAAGACCTTCCTTTCGACTCGTGTTTCGGCATCGGCGCCCGGCATCGTGTTGCCAGGCGGGCTCTCGCATTCCTGGCGTGCGTTTGTGTGCATGTGTAAGCGTAGCCCGCCCCGCCATTCGTCCACTTAATATACGATTCCATCAAAACAGGTGGAAGCGACGCGCTTCTGCCATGTGACACTCGGAGTATGTGCTGCAATGTCAGCTCGCTTACCAGGAAATGCACGCGCGCGCGCACATACCGCGTAATCGTGCCAAATCTTTCCATTAATTGTTTCAACGGCCAACTCGAGCACAATCACAAGCAAATGTGTTGAAAATCCCAATCAGCAATCGTCCGGCCGCCTTGCGCAGACCATTGTGGCCTTCTAGTTGCTTTCGCTTCCACGCTTCCTCTCCCGCTGGCCCGTCCCGTCGTCCCGATTGTTAGTTTGGACGCGCAGAAGCAACAAACAAGGCACGGGAGATGTTTTTTGGGCCCCACCTTCGAGCAGCTAAGTAAACAAAGCTTCTGTTGATATCTACACATTCCACGTCTTACACACATACACTTGCACACCTTAGGCCGGTCGGATGGAGGTGAGGGGAAGGGAACAGAACCCAACAATTAAACTCTGCTTGGGCGCACAAAGATACGCACAACCAATTTCCTTATTATCTTTTCTTTGTAGCTTTCACTCAATGTGTTTTTTTTTCTTCCACCTTCAAAACCCTCCCAGGATGCCCCCCGGCCCTCCCCCACCCGCCCGCTCCCCCATCGCCTTTCTTTTTGTTACTCGATGCGCCGCTCTTATACAAACCGCTTGACTGCACCCCCGCGCGTGCACGCACGGACGCGCGCACACACATATACACCTGTCACTAATCTCTATGAGATGATTCCTAATGCGTTTGGGTCCCCGGGGGAGTTCCCCCTCTAATCTCCATCAACATCCATTATCCTGATTGTTTGTGTGTGTGTGCGTTGTGTTGCGAGATATGAACTCCCCGCCCGGTTCATTGTTTTCTCTGCACGCTCTCTCCTGCGTTTAAAAAAATGATCTTAAATCATAAAACTTAATGAGCGTTTTTTTAGCAGAATCAAAATGAGTCTCATCTTGCAGACTGATGCCAAATTGTGTGCCTTTTACAAGTTAAGGGACAGTATTTGGCAATGTGAGCTGAAGTGCAAATTTATGAGTCACTATACCGCAGCAGGAGCGCGTGATTTCTCCCAGCCAATCAGTGAAGACGAGTGATAATAATGAAGGGAAACGTTCAAAACAAATGTAAAAAAATATTAAAAAGCCAGGGAGCGCCCAAGATAATAACTTTGAAATCTTCATGGATCCTGCAAGTGCTTTGTAGAAAGCATGACAGACTTTGTTATTTGGTTGGCATTGCAAGGAGAATCCTTCCTGCCGTCGGCTAATCAAGTTTTTGTTGACTTTGATCACAAGGCGGGAACATGTTCCAATCCGGTCCCATTATCACTACTTCAAGTTTATAAAGCAATGTGAGAGGACGACATTGTGTACCCAAGCACACAGTTCATGGCCCTTCGGGGGGGAAATGTTTGCTTTAGGAGAAGACGAATGAGAGAGTTTTGAGGGTGACAGGTGAGAAAGGCACAAGAAAATGGCCGACACCGGAGGCGGGAGCCAACCCGTCTTTCCGGTTTGTGCTTAACTGTGAGTCACCGCAACTCAGCGTCAGTTACTTTGTCATATGCGTGTCAACTGTTGTGGGAAGGAATGACTTGAGTGTGAAGTTCGAACAAAGGACGTGTGACAAGTCAGCAGCATTCTTCAACAAAAAACAGCAAAAACAACAAGGCCCCATCGCATGGTTGAGCCTTTTGTGACGCTGCCTCTGCTTCGCAGGTGAGAAGCCGTACCACTGCACGTGGGACAGCTGCGACTGGCGATTCGCCCGCTCGGACGAGCTGACGCGCCATTACCGCAAGCACACGGGCGCCAAGCCCTTCCAGTGCGCCGTGTGCTCGCGCTCCTTCTCCCGCTCGGACCACCTGGCCCTGCACATGAAGAGGCACCAGAACTAACACTTGACCACCAAAGCACTCGCTCATGCCGCCATTTTTTTTCCTTGTTGTTTTTCTATGTTTGGGTGGGGGGGGTTCTTGTTTTGTGTCGTTCCTCCGCTGACGGGGAGCAAAGTCTGACCCACTCCCACGGGAGCAACTGGAAGCTTCAGATACACTCGAAAGAAAAAAAAATTTGCAGCCCTTTGATGAGTGGAATGATAGCACTTAACCCGCCGCCGCGTGTTAGCGTGAGGTTCGACCTGCGCGGAGTTTGCGTGTTCTCCGGGTACTCGGGGTTCCCACATTCCAAAAACATGCACGTTAGCTTCATTGAAGACTCTAAATTGGCCACAGTTGTGAGTGTGACTGCTTGTTTTTCCACGACGGATGAAATTTTGTGATGAACCGAAAATGCAGTCAAACCGTTACAAGTGAACTTGGTTTTGAAATCCAAGTTTCAGGGCCCTCAATGCACCATTTGGTTCAGTATGTTATTCAAGCAGTCGTCTTCGGCATGTCGGAGATGGGCGTCATATTCCAAACAGTTGGAATAGTCCATCTCGAAGGGGGAGCGCTTGAAAGCATCATGATGAAGTCAAGCACTTGGAAATTCGACCAAAACACGAGTAATTGTTTTAAATCAGTTTTGATGAGACGTTTGAGGGCCCCTTGGAAATCTCCAGCTGCCAGGCAATTGTTTAATGTTTAAATATTTAAAGAACACTTGTGAAGTTTTCTCAAGTTCATCTGTAACGGACATTTTTGGTTCATCGGTTGTATAAATGGATGAATGAATGTGTGAAACTAGTCAAGCCAAATCCTATTTTGTTACTTCCTCGAACTGGAAAATCCAGATTGTGCTTTTTCTTTTTTGTTTGTTCTACAGCCATATTCTTTGGTTTGCACTAAAAAAAAAATATTGGTAATGCGGATAGACAAGCGAGTGAGTAAAAACTACACCGCTGGACGATCAGTGCATCGGAAGATGGAAGGAAAGGAAAAAAGGGGCGGACACATAGAAGGATTTTTTTTTTTTTTTTATTCAGCAAGCCGGAGGTTGCCAAAGAGCAGCAATTAGCTGATCAATTATTCATTTTGTCTTTTAGCAAAGCAGACACAAACACGAGCAGCTTGAAAAACACTCTCAACTTCTTTTCTCCACCTTTCTTCAAAGTGCCTCAATCTCGTCTGCTTGTGTTGACTTGAAGGTAGCAGCGCTGTGTTGCACTGAAACTTTCAAACAATCGCTATCGGTGCTGGTTTTGGGTTTGTTTTTAATCTTTGTCACAACAACAAGAAACATTTTTTTTCCTCAGCTCACATGCAAATCGGTCCAAAGTTTTTGTGTGTTTGTGTTGAGCCACAGTTGGTAGCATTCAGAGAATCGCATTGTCAAGGGAAATATCATGCTCGGTCTGACTATTTATTTGTGGGCTTGCTATCACGTTGCCCGTCTTATTTGGCCCCAGCAAAAATGCCTTAATGTAAATATATAGTGATGCACTGTAAATATTTTTTTTTTAGTTTTTTTTTTGTAAACAAAGGGGCAAAAAAAATAGGAAGTCGCCCCGCTTTCAAAATTGTTTTCATGTTAATTTTTGTCATGCAAACTGTTTTGTTTTTGGGATGTATTTTTTTCTTTTTTTTTTCTCTTGTTCTTTTAACTTTCCAAAGACAAAAGTTGTTTTTCTTCAACTGAGTGAAACTTAATAAAAAGAAGACAAGAAACCAGCTGACACTTTCACGCGTGCTTTGCAATGTTTTGTGACATTTCTCGCTCACAAGTACATTCTTGGGTGGCAACGGTAAATGCTCAATTATAGGTAGTTGTGTCATTAATCTTCCATCTGTGGATGTTGTTGTTGAAGCTATTGAGGAAGAAACTTGAGTAGAAATGTCATAAACGGCATTTTCTCTTTCATGTTAAGGTGTTCCACCCAATTGCATTTTGTTAGCTCAAGACACAAAGTTGAAATGGCCTTAATGTTGACATAATAGTAGATTTTAAATGGACAAAAAAGGAAATTAGAAAATAAAGTGTGAATGCAAAACAAAAAATGGGAAATACAATGTAAAAGCACGCTTGAACTATATTGACAAGAATAACCTTTGCCGATGTTTTTAGCAGCCAGCCAAAGCTACTCCAAATCAGCTGAATGAAACAAAACAAAAATCTCACCACAGGAAGAGTCCGACCGAGATGTTCTTTCCACTCCAACGTGAACTTTTAATTTGTTTGAACTGCAATAATAGTTGTGACACGAAAACATAGTATCAAGCAAAGTCGGTTTTGGATGAGTTTGACTGCATTGATGCCAGCAGGCATCTTCTGCTGACCTTTCAACAAGGAACACTTGCGTCTGAAAAGTAATGACGTGATAGAACAATAAAACGATGCTATTAAAGCTTAGCCATGTGTTAGACATTTGAAATCAACAAGATTCTTCCACTCGTTAGCTTCTAGCAGCGCATTTGAAGTCCATGGAGATGCATTTTAATAGCAAATCCGATGAAAACTTTGGTGTCCTTGAATGTATCGCGAATACTCATAAGGGGCTGCTGTATGCCTCCATTCACACCCAGATGTTCACATGAAGCATAATGACTTTGACGTGAACATTTTTTGCTCTTTAACATCTCAAATTATACAACAAAAGCAAGACTGGGAAAGTGTTTTTGATGGCAAAATAATGATTTACTTACAGAAGTACAGCAAAGAAAATAAACGCAGTGTGATCGAAGCTGACTCGTTGCATGACTCAAGTTGAAGATCTGTGCAGGCTTTTTGACATGCTGTTCGCTATTCACAACTGTGTCATCTGTTTGACGCATTTAAACGTCCACAGCGCTTTTGTTTATTTTGGGGATGGGGTGGATTAACGGCATTTCGAAATCTTCAATTCGGGTGAGAATGGTGTGGCTGGGGACTGTCAGTTAACCTGCAGCAGCACCCCGGCTGCTCGGCAAACAATAAGCCTTTTATATCACAGCATGAGACAATGGACAAGAAAATAAAAGTCCAGCAGCACTCTGGGAACAGCGCGGGGGGAATCCCACTGCATCCCAACATACACGCACACGCGAGCGCGCACAGAGAGCACATATGTTCTTGGTTTAGGTCCTAAATGTGACTCAGGCCTGGCTGCTGTAATGTACCTCAGATGTCAAAAAAAGAGAGAGAAAAAGATGGCAAGAGGAACAATCTAAACAAAAGGATCTCGGGGGGGAGCTAATCAACCTCTTCCGTCTTTTTCCTCCTCCGCTCTTCTGATTTCATTTTTCTCCGCCACCTCCTCCTCACTCGCTCTGTCTTTGTCTTTCATGCCCCCTTCCTCCTCCTTCTCCTCCTCCTCCTCCCGGGGTGATGCGCTCCAGGTCAGAGTGGACGCTTTTCCCACATCCTCTCATCTTCTGCATCACCTGCGAGTGCAGTTGAGCCTCGCAGGTGGATGGCAAAAGTATACAGTGATCCCTCGCTACTTCGCGTTTCGTTTATCGCGGCTTCACTACATCGCAGATTTTTTTTCCCAAATTTAAAAAAACATTGAAAAGTCAAAATAAAACTTCTAAATTGAGGAAACGTGTTTAACCTTTAGGACAATGTAGTATTGATCCAAATTTTCGTTTACATTCCTTTAGAAGTCCGTTTTTGCGTGTTAGTATGATCGCGAATTAGCATCTTTCCGCTAACTCGTTAGCTTGCCCAGTACTTCATGTTGGTGACCGTACTTCGCGGATTTCACTTAACGCAGGTGGTTTTGGGAACAAATTATCCGCGATAAACGAGGGATTACAGTACACACACGCTGCCCGGCTGTAGATTTATTGAAAATTGATAAATGAAAACTAGCAAAAGGAAAAATACAGATTCAACTCACGGACTTAAGCTTGAAAGCAAACACAACTTTGTCTTATACATTAGACATGTTAGCTCAATGCTAACACACGATGTCAAATGCCAATAATTGCATTTACATTCGTTTCACTGCATGGGGCAAGAGGATTTATGATGACGCGTGATGGTGTGATTGTACTTTTATTGGAAAAATCAAATACGTACAGAGTCAAAATTTTTGTACTGATCCCACCATTGCTTTTTACAAAGTTGTGTATCTTCGCGTAGTACAACAAACACACACGCACACAAAGTGGTGATGAGTGAGTGGGAGCTACCGGTTCATGTTTGTGCATGGAGCAAATTAACGTCACACATCTGGAAGACGGCTCCCGCCTGCTCCGCCCGCCGCTGTGCTGCGTTGGTGTGATTCCCAGTTTGCTCGTGTGTGTACGTGCACATGTATGCACGGACGTGAGTGTGTGTGTAGGTAAGTATAATATTTCCAGTGCTCCTCTCTTGGAACAGACCACCCACCCAGAAGACCAATAGAAGGACCACGGGGAGCCCGGATAGAAACACGCACGCACGTACACACATGCACGCACGCACGCACACACACGAACACACACGCGCGCGCGCACACACACACACACACACACACACTCACATCCAAGTTAACCCTGCCCGATAATCTCAGAATAGAACATGTTCTTATCAGAGGTCTGGAATGATCCCACATCTCGAAAGTAAAAGTTCAATGCGAGATGTTTTCTCAGGTGACTTCATTTAGTAAACCTAAGTGATAATTTTAGTGGTTTCCATTTTGTGTTAGCATGAAGCTAGCGAGCCACCCTTAAGGCAATGGTTGTTTGGCAAAAATTTTAAAAGTGTTTCTTTTTTTAATGGAAGTTAGCATGAAGAGCGTCTGATGGGTCTGGAAACACTTTTTGGGGTGACTTTTACAGTACCCAAATAAATCATGTAGCTTTATCCACGGATTAATATTGAGTGAAATTCCCTCAGCTAAACTGCCTTGTTAATTTGAATAGAGTATCTTGTTCCATTTCATAAAAACAAGCATGCATGTTGTTTCACACGCCATGGCCTTTTTAATTAACCTGACAAACGAGACTTTCAAATGTGTCCCGAGAATAATTGCTTTCTTGTGAAAGTTGAACAAAACCTAATTAAGTTCAGAACAATAGAGTATGTCGCGACAGGGATTACATAAACCTAAAACGTAACAAAAAAAGAAACAACAGGAAGTAAAGAAGGCCCATTTAACGGAGTGATCAAAGCTGCAGCCAATCAGAAAGAAGCAGTAAGTAAAAATAGCCAGACGGGGAAATGTGAAAAATAATCAGAACAAAAGGTCACACAATACAAATAACCATTGCAGCAACAGGTTTTCTTTCAGCTTCCAATCTTATGAAACTAATAATTTAAGCCCAAACTTCCTAATCGTGTCCATTTGATTACATTTTGTTTCTCAGATTTTTTTGTTGTGCAGTTTGTAACTACTGTAATCCCTTGTTTATCGCGGATAGTTGATTCCAAGACCACCCGCGATATGTGAAAATCCACGAAGTAGTGTCACCCTCTCATTTTTAACATACATAATTTTTTTGTGTATCAATAAGTGTATATTAAACCATATAAGTACATATGTTATCATTAGAACATTAAATAACAGTTTCAAACATAAATGACATACAGAAAATAATGTATAAATAATATAAATATGATATGTGTGTGTGAGTGTGTGTGTGTGTGTGTGTGTGTGTGTGTGCGTGCATGTGTGTTCGTGTGTGTGCGTGCGTGTGCGTGCGTGTGTGTGTGTGTGTGTGTGTGTAACATATGTAGATGTAGCTAAAGTATACATACAGTAAATATGTTATTAAATACTATTACTGTATTATTATTACTGTAAATATGATTTTAGAACTTTTATTATTACATTTTTTATATCAGGGTACAATACTGTAAATATATTTTTAGAACTCTTATTATTATAACAACTTTTTTTTTTAAAAAGGTACAAGTGTACGTACTGCAATTGTGTGGACACTCCCTGCCTTCTGATGGGGTGTGGGCAACTTTTGTGCCATGATTCCTCAATTTAATAGGTTTATTTTGAATTTGCAAATTTTTGATTTTTCTTTAAATTTGGAAAAAAATCCGCGATGTATTGAAGCCACGATAAAGGAACCGCGATGTAGCATGGGATTTCTGTACTATTTTGTTCTGCCGCCCTTTATTTGGGGTCTAATCCCACCGTCGTCCGTGAGATGGTTTTATGTGATTCTACGGAACTTTCAAAATAGAAGAAGAGTGAAAATAATTCATCTCAGCCTTGTTTTTACCGTCGATCACGTCTGCAGAAAGCGATTGCTGTAAATTCAGCTCTTGTAAGTAACAATTATTTCAAATGTTAAAAGAATCTGATTTGCCTGTGAATTTTAAAGTCACAGCAAAGCATCAATATAAATGCTAGTATTGATTCAAATGTTAAAATAATCAGAATTGCCTGAGCAGGATTTTGATATATGGACTTTTGACTCTGACTGTTTTCTAGTTAATAGAGCGTATTGATTCAAATGTGTATTGTCTTCAACTTTTATAATAAATCTGACTTTGTTTTTATTAGACTAAGTCCAGCCAAGCAAATTGTGCCTTAAGTTGGACTGATGTGAAACGCTTAGTTCCAAAAGTCACCTGTTGACAAAGTTGGGTGGGTTCCCACCTTACAGTTTAAAGGGCAAACCCATTAAGGCTCATTAAGAGCGGCACACTCGGCAATGACTTCCTCGGACACACAAAAGCAAGACACTTCACTTGGGCCATTGTTTTCTTACTCGACTTCTTAAAAAAAAAAAAAAAAAAAAAAAAAAAAAAAACGGTATCAAATTTTATACATGTCGAAAGAGTGTCACAGTACAAACACTCCATTGCTGGCTGTTGACTTACACACGTTCGCCCTCGCCAAACAGTTGTGAAGAAATATCTTTTTATGGTTTTCAAGATCGGAACAAGATAAAGATAATGCCCTCGTAATTCATTTGTTTGGTGCACTTCGGCTCACATTTTGTGCTCTCTCTACAATGAAACACAAGCCATGATGTTGGCTACAAAGATATCAATCCCAAACATGGGCATCTTTTTCCACAAAATTTCAGTTGAAGTCCAAATTGATTTTTCACCCAGACATTTTTGGTTGAACCTCTATTTGTTTGACTTTTGAGGGCAATCAAATTGGTTCACCTCCAAATTATTTTGACTTTAGTGGAGCTCACACCATTAGCTGCTCGTCACGGTAATAGCCGTGTTTAAGGAATCAATTAGTTTCCTGTGACATGTCTCCCAGGAGCAAGTTGAGGTCTTGCAATAACAAAGGAGGAACAATCATGTCATTGTTGTCTTTTTCCTTCTTACTTGTTGTTTGCTTTGGAAGACAAACAAGATTCCGGATTTTAGGTTCCCTGCGAGACCTCGCGGTGTCGAAACCCTCCGAGGTCCATAATTTGATTCGATGCTGTTAAAATCATCTCATTCCAGACGGCCTCCCCCCCCCCCCCCCCACCCCTCTGCTATTATTGTTATCAGGGATTGTTCGCAATGGTTTACCGCTGAGACGTGGCTGGGAAACGTGGGGAGAAGTGGAAGGCCTGCAAATGGTCATCGCTTGCTGTATTTCATCAGCAGGAATGTAGAGAGCGCTTATCAAAGGAAGCACTCGGAGTTCAACCTGCGTCTTTTTACGATCAACCTGAAGCGCATCTGGTCGCTGGCCAGATGCGAAGACGCTCCAGTGGTGTTGGGTCTCTCCACTCCCTGCGAACGCGCGTCAGAACATGCCATTGACGACGATTAGCCCGTTCACGTGTGTGTGTGTGTGTGTGTGTGTGTGTGTGTGTGTGTGTGTGTGTGTGTGTGTGCGTGTGTGTGTGTGTGTGTGTGTGTGTGTGTGTGTGTGTGTCGGCCTGTGAAAAGTCAAATATTTGCGGTGCTTGAAGCTTCCCCAAGCGGTCGCGCGGAGGGCAAGCAGCCAATCCGAGCGGCTGCGCACAACAAAGCTTGTGGCCTCCGACTTTATTTATTGTTAGCACGCAAGGAGCAAAATCAAGCCTGGAACATTTGATGTTGAAGTTCTAGCACCAGACGTTTGACAGGAAAGCACCACTTGTTCTCTCTCGTGTGGCTGAATGAGCTTGTGCGGTCCCCCGAGGCCTTGACGGAACAACTTGACTACGCTGACGGTTCGCCGCTGATCGGAGGAGGCATCGGTAAAACGATGATGGCGCGGCATGCATGCACACGCACACCGCCAGACATGCACGCTCTTGTCTGGCTCGTGGAGGATTGTAAAGTTGTCTTCCTGCTCGTCCTCGTCTCTGTTCTTGGCACTTATGATGCGCATCACACGCGAGCCGACAAGCCCCGCCTCCAACTTCCGTCCATTCTAGGTTCTTGGACTAGGACGCTCTTTGTCTTCACTTTTTAGACTGACACAAGTTGACAAATGCGCCCTACTAGCCAAGTTAGAAAATTCTTCCCATTAGCATGTCACGCTTTACTACTCGTACGAGTTGTGTTCCCAGTCCTGCTCCTTCTGTCCACCAATCGGCTCTGTCAAGCCGCTCGTCTCGTCCCGGTGTCCCTCGTTGTCCCATCACTTTGCTCACTGCTGTCGTTTTGTTGTTGCCTGCGCGCGAATCCAGTTGTCCAGTTTAGTTGTGAGTGTTGTTTTGTTTCTGAAAATAGATTTTTGTGTGTTGCACTTTTGTGCCACCAACATCACGCAAAAGCCCTTCATTAACTCTGACACACTGTTTCCATGTTGTTGTCGAACTCGCATGCCAAACATGTCCCACCAGTGTGTGGAAATGCCTCACTAGTGAGGATCACGAATGTCGTCGTACATGGATCTGGATCTTGACTAAATGTAATCTGTGTGTGTGTGCTTTGTGCAAATATTCCACCCCCTCAAAAGCCGCCCCTTCCTTCCGATGACATAAAACATTATTCTATTATATGACGATGTCATGGTTGAATTCCCCCGATGTCTGCTCCCTTCACACCTACTCACTTGCTCCACATATGGCGCACACACACACATGCAAGTGAATGGGGGGGGGGGGTCGATGATGACCGCCCCCAGCCCTCTACACACCCTTTCACTTCCACCCTATGGCTTCTTCTTTGGCAGCTGCATGCAATTGCAAGTGGGGCGCTCATTCCACCCCCGAGTCCCTCTAACATCGTCATGCTAATAGGCTAACCGCTACGCTTCTGACCCCCTCGTGGGGATGCGACCTGAGTGGGAGACAAAACGCTCCCTCTGCAGGCCATACGTGCATGCACGCAACATGCACACCTCTGCCAAATTGTTGCAAAAAATTATTTGTCTTTGGATTTTTATTGGGTTTATTCCGATTGTAAAAGTCAACTGGAATGGCTTCAGAGCCAAAGAACTTGTACGGTCTCGGCATCACCTGGCTTGAAACGTGCGGCCCACAGTTTCAAGCCCTCCTCCGGGTAATAGCGAGGCCTAACGAACATTCTTGTCAGTGTCAAAAGTCCGAGCGGGCCTTATCTCGGCAATAAAACAAAAAAATCTTATCGAAAGTCATATTTCATGTCAAAAGTGGCGTCCGGCATTTTGAAAAGAATCGCGCCGCGGCCACGTGCGGCCTTGTCGCAAGAGGGAGGGTAAACACGCAGGCGTCCTTTGGGGTTACTCATTGAACGGCATCAACAATCAGTTGCTTTCATTTGCTTGAAAAACCACACACACATGTCTCTTGTTTGTTGTATTTTTGTACTTTTAATCCGCCCCTACCCCCCCAAAAAAAAAATGTAAACGTGTTTATTTAGCAACAATAAAACCGAATCAACTGATAAGGGCGGTTCGGTCCCTGTATCGTCGATGCCAGAGTTTGGTCCGCATTTCCGACAGTAAGTCGGATTCGTTCCCAGTGAGGGTTGGACTCCGCCAAGGCTGCCTTTTGTCACCGATTCTGTTCCTAACTTTTATGGACAGAATTTGTAGGCACAGCCGAGGCGTTGAGGGTGTCCGGTTTGGGGACCTCAGCATTGCGTCTCTAGTTTTTGCAGACGACGTGGTCCTGTTTGGCTTCTTCAAGCCGTGATCTCCAGCTCTCACTGGAGCGGTTCACAGCTGAGTGTGAAGCGGTCGGGATGAGGGTCAGCACCTCCAAATCCGAGTCCATGGTCCTCGGTCGAAAAAGGGTGGAATGGCCTCTCCGGATCGGCGATGAGATCCTGCCCCAAGTGGAGGAGTTCAAATATCTTGGGGTCTTGTTCTCGAGTGAGGGCAGGATGGAGTGTGAGATCGGATCGGTGCAGTGTCGGCAGTAATGCGGACTCTGTACCGGTCTATAGTGGTGAAGAGAGAGCTGAGCCAAAAGGCAAAGCTCTCAATTTACGGGTCGATCAACGCTCCTACCCTCGCCTATGGTCACGAGCTATGGGTCGTGACCGAAAGAACGAGATCCCGGATACAAGCGGCCGAAATGAGTTTCCTCCGCAGGGTGTCCGGGCTCTCCCATAGAAATAGGGTGAGAAGCTCGGTCATCCGGGAGAGACTCGGAGTAGAGCCGCTGCTCCTCCATGTTGAGAGGAGCCAGATGAGGTGGCTCGGGCATTTCATCAGGATGCCTCCTGGACGCCTCCCTGGGGAGGTGTTCCGGGCATGTCCCACCGGTAGGAGACCCCGTGGATGACCCAGGACGCGCTGGAGAGACTGTCTCTCAGCTGGCCTGGGAATGCCTTGGGATCCCCTGGGATGAGTTGGATGAAGTGCTGGGGAGAGGGAAGTCTGGGAGTCCCTCTTAAAGCTGCTGCCCCCACGACCCGACCCCGGATAAGCAGAAGAAGTTGGATGGATGGATTTAGCAACAAAATTGCGCTCCATAAATTTTTCCTTTTCGTATGGCCATAAATACAGATTTAAATGGCCCATGAGTTGTAATATTGTCTGTCTCCATGTGTTGCTGCACCTTTTGTGTTCAAATAATCTTTAGCTTACCTCCACATTGATGCTAATCATGAGCCCGTCGCAAAGCATTGCCATCTAACAAATATGGTGAGGTCTCTCCAATGGGCAGGTGTGCTCTCCCCGCCATTGGCCTCCCACTAACCTCACCGTGTACTCGTACGTCGCTTTGGGTGGAGAGTCCCAGACATGCTGGAGACAACGGTTGTAAAGTTGGGAAAGTCTCATGAAAACACCGGTGCGCTTTTCATTCAACTCCATGACTAATCTTTTATGATATCGTTCGAAAAAGAACAAAAAGAAAAGAGTAACGCCCCGTTTTTTTGCAGCCAGCCATTAAAGGTGATTTGGCAGGATTAATCTTTGAAAGAAGAGACTTCTGTCATGACTAATGTCTTCCCCGTCGCCTTTTTTTTTTTTTTTTTTATGTACGCTACATAAACAGAAGTATTGGGACACTCACACAATAGTCATTCTTGACCTTGACAGTTAAATATTGTGACATTTTAAAAAGTACAAACCTATACAATAGAACTACTTAAATGTTGTGTGCTGGATGAAACACAAATGTTAAACCTCTGGCACAGTTTGCTCATTTGTCATCCAAGCCTTCCCACCTACGCCCAATATTGAGTCTTCCTTGAGCCTCAGATTCTTGTTTGTGTGGGTGTGCAAACTCCACACAGGAAAGGGCTCGGCCACTGGGCCACCGTGCTGACGATCATATTTGGGAGTTATGTCGGCATTAATATCGCACATGCAAAGGCTAAATGAGCTCCGTGTTCAAATTGAACGCAAGAGGCTTCCATGAAACCTTTACTTGCTCTGCAGGTAATGCTTTCAGTTTTATAATGACACAAGTTGACCTCTGGAAGATTAAATCAAAGCCAAATGAAAGCAAAAGCATTGATGTACTTGGCAGATAAGTGCCGCATTAAGATTAAAATCATCTCACAAAACAAACCGACAAAGCATTTACTTTTTTAAAGCGCTTGCTTAAAACCTAAAACGCGCAAGCGCGTCTTGTAATGCAGGTTGTGATGTGCTGCCCTCTGCTGTTCACATAGTGCATTACGATTCTAAAATGTACGGCTTTAATAAATTAGAAGTAGGTGGGAAACTACTTATCAGTAACTGACACCCTCCCGTTGAAATGTATGATTGCACAAGATGAAACAATGTACCACTTTTGTCTAAACACATTTCGACATGGCACAAACAGGTGTAAAATCCAAATCTTTAAATATGCAAACTTGTCAATGCGTAAATATTTGTGTTAGCTTCAAGCTAGGAAACTTTTCTCAGTTATTTGATTGAATATTTTGATATTCATTTTTAAAAACAGTATGCATTTTAATTTTGTTGAAATGACAGTGACACAAAGGCTTCGTACAACTCATCATCACACACATTTCTGAAATTTATTTGGTCCAGTTATTGTACACGTTTCAACCCAGTGTCAACAATACATGCACACACACACACACACATTCGTACGTGTGTCCGGCTCATCAGTTGCATGAGAGGGAAACTTTTTTTTCTTTTTTTGCCTCCTCTACGTGGCTGCTAAGCTGACCTAACATTGAAGTTTACTTGATACCGATTAGCACCCGCTTATGAGATAACAAAATTCAACAAATGTTAGTTTGCTATGAGTGCCGGTTAGCTCGCTCTCAAGTCCTCATCGGAGCTGATGATTGCACATTTCTTTCTACTGACGCGGTGGACATGAAGATGAAGCACTGCACAGATAAAACGCGCACACATATTGCACATCACGAGGACATCATCTCATATCGCACGACTTTAGAGCCAATCAAAAAAGAGAGGCCTTCTCGCATTACACAGTTCAGGCCAGTCAAGCTTCGGCAACAGCAGACACTTTGTTATATTATTGTTTGTTTAATTGCAACTTTGTGCACGTGGCCTGTGTTTAATATTGATGTGAAGGTTACTAAAAGTCAGTGCGGGACATTTCATTTCGTAGTTCTCTCTCACACACACACAAACACACAAGTGACGACGACGTTGCTTTGGATTAGTAATCAACAAAATGACAATCTTGGGTCTGCGTGATTTGTAAACAAAATAGAAACACACAAAGTACGGTGCCGACATGATTACAGCAAATTGATTGGCTTAATTTCATACATTGATATGTACACAAGCTTTCATTGTCATCCAGAACATCCAATTCATTGGTTCACTTTCAGATAACAACTCATTTTAGTATTTAAAGGGGGACATATTGTGGGAAATATCATTTCTTTAATTTTATATGAACAATCGGGTCTTCCCACCCACCTTGTGTGAATTTAAACAACCATTAAATTTGTGAACATGTGTTCAAGTATCCCCTTCTGCGCTTCCTCCAGCCCATGACATGATGGTCTATGCTGGGTGAAGAGCCTGAGCCACTTTCAAGCAACAACATCTCCCCAAGTATTCAACTCCCTAGCCGTTATGTAAAAGCTAAAAAGTAAGGAGAGCTGCAATGATTTTTGTCGGTTGTACAAATTTGAATTCTTCATCCTGGAAGTGTGATAACAAAATTTGTTACTCTGGAAATTGTTTTAAATTATGACCCAAAAAAATGCATAACACATCTTTTTTTAAAATGATTATTTAATTCCCTGTTCACTGGCCAAAATAGTGCTTGTTGCCTAGCAACATCATCTTCATTTTGAGTCAAATTGTTGAATGCTGCAATAGGGGGACATTGTTGCCATTGTTGGTTTTGAATAACATGTTACACGTTTCCTCCGGCATTTCAGAGTCAGAAATGAGAAGGTACTGTCTTGGAACACTCACGTGATCTCATGTTATATGACATGTTATCTTCACACTTAGCGACTCTCCCTATCCCGTGACGGCTCTTACTGCAGGTGATGTTCCGTATCATTTACGGTACGACCCAAATGGACCCAAGGACGAGTTGGCACTGCTTGAGTATTGTGGTGGTGGGGTGGGGTGGGGGGGGGGGGGTGGGGGGGGTGGGGGGGGGTGTCAATGTGAATGTAATGGTGGGTGTCAGGTGAAGGGTGCCCCACGGCGCCGGCCTTCTCACGGCGTGGGCGAGTCATCGTCTACGTCCAGCAGCTCCTTGACCAGTCTCTCTCCAAACTGCGCTCGGCTGTAGCGCTTGGCAGCGTAGGCATCGGACATCTTGTAGAGGACGTAGGCGTTGTTGATGGCGATGCTGATGCTCAGCCAGAACACCTGCTGCCACGTCTTGTTGGGCTTATGGAAGATAAAATACCTGGCGACACACAGGGGCACACGTGATACGCGCTCGCTGGACGCTTCATTAGGGACGTGTGGAAACTTTTGCACTCAGGCACACATACTTGCTGAACTTGTCGTCGTATTTGCAGATATAGCTGAGATGCGCAGCGAAGGCCTCCACCGCCAGGGGACACGCCACCTCGCCGCTTTTTCGCTTGATGATCAAACCTGACGCAAACACGCCGTCTTGTTGAGATGAAAGCTTTCGCTGACTGTTTATATCGTGACCGGATCCATCTCGAAAATGGATCCAAGTCGCCTACCTTGCTTGGTGGGCGAATAGGCGTTGGTGAGGAACCTGAAGTGGCCCTTGTTGTACCAGCTGATGAGCGACATGCTGCCTTGCATCATCACCCGCCAGTGTCCGCGCTGCGCCGGCGTGGAGCCGCACACCAGCATGCTCTGCGGCAGGCCCGTGCAGTCGCTCTTGCGTGTGCTCAGCAGGCCGCAGCAGTAAATGTCTGCGTAGGAACACAAGCACCATGACGCCGTGCATCGAATGCCGTCGTGCGATCGGACGGACCTTGCTTGCTGAACTCGGTGAAGAGTCCGAGGCTGGTGATGGACGGCCCCGTGAAGACGATGGTGTTCTTGCCAGAGATGTTCTGGCACAGCTGTTTGGCCACCAGACTGTGCAGCTGAAGTTTGTTCTTGAGAGCGGCCAACCCGTCCGAACCTTGGCCCTCTTTCAGATGAACTGAGATCTGCGCACACAAAAGAGGAGGGATGTCCATCTTGTTGATGACGCGCTGCATTAGGATGATTAGCCAACATGTAGCCTGCCTGTGGCTATCCTGCTAAGTGGCCTGCGTGCGTGTGCGCTCATGCGTGCGTGTGGTGGCTAATGGAATCTGATCGATTGGCTCCATTAACTCGTCTAACTCCTCTCCGCCTTGTCGTCAGGACAAGTCAGAGCAGACACATCGGTTGAGTGGTAATCATCAGAAATAATTGTAACGTGTTTGCTGAATGGGCGGGACACATTGGCGTTAGTTGCAACATTGTTTTTTTAAATAAAGCTGCACAGTGCTTCTACTTAGATTTTAAACAGTGACGGCTCCATCCACGCACCTGACAGATGAATCCGGTGGAGGTGCACTGTCGAACCCAGAGACTGAACTTCCTCTTCTTCCTCTTGCGTTGCTCGCGTTCAGTACAGGTGCTGATGAAAACCGGGTCCTCGTCTATTAAGGGTTCGTGAAGAACCTGCAAAGCGAAAAATAAAATCCCACTTGAGCAAGCAAGCAAATACGATGAGTGGATATAATAAGTCTGCATACCCGTTCTGTCATTATTCATTTGGACGGTTGCTCAATTTTCTTATGTTGTATAATTTCTCTCGTGGCTGTCCAAGTAATCCGTTGGGGACCATTCGCCTGGTTGTTTTTTCCCCCAAAGTGCTCGCAATGGAGGATTTCTCCTCGCTTAAACTGCTGCATCCAAAAGATGGCTTTCCAAGTCTAAACATGGAACATTACATAATTCCTCCTTGCCCTGCATGTTTGTCCTGACAGTGGTGCGACTGTTTCCATGGCAACCAGTCAGGTCAGCCGCTTTGTTGGGTCGCGACAAAGATGCCGTTTCTGGTTTGCTGACCATTGAACGTCCCAACAGCTTTTTAACAGGTAATGCTAAAAATGCTAAACATGCTAAGACTTTAGAAAAAAAATTATGTTTCATGTGCATGTGGTTTGTCCTTGCTGTGGCTTTTATGGCTTTTCCTCCTCATCCTACTCCTCCTTCTCCTCAGTTAACATTTCCCTTTCAAATACTGAGCTGGATGGCAAATGACATTCGCCAGCCACTAGATTAGGAACAGCTCCTTAAGCTAATTAGATCCAACATGACTTTAGAAACAACTCGCTATGCTGCAGTGCAGTATTGCAATCTGGAACCACACCAATAATAAACCTTATGTTCAATCAATAACTCTCTGGCAGCGTCAATCAAATCAGCAAGCAATATTTAATCATCAAGGCAAAACTTTAAACTCGAGCTTTTTGGGTCACATTGAGTGAAATGGATTTTGGACAGCCGTGACACCCGCTGGCATTGACGTCTTACAGATAAAGTATGGTGGCCTAGATACACAATTCTTCGCGTGACACACACACACACACACAGACTGCCCTCAGATTGTCATTCCTTGCGGGGGACTCACTTGGCTCGACCTCAATCAAGAGTACTTCTTTTTGTTATCTCGCTGAACGCAAAGTGCAAAGTGCAATTTGATTTTCTCTTCAATTTGAGTGAAGTGGGAAATGAAAGTTCTTTTCTTTTTTCTATTTAAAGAAAACTAATGGTGACTGGAATGGATATTGCTGGTGTGGACCCACCTGGGTCTGCGAAGGCTTGAAGGTGCAGCTGAAAGCTTGCTGCAGCGAGTCCAAGAAGGGCTGAATCTTGTACAGGCCCTGGTTGCTCCCCTGCGACGGCCTGAATGCCACGATGTGGAAGTACTTGAGGATCTTTTCGAAGCGCGCCTGGCTCATTTTGAGCGCGATGCTGCGGTTGCTGAAGAAGCCCGAGCTCCAGATGCTCAGCACCGACTCGCAGTGGTGCACGCTGGTGGACGTGACGAAGCCCAGAAAGGCCTTCATCTCCTGGGCCGTGACGGGACGCCAGCCCTCGTCGGAGCCGAAGCGCTCCTGGAACTTTTTGGCGTACATGTTGGTCTGCGTCACCATGTTTTGGATGCAGTTGTCTGGGACGAAGAGTTGGAAGAAGTCCAGAGCGCTCGCCGTTGCCGGCATCTTCTGAGCGGGACCTGGAATGAGTTGCACAACATTGGAGAGGCGCAACACTCCATTATCTCTCCTTCGGTGGCTAACAAATTAGAGCGAGCTTGCCGAGTCCTATTTCACACATGCGAGGAAGCAGCGCGTCGGGTACAAAATAAGACGTGGGCCGGTGAGTGGCCGTCACCCACTCAGCCCACGGCTCCCGATGCTTCTTCCACATTTGAATACCATTAGACTTGCAAGCTGCACGAAGGAGGATTGGGCCAAAAGGAATTGTTGCTCGGGATGTGACTCACTTACTCACCGCCGTCTTTTCTTCCTCCTGGCAGGCAGGAGTGAATCAAAAGCAGCAGGAGCGGGGGAAGATAATGAAATTATTCCAGCAAATATGCATTTTGTTCCCTGTGGATGGACGGAGCAATTGAACCATCTGGCTCTGGATCAACTCAAACAAAATAGTTCCATCAGTCTGCTCGTTTTCTAATTTCCCACAATCTTTAAAACAGCAACATCAATTTAAACGTTGCATAACACACAGACGATAGTCAAAACATGGCAAACCCAGCCCATCCCTGATCTCTTAAGAGCAAATCAGTGTTTTAAATCCCCCTCCAACATCACGATAAGCGGTTACATCATTTTATAATCTTGGCCCTCCTCCATCACCCTCACACGACCCCAAAATGAAGATAAGAAAAACTTGACCTGGAGTCAATCTTAAAAAAAAAAAAAAACACCACGTAGTTGAAAACCTGGAATGCTTTCAAACTGCTGTTTCCAAGCCAAGCGGGAACCAGATGGAATTTTAAAGCCAGGCCAAGATGATTTCTGGCTTTTTGACGGCCGTTGATGATTTATGTACACGGCGCGCAGCCCCCTGTGGCAGCAGGCTGTCACATCAATGTCAGTCAGCTGACAAAAAAGCAGGAAGCCGACTTCTCCTGGTGGGAGAAATGGCCATCTGAGGATCAGTAAGCACACACCTTGTGCATTTCAAGTTTCAGGAGGATGGATGATGATGTTGGCCGCACCCACGGCCGTTGTGCAAATTCAGAACAATGCTGCGCAAACACTACCAAGCAAACAGGTGCAGGATGTAACGCATCCGGGAAAACTTTGAATATTGAGCCAGCCATTACCATCCCAGGTGACTTGGAGTCAACTGCAGACAATAAATTTGTAGTAGTACTGTGGTGCCCCCGCCCCCTAGCACCGCCACTGCAGTCTGTACTATTTCGACGGTTGCCTAACAACAGCTGCTTTACTGTCATGAAGTGGACAAAATTAGAAGATTTGTTTTTTTAATTTGTAGAGAAAAAAAAGATACCATTTGTAGAAATTTCAAGTACTGCTGCCGCACAGAATGACAGCGTGGCCCAAATCAATTTACAACCTGGGCAGGAATGAAGGAATGCTCTGCACACCAAAACCAACTCGCCCTCCAGTGCATCTAAAGAAGATCTACGTTTCTCCACACTGCCAGCAACGGCGTAATGTGTCCACAAGTCGTCTTTTACAACAATTGGACCTGCTTCAGTGCAGAACTTTACTCCCCGAATGATCCCCTGACACTGCACTACCACTAATTAAATGATGGCGTATCCTTTTTTGATTAGAATGGGGCACACCTATTAAAAATGCCCTGTCACGTATGCATTAAATGATCAATGTGCAGTAGTTCCACATCAGATGTCCAAATATTAGAAACAGCCACATGTCCCCTTTTTCAATCATCAGTGACTCAATAACAAAATGATATTGCTGAACTGCCAGGCATTTTAAATGCAGTGCTGTCTTTCTTCATATTGTGACCACTGACAGCAATTATGATGCTGTGTCACCCCCCACACCGCCACCCACCCACACCCACGTAAGGTAAAATGAGCTACAATTGCCATCGATGTGCTGTCATAAAACGTGAGCACGACCTTCCTCATCCCGCCTCACCGTAAGAGCCTTTAAACGGCGGCACGGTGACATCTTGCAGGGTCTCCGTCCAGCCTTGCTCCTCGGCTTGGCTCCGGGACAGAGCACCGGGGGGACCGGGGCTGCCTGCCCCGGCTCCCCCGCCGTGTGAGCTCTCTCTGTCGGCCCGTCTCTGGTGATGGTGGTGGTGGTAGTGGTGGGGATGGTGATGATGATAATGGTGCTGCTGCTGCTGCTGCTGCTGCTGCTGCTGCTGCTGTTCCTCCTCGCCCGCCTCAACGATGTAGTTGTCCGAGTCCGAGTCTCCCGAGGTGCTGTAGAACGGGTTGTCGCTGCTGTCGTCCCCGGACTCGCCGAACACGTCGTCGGATATCTGCAGGCTCTCGTAGCGGGAGCGGGCCGCCTCCAGGAGGGACAGCGCCTTCCGGCCGCACTCCGCCATCTCTCGCCCTCTGCGGCGATGGTGGCGCTTGTCTTACTGCTGATGCTCGGATCAGCCACTTGCTCCCTCCCTCCTCCCTCTCGCCCTCCGACGCGGAAGTCGTCACGATCTCGCAGGAAAGCACAGGCTTCGGTAATGGATTGTGAGCACTTGTCTTTGGGATCCGGGGCTGGTCCGCCTAAGGATTATGGAACGTTTACGCCTCCTGCTGGACACAAACAAACGGTGCGATCATCCCAACAGGGATAATGTGAAAAACTACTCGAGACGTGGACTCAACTTCTCTACAAACAAACCCCGACCCCCGATGAAATTTAATGAACAAACTAAAGTAACAAAATGTACGACAAGCACCCGTTTTAATCTCGCACATCAAGATTACATTTAATTATACCGAACTACCTTCCCCCATCCATGCGTTCTCCTGTTCCTCATTTACAACCCAGTATCCCCCCTCGGGAGTTGGAATGGCTTTTCTTGCCGCAGTTTCCGACAATGTTGCAGCCCTTTAAGATTTATTCCCTCGTATAACACCACGTACAAAAGAGGCTGAAGTAGGAGATTTACGATCACTCATTCGGCACATGTGTATTTCTTACAGGATGCAGTAACCATACATGGTTACATCTGGTCTACGATTATTGCTATATTGTGGAAAATTTGCAGGCTTTTTTTTATTGAAGATTTTTTTTTATATCCAAATCCTACTTTGTAATCCAGACATATCCTTTTAGTTTTACGATGCCAATGCAGTAACACACTGCAGTTAATACCGCCGCCCTCTTGACGGCGCTGTGGTCATCAAGAGTTCTTCGTTGGTCATGTGCCATGTTTGCGGAAGTAACTGCAAACACTAGCAGTTGTCATCTTTTTCTTGTTTTTTGTGTTGTTTCTGCTTTGTTTATTTCATTATGAATTTACCAAAGGGTCCCGAATCTCTGTGCTTCGACAAGGACGTTTTTATGAAGGTAAGGTTCGTCTTCATGAACGTAATCGATCGCTCGTTTAAGATAGCCGATGCAAAAAGTATGTAATGGCTTCTTTCTGTAGTAACTGCGCCATTCCCTGAGGATTTACAGTTGTTAATGTGTCTCTAGGATGATTTTGACGTGGACCACTTCGTGGCCGAGTGTCGGAAGCAGGTGCAGCTTGAGGAGATGAGGGTGGACTTGGAGCTCTACTACAAGCTGCTCAAAACAGCCATGGTAGAGCTTATCAACAAGGATTATGCTGACTTTGTCAACCTCTCCACCAATCTGGTGAGCGCTTATTTTGCTTTTGTGCTTATTGATTTGTTTACGGGTTACGCCTCCCGGAGAGCTGTTTCCAGGTAGGGTTACAGCCTCAAACGTGTCATCTTGTCTCAGGTGGGGATGGACAAAGCGCTCAATCAACTCTCTGTGCCACTCGGACAGCTACGAGAGGAGGTCATGGTCTGTGTTTTAGTTTAATACGTATTTCATGTACTCCTGTTGGAATGAGCGCTGATGAATCCTATGTGTGCAGAGCCTTCGGTCGTGCGTCAGCGAGGTGATACAAGCTATTGACACGCAGCTGTCCAAACAAGAAGACCTGCAGAAGAAGAAGGTTGGGGCCTTCCATTGTTATTTTCATGGAACGACACAGTTCTTGTTTGAGTGTCTTTTAATCCCATTGCGTCTGTCAGGTTTGTGTCCTGAGGTTGATTCAAGTGGTGCGCTCAGTGGAGAAGATTGAAAAAATCCTCAACTCGCAGAACCCCAAAGAGTCCAACTCACTGGAAAGCCACAGGTGTCACATATTTTTTGCTAGCACTTGTCCTCGTTCGGGTCATATGTCATGTCATATCATTCTGTCCGTGTCCAGCCCCTTGTTAGCAGGTCAGATCTTGGAGAGGATCGCCACCGAGTTCAACCAGCTCCAGTTCCACGCCGTGCAGAGTAAAGGCATGCCTCTGCTGGACAAAGTCAGACCGGTGAGTTTTCATCCAGCTTGTCCACAAGCAACTTAGTCGCCGGCATCCTCCGTAATCGTTTGTGTGGGGCCCCTCCAGCGCATCGCAGGCATCACCTCCATGTTGCAGCAGTCCCTGGAGGGTCTTCTCATCGAGGGTCTGCAGACGTCCAACATGGACATGGTGCGCCACTGCCTCAGGACGTACGCCACCATCGACAAGACGCGAGATGCTGAGGCGCTGGTGGGACAAGTGCTGGTCAAACCCTTCATGGATCAGGTAAAGGTGCCAAAACCTGGGCGTCGAGGCCACACTCTACTCAAAGTGTCTGTGTGAGAAGTCTCTCCTTCCTCCTCCTGCCGGTAGGTGATTGTGGAGGAGGTGGTCAAGTCCAGTCCCGATGGTCTTCAAGCGATGTTCTCAAGGCTGCTGGAGTTTGTTCCTCATCACTGCAGACTCTTGAGAGAGGTGACTGGGGGAGCCATATCCAGGTTAGTAAACAAAAATAAATAAGTCCTTGACTCATAATTGGGAAAATAACCAATCATTGATACCTGATAAAAAAAAAAATTCAGACTGAGTAAGCAAATTGTTGTGTCCGCTCTACTTGGATGCTCCTTCTCCGGCCAGCGACAAAGCTGACATCGTTCCCGGCTACGACTTCCCAGTCAATTCAGTGTGGCCCGAGATGGTAAAAGGCATTGAGGAGAGGCTATCTTACCTCTTCAACCCTGGAAACCCCGACATTTTCTACCAGGTACGGCGACAACAAAGGACGCCACTTGACACCCACCTCCTCACCCCTTATCACCTGGCCGCTCTTCATTTGTAGCGTTACAGCGCCAGCGCGGAGTTCGTCCGTCGGTTCGAGCGCCAGTGCAGTTCGCAGGCCAGCGTGAGGCGACTGCGAGCGCACCCGACCTACATCGCCTTCCACAATAAATGGAACCTGCCCGTCTACTTCCAGCTGAGGTTAAAGCTTGTTGTGTGCGCTTTTGATGTTGGAACAAAGTCGGTTGTGCTGTGTGACAGTCACTCACTTCTTTGAAACATCTGAATGCTTTTCTAGGTACCGAGAAATAGCGGGAAGCCTGGAGAATGCCATTGGTGACGGGTTAGAGGTGGCGCCAGGTGTGTGTTTGGATTCCAACTTTCTTTTGGGGAGGGTTCCAATTTTGTCACAACGTCCATTGAATTAATGAAGTCCATAAATAGCCTTTGTAACCATCTTGGCTTCCCTCCAGCTGGCAGCGCGTACCACCTTCAAGCGTCAGCGTCGCTGTGGTCTTGCCTGGTGCGCTGCTGGGCCGACAAAGTCTACCTGCCGCCGCTGGCTCATCGCTTCTGGAAGCTGACGCTGCAGCTTTACTCACGATATGGCACCTTCCTGAATGAGGTCAGCTTTCGGGGGATAAACCACCGATGGTCATTTCAGGACTTGTTGACGGATTGGCTCGGCGAACAGGTGCTGACCGAGACCGCTCCGCCCGAGGGGAGCAAAGAGCCCAGCAGGCCCCTCCCCAGCTCGGCGTCGTCCACCTCCAGCAGGACGTCCGTGGAGGAGACAGGCAGCGAGAGCGGCAGTCCCGCCTCGCTGTCCACCAAACAGCTGGTCCGCATTGCAGCTGACGTCCAAAAACTACAAGAGCGAGTAAGCGCAATGATCATATTTACTACTTCACTCTAATCCCACTTTGAAACCTTATCCATAGTTTGAAACGCTATCCTTAGTTTGAAACCCTAACTCTAGTTTCAATCCCTACTTTGAATCCGTAACCCTAGTTTAATTTAGTCAGATTGGAAAGTAGAGTTTTTCAGCCTCGGCAGGTGTAAATCTGAAGGGTTTAAATTGCTCTCTTCTTGTCTTTTAGTTACCAGAAGTGTCAGAAATGGTCAAACGGCGATTAGAAGCCATCGGCTTCACAAACTTTATCATTGTGGAAGGTGAGTGACAATCATTTTAATGTCACTGTCTCCTTTTACTTTTCTGTCGGTAGCGCAACGTGTCAATCGGTGAGCGATCTGAAAACGGCAGTATTGTGTTTTCCCCAGAGGCATTAGCGGACTCTAATGCGTGCCTGTCCAGCAGCATCCCGGCCCTCAGCACCCGCATGACCCAACACCTGAGCGAGCGTAGCTGCCGCTTCCTCAAGAGCGCGTCCGAGGTGCCCCGACTCTACCGCAGGACTAACAAGGTCGGTCGCTGGAGCCCCTGAATTATCATCGCCGTCACAGCCTAACGCGACGTTGAGTACGCTTCTTCTTTTTCTTCTGTCTTGTGCCGATAGGAGGCACCCGTGCGAGCGTCTGCGTACATGGAAAACGCCTTGCAGCCGTTACATCAGCTGCTGAGCGACTCAACGGGCCTGGTGGACGCAGCCACGGCGCGCCGGTGGCTGACAGTCACGCTTTCTGAATGCACGCAGAGGTGAGCGCACGCAGAATCAAATTTTGGTTGTGGAGGAAAAATACAATCAAATAATGTCCATTTTGTGTTTTTGTTTTGGGTGTTTTTTTTTTTTTTTATTAGAAATAATTACATACATGCATTTCAAAATATAGTTAGTACTTACAAAATGTGTGAAAATAAATTTATACATGAAAATAAAAAAGTTTTCAAAATTTATACAAAGAAAATTATTAAGTAACAAATTAGATTGTAAAACCTTTTAATATTGTTTAAAATAAACAAATACATTTAAAAATGAGGCAAACTTTGAAAAGGTGTTTAATACTTTTCAAAGTAAAGTGCTAATACTAAAACTAAATACAAAGTGTTCAAATACATGTGTCATTTGGGGTCATTCAAGACGACGGTGATGATTTGAGGACATGGACGCGTGCGTGTGTGCGCTAGGTACTACGAGACCATTTCTGAGGTTCTGAGCTCTGTGAGAAAGATGGAGGAGAGTCTGAAGCGACTGAAGCAAGCCAGGAAAGGCGCTACCGCCGCTACCAGTGCTAGCGCGGCCGGAACCAACGGCGGCCCGTCAGACGACACCAAGATCCGACTTCAGCTGGCTCTGGATGTGGAGTACTTGCGGGAACAGGTGAGTGGCCGGGTTTCTCTCCCTCGTCTTCTCTTCTCCCTATCACACTGAAGAACGTCCAATGCAAACGATCGTCCTATTGCTGTTGTGTGCTCCACCTCAGATCGAGCAGATGGGTGTGGAGCCTGCTGATGTGGCCATGTTGGCTAGCCTGATGGAGCTGGTCAAGGAGGCCCGAGAGCTTGGCAAACACAACGCGTGAAACAACACAAAGAAGGGCAAACTTTGGGCAGGCCGCAAAGCCTCGTCTATCATGTGGCGAATTGGGATCGGAAGGGATGAGCGCCATCAGTTGTGCTTGTGCGGTGCTCAATGCAAACTGACCGACTACTCTTATTGTTTGTTGTGAAATGGAATATTTCAGGTGCATAGTAAAAATCTAGTTGGGAGTCGATCGCTGAATGTTTTCTTACTGAATGTTTCCAAGCCCTCAAGAAAAGAAGGGAAAAATACATCAACAATGGCAGCATGGAATGGAAAACAAAAGCATTTCAAACACCAAGCTGACTTACAAACCCTAACCTCTGTTTGAAACCTAAATTTGAAACCCTCACTGGTTCAAAACCCCACTTTGATACCGTAACCCCATTTTGAAACCCAAGTAGCTCAGTTGAGGACTATTCCTCATTTACAATGTCAGATTCTCAACTGAAATTATTCATTAGTTTTCTGTAGCACTTCATGAAAGCAGACAATAAACGTTGTTTGAAAAAATGCCGTACAATTAAAACTACACTTTTTGTCCACTGGACAGCAGCAACTAGCCATCATGTAATATTGCAATATGTCGAATAAAGGCATAATACGGTGCAATAATGTAATGGAAAAGTCACTTACACGAACGAAATTACACGATATAATGTGCATAACTTGTGTATAAATGTATTGATGAAAAAGAAAGTGACTTTTATAAGGGATGACTTAAAGTTCCGATTCATACTCCAGCCAAATGGTGGCGACAAATAACGCCACCTTTAAAAAAAAAAAAAAGAAAGTTGAGGTAAACTTCCGTTAGATACATCCACCTGGGGAATAGACGCCAATTTTGCAAACACTCGGCCGAAATCTACATTTATCCCAAAATGTCACCGCCGTTACTGCTGCGGGCCTTCGTGAACAAACGGCTGGTCACCGCTGCAGAGGAGATATTTGACTGTCGTGAGCGAATAGTCGCAAAATACGAGAAAGAAGCATCCAGCTCGCAGGAGATCATACGCCTCCGAGGGATGCTCTCGGGTTTTGCGTCACAGGTCAGTTTTTTCTTTTAGTTTCGCCAAATAAAGGTTAATTATATTTACTAATTTAAATCTCTAGTAACTTTTGGCACTTATATAAATGTCGAAGTATGCAAACTGCAAGGTAGCAAGCTGGAGTCAATGGTCTTAGTTTATAGACCTGTTGCACTGACATCTGTGGTCATGAAATCTTTCGATAGGTTAGTACTGAACCACCTGAAGGATGTCACGGGCCCCCTGCTGGACCCCCTCCAGTTTGCCTACCGGGCAAACAGGTCGGTGGATGATGCGGTCAACATGGGACTGCACTACATCCTGCAACACCTGGACACCCCAGGAAAGTACGCCAGGATCCTGTTTGTGGACTTCAGCTCGGCGTTCAACACCATCGCTCCTGACATCCTCCAACAGAAGCTCATCCGGCTTGCGGTGCCTGCCTCCACCTGTCAGTGGATCACCAGCTTCCTGACCAACAGGAGACAGCGTGTGAGGCTGGGGAGCATCACATCTGACACCCTGACCACCAACACTGAAGCCCCTCAGGGATGCGTCCTCTCCCCACTGCTCTTCTCCCTCTACACCAACGATTTCTCCGCAAGTGACTCTTCCGTGAAGCTCCTGAAGTATGCAGACGACACCACTCTCATCGGACTGATCCAGAACGGTGATGAGACTGCGTACAGACAGGAGGTGGAGCGGCTGGTCCACTGGTGCAGCCAAAACCACCTGGACCTGAACCCGCTCAAGACCGTGGAGATGACAGTGGACTTCAGGCGAGGCCCTTCACCACTTTCACCCCTCACTATCCGCAGTAATACTATTCTCTCATCAGACACCTTCAAGTTCCTGGGAACCACAATCTCTCGGGACCTGAAATGGACCGGCCACATAGACTCTGTCCGGAAGAAGGCCCAGCAGAGGCTGTACTTCCTGAGACAGCTCAAGAAGTTCAACCTGCCACGGAAGCTGCTGAAGACCTTCTACACTGCCATCATCCAGTCTGTTCTCTGCACCTCCATCACTGTCTGGTTTGGATCGGCCTCCAAACAAGACAAGCACAGACTGCAACGGACAATAAGGACTGCAGAAAAGATAATTGGAATCAACCTCCCATCTATCCAAGACTTGTACCTGTCCAGGACCAGGAAACGTGCAAGTAACATCTCAACAGACCCTTCGCACCCAGGTTGCAGCCTGTTTGAACTACTCCCCTCCGGACGCCGTTATAGAGCTCTGTACACTAAAACCAGCAGACACAGAGACAGCTTCTTCCCCCAGGCTGTCGCTCTGATGAACTCACACCACTCTTAGAGTCTCAGAGTCATTACTGTGCAATAACATCCCGCTTGCCACACCTTTTTTGTCTACACTGTTTGTACTATGTGTCCTCTCTGCATCCATTGCAGCCTGGTCATCCTAGAAGAGGGACCCTCCCATCTGTGGTCTCTTCTCAAGGTTTCTCATTTCCCCTAGCTGGAGTTTTGAGTTTTTCCTTGCCCTCTTGGGAGTTTAAGATCAGGGGGTGTTTGAGAATATCTTTCGTTCTTCACATGTCCTGAGTGTTGTTGTTAGTCACCTAAATGTTGAACAGAGGCTGTGATTTACCGAAGTCAAATTCCTTGTTTGGCACGCTCAAACATGGCGAATAAAAAACTCTTGAATCTTGAATCTTGAATAACAACAGTGTGAAAGATAAAAAAACGACAGGCGCGCGATTATATAATTGAAGCAAGTCACAGAAGGGGAAGAAAGTGTAGCAAACCTAATTTTATTTTGAGAATATAGTGCTATATATCCTTTACAAAATATATACTTTATTTTTCAGACTTCTTTCAATCAGAGTAGAGTAAAAGGAAAGACGGAAAATATGGAAAATTCCATCAAGCGCCATATTTTACCATTTTACGTCCGTCCACGTCAGCTGCCCGTGTGAAACTGATCATGTGTCGCTAGTTTAGTGAGCATACTCCCAAAATAAGCAGCTCGCCTATTTATTGGCAGCCCCCCACAACCTGAACCACGCATACCCGATCTCTTTTTACGGCTGAATGAATGCGGACTTTTTGTTGTTCTTTTTCAGCCGAAGGACACGCAAACCACAAACACGCAGCGAATGGATCTATGCGTGACCACGTGTTCCATGCCCCCCCCGCTGCCTCCCACGTGTAAGTCTGCATTTTTTTTGCCGAGAACCGCCGCTGTGCGTCCGTCGCGCGCCCGAAGGGAGGAAAATGCTTGTGTTGTGTTATCTGCGTGGGAAGTTGAACCCCGACCTCTGGTTCTGCGGGGGTTGTCGCCTCACAGCAGGTGACCGCGTGACACCGCAGATCCGACAGGCACTCATAGCGCACAGCAAGGGCGCACATGAAAGAATTGTGAAAATAGACCCCGCTGAACCAAAAGCAATCACTGCTGCGTTATGTAAATCAGCGTTCTCAGGCTCCCGCTGTACACATAACACTTCCATGGGGACTGTGAGGGTCCCAGATTGGGAATAAAAAAAAAAAAGAGGTGATTTAGGGTTATGGTTAGTCAGTACACAATTAAAATGAATAATGCTTAGTTTTATAAAAGATATGTGTGATGAATTTAGTTTTTTTTAAGGCATCACTGTGGACATGTTTTTTAAGATATATTATCTGCATGTTTGTTTTTTGTTTTAATCAGTGGTCAAATTCTCTATTGAACTGACTAGAAGGAAATGAAACTGAATTTTTTGGGGGGTCAAAGTGTCAGGAATGAGTGGAGCAGGGTTTTTTTGAAGGAAAGGGAGGTGGGTGGACAGAGACATAGAACCGGTCCATTCAGACCAGGGACCGATAAATAAAAACAGGTCCTGACTGAAAGCCTACCCATGAGACCGGGAAAATGCATGGCGGGAACAGAAACCGACGGGGAGTAACAGTAGACACCAACAGTGAACACATAACACAAAGTGGAGTCGCAGACAGACGATGACACATACAAGCTAAACCACTCAGGAAATTGCATTTGAGTCTCAGGACCTCACTTTAGACACAAATCCACTTTCAAGGACCATGAACACACACATGCACGCTTGTGTATAGCACGGTCAGCTGATTTGCCTGCTTCACTTCTTCCCATGCATGTGACAGGTCACATGTTGGACACTGACGTGACAGCTCTCGATACCATCGGTCAAATTTGCAACTGGGGTGCAAACATCATCATGGCCGACAGCTGCTCATAAGAGAAAAATAAAGAGTAGCCAAAGGACAGATTGGGATGTTTTCGCAAGACTGCGTACTTTTTGCGAGTTATCTCCTCCATTTTTATTGCCTGTTAATCATATGTCCTGAATGTCCTTGACGTTATCGCCCCCTCTTAATCACAATTTCATAAGAAAGTATGATAGGAATGGAAAATAAGGCGACACCCTTTCTCGGCCGATCTGACACCGATCGGTGGCGAGGTGTGAAGCCAGGGTTACGTTAATGGAGTTTTAGCTGCACACACATCTCGACATTTATTTCCTGTGCATTTCTCAAAAAGTAAAAGTAATCATCAACACTATCTATGCACTTTTCAACCTTTTCCCATGAGAACTTGGGTTGGACTGAACATCACATTCCAACACTGAGAAAAGCAGAAAAAGGTCCAAGCACGGTCTTACTGCCAACATTTATTTCCTGTGCATTTCTCAAAAAGTACAAGTAATCATCAACACCGTCTATCCTCAGTTCAACCTTTTCTCATGAGAACTTGGGTGGGACATTCAAACATTGAGTAAAGCAGAAAAAGGTTCAAGCACGGTCAGAAATGTCAGTTTTTAATAGATTTTTTTGACATTTACATTGGGATGAAGAGAAAATACAGACAAAATAATTTTTATTAAGTAAAACATTTAAATAAAATTGAATAAGGAGCCATTTAAACATATTTAGGGAGGAAATCATAACAAAGTGGTTTGGTTTGAATCCAGCTATTGAGCTATTAAATTGTACGGGTGTGTCTAAAAAGCACATTCCATATCTTGGACTTTTTTTTTAAGAGGACAAGTGTTCCACAAATGGATACAAAGTCCACTTAAAGGGCTAGAGACACCGGTATATGTATAAATCGGTTTTAGTTAGCTTATGGGCTTATAAATATAAATTGACGCTCGAACCAACCAAAAGGAAGCTGTTGCTCTGAAAATTATTATTTAAATTTGCCGCACAGACGAGTTTGACTGCACCGAGCCGTCAGCAGGAAGTGACGTCTCATGACGTCTCAAGTTGTACGCGTTTAGTTTCAGTGAATGTTAACAAAAAGAGAAGAGGGGCCAGCGCGGAGACGTCGGGCCAGGTTTGCGGCCAACCCAGCTCGCCTAGCCGTGCCTTCCATTCTCCTGGCGTACGTTCGTTCGCGGGACGACAAGATGGGTTGAGTTCGCCTGATAGGATCCACGAACCGGACAGTGCGTGCCTGCTGTGTGCTCGTCTTCACAGTGGCCTGGTTGACTGTCATCTTTCCGGACTCTGCTGTGCATCGGGAGCGGCTAGCGTGCTATCACTCTTATTGTTCATCTTCTTTTATTTTTCCTGTGTTGTTTACTTGTATGTGCGTTGTGAACTCTGTCTTATCTTTCCGGACTCTGCTGTGCATCGGGAGCGGCTAGCGTGCTATCACTCTTATTGTTCATCTTCTTGTTTTATTTTTCCTGTGTTGTTTACTTGTATGTGCGTTGTGAACGCTGTCTTGTCACCCTGGGATAGTGAGAAACGTAATTTCGATCTCTTTGTGTGTCTTGACATGCGGCGGAATTGACAATAAAGGAGACTTTGAGACTTTGACTCAAATGAGATGTTCATGTCTTCATTCGCAGTGGTCAACTCGGCACTCTACTCTTTTTACTATGCCAACCTAACCACAGTGACGGGAGAGGCACAATTCAGAAAACGTGCTCAGCTCGTCGAGAAAATGCGATTTAAGCAATAAAATTAAAAATGCTTATAAAACCTAAACCAAACGTTGCAGGTGGTCATGTCTTCATGTGCCGAGATCAACTCGGCACTCTAAAGCCCCCAAGAGCACTTTTTACTTTTTACGATGCCAACCTAACCAGAGTGACGGGAGGGGCACAATTCAGAAAATGTGCTCAGCTCAGCCCAAGTGAACTGCTAGATTCATCATATTCTGCGTCAAAAGAGGTTTCTGAATCGGATAAAATGATGCTAATATTGCCGCTAGAAACGGAGCTGTCGCTATCATCTGCCATGTTGTTTGGGTTTGTTGACATCCAGATGTACAACTTGTGACGTCACAGTAATGGCGCCGCCAGTTTGGCTTCGTGCGGAACCCGATCGATAAACTAGAATTTCATTTCAGCTTTATTCTTAGTAATCGGTGTCCATTTTTAATTTCCGATGCGGCAAATGTGTTAACTTTATACATTCTATCAAATTCCGTTCTAATTGAAAAAAAAAAAAAAGGGATGTCTCTAGCCCTTTAAGTCACTGCTGAAGTAGCAAAGGTCAATCTCAGCACATTTTCTTCCTGACACTGCATTGAGAGAAATCCATTCTAAGTGGGACATTTCTTGCAGCGTGACAGGGAATGCGTACGGGCACGTGACCATCCACAAAGTTGCGCGCCGTTGGGAATCCGACAGGAAAGACAAAAAGCGGCTCACACTTTCTCGGACCTCCCTTGAGTTGGAGTCGTTGAAGTGTAATTTGGAATTCCCTCTCTATTCCTGTAGGTGGCCTTAGAATGTCCATCTGGCGTCAGTGACACGGTTCTATTCTATATTTGCTGGTCAGGGAGAATTCAGTTTCAGCAATGTGTGCAATCCTATAATAAGGTAAAGTGGCTGTTGTTGTCCATCACCAACAGCGCTGGTCAAGATCTCCTTTTTAGGACTGAAGTAAACTAGTAGATTGAAAACCGCAGCTGGTGCACAAAGCCATGACATCAGCTCCTTGCCAGGTATAAAAGATACGGGCCTGACAGGGGAGGGGGGCTTTTTTGACATCCATGCCTTGTGCCACTCAACTTTTTGGAAAGACTTCACCCTGACATTGGTTGAATAAAATCTTTTCCCAATCAGCCGTGGTCCCTGAAGTGCTCATTCGTCGGGAAACAGCCACCGATCACCGAGTGTTTTTTGAAGACCAGCGAAGCAGAAAAACCATATACCACATCGTCTTTTTGTTTACTTAATCCCTTACCATTCTTAATCTCAGGTGGAATTCACTTAGCTGCCATTTAGAGGTTTAGGAGGCCATCTAGTGAAATTCCTCCTCTTAAATCTCACTATGTGGTCAGAGAGGAGGCACTTGTTGGTTGCTGGCTTGAAATCTGGTGCTGATTGCTTGTTTTAGTGCAAATGCCATCTTGGGACTTTTCGGTTTCCTCAAGTCTAGAAGAGGGGAAACGGTCACTGCTATTTTTACTTTTTCCATGAGGAGTTAAAGAAAACCACAGAGTGAGAACAATATTTTGGAAAGTTTTGTGCCACCACAGTCTTCCAGTCCCAGGCGCCAGTCTCTCGTCACAGATGGTGTCTTGTCCGAAAACCCCCACAGCCTGGCTTTTTATAGCGCCGGGTGTGGATGTCTGCAAACGACCGCCACTGCTTTATGAGCAAACGGTGGAGGCGGACACTCTTCCTGGCCGCAGAAAAATGGGTCAGAAACAACACCGGTGGAGACGCTTGTGATATGACGCGATGCTAGACTTGTCACTTTTCACAGACACTCAGGAAAACAAACCCTAACAGAGAAACTATTACTGTTTGTGCAAGGGTTGGAAACACATGGTCATGGGCCGCATAGGGCCCACCAGATAATTTAATATTTTTGTATGGGTTTAACAATACAAGCTCACACGCACACGCACACACACACACACACACACACACACACACACACACACACACACACACACACACACACACACACACACACACACACACACACACACACACACACACACACACGCACGCACGCACACACACACACACACACACACACGCACACTTGTGTGTCATGGTTCAGTCTGGACAGATGATATGACTCACATCATGTTGACTGCTGTTTCGCCCACAGTGTTATTTTCATTGAGGTAACTGTTGTTCAGGGGTTGGCTTGTTTTGGATGTCAAAAAAGCAAATTTGAACTGAGAAAACTTGATTTGTACTTCTATTTATACTTTTAACATTAAAAAAATTACATAAAATGGGGTCTGATGTGAATTTCTACACTTTTTGCTTGTTAATCTCTACATCCTATTACGGCAACAAACAAGAGTAAACAAGTCATTTCAGAAACAACGCCACCATTTTGAGGGAAGGCGATTTTCTGCACAGTCTTAAAATATTAGTGTAATTCGACACGGTAGACGTTTGAAATCAAGTTTTGCTAAAACTTGTACTGGTTAATTAAGCTTCGCCGGACCTTCGTCTTTACTCTAGACAGTCACTGATTTTTTTCCAAGGAGTCCCTGAACGCAGCGCAGAACAGCGCTGCTCGACTTGTTCCGATAACACCCACACACAAGCACAGTCATTGACACACGCGTGTTCAAGCACAACACAGGAGTCCACGCGGTCCTCAGACAAGGTAAGATAAGATAAAAATTTCACTCTTAACACGCCACTATCCCTCACAATTTCATTCGCTACGTGTCCCTAGTGTTATCTTAAGTCTAAACGTGTTCGCCCCAAAAGACTCGCCGTTTTATCCAGAAATTCACCGAATTCACTCATAGACCAATGCGCGAATTTGACACTATTTAATTTCAATTGACAGCGCGGACTTATCCCGTGGGTGCTGTGATGCAAAATAATAGCAAGGAGCGGTAAGAGGACGGCGCTTTCGATCGGCTCTTGGGTGCCATGCCGCCTTTTGTTTGTGGAGAATCAAATTTAGCGCCAAGCCTCGGGTGGCGAATCAAATTTAGCGCACTTGACGCTCTCGGCTAATCGTTTGCTAGTTCCCTCGTGTTTCCATGTAATAAAGTAATAACGGCCATGCGGTTGACTGTAGCCGTAATGCTGACAGTGACTTGATTGTACTTGACCTTTGTCACTTGTGTAGCCTAAATAGTAAAACTGACGAAAATAAACAAGTGTACCAGCGAATGTGTACTGCAGTACCGATTACAAATCAGGCTTATTATTTCTCATTTTTCTGCTAGTAATTGAATAAACATAAGTTTCTCACTTTTTCCCCAGTTTGGTGTGTACCCCACCCCTCTTGGCTTCGAGGTTATGATGAGGGCAGATTGAGGATATTTGTTAGCTCTGGGCAACGTCTCAAGTTCAAATTGAGAGTCAGGCTGAGAAGAATTGTGATCATTCACATATTTTTTTATTTCACGTCTATTAATAAAATAGAGAGAGAAAGCACCACGAGCACGATCCAGTGGCAGATTATTTTTCCTGCCGGCAATCTTGTGTCTGATCGTACATGTGCGTCCTTCGTGCTTCTACTGTTGCTGCCATTTTTCCCCGGTTTGTCATCGCACTTAAAAAGGTTTGACCTACTAAACTGGAAACGTTGCAAAGCCATTACTCAACGGCACCGACGCTGAACAAGAAGGAAATGCCACATCAAATCCGAATCTCATCAGCCTTCATTTTCTAGAATAGTGTTACCAGATAGCATGAAGGCGTCGTGATATATATCGGGTGAAAAGAGCAACGTGCGCGCTTTCCTGGCAGGCCGCCTGGTCACACATGCCTGTGCTATTTGCGTTGGGCATGCCCGACCGAACAGAAGCGAGGACGAAGAGTCAGAATGGTGCCTTTGTTTTCGCTGGGAGGAACAGCTGATGAGAGCGGCGACGGCCCGGCCATGTGTTGACTCATTTGTAAGGCTCATCTAAAGTGGCCTATTTATGCTAATGTCCTTTAGCCAATCTTTTTTTTACTATTCCCATGTTTCAGGTGCACCTTAGTTCCTAACACCCTTGAATGATTTAATCGTGATGAACAAAGTGATTAAATCCTCATGCCTTCACCAGTTCAAACTCGCTTGAATCAACAAACAAGATAGGCTTTATCTCAATTGTGTGTGATAGACGGGAAATGTTTGCAGGGGTTTACAGTGGGTGGGGGGCGTTGAGTCTGAAGACAAAGCTCAAAAATAAATTTGCATTATGAATGCATCTTTGTGTTGAGGTTGACTGAGTCAAGTCTCAGTTTCTCAATACAGTTGAGGCAATATCATTTTTATTCATCTTTTGCCAAAAGGTGATGTGATCACCTTAAAACAAACATCATATGTAGAGTAGAATTGGAAAAATCACATAGTCACCCATTTTGGTTTGAAGGAACCAGTTTGGGAAACTCGTAGCGCCAGTCAGAGGTAGGTTGGCACTCTTCACACTCTGGTGACGCTAAATTGCGAAACTCTCGTGTGCGTAGAAGCGAAATAGGCTGTCTATTGTTTGGTGCTTTTTTATTTTTTGTACCTTAGCCATGCCACGCCGCCTGTCGGAACTCCTACAAGGGAATTTGCCCAAACGAGCTCCAAACAGGTGAGCAGAGAATGGTTTCAAAAGTCGGATATTTTTGTGTTAAGAATCAAGCACAGCTTCATCAATCGTGTTGCGCATGTGGACTGAGCGGCCTTTTAGTGCGGTCATTATAAATGTCAATACTGTTAAGCATGTTGTCTCTCTATAAAGGACTGACCTTTTGCCAACAGTTGTTCGATTGCGGATCATCAAATGCATCTATGCACAATAGCATCTAGCGCTCTATTTTTACCGCACTCATACCCAATCAAATGGTGGGATATTTTTTGGGGTCCGCAGACTCCAAAGTGTGTGTGTTGCATTTCAACAGCAAGGCTAGTGATGCCAGCTGGCCGGCAATTCATGTCGACCTAAAAGAAAGACGCTTAGCAGGATTCAAAGCTGTGCTGTCAAGTTATGGCGCTGAAAAGAGAAGATATGTTGCTTCTGCTTTGTTTTAGTGAAACTGCTTTGTCAAAGAGAGACTCGCATCTATTGAACGTAAGCTAGGGCTAACCCGCAGGTGGCTCACATGCTCGTGGGGGGGGGGCGGTTGATTAACGGCATGTGAATGCTAATGGGCCAAAGTGGAGTGCACTACATTGCTTCCGACGAATTTCCAGTCTGCTGCGCTTCATTTCGATCAATACGGCAATGATGTTGAAACGTTCAGCATGTTCCACGCATCCGTTTTCCATAGCGCTTAGCTTAGCGGGTGATCTAGAGCTTATCCCAGGCGAGGCGGGGTACACTGTTCAATTGATTGAATCAAAATGGTGAAAAGTTCTATTTTTTATCACTGAGCGCATGCCGTGTCGCAACTTGTCTTGGCAGAAAGCTGTGTCACGGTACATCAATAATACAAGGCTGGCCTTTGAAGAACAAGGAGAAGGTCGTGGGTGGGGGGGCGCTTTATGGCGACACGTCAAATGCGCTGCTTAATGGAGGGAGAAATTGAAAGCATGGAAAAAACGACAGTCAGGGAATGACCTCCGATGTGACATCCTCTTTTAAGTCTCCCGCGAAATGAGTCATAAGGATTTCAGTGCAGGAGGGCGGGCAAAGAAAAAAGGCATGTCCCAAAAAGGGAGAAAGTCTGCTTTGTAAAAACAAATCATCACAGAGCACTTTGCTTTACGCCGTGCGTTACAGGAGACCGCTTGCTTTGTAGTTTATTTATTTTTGGGAGGACTCTTTACATGATTGGTGGCTCTGCATGCACGGTTGACGTACTTATGTAAGTTTGCAACATTGTTTGTTCTTTCCATGTCCAATTTGAACTTTAACCAGTTGACTAGCTCAAATATTCACAATTTGAAGCAAGTGCGCATCTCTGGCCGTTGATGATAAAAACTGTTTTTGTGCGTTTGCCGCCACGCATTGACTTATCTTTGGTTTTCAGAGCTGCTGCGCCATCTTGATCAAAACTCGTCTGACGCATTGCACACAGCAACCATGACTGCCATGAACTCACCCAGAGACAAGTAAGCCAAAATGAAACGCGCTGCCTTTTTAAAAATAATACAGAAGTGTATTACCAGAGCAGTACTCAAATATGTGCGCAAATAATTTGTAATATAATATGTAATATAAGTTTGTTTGTGCTCTTACAATTTGGTCATTAAAAATATAAAAATGCAGATTCAATCTTTGAAATTATTTTTAATGTAAAATCATTTCAAATGTTGGATTTACATGAAGTTCAATATGACATGATTATTTTTAAAGTGAAATCATTTTAAATGTTAGATTTACATGCAGTTCAATATGACATGATTATTTTTAAAGTGAAATCATTTTAAATGTTGGATTTACATGCAGTTCAATATGACGTGATTATTTTTAAAGTGAAATCATTTTAAATGTTGGATTTACATGCAGTTCAATATGACGTGATTATTTTTAAAGTGAAATCATTTTAAATGTTGGATTTACATGTAGTTCAATATGACATGATTTGGTAGTCACCCGATAATTGGTCACATTTGGTCACTAAACGATGGGTCCTAAATTCAACCAATGTGGACTTTAAAAAGCCTTTAAAAAAAATAAATTGGGCCTGATTACAACAAAAATTAACTTTACTTGATATGTTTTTGTCAGATACAATGCAGTGTGGCTCATATTCTTCATCCTGGGCTTGGGAACTCTTCTGCCATGGAACTTCTTCATGACGGCCACCATGGTATGCCACAAGTCTGGGGCTGATAATGCCTGGGGGTGGGGAGAGAGACAGACAGACAGGCACGCGCACACACACACACACACACACAAAGATGGAAATTAGACCATCTGGTAGTGTACATCCTGCGGTGGGTGCCATGTCCAGCCCAATTCCTTCAGCGTTACTCCACTGAGGTGCAAGGGAGGTTAAATATTGGAATTTTAACTTGATTATCGGTTAATAAAGACACAAGGAGAGGAAAACACAGAGCCTCTTCTTGTCTGGCTCTTTGGTCAGATTTGCAACAATGTGTGTCATTTCTTGCCAGTACTTCACCAGCAGGCTGAAGGACCCGCCCAGCGAGCTCTCTGCCAATCAGACGGCCAACAGAACGCTGGACGGCGGCGACACCCGCAACATGCTGGAGTCCAAGTTCAACAACGTGATGACTTTGTGCGCCATGGTGCCGTTGCTGCTCTTCACCTGCATCAACTCCTTCATCCACCAGAGGTGACCGACGCCCAAGCGATGTGTATGTGTGTGAGCATGCATGCGTGCGTGTGCGTGTGTGGGGAATGTTTGCTTTAATTAAGAGAACCGCAGTTGTTTCTGTAGCCAGACACACCTTGGAATGTTTCTTTTCACGCCGACTCCTCTTATACGCTACGGCGTAGCTGAGCATTTAAATGTTGACGTTTGTTTCTTTTCCTTTCTGCTCAGGATCTCTCAGAAGCTGCGCATCACGGGCAGCCTGACGGTCATCCTGCTGGTCTTCCTGCTGACCGCCTTGCTT